>NC_133462.1:67012720-67676887 GCF_048565385.1 Saimiri boliviensis
TCCCACAGGTGAGTGATCTGAGAAAGAGAGCAAGCAGGAAGCCAGAGTGCTTTTATGATCCAGTTTGTGAAGTCATACATATTCACTTCCACTTTTACTCTATTCATTAAAATGAATCATTAAGTCAAGCTTATACTCAAAGAGTAAGTAAGTAGGAAGTACACATATACACAGATCTGTTAGACATGAATACTCTTGATTAAAACAATTAAACCTCATTCTACGATCAAGAAAATCACATTTGGTTTCAGTTGTAAGTTCAAGCTCTTGATAACATGAGCTAATAAAACAATTTTGGGGTAGACTATTACTCTCAGATAATTCATAACCCATCCTGCATAGTTAAATGTAAATCTTGCAAAAGCAAAGGAAAACTGGTTATTAGAGGTATAGGTTACATTGGTTCTCAAAGGGGAAATGCATTCTATATCGCTGAACATTTAAGTATGCCTTTATTACATTATATATATATATATATATATATATATATATATATATATACTTTATCCTCAGAAAACATTTCTGCATATGAGTGATAGTTTTAACAAGTGCCACAATTCCTTTTTGCACAAGGTAAATAACAAGTGATGTGTCAATGGCCATATGAGACTGGGAAGAAATTGGTATGCACCTTAAGGATCAAGTCTGTCAAATCTATTATAGATGCAAATATTATACGCCACTATTTTCCAGCTTTCAGACAAATATGTGACAATGGCTCTTAGCAGAAAAGAAGATCAAGAATGATTAACTTAGTTTTTGTCTGGATCAGTTTGCTCAGTTGGGCAGAACAGAGTAGTGATGACAGTGAAAATGCTCCCAGTTGCCGGAGAGTTGCCTTCTGTTTCATAGGTGCACTCTAGAGTTCCTAGCTACTCATTTTTCAGATGTTTGCTTAGAATAATTAAGAAATGATGTGAGGAAATATAGATAGCTCAATAAAAATTGCATACCAAAACAAGTCACAACTGTGGATAAAACAGAGGCATTAATTTTATACATTACTTCAAAGAGTCGATAAATTCATCACCCCATATTTTAATGTGTCTGATGTACCACCTCATACCAAAAATGTAAACAGACAATTACTGAAAGCCCTCAGAAGGTATCCCAGAACCCCAGATTTTCATTTATTTGAACACGAATTACCGGTTTTTGTTGATGGATGTCACACATTAAGCTTTAAGTCTAATGCCATTTTTGAAATAACACACACCCAGTTTTAAATGGAATTTCTTTAAGATATATACAAAAATAAGAAAAGATTGCAAATGGTATATGCCATCAGAGTTATGAAGAAACCACTAGGTTTGGAAGAGGTAAGAGTTCATTCATCTCAAGGTTTCCAGAAGCTCTATGAGGAGCTAATATGAGAGATGTAACCATAATAGCTATGTTCATCATCACAACAACCATTTAATGCCTAAAATGCACAAAGAGAATCACATACCCGAGCCAGATCTGTCAGACTATAAAGAGGGTGGTTTTCCCACTTTGCTAAGCTGCATCCCAGAAAGCCCTATGGCCTGTGTTCACCCAGTTCCCATGGTAAATTACAGTCTCAGTGGTTGTCAGCAATACTTTTCTTATAAAAATGCTTCAGGGAATTTGTCCATGAGAAACAACAGCTGCTTCCTGAGCCAAGATTTCTGCTCTTTCAGAAAACCATTGACTGATTTGGGAGGGCAGCTCCTGCTCTTCCAGATTATCTAAAGACCAATCAACCCAGACAGGATTTACTACTGTAAACATGCTTTACTACTACTTGCTTAATCCTGCCTTACATCAAGAAGGAGCCTAACTTTCAACCTCAGCCTAACTTTTCGGGTTCTCAGGCCATTCTTTAATTTTATTTATTTATTTTTTTGAGACGGAGTCTCATTGTCGCCCAGGCTGCTGGAGTGCAGTGGTGTGATCTCAGTTCACTGCAACTTTCATGTCCCCGGTTCAAGTGATTCTCTTGCTTCAGACTTCCAAGTAGCTGGGATTACAGGAACCTGCCACCACACCCAGATGATTTTTCCATTTTTAATAGACACAGGGTCTCCCTGTTGGCCAGGATGGTCTCAAACTCCTGATCTCAAATGATTAACCTGCCTTGGCCTCCCAAAGTGCTGGGATAACAGACGCAAGCTACCACACTTGCCTATTCCTTTTTTTTTTTTTTTTTTTTTTTAAATTCCAAGTCTGTCTTGCCATTACTGGTACTGTAAGGTGTATGTTTGGGGAACAGTCAAGTGTGCATCTTCTTCCTCCTGCAAACTCACTGTCACTCTTAACTCATACCCTCCCCATCAGAAAGAAAAAAAAAAAACACCCTGGCAGCAGAAATAAAGAAGTAGAATCATTTCAAGATTCCAATATATTGGAGGCCAGAATAGGTGTATCCTCAGATTGCTATAACAAAATAAATGAGGTGTTTCCACAAATGAAGAGGACATCAGAGTAACATCCAAATGATACAAAATAGCAGTTTCTTCTCTGCTACCTTTTTGTGTAAACTCTTTATTTCATGCATGTACAAGGTATATCCTTGGTGGCTCAGTAAGTTAACATCATAAGTATCTTAACTGGTGAGTATTTCTATATACTAATGGGTTGAAAGAGGCTTCCAACCTAGGAATTATTATAGTTTGACTGCTTGAGGAATTCAAATGTAATGACACAACAACATAACTTCAGGATACAGAATGGAAGTTATAACAAGTTCAGGCTCTCTGCATGCAATACTCCCAGGCCTTTCAATAAGCAAGAGACAATCTGTCCCATTATGTGGACCTAATCAAAGGGTTTAACAAATTAATCACTTCTTGAATGACAATATATATATCATGCCTGAAATACTGGTGTTTAAGCAACATTAAATTGAATTGAATTAAATGTCCCTTGGAAAATTACTACTTCTTTTAGTCTAGAAAATTTGTCTAGCGATAATCTTTGCTGAAATTTTCCCATTTGCTATTGGCGCAGATAAATGTATATTAAGTTGAACTTACGAACTATTATTTATGTTGGAATGGAAAGTGCCCTAGTCTTGGTTCTGGTCCTCATCCTGCCACTGCCTGACTGTATGACGATAAGTAACATGAGCTACAGTTTCCCCATCCTGCAAATATAGAGCTGGGACTGAATAATACCTTTAAGATAAAAATTTCTGATTCTATTATGCCTTTAGGGTCAAGGTACCTTCTTTTGTAAACTCCTGAGCCAAAAAATTCATCTAACATGTTGAAAAGTAGAAATGTAAATGGAAACAAAAAAAACAAAAAAAAACAAAACACAAGGGCAGACCAGCTAAGCCATTCAAAGAGGTGGCTATTATTAACAGACTCATTTCCAGTAGAAGGAATGAGTGCTTAATTTATCTGGACACCAGAGAATAACTCAGTTACTCTTATTTTCAACCTTATTTCACTCCAGTAGAATCCTTTCATTCAAGGTTGACAGAGGCAAGTCCAGGGCATGCTGGCTATTAATATTTGAGACAAAAGGTGTCATGGCATTTGCTCTATTTCCAGAGGCATTTCATTCAGTGGAGATTGTAAACATGTTTGGCATGTCTTAATTGTCACTTTGCTACAGAAGATCTTTAGAAAGCGGGCTGGCATGCTGCCAAGTGGAATATTTGTTTCTCTGATTTCCCATACAGTAGCTATTTATCTGTCTCCAAGGCAATTTTAACTGTAATGTCTCAGAAGGAGAGTAGAAGCTTAGAGTCAGGAAAGACTGAAAACCCTGTTGGATCCAAGTGATCAACTGGCTGACAGGGAATAAATACGGGCAAGAAGAAAACAGGTGAGAGATGTTAACATCCAGTGAATAGAGATGGAATTGCTAGCTGGTTCTTGATTATTAACATACAATTTTTCCCAGAGTGTACATATTACAGCTGATGTTGTTTAATCTCTACTGTGAGACATTTTCTTTGCTTATGGTTATTATTACGCAAAGGTGTGGTTGAATGTTATGATCTTAAATTTCTAGCAAAGACCAACCTAGTAAGTATATTGACGTAGGTTAACAACTTTGCAGAAAATGTATTTGAAATGTCATTTTCCCAGTATTTTAATCAAAATTTAAATTATATTCCAAAAATATTGAAGAAGCTCACAGTAAAAGAAACATGTAATAGAAAACAACATTATTACCAAGATTGAATTTCACATACAAGGAGTTTGCATTCTAAGTTGCAGACTTGTGCATACTCTTTTGACCAATTGTACAAATTTATGAATTGGCTACCTGGGGAGACAGAAATGTGTTTGTTTCCCTCTGTATACAGAGGGAATCAGTAAGTGTTATTGGGCATGTGTTAGATATTAGGCACCATCATAAATTTTATAAATATTGATATTTAATCATAAGATTTGAGTATTGATTGAGATAAGAATCAAGTGTAGGCTAACTAGTCATAGGCTTATAAGAATGTTATTTTTCAGTTTTTCTCATTAATTATATATATTCATAATTTATCTGAAATTTATACTTTTAAAGTAATATGAGTTGGAAAAAGAGACATAGGCTGAAGCATTAATAAGACCGGTTTATTTAAGATCATTCCCTAGTTCTGTTAAGATGTCTATATTCGATCCCATCAAGTGTTCCTCAATTTCACCTTATTACAAAGATGCATGCTCCTTCAAACTCACCCTTGTGATTACCCTGAAGTAAATCTATTTTTTATACCCAGTTTTTTTTTTTTTTTTAACTAAACTAGAGGCTAAGCAGATAGAGGCTAGGCATATATTGTCAACCAAGCCAAGGGTGACTTCTTTTTGGGAGATAAAACTGCAGATACTTCCAAGGTCTCCATGTCTGGGTTGCTATGCACCCCACTGGCAGCCTCACAGAATTTCTTGAAGTGGGGCGATACACACCAGCTTCTGAGTGTAAGGGGAAGTCATCGTGATTTTGCTCCCTGGGTTCATAGCAACCCTAAGTGAAGTGCAAGTTTAAGAACAAGTTTGTAGTATGTTTTGGAATAGACGAATATGTACAGAAGTTAGGAGCTCCCTTTCTCATGATATATTTTTTTTACTCTTTACGAGTTCAGACATTAAGTTAAGAAAGCATATAATGTAAATTCTTTATTGGAAAACAGACTTAAAAATACATAGCAATTATTTTTCTGAAGTCCCTCCACAAAAAGGGTAGTTTCTGAACTGAAAAATGTTGTCATAGAGGGTCTCCTCATAGGGTGGGGGAGACCCCAGTTTAGATTCAGTAGACAGTGTTAGAGATTGAGTGTTATTTTGGCCATTGCTGTTCCTTAATGTATCACTTCAAAGAGAAAGGAAATTGATTGTATATACATCACATGTCTGAATGTATGATTATAACTTAATCTAAAATCATTCAAAGATACACATTACATAGAGATTCAAAATGAACTATTATGCTCTGATAGTAGTCTTATATTCTTCCTTTAATTTAATGTATTCACAAATAATCATTCATTTTCATTTTGCATTTTGGAGGACCTCAGCAGTCTTATTGTTAGCATGTGCTTAGACACCCAGATTTCCAGACAAATTCTCTTTTCCAAACTATGTTTAGTCTGAGGTTTGGGTCTGGAAAATGAGCTAGCTACTGTCCCCTTCTTTCCTCTCTAATTTGTTTACGTTTACTGTCTTCAAGGGCGTCTGTGTCCTTAAGGGTTGTCACTTACTTGCTGCCCTGCAATACACCTCCCTGCAATACAGGTCCACAGTGAATTGTAAAGCAGTTTAAATTTTTATGCAACCTTGTATGAAAGGCCAAAGGGAGAAATTTTGTGTCATTCTGTGCGGCAAAACTATGTAACAACCTTCACATTCATTTATTTTTTTCAAAAGTCTATTTTTTAAAATCACAATCTGACAGTTTTCGCAAACCTTGCATTCCCCCATTTTTTTTCTCTCTATAAACTCTCCTAATTTATCATAATACACCACTTTCTCTGCTTGTCTGACATATCTACTCTCTATCTTCTTTTAATTGTTCCCTCTGCTTTCTAATGCACATGAGTGTAGAATCTTTAAGGCTTTGTATTAGTAGGTGTCCAGTCAAGGAACAAAGCAACAACAGAGAGAATTTGTCAACTAAGAATAATTTGTTAACAGGAATAATGTGTTGCCCAAGAAAATTCAAGCATAAAAAGAGAAATTCAAGACATCATAGAGAAGCCATCATAAGAAGGATCTACCTTCTTGTGATAGATGTTGGAATTATTAGAACTTAGTAGCTTATAGGAGGGCCCCCACATGGCTGAAACTCTGACTTCTGAGGACAAGGTACTACTTGGCAGGTGCTGGGGTCCCTAAGGGAGAACATAATTAAGCTGCTTCTGCAGATCTTTAAAAAGCTGTAAATTGAGTTCAGGCATGCTCTAGAAAGGAACTCTCTCTCCGGGATAAAAAAAAAAGTCTTGCTGAGGTGCCTCTGACAGGCATTACAAACAAACAAATAACTCACAGAAAGCAGAGAGGAAGGAACAAGCCTCTTGCTCTATTTCTTCCAATTTTATAATCTATTTTGAGAAACTCCTATTGGCAGAGCCTAACATACAGCCAGTTGGCAAAGCAGAAACGTGATTTACTGAGACCCGTGTCCAGGGTCATAAAGCAAATTATACAAGTGTGTATTTGAAGGTGAGGGGAAGAAGCTTAAAAACTGGCACAGTTCACTCCCTTTGACTACTTAGCACCCATATAAAGTCTTCTACACATATTGACACTTTTCTACAACAACCTAAGATGTTGTTTCTGCCTAAGGCAATGCAACCATCCATTTCACAAATGAAGACATTATTATCCTGTACCAAAGGCCCCAAGTTTAACAGTACAAATCACGTATTGTATCCTGCGAAATAGAACCCCATTGCTTTCATGGTATCTTCTAACTGGTGCCATTACTGAATTCTTTGTATGTCAGTCTATCTTTGTATTAAGCCAGGTGCTTCAGAGTGATGAGGGAAAAAAGTAAGATCAAGTAATTCCATGGGTATGAGTCTGTTGTTACATGCTTTGCAGTGAGATGAGTTTCTTTTTAAAAAATTAATTTTATTTTTATTTTAAGTTCTGGAGTATGTGTGCAGGTTTGCTACATAGGTAAACATGTGCCATAGTGGTTTGCTGCACTTGCATGCATAGCTATTTTTTCTAATCCTCTCCCTCTCCTAAGCTCACCCGACAACAGGCCCCAATGTGTGTTGTTCCCCTCCCTGTGTCCATGTGTTCTCAAAATGAGTTTCTTTTTATGAAGAGATGTCATGTGGAATAACATGACAAATGAAAAAGACTTTCTGTAAACCCACAAATGGTTGTTCTGGAGAAAATATGATGTACATTAAGAAAATTCATATCCAGCATATGTCTCTATTCCAGTGATGACATTTGTAGCCCCTCCAAGTGAGAAGGTTTCCAGTGTAATCAGTCTTCTGCTACGTCAAGTGTCTAGAAAATGGCTCTAGTGAATGATGCTTTAATGGCACTGAGTGTTGGCCTCTACTGTTTGTAGGCTGGGCATCTAGCCTTGGTGAAGCTATGCATGTTGTTGCCTCAACATATTGGTGAGGCCAGGGATTGCCTCTGTTCTTACCACCATGACCACTTTGTGCATTGGTCCATTTAGTATGTGTTCTAATAGTTGAGGAAAGAGGCTGACTGACACCCACAAAGGGTGTCATTTTATCCACCTTTGCCACAGAAGTCCTTTGGTGGGCATTTGCATGTAAAATTAATGCTTTAACACTCTGTTCCTATTCTGAAAGTTCCATCTGCAGACCCCTTTCCTAGACCTTTTGGTCCCCTACATTCTCATTCTGTGGGGTTTTTGTTACCCAAGGCCCTGACCATCCAGCTCAACCATTAGCAACTGTTTATGAATCAGTGTAGACTCATACTTCTGACTGAGTATGTCTAAGCCCAGAGAAGACAGAGAAGCAAGTGCACCACTCAACCTCTAGACACTGTCAGGTTTGCCTTCATCAGTTTTCCAGGGCCACTCCTGAATGATGCCATAATGCTGCCTCTGTCTACATTCAGTAGTGTTCGTATATTGTGTAGAACCATCTGTACTAGGCCTGAGTTTTCACTTCCTCGTTTACCTGGTCATAGAATCATGAGACTATTAAAAGGAAGCAAGGCAGCCAGAGTCACTCAAAGAAGTTGGAGGCACCTGCTCATGCAAATTACTTGCGTGCCTTCAGGACTTGCTCAAGCACAATCTATATATAGTCACGCATCTCATAATGACATTTCAGTCCATGATGTGGTGCATAAACAATGGTAGTCATCCGGGAAACTAAAATTAACTTATTATTAAAGAAGAAGTTTTAAATGAATTTATGTAGCCTAAGTGGACAGTACTTATAAAGTCTACAGTAGTATACAGTAATATCCTAGGCCTTCACATCCACTCACCACTCACTCACTGACTCACTCAGAACAACATCCAGGCCTGCATGCTCCATGAGTGCCCTATACAGGTATACCATTTTTAATCTTTTATACTGTATTTTTACTGTAATTTCTCTAGGTTTAGATATTTTAAGATACACAAGCACTTACCATTATGCTACAGTTGCCTATAGTATTCAATATAGCAACGTGCCATCCAGGTTTGTAGCTTAGGAGCAATAGGCTGTACAAGATCATCTAGGTGTGTAGTAGGCTACACTATCACACTATCTAGGTTTGTGTAAGTACACACTATAATGTTTGCACAATGACAAAAACAGTGCATTTCTCAAAACTTTTTTTGTCATTAAACAATGCATGACTATATACCATCTCTACTTGATAACACGTTGCTTTGGTGCATGTGCAACCTGTCTTAGTGAGTCAGACAGTGCCAAACAGTGGTGGAGATCTAAGGTTACTTGACCATTCAATATCCCATGATTTAGGTGTTCAGTCTCTAATACTAGTTCAGGAAAAAGCCAGAAGCTGTTTCTCAAAAGAAAAATAGTTATCTGTAAAAGAAGGCATCGATTTTCTCCAAATTCCTGAAGGCCCTCATGGTGACGAGCCTGTTGGCATTTATATGAGGCTCATATGGCATTCCTATTTTACTCAGGTACTTCAAGTATCACTGGCAACATGGTTTGGTTGTGACCCCACCCAAATCTCATCTTGAATTGTAGCTCCTATAATTCCTACGTGTCATGGGAGGTAATTGAATTATGGGGAAGTGGGTCTTTCCTGTGCTATTTTTATAGTAGTCAGTATGTTTCAAGAGATCTGATGGTTTTATAAATGGGAGCTGTCCTGCACAAGCTCTCTCTTTGCTGGCCCCCAGGTAAGACATCCCTTTGCTCTTCCTTCATCTTCAAACATGATTGTGAGGCCTCCCCAGCCACTCTGAACTATGAATCAATTAAACCTCTTTCCTTTATAAATTATCCAGTCAAAGGTATGTCTTTATTAGTGTGAGAAGAGATTAATACAACTGGATTTACTGGGTCATAAAGTGTAAATGCTGCTTTACACAGCAGAGCACCAGAGCCTTTTCCTCCCAGAGCCTCATGCCTCTCAAAATGCTTTGGAGATTTAAATTAGCACAGTTAAATTTGTTATATGTTGGTTCAAACATGAACAAATACACAAAGCATCAAGCACTATGCTTTTTCATTTTTTGGTGGTAGGTGGTCCAAAGTGCTGTAACTTGTCTTTCACATTAGAAGTATGAACAAAAGACCATGCAATCTGCAGAGAAAAAAGGCAGCAATTATATATATATATATATATATATATATATATATATATATATATAAATTTATATATATATTTACATATTCATCTGAGGCTGGGGAGATGCAGCCTCAGATGTATAATGAAAGCACGGTTGCAGAGAACAAAGAGGTGATCTGGCTTAAGTAGGAAAAGTTCCCATCACAGCCCTCAATCAGATCTGTATATGCAAATGAAGAATTTAAATTTGTTCAATCCTGATTGGTTGAAATAACTGAGTCTTAATTGCATAGTTTCTAAGCCTCAAACCAGAAGTCTCTGGATGCCCCTTTCAGGCTGGTAGGAGGAGCTTTCTGGGTCTCAGCTCTGGAACCATCTTAGCTTAGAGGCGCAAACAGGATGTTTATTTGGAGTTGCTCTCTCCAAGAACAAAGGGTAAATGACTACCCTTCTCTCACTCACCATAGCCACTGGCTTCCTAGTATCCTAATTTGGGCATCTTTATAAGCCACATAGAGTCCATCTCATCTATAAAGCCTGGGGTCTATTTACAGTTTCATTTCACAAAGCACTAACTTTATATTCTCCAAATCCCTGGACCTAAGTTGGCAGGTCCCAGATATTTTACTGGGTTTATCTGCTACTCTCTAGTTTCCATTTGAGGAAGCATCTAAAATATTCACATGAGATCTAATGAGTGAAATGCTATCAATGTAATAGACTAATGTGATGTGTGGAATTTCCAAGACCATTAAGATCTCTATAAAATGCTGTATGGCCAAGAGCTGGAGAGTTGACATATCTTTGGACAAGAATGCAAATGTATAATTTTGGCCCTGCCAAGGAGCAAAGCAAACTATTCTGGCAGCCCTTGCAAATTGGTATGAAGAAAAAATGAGTTTTCAGGTCAGTAGCTGCTATCAGGTGCCAGGGATTGTGTTCATTTGCTTCCAGTAAAGATATGACATATACAAGAGAGCCACTGTAATTGGAGTTACCATATGATTCACTTTATGATCATCACAGTCATTCTCCAAGATCCATCTACATTATGTTGAGGCCAAATAAGCAAGTTAAGTGGAATATTATAGGTATAACCATAAATAAATCTTTTTTTTTTTTTTTTCCTTTTGGAGACGGAATTCACTCTTGTTGCCCAGGCTGGAGTGCAATGACACAATCTCGGCTCATTGCAATATCCGCCTTCCATGTTCAAGCAATTCTCCTGCCTTAGGCTCCCAAGTAGCTGGGATTACAGGCATGCGTCACCACACCCGGCTAATTTTTTATATTATTAGTAGAGACAGGGTTTGACCATGTTGGCCAGGCTGGTCACAAACTCCTGACCTCAGGTGATCTGCCTCAGCCTCCCAAAGTGCTGGATTATGGGCGTGAGCCACCACACCTGGCTCATCCATGAATCTTTCAAGTCTTTGATGGCACTAATTCCAGCAATTCTTCCTAAGATGCATTTTTTTTTCATTGCATCTTAGGTTTTGGGGTACATGTGAAGGACATGCAAGATTGTTGCATAGGTACACACATGGCAGTGTGATGTGCTGCCTTCCTCCCCTTCACCTATAACTGGCATTTCTCCCCATGCTATCTCTCCCCAACTCCTCACCCCCTGCTGTCCCTCCCCTATTTCCCCCTAACAGACCCCAGTGTGTAGTGCTCCCCTCCCTGTGTCCATGTGTTCTCACTGCTCAACATCCATCTATGAGTGAGAACATGCGGTGTTTGATTTTCTGTTCTTGTGTCAGTTTGCTGAGAATAATGGTTTCCAGGTTCATCTGTGTCCCTAGAAAGGACATGAACTCATCATTTTTGATGGCTGCATAATATTCCATGGTGTATATGTGCCACATTTTCCCTGTCCAGTCTATCATTGATGGGCATTTGGATTGGTTCCAAGTCTTTGCTATTATAAACAGTGCTGCAATGAACATTTGGGTGCATGTGTCCTTATAGTAGAATGATTTACAATCCTTTGGATATATACCCAGTAACAGGATTGCTGGGTCAAATGGAATTTCTATTTCTAGATCCTTGAGGAATTGCCACACTGTCTTCCACAATGGTTGAATTAATTTACACTCCCACCAACAGTGTAAAAGTGTTCCTATTTCTCCACATCCTCTCCAGCATCTGTTGTCTCTAGATATTTTAATGATCGCCATTCTAACTGGTGTGAGATGGTGTCTCAATGTGGTTTTGATTTGCATTTCTTTAATGACCAATGATGATGAGTATTTTTTCATATGTTTGTTGGCCTCATGTATGTCTTCTTTTGTAAACTGTCTCTTCATATCCTTCGCCCACTTTTGAATGGACTTGCTTTTTTCTTGTAAATCTGTTCTAGTTCTTTGTAGATTCTGGATATCAGCCCTTTGTCAGATGGGTAGACTGCAAAATTTTTTCCCATTCTGTTGGTTGCTGATTCACTCTAATGACTGTTTCTTTTGCTATGCAGAAGCTGTGGAATTTGATTAGGTCCCATTTGTCTGTTTTGGCTTTTGTTGCCAATGCTTTTGGTGATTTGGTCATGAAGTCCTTGCCTATGCGTATGTCCTGAATGGTTTTGCCTAGATTTTCTTCTAGTGTTATTATGGTGTTAGGTCTTATGTTTAAGTCTTTAATCCATCTGGAGTTAATTTTAGTGTAAGGTGTCAGGAAGGGGTCCAGTTTCTGCTTTCTGTCCATGGCTAGCCAGTTTCGAGATGCAATTGTTTTTAGTTTACTATCCTGGTAGGAAGAAAAAGTTCTAATGGCTTCCATTTGGTCCTTCCTACAATATTGACCCTTACTTTATGAATCAAAGGGCCAAGGTGGGGATACTGCTGTTGCCTAAGCACATGAATTCCCATTACATACTCAGAAACTAATCACAGGGGAAATTATCAGAGGGTAGGCCAGGCGTCCCCAAACTTTTTACACAGGGGCCAGATCACTGTCCCTTAGACCGTTGGAGGGCTGCCACATACTGTGCTCCTCTCACTGACCACCAATGAAAGAGGTGCCCCTTCCTGAAGTGCGGCGGGGGGGCTGGATAAATGGCCTCAGAGGGCCGCATGTGGCCCGCGGGCAGTAGTTTGGGGACGCCTGGGGTAGGCCATGAACATTCAGGTGTTACGGTGATTTGCATTTCAGTTTAGATGCCATCTCTTTTCTGAGCACAATAATCCCTCACTGTTGGTAGATTACGGTAGGATTTGGAGTTTATAGGAATTAGTGTCAACTCAGAACCAATGTCTAGAAATCCCTGATATATGTGGGTGTTTCCTTTTCCCCAATGCACATTTACTCTTGTAAATGCCTATAAGTTCCTTTGGGAAAAGCTTAGAGAAATATTTATAGGATGTTATGTACAGCAATGCTGCAGCATCCATTCTTAAGGAACCCAGTTTCTCTTTCAATAGAAGGACTTTGGGTTTATGGAGTGGCTCAGGTCTGGAAGTGAAGTGAGAAACCATTAGTCTCCACTGTGGCTACTCAAGTCATTTTTTGGCCACCACACTGCTGGAGTTTTTCCCATTATATAGTTAAAGAAACATTTTATTTGACTACCTATATATTTTATTCCTTGGAACATCTTGATTAAAATTAGCTGCTGCCCCAAATCCCTGAAAGTTAAAACACCCTAATATTGTCCAGTCTTAAAAAAGAAGGAAATCCTGACAGTTGCAACAAAACAGATGAACCTGAAAGACAATATGCTGAATTTAAAAAGCCAGACACAGAAAGTCAAACAGTACATGATCTCACTGACATGTGGAAACTAAAAAAGTTCAATACATAGAAACAGAGAGTAAAAGGGTGGTTACCAGGTGCGGGGAAAAATGTTGCTCAAAGGGTAAAAAGTTTCAGTTACAGGATGAATATGTTCTGGAGACCTAAAACACAGCATGGTGACTATAATTAATAATAAGAACATACTGTGTAGCTGAAATCTGCTAAGAGAGTATACTTAGTCTTCTCATCACATGTATACAAAAAGATAACATTGTAAAGTAATGAATGTGTTAATTAGCTTGATTGTGGTATTAATTTCACTATATAAAAATCAAATATATGTATTTATATATCATATAGATGTAGCAAAACAACATGTTATATACCTTAAATATATATAATTTTATTTGTAAATTTTATTTTAATAAAGCTGAGATCATAGAGATCTTCATAACTTTTTTGGACTTCCAAATAATAAATGACATAGCTGAAAGTTTTGCCTTAATTTGCAAATGAGAATTGTTTACCTAGATCCCCATTTGTACACATGATAACCATTTTTTCAATAATACTTACTGAGAGAGGAGAAAATAATTATATCAGAGAGATATTTGCACCCCCATGTTTATTGCAGCACTATTTACAATAGCCAAGATAAGGAACAAATCTAGGTGACTAACAACAGATAAATGGATAAAGAAAATGTGGCATATATATACACCATGGAATACTATTTAGCCATAAAAAGAATAAAATCCTATTATTGACAGCAACGTGAATGGAATTGGAAGACATTATGTTAAATGAAATAAGCCAGGGACAGAAAGATAAACGATGAATGGTCTCACTCTCATGTGGAAGCTAAGAAAAGCTGATACCATAGAAGTAAAAAGTTGAACAGAGGATACTAGAGGCTGGGAAAGGAAGGATATGGAAAGATTTGTTAAAGGATAAAAATTACAACTAGATAGGAGGGATTATTTCTGCAGTTCTGTACCTCCAAAGAATGACTGTAGTTAACAATAATATATAGTTTCAAATGATTAAAAAGAGAATATTCAATATCCCTAATACAAAGAAATAATAAATATTTGAGATGATGGATTTGCTAATTATCCTGATCTAATCACTATATATGTATCAAGACATCACTACCTACTTCATGAATATATACAATTATTTGTCAATTAAAAAGAAAATATTATTTATTGAAAATTACATCACTCTAGACACTGAACAGAAATTCAGGAACTTCCGCTTTGGCCCATTAAACATTTAATAGTATATAAGGCACTGGAAGGAAAGAAAAAAGGAAAGAAGGGAGGGAGGGAGGGAGAAAGGAAGGAAGGAAAAAGCAGGCAAGAAAGAAAGAAAAGAAAGAAGAAAAAAAGAGAAAGAAAGAAAAAGAAAGAGAAAGAAAAGAAAGAAAGGAAAGAAAGAAAGAAAAGAAAGAAAGAAAAGAAAAGAAAGAAAAAGAGGGAGGGAGACACTTCCTTCCTCAATACTGCTACCTTTTGCAAATTTTTGCTTTACTCCTCATCGTGTTTTTTAAAGAAAGTCTATACAATCTCTCAAGACCTATTTCAAATGTCACCCTTTCACAAAAGCTCGAGTGATCCTCCAGTTGAAATTAAACATTTTTCGGTGAATGTGTGGTCATTGTACCTGATGTCTGTTTTATACCTACTAGCCTCATCTCTTCCTGGAGACATCTAGTCCTAGTCTACTTCTGACTCCAACATTGTGCCCTCTGTGAGACAGAGTGATGTATTTTTCATACTCTCACAATATGTAGCATAGCTCTATATATGTAACACTCACCCAGCAACTTTTTTTTTTTTTTTTGTCGTTGTTGACTGCAATTATATCTCTTATTGAAGGTTTTTTCCACCCTCTTTTTACCCTCACTTACTGGAATATTTATACCACAATCAACAGGATCCTCATTACTGCATCATCATCATCATCATGTAAGTATAAACATCATTACAATTAGAGAAGTTGTAAAAAAAAGAAAGTTGAAAAAGTGTTTCTTTATTTAAACTTAATGAGAAAAAAACATAACCACAAGGTCACTTATCTTTAAAACTTTTCAGGGAAGGTAGAGAAATGCCATAAAAAAACACAACATATTTCTGAAACCTCAATTTCCTGTGAGTCATCCTTAGGGGAATACAATATGAAAAGAATCAGCACAGATTCCAGATGGGAAGGTTCCTTGAAATACCCTTGGAGTTGCATGAGGATGTCTTCTGAGTTCAATAGATTTATTAATCTATCCTGGGTCTGGATAAGAAATGTATGATCCAGCCTCGTCCTTCTCTCTCTCCCTTACACTGTCCAAGTCATCTTATCTCAAGTGTTCACAGTAAATCTGCCTAAACAAGGAGGATTTTTTGAGCTTATAGAATTCAATAACAGATACTAATAACCTTCTTGGAGTTGTTTCATCTAGTCACTTGGTTGAATAGGTATAGATGATAACTCTTATTTTTTAATTCAGCGAATCAGTTACTTACTACGGGCAAGAAGCAATACATCCTGTAGATGAAGGCCAAGTGACTTGCATGAGCCGTGTGACCAACAACTGGTAACTGAACCTCTTTGTGTTTGTTTTCCAATCTTACCTATCTCTTAATATGTATTTGTATATATCAGTTTCTTAGCAGCACATAGAATAAATGCTCAGTCTTATATATCATTATTATCAAAATTAAAACTTTCACCTTTGCCAAACTGGCCCCAAGCATGCCCCTTTCTCCCTCCTTCTGCTTCCTTCCTTCCTTCCTTCTCTTCCTCCCTCCCTCCTTCCTCCTTTCCTTCCTTTCTCCCTCCCTCCCTTCCTTCCATCTTTCCTCCCTTCCTTCCTTTTTTCCTTCCTTCCTTCCTTCTTTTCTTGTTCCCTTTCTTCCTTCGCTCCCTACTTCCTTCTTCCTTAACACATATTATTAAAAAATTATGAATGACCCATACCCCTCCATGTGTGGGGGGAAAAGAGGTAAACAAAACAGAAAACCTTCCTTTCATGAGGGGAGCATTTGTTCATGAAAGGGATCCTGAAAATAAGCAAATAAATCTACAACATAATGCCAGAGAGCAATGACTAATATGCACTGTGAAGGAAAATAAGACAGTAAAGTGAACATGGGAATGTAGCAAGTACAAAGAGGAATAACAATATAGGGAAATTTGAAAAGAACTAAAGTGGATAATTGTTTTAGATTGCATAGTATATAATGTGCATTTGCTGTTTTAAACTTATGCAAAGAAGGTGTTCACCTAAATTGCTATACTTTGCTTTGTTAATTTATACTTGCCCTTGAGGTATTTGGAAGGCCAGATTGCCGTAAAGTAGAGCTGACCAGGAAGAAAGGGATCTGGGAGACTTGATACATGCTCTAGGATCTCTAGAGAATCCACAAAGGCTGGAAAGCAGTGATCGAGGGCAGTTCAATCTCTAGACAATATTAGAGTCCCTGGTTAAGTAATAACAGTAGTAGCATTTTTAAAATTATGAAACTAAGACTTCTGGAGGCCAAGTGACTTGTATAAGCTTCATAATTTGTCTGGGAATTTAATACCTACCTGATGGATTTGTAGTGGAGATTAAATCTAGTGGATAAAAGTGAGGGATGAATGACTAAGCCCATCATGATCAGACTCCAAGTCTACGGTATCTATGGTATCACCAAGCAGCCTTCCTGAACCCAGCAGGCAGACTAACACTGGCATGAAGGACATCTCCCTGCAAGGCTAAGATTGAGATTGCTTACGCAAAGGTTACGACTATTGTTTGAATATATAGAGACTATTAGGACAAGAAAAGTTCCTCAAACTAAAGGAACTAAAGTGTCTGGCATTGAAGTAAGTTAAGAACTGGGACAAGAGGAAAGAGATGGTAGAACATGGGTTTAAAAGAGTAGTTTTTCAGGAGTCTGAGGCAGGAGAATCGCTTGCAATGAGCCAAGATTGGGCCATTGCACTCCAGCCTGGACAACAAGAGTGAAACTGTGTCTCAGAAAAATAAATAAATAAAAATAAAGAGTAGCTTTTTAAGATCAATACAGAAGCACATATACTGCAAATAAGTCACAGGAGAATATGAGATTAGTAGCACGCTTTACTTCCCTGCTGACTAGAAAATATATGGGGCTTCATATTTCCTAGATACAGATGGAACCTGACCTTGTCCACAGGGTGTAATTAAGACATGTTGAGGTCAAAAGACAGTCACTTATGATGACATTGAAGCAAATATGTGTCATGGATGGATTATAATGTTAATCATGAGTTAACATTCATAATCCTTAATACTTAGGATCCCTGGTCCTTAAACCTTAATAGCAATGGATGCCACGTGTTAATTCCCCTAAATATTTTTATTAAGTGCAAAGGTTCAGAAGTAGATACGATATAGTAGGAAACACACAGATATTGATATTAAAATCTGATTTTTAATTTTAATTCCAATCAATATGATCTTAGACAAGTCTTCTAATTGCTCTCAGAATCTTCAGCTGTAAAATTGACACCATTCTTGCTCTAAATTGGTTATAAAATTATTATTAAGAAAACATGAATTAATATACTTGAAAAGTATGAGATACTGACATAAAAGGTGATATTTTTCCTTGCCCATACGTTGCAGGTAAAATTCATTAAACAAGTTGTATACAGTAATTCTACTAGGAGTTATTATTATTTGGGGTAATTGTGGTGATTCTTTGGCCAAGTTTTCAATCCTTGTAAAAATAGTTTCCCCAATTCATCCATTTATAACCTTTCTTTTGTTATTGTTGGCTTACCTATATTTTAAAAGCCAGTATCTTGAGCCAGGTTATACAAATATTTTATCCAACTGTATGTAGGTGGAAGGCCACTTCTTTTAGAATGGTGATGAAGGCTGCTAGGACAGATATTCCTGGGTGAACCTGATAGTTGAGTGTTGAAGGCGCCTCAGACTCTTTGTTTGGTGGTAATCTGAACTGAGTAGACTTCAGAGGTGGTCCAGACTACAGATGGAAACTATCAAGAATCCATTGCAACAGCAGAATAGAAGGCAGCTGCATTATGCAGTTGACCATAATCTACTCAGGGGAGAAGTGGGAAAGATTAAGAACATGGTGGAAAGAATCTGACTTTTATATGGGTTCAGTTGTGCAATATCATGAAAGTTATTCACTTTCTTCTTTCCCCACACTTGTAATTACTCTTCAGTGAGTCCTGTCATTATGTACATGCTTATTATTTTTTTTTTTGAAAAGGACTAGGATGGGAAGAGATGTTTGGCTCTCTGTCATTACTTGGAGACACAGGATTTAAATGAATCTCAATAAAATGAGGAATGAGATAAATATTAGACAGAGAGGTTTAATGTCCTAAATGCATCAGCAAAGGTGCTAGAGGACTTTGACTATTTTGATAATGGTAGTTAGTCCTTCTAAGAGTACAAAACTTCCCACAATCCTGTAAGGCAAGAGAAACTGCTCAGTATTTCTCATGAGCTTCGTAGCATCATCCAATTGGTAGACACCTATCTAATTTTTAGAAAATGCATACATAAAAAGTTATTTTTGTAATATGAATCTTAAACTTTCAAGTCTATAATGTGATGGTGAATGCTCCAGGGTACTTGCTGATCCATGAAACTAAACAGTCCATGAGTTAAAGCCTTCATAGTGTCCTAGACTTCACTCAGAGGGTTAATTGTATTTATCAGAATCCTCTGTTTTGGCAGCTTGTGGCACTATTGCACGTGTCCACGGAAACATTAGAAATGCCCACAATATCATTCTTTCCCTGATCAAAATTCCACTCAAATGAAAACCAGGGATGTAGTTTTCTTCCAACCAAAATTAACTTTGCAACTGTGTCGTCCAGATGTACAACATCTTTGACAGTTTGTTTATGGACTGTACACGAGTACTGCTTTGGAAAAAAAGAGAAGCTGTTGTTTTGGCAGTTGACTGTCAATGCATTTGGGTAGTTGTTTGTGGAACCTTTACTGGAAATCTGAACATCTGACTGACTCAGAGGATGGCTTTGTTTGGTTCCCTGCCAATCAGATCTTCCTAAGCCCTCAAAATCTTATACACAATTTAGCTTGCTATCACGTTTTATTAAGATACAGCTGTAGTTCGGTGGAATATGTGTGGCATTTCAAATTATATACTCTAAGAATGGCACATCCAACTTAGTTAATTATGATTCCGGGCATTGCTCTGAATGTCAATGATTATCTTGCAGAAGAAAAGAAAAGGGATATGCATTTTCCACTATTTTCTTACTGTTGATGAGTTTGTAACCGCATCAAAAGTCATTTAGACTCATCTTGTTATTATACCTGCAATGATTAAAATAATAAACTAATCCCAAAGATCCAGTAAAATGAGTCTTAAAAATGTCAAATGAGTCTGTATCATTTGCAAAAAAATTGTAAGAGTGTTATTAGTGGAGACAGTTTAATTCATCCAAAAGTTTCATTAAAACACTTCGCCTGTGTCTTAGTCAGCTCAGGCTGACATATACTGAGTAGCTTAAACAAAAGGAGGCTGAGACAGGAGAATTGCCTGAACCCAGGAGGTGGAGGTTGTGGTGAGCCGAGATCGCGCCATTGCACTCTAGCCTGGGTAGCAAGAGTGAAACTCCGTCTCAAAAAAAAAAAAAAAAAAATTATTTTCGCACCATTCTGGAGCTAGAGTTCCAAGACCAAGAGGCCACCATGGTTGGGTTTTGGTGGAGGCCCTCTTCCTAGCTTATAGATACTGTTGTATGGTGGGAGTGTGGGAGTGGGGGTGCTGAGGAGCTGTGCTGAGGGTGGGTGGGAGAGACAGCAAGACTGCAACCTCTCTGGTGTGTCCTCAAATGTATTTTCTTTTATTTTAGACAGAGTTTTGCTCTATGCTCAGGCTGACATACAGTGTTGTGATCTTGGCTCACTGCAACTTCCACCTTCCAGGTTCATGCAATTCTTGTGCCTCAACCTCCCTAGTAGCTGAGACTACAGGCATGCACCACCATGCCTGGCTAATTCGTATATTTTTAGTAGAGATGGGGTTTTCATCATGTTGGCCAGGCTGATCTCAAGTTCTTGGCTTCAATGTGATTCACCTGCCTTGGCCTTCCAAAGTGCTAGGATTACAGGTGTGAACCACCATGTGTGGGCAACCTTTTCTTTGTCTTTTTTTTTGTTGTTGTTGTTTTATTTGTGTAGAGCTGTGGTTGCTCTATTTTTCCTAGGTTAGTCTCAAACTCCTGACCTCAAGTGTTCCTCCTACTTTGGTCTTCCGGAGTATTGGGATTACAGACATGAGCAACCACGCTGTGCCTGGTGTCTCTTCTTAGATTAGTGAAGGACACTAATCTCATCATAGGGAACCCACCCTCAGGACTTCATCTAAAACTAAGTATCCCATAAAAGCCCAGTCTCCAAATCAAATACCCATCACATCACTGAGAGTTAAGACTTCAACATATGAATGGGGGAAAGCATGATTCAGTCATAGCAGCCTGCTTTGTCCCTATTTATATAAACCTTCCTGCTCTGTATGTGCAAACTATCCAGACTCTTTCAAGCCTTTTCAGTCAATGATATAAGACTCTCAACTCAAATTGATTTCATTTGACTTTAATTTAAGTGGTATAAAATATGTAACCTTCATCCTGGGGGGAACATGGACACTAATAAGGTAAATAAATATAAAATAATGCAGTAATAATTATCAGTGTGCCCAAAATAGACATAGACTAAAACAAACAAAAATAAGTTTCCAGGTCAAAAATTCAAAGTCATTGATACAGGAAAGCAGAACCATCTCAGTGTTTGGAAGCTAAACCATCCATCTGATGAGCTAATAAACACTAGAGGTATTTGAAATGGTGTAGGCAGACTTTAGCTCACTAGTAAGTGTGATTTATAATTTATTAGGCTCATCCCCAGAACAGCACAAAGAGTGGTTCAAACAAACCATTGTGGTAGGTCTATGGTGTAGTATTACTCTGGAAGCAGAGCACCTGCCTATAGGCTACAGAAAGGGCCCTAAGTTAGAACCTTTAAAACCCACACACCATCTCTTCAGTGTCCTCTTCCAGCTCAGCAGGCGGTGTGGAGAGAGCACATGTCAACAGGCCAAATAGGCCCTGGGTGGCTGGGCCAGTCCGTAAATTTTCCTAGAAGCCTGTCTGCCATATCACAGCTATTGGCAGTACTGGTTGTACAAGTATTTGGCTTTCATCTAAGAAATAGTTAAAGATCTGAGATTAAGGATCTTTCCAAGACGTTTGGATGCGTCATTGTTCCTGTCTCACAGGGTGCCTACGCTTAAGAGCACTTGTTAAAAGTAAGTGCTCAAACTTTTAGTAACTCCTATTTACCTAGGTGATAGATGATGACTTTGAAATAAACTTTTACTTTCCTTAATGTACTACTGACTCTGTCCTCTTGAGAAGATATGAGTTCAAGTTCAGACTCTGCCACTTATCTACGGATCACTTCTCAGAAAAATCACTTAACTTTCTGATCCTTATTTATTCATTCATTTCTTTATTCAAAGTTATATTACTATTAGAAATTTGCTAGTTTTGAACAGAATACTGGAGACTATATTATTTAATCTGTTGTATTAGTTGCTATTTAAAAAAATCACTCCAACTGCATAAGTAGCATTCTAGCTCATAAGTATTATATGGAATATTTTATTTTAATTGAATAAACTGATTAATTCATTTAAGACAAGTTTCATTTTCTATGAATTTGGCCTCTACTTATCTTCAATATATTGAATTATTCTTCAATATATTGAATAATTAATCAAGCCAACTTACTGTTTTTATTATAGACAAACACACAGAATGAAATAAACCTTGGAGTACTCTATAGGCAAGGACCTGTCCTCAGTCCTGCGAACTCATATTCACTTTTAATGTCCTTGACATTTAAATGTACATCCCTCCTTAGAACAGTGATTCTCTAAGTGTGGTCCCTGAACTGTTAATATCAACAGCATCTGGGAACTTGTTGGAAATATAAAATCTTACCTCCTCCAACCACTCTAGACACCAGACCTATTAAATCGGAAACTTCCGTGGTGGGGCCATTTTAGTGATATGTATTTTAACAAGTCTTCTAGGTTAATCCAATGCATCTTAAAGTTAGAAAACCACTGGCCTAGAATGCAAGTTGCATGAAGCCTGAGATCACATCTCTTGCTCACCAATGACTCCCCAGTGCCTAGAACAGTGCTTACATGTCACAGATACAGAATAAACAGTTATTAAATAAGCGAATAAATAAACGTATGCTTTTATCAGTATATTGGAAAGAGAATTATGAGGACTTGCTCACAACTAGCAAAGAATAGGAGAGATAACAAATACAAAGGATGATAGAATTAGAATCCAAGATGTTCTTAAAGAATGGTTTGATAGATCCAGTGAAAATAAATTTACCATGAATGAATATCATTTTTTGTATATTTGGGTAAAAAATGCTTCTGTACTAATATATGCTATGAATATATGATTTGATATAATATGCAAAAAATGAATTGGATTTTAACTTAAAATTCATTTGTCATGAGTAAATAGTGGGTATAGCTGGAAGAAAGCACGCTGATGTAATCTTTGGCTGCATTCTAAGAAATGTGTTATTCTATCTTTTTTTTTTTTTTTTTTTTTTTTTTTTTTGAGACGGAGTTTCGCTCTTGTTACTCAGGCCGGAGTGCAATGGCGCGATCTCGGCTCACCGCAACCTCCACCTCCTGGGTTCAGGCAATTCTCCTGCCTCAGCCTCCTGAGTAGCTGGAATTACAGGCACGCACCACCATGCCCAGCTAGTTTTTTGTATTTTTAGTAGAGACGGGGTTTCACCATGTTGACCAGGATGGTCTCGATCTTTCGACCTCGTGATCCACCCGCCTCGGCCTCCCAAAGTGCTGGGATTACAGGCTTGAGCCACCGCGCCCGGCTATTCTAGCTTGAACAAGGGAGGCTCCAACCCTCACTATACTGGAGAGACTATTGAATTCATTTCTGTGACGAGAGACACACTGAAAGCATTAAAAGGGGGATAACTATGATCTATCTATTAAAAAAAAATGAAAACATCAACAACTGGGACAAAGCACTCAGAATACAAGCAGGAAAAAAAAAAAAGACACAGTCACTGACTTTAGGGAGCTCATGTATGACAGAGGAGCCAGGCACCTATGACAGTATATGAAGCATCATGTTCTCATCACGTAGCGTGATTGCTGCAGGGAAGGCTTGGTCAATAGCCTCCCTGGGTCAGGAAAGTAACTGGTCTGAAAAACAATGTTCTTTCAGACACAGTTTTAAAAACTGGAAATTTCCAGCCTAGAGAAGAGTAGGCAAAAATAATAGCTGTTATAAAATACTTGAAGTGCTGTCATAAAGGTTCAGAGTAGCGTATAGGAGCAGTGGACATAACTTTGGGAAGATAGAAAGTTTGACATGAGGAAGAACTGAAAACTGCCAAAACTTGGAAATAATTTCTTGGGGGGAAAAATAGGGAACATAAGCTCGGGACTACTCTAAGGAAGACTTTAGCTTTGGAAGGTGGTTGGAATTTAAAACTTTTAAGATTCCCCTTTACTTGGAGTTTCTATATAATTTACTCTGATTCTAGTTAGGACAGAAAGAAAACAAGATGGTTTGTTTTTTTCCCAGTTTATTTTAAAGGCAAATATCTTTTAAATGCCTCTAGTTTTTTTTTTTTTAACCCAGAAGTCCTTTGACTTAGGCTTTATTTAACATAGAAATCCCAAATTCAATAGGTAGAGGACAAGCGAGTCATGTAAAATAGACATCCAGGTGACAGAGAAGAGTGCAGAAGGAGGAACAGTGGAACTGGAGTACAGAGTAAAACTTCAAGGTGGAAGGAAGCAATATCTATCTATAACTTCCAGACAAATTTAGGAGAATGTGGACAGCCAGGCAAAGAAATATAGCTTGACATCAGAGGGTACTACTGGAGTTTCTTCAGTATAGGATGATGTGATGAAATCAGCATTTTAGAAAGACTACACTGTCAGTTAAGAACTGTGAGGATTCAGTTACTAAATAGTACCCAGATGTGAAATTTAGAAAGTAAAGGTGGACAAAGAGGGAAATACATGACTGATTGACAAACACGGTTCATCGGGACTTGTTCACCGATTGCAATTGTAGTTGAAAAAAAAAAAAAAAGGAAGGACCCAAAATCATTGGATGATTTCAGGTCTGTGGGACTAAGAGAATGGTGATGCCATTGATAGAATAGAGGAGTTGGAAAGGTACTTTATGGAATCTAGATGGGAACATTCTGAAAGCATTTGAAAAGTTTTTGGATCATTTCCTTCCTGATGATTTCCTCTTAAGTTGGGAGAGATGCAGAATCATCGCTCTAGTGAGTGAAGTTTCGTTTCTGTTGCCTGAAGAGATGATCATTAAACTACCATTAGCTTCTTATCATTTTATCTTGTTAACTTTCTATTGATTCTTTTACATTAATAATAGCAAAACAGTTGGACTTTTTTGAATTTTGTCATTATTTCACTGTTGTTGGCAGCAAGTCATGCACTGGTTTTCAAAGGGAGTAAGTTCTCTTTCTTTAAGGTCTTTAAAATTACATTATAATATTGTTTAGTATTTTGTATATTAAACTTGTATATTAAAAATAGTACTCTGTTAAGAAGCATGTAGTATAATGGCATTTCTCCTACATGACTAGTCATTTCCTTCACAAAATATTTTTATGAACTAATTTACACTCCCACCAAAAGTGTAAAAGCATTCCTATTTCTCTACATCCTCTCCAGCATCTGTTGTCTCCAGATTTTTTAATGGTGGCCATTCTAGCTGGCTGTGAGATGGTATCTCAACATGGTTTTGTTTTGCATTTCTCTAATGACCAGTGCTGATGAGCATTTTTTCATATGTTTGTTGGCTGCATAAATGTCTTCTTTTGAAAAGTATTAGTTCATATCCTTCACCCACTTTTTGATGGGGTTGTTTTTTTCCTATATATTTGTTTTAGTTCTTTGTAGATTCTGGATATTAGCCCTTTGTCAGATGAGTAGCTTACAAAAATGTTTTCCAGGTCTGTTGGTCGCCGGTTCACTCAAATGATTGTTTCTTTTGCTGTGCAGAAACTCTTAAGTTTAATTAGATCTCATTTGTCTCGTTTCACTTTTGTTGCCATTGCTTTTGGTATTTTAGTCATGAAGTCCTTGCCTATGCCTTTGTCCTGAATGAAACTGCTTAGGTTTTCTTCTAGGGTTTTTATGGTGTTAAGTCTTATGTTTAAATATTTAATCCATCCGGAGTTAATTTTTGTGTAAGGTGTTAGAAAGGGGTCCAGTTTCAGCTTTCTGCACATTGCTAGCCAGTTTTCCCAACACCATTAATTAAACAGGGAATCCTTTCCCCATTGCTTTTTTATTGTCAGGTTTGTCGAAGATCAGATGGTTGTATGTGTGCGGTGTTACTTCTGAGGCCTCTGTTCTGATCCATTGGTCTATATCTCTGTTTTGGTACCAGTACCATGCTGTTTTGATTACTGTAGCCTTGTAGTATAGTTTGAAGTCAGGGAGCGTGACGCCTCCAGCTTTTTTCTTTTTGCTTAGGATTGTTTTGGCTATGCGGACTCTTTTTTGGTTCCATATGAAGTTTAAGGTGTTTTTTTCCAGTTTTGTGAAGAAGGTCAATGGAAGCTTGATGAAGATAGCATTGAATCTATAAATTACTTTGGGCAGTATGGCCATTTTCATAATATTGATTCTTCTTAACCATGAACATGGAATGTTTTTCCATCTGTTTGTGTCCTCTCTTATTTCCCTGAGCAGTGGTTTGTAGTTCTCCTTGAAGAGGTCCTTCATGTCCTTTGTTAGTTGTACTCCTAGGCATTTTATTCTCTTTGTAGCAATTGTGAATGGGAGTTCACTCATGATTTGGCTCTCTGTTTGTCTGTTATTGGTATATAGGAATACTTGTGATTTTTACAAATTAATTTTAGACTTTACTGAAGTTGTTTATCAGCTTAAGGAGATTTTGGGCTGAGATGATGGGGTCTTCTAAACATACAATCGAGTCATCTGCAAATTCTTAAACTTCTCATTAATGGAGTTTTTAAGGAAAACACATTCACTTCCCTCTCATTTTCTTTCCATGGTTATATCATTCTGAGTAAAATTGCTGGTAAGTAAAGCATGGGTTAGCATGATAAGCCATGGAAAAATAAAGCTGTTGTTTCTTAATCATTTGAGAAGTGGCCAAGGTTTCTAAAATTAAAGAAACAAATCAAGCAAATAAGCCCTAGAAAATATTTATATTTGGAAACAATTTCTTTTTAAAATATTAATATTGCATTGCTCTGTTTTTAAATTGACCTTTCTCTTTGATGAGGCTCCATTTAATAGTAAAAAAAGGAAAAAAGAAGAGTCATCAGGTCATTCAGTGACCTTTAGAAAGGTCTATTCACCTCCTGTAACCTTTTAAATTTATTGCTTTTTGTTGTTGTTTTTATTGTTTCATGAGGTGTGAGAGTAGAAGAAAGTCTCTCTGAAGAAATCAGGTGGATTGAAGACGACAAATTATTATGTCAGAGAGAGAACTCAAATAAGAAACACCATCATAGGATGTCCAGATGGTCTGGAAAGTGACACTGTATATACCCAAAGAAAACCACAGCTGTCTATAAATTCATCTATTGACAAATGTTCATTTTGAATGGAAACCTTCTCCAATGAACCAATGAGACGATTTAATTGAAGTTTAATATGAAAGTAGCTCAGCACGAACTCTAGCTCTTTGAATGTATTTTTATTTTAAGCTATGAGGGTTAATCATAACCAAATGTTAGAGTATATATTCCATGTACTTGCTCTCAACATCATATTTGTGTCCCATGTGGTAAAGAGCTTTCCACTCAAACTTTAATTACTCCTATGCATGTGTGTGAGTGGACAGGATGTTTAAGTCTACGGAAATTAATAGGGCTTTGAGTTGTGTCCTGATTCCCAAGGAATAACTTATACCCACAGGAAGCCATCAACTGCTGTCTTTTCTTTAAATAAAATGCCCTCATCTGTCTCATAGAAGCTGGGCCACATGTTATTTCTTGGAATCCACAAAATTCTTCAAGACCTAGAGCTTTAATGACTTAAAAAACAAGGGCTTATTCCCATGAAGCCTCACTTTTTCCTGTACATAGAGCAGACAAATCTTCCAATTTTTCAGCATAATCAGGAAATTCTAGAGCTGAAAGAATACCTGAGGTTCTGTTGATTTAGCCCCCATGTTTCTAGCCAGGTGAATTTCATGAGACATGTCACTGATGTAGTTACAAGTGTAACTGGTGCAGTGAGCACATAAGATGTTTTTACTCTAATTTTTCTCTGAGGAAAATAGAAATTATATTCATTTAAGCAACACATTAAGCTCAAATGATAAATGCTTTGGGGGATGGAAACCCCATTCTCCATGATGTGCTCATTTCACATTGCATGCCTGTATTGAAATATCTCATGTACCCCATAAATACATACACCTACTATGTACCCCCAAAAATTAAAAAATTAAAAAACCAAACAACGCATTAATGTGATTTTTCTATACAATTGAATAGAATAAAGCATTTATATAGTAGAAAAATTGTAGTGAATTATCACTTTTCTACCTAGGTTATTTCCTGTTTTGAGATGAGTTTTCTGCTATCATTTCTGCTCAACTCTTAACAGAAGCGCCTACGTTGGTGTTTGTTAATTTTCCATATTACGTATATTGCTAATATCCTACGTTGAAAATTTCCCCATCACTTTTCTATTGAATGAAAATATTTTTCCATGAATTTCAACCAACTGGTGATAAATTTTGCAATGGAACTCTTCCATATTTAAACATTGAATAATTATAAACACATTTAAGACAACAGCCATTTTTAACCAAAGATTCTCCAAGTCACAAATGGCTACAGCTGATCCCCCTAGCAGTGTATGTTTGTCCAGATAATCTTAAATCACTAAGGAATATCTCTAGTATATGCAGAGACTTCAGTGATAGACTGTGTAAACTGAGCTTTTAAATAAATGTCACTTTTAATAGATTCAGACACAAATTCTACAGACTACCTTCATCAGTTCTCCTTGGGTTTGTTCACATGTCTCAGTGTTTTTTGGACTGGTTAAACTTTTCTTAAACTTTTGACTTAAAAAAATTTTTTTTAATCTTTAAAAATTCTTAGGCCATGGAAAGAAAATGAGAGGGGAGTGAATGTTTTTGCCTTAAAAACTCCATTAATGAGCAGTTTAAGAATTTGCAAACGACAAGATTGTATATTTAGAAGACCCCATCATCTCAGCCGAAAATCTCCCTAAGATGATAAACAACAGTAGTAAAATTAAAAGATGTGCTTCAACTACCTTATAGCACTCAAGGTAGTTGAAGCACATCTTCTAATTTACTATTAATTCGATAGGTAAATTAAATTACTGTTTATTTTTCTTCTTCAGATGATGTAAAAAAATATTAATTTTGGCACTGACTGCTCACATAAAGTCTTTATTGTGTTTGGAGGAAAATTTTGCCACTGTATCAGTCTTTCCTCAGCCCTTCAGTTTGTCTTGGTTATGAGGTACAGAAGTACTAGCTCCATTAAAAGAAAAACCCTTAATGTAATCCTGATTCTCCCAGGTAATCAATTGGTTTGTACACAAAAGATACTCCAGTCATTTCAGAGCAATTTATGTCAACTCATGCCTAATGTATGTCAGTGTATCTGTGAAAGTTTCTTGATGTGGATACCATTGCCACAGTTCCCATTGGGAGCATAAACAAATAACAACAAAGATTATTGATAATTAACAACAATTTACAACAAGACAGAGGAATTTATTGTCTTTAGAGTCCTACAAGTGCAATAACCACAGTCCTCATTCCTCCTTATCCTTTTGGTGCTTTTAATTCCATCTGGAACTCATTATCTCAACAAAGTCACTTGGACATGTTGGCCCCTTTGATAACTACAGGAGACCAAAACATATTCTAACTGAAAAAGTGAAAATTTCTTTCTGAATCATCTGGCTGTTTTGTCAACATGATGCCAAACATCTGGATATTTGGGATGCCTCCAGATGATTGACTGAATTTTTTATTTTCAACCAACATGGTTTCTGGTATCGTGGAAACAGAGCATCAGGTTTTGTTTACACTGTGGCCCTAAGCCAATTGCTAAAGAGTAAACTGGTGCCTACCCACATGAGCTGCCTTTCTGATAAGAGGAAACATCTGCTATTAGTTACCTCTTTGTTCTGTATCCTTAGAGGGTTGTAAGAGGTGGAGAGGTTGGCTAGTGATAATGAGAGGTAAGATCTAAGATGATAAAAGATTCTAGATTTTGAAAGATCTTCAAAACTATGTAAAGGAATTCAGAAATGTTTCTGAGGGAATATTAGAGAACCACTGAAGCACTATACATGGAAAATTAAAGTGTTCACCTTAGATTTAAGAAATAGCCACTTATTTACAAGTTACAACTTGATTGGAGTCAAGGTAACTGGAAGTAGTAAATAGGCTATAAAAAGTCTATTGCAGCCTATCCAGATGAAAAATTGATGATGGTCTTGACTACAATATTGGCAGTGGTGATAGTTATACAGTGAAGGTTTTCGAGTAGTAGTGGGAATGATTAGAAATATACTTTATGTAAATTACTATGCAACTCTGTATAGGATGGAGTGAAAGGGAAAGCAACTGGAAAATGAAATACCAGTTTGAAGAAAATCATAATGGGCTACATGAGAAGTTAGGACCTAAATAAGGGTAATGACTGTGGGAATGGAGGACTAAATGTATATGAGAGAGGTGGAAGAGTTAGAATGTCTAGAATTCAGGAGGATTTGCATGAAGATTAAGGATGAAGGTGTACTTCAAGGCTAGTGAGGTTTCAAGACAGGGTGACTGACAAAACAATACTAACAACAACCAAAAAATAAGGAATTCAGGAAGTCCAGGTTTGATGAAAGAGAGTTCATCTTGAGATGTTGGTGACATCTAGATACAGCTCAGTGGAGCTATTTCACAAGTGGTTTTAAAATGCATAACTAGAGGTTATGTGTAGATTTGAAATCAGAAAAGTAAGTAAAATTGTCAAGAAGAGAAGAAGATGGAAGATCTACCATTATACGATAGAAGAGAAATGATTAAAGAAATCAGGAGATAGAGAACAACTAATCCTTAAGTAAGATGGAAAGAGAAAAATAAGAGAGGCCAATGTCACTTGAGCCACGTAGCACACCCTTCCGTGTCTGTGTGCCTCCACCATTTACATTCCCCAGGCATAGAACTCCTCAGAATTTTTCTACTCACTTGACATGACAATTTGTAAAGGAAAAGAAGACTCTTGGATTGTAACAAAATAGATATTTTTCTTTTTTTATTTTTCCAAACGTTAAGACTGGCTGTGGATCTTCAAAGTAATTATTACAACAACGAAACACTGTAACTATAGCTCTTCCATACCTTGCTCTGTGATTTGTGCTGCCTAGGGAAAGTTCTTTGCTTTACTTCTTACCTCTAGTTTCTCTGGCTTATTTACTTGTGTCTTCATTTTCCTTGTATCTTCATCCTAGTGGCTTAAGTATACATTGATCCAATTGTTCTCTCTGGATTGAACCCAAGAAGATTTCAATCTAACTGCAAGATCTCTACCTTTCTCTCTGAGCTCAGAGAGTCTGACTCTTAGGACCATGCATTTGGTAGTAGACTCACACTGCCTTTTCCTATATGATAATCAACAACTATTCCCCATCTCTGACCCTCCACTGACTTCCAGTGGCTGCTGGCTCCATCACTCCATTTAGAATTCACAATTGACATCTTTAATTCAAATATATTTAGTCCAAGCCCCAAGGGGCAAGAAAAGTTCAAGAAGGGAATGATTAAGTGAAATACTGCAGAGAGGATGAGAAGGATAATAGAGAAAGGATCACTGGATTTGGTAATGAATAATGGATATCTAGAGACACTAGAGTGTTGGCAGCAGAATAAAGACTATTAAGAGATAAAGAAGAGTAGGTACCTCCATTTAAGGAAATTAAATCTATGTCAGAAAGTGCTTATTTACAGTCAATTTTCCTCAGCATTTTATTTAACACTTTTATTAAAGAGTGTATAATGGAATTTCAAATGAAAGTGCCTCTCTCTCTCTCTCTCTCTCTCTCTCTCTCTCTCTCTCTCTCTAATTATGTCCTTGTAGCCAGTGTACGGTTAATGTTGATGGTACAATTTATACTCCCAGCAGGAAAGTTCCCCACTGTTTAGTTTTAACTTTTTCAGTGCTCCTCACATTAAACTATTTTTTAGAAAGTGATTCCTGTTGGTATCAAATCCTTCCCAGTTGGTCTTTCCAGACATTTATTTGAGGCGCCAACACAGATGAAAATAAAATACAGCTATGAGAAAAATAAAATGAGTTTATGGTAGGCTGTATTCAGTAAACAAGGAGCAAAGCTAGCATTTTCTTTCCCTCTTATAACACTAACAATATTACTACAAACTCAAAAAGAACAATTTTCCCTTCTGCATTGGCTATCTCACATTCCACTGGCATTCCGGAATGTGGAAACTTGGTTTGAGGGCAAAATCCAACTCAACTGGTCATAAGAAAATCTCTGACCCAGAACACTTGAAATGTCCATGGGAGGTTCTTTGCCACTTCTGGTTGTCTTTGGGTATCTAAAAAGACAGGGTTGCTTTGAAAATATCTAAGGCTTGGGAAGCATTTTTTATGTAATAGTTTGGGGTGAGAAATATGAGAACAGCTACATTTCAAGCTAACGGTCAGTGCTTTGGACTCATATAAAAAGAATCTTAACATAATTTCATTTTAGAGGATAATAAAAGTAGTTTTGCAAGGTTTGGTTGATCATCTATAGTAGACACTATTTGCTGTCAACCATATATCTTATTCTTCTTTCTTCCTTGAGGGCAGAGCCCTGGTTTTGTTCCAGTCCACCCTTTGCCCATAGAACTCAGTGGAAGATGCCCCTACCAAACTCCAGAGGTAGACCCTGGTTGGTATAAACCAGTCAAGGGAGGCCTTTCTCCATACAAGTGATGAGTGTATTGGAGGACATACGATGCAGTTCTGGCCAATGAGACGTATCAGGAGAGTTGTTGGGAACTTCTGAGATATATGTTCCAGCTGCTGTTTTTGCCTCTGGGCATTGTTGGGCCCAGACATGATGCCTCTTCCAACTTTGAGTACAGATTATCTGAAGATAAATCTGGCAAATACCCAAGTGAAGGATAGAAAGACCTGCATCTCTGAATTGCCTTCAGCTAGTGAACACAATAATGTCAAAACTCACCTTCCCTGTGGATGGCTGCCTCTAGGTGGTCATGCATTTTCTTCTTATTTATTGAATTGGATATTTTTAAATTGCAAACAAATGTAGGATAATTGTTTTGGGGTCTTCCATTTCAACATACATTATTAAATGGGGACAACAGACCAAGGTATGATTTGTATAATCTAGTATTTAATCATATTCAAAAGCAGAAATCATAAATTACTCTCTTAAAATTACCTCAAATAATAGCAATTTTAAGATGATCACTATGATTATGTGTCAGACAATATGTTAGGTGCTTGACACATCTTATCTCATTTGTTTTTCTTATTAATGTTGAACAGTACATACCAATAATCCCAAGTTTTCAGATATGGGTCACAGATACTAAGCAATCTGTATAGAGACACACAGTGAGTATAAAAATAATAATAATATTTATTTTTTACATATTATAATCTATATTCCAGGTACTTTCTAAGCATTTTATATGCATAGCATTAATTTATTAATTGTTACATCAATTCTGTGAAGAAAATGCTATTTTTTTTTTCATGTTTTATAGGTTAGAAAGCTGAAGCCCAGAAAATGTAAGTACATTTCCCAATGTCACATAACTAGTCAATGGCAATGTGAGATAGATGCCCCCAAGGTATAACTTCAGAGCCTGTACACTTAACTGCCTCCCTGTACTTAAATAATTCATAATTAAAACCTATGTCTAAATTCTGAACCTCTGTTTTTCTCTCTAGGTCTGATAAAAATGTCAAAATACATTTTGGCTGCCCTCTCTGTTTTACAGACCCAGAGTAAAAGCAAAACTCAAAAAACCATTTTGATTACGTGAATGAAACAGGCATACACTCTGGGTTGGCAAGAAAAAATCGGATAGCTTTTTCCCTTTTTTACTTCAGAGATGCTTCTAATGTGTTCCACAACAGAATAGTGAGCTGAAGCAATCAAATAGTGTCAAGGCACATGTGGAAACAGTTCAAGACCTTCTATAGCAAGTCATCTATGATGATGCAGATACCTCTTGTCCCACTGTTGTAGTGATGAAAGAATTAATGTGACTATTTGGTAAAAGTCACTAGATGTATGAAAGGATCTAAAACATATCCAAAATATATACAGAAACTATACGGCAAAGAACAAAATATTACATCCTATTCTGTCCTTCTAAAGCCCTAATTAATTTTTAAAATTTATACAATGTGTAGTTGAGTTTTCACCATTTTTATTTCCATTCAATGAATATTTAATATGAAGCTGCCTCTGCTATACCCTGCTAGGCTCATAGGGATGCATCTCCCAACATCTTCCCATCACAGTTAGGGACAATGCAAGCCCTTCCTTTGATTAGATTAGATACTTTCTGCTGCTGCTTCTCTGATCTCATTTCCTACTACCTTAGCCTTTAGATTAGATACTTTCTGCTGCTACTTCTCTGGTCTCATTTCCTACTACCTTAGCCTTTACACACTCTGCTGCAGCCACACTACTCCTCTGGCCTCTAGTAGGGCAGGTTGATCTAGCTTCTGCCTTACAGTATTTACTGTTCACTCTTGCTCTCTCAGTGCAGACCACACTCCTCCCAGAGATTCATACAAGTAATTCACTCCCTCATTTGATTCACTTCTGTGCTTAGATATTATCCCACCTATCACTATCCTCTCACTCTAATTTATTTTGATTTATATTACTTATGCATTGTGCATTTTAACATTTTCTTACCTGTCCTGGCTTTTGTAGGGGCTTTGTTTTGTTCATGGCTATATCCTGAGCACCTACTATAATGACCAACACATAGTTAGAATTCAATATGCATTTCTTTCTTTCTTTTTGTTTTTCTTTCTTTCTTTCATTCTTTCTTTCTTCTTTTTTCTTCAAGATGTCACTAAAGGATATAGTAGGAGCTCTAGAATATGGCATGAGCTCACTTCCAGAGATCAAAGCCCAGCACTGGCCATTTAACATAAGCCAAAGGACTTAAGTGAACAATCTACTTTACATGATACAGTTAAGAAAAAAATCCAAAATCGCCTTTTCCATACTGACATCTGAACATAGGTTAGTAATACTAAAACTTGTTACACTCAGCTTTTGCAGCAATTTAAAAAATCTGCAGGTACCCTCCTTGATTATTGACGTGGAAATTACTGATTAGTCTCTATTTGATGTCACTCATCAATAAGGTCTTCCCTTGTAACATAGAAACTTTCAACATAATGATTAATATGGAATGGTAGAACTAGCAAAAATCTAGACTAGGCAAGAAGCAGTATTGTTCTTGGTTTCACCTCACACCTCAAATCAACTCAAATGAATTTTGCAAAAGCCTTGGCATTTGGAAATGTGGATTGCGTGAGCAACTTCTACCCAAGCAATTCCAGTACATTCCATTTTTGTGCTGAGCATAGAGCCTGTCTGAAAGTTGGTGCCAAAACCAGATGTTTGACTCTGGAAAAAGGGCATTCCACACATTCATCAAAAACACTTCTTGGCAAATCCAGCAGTACAGGACACATATGTGTCTCCATGGTCGATAGTGCAGAAACCACATTGGTTATATATGGGAAGCATTGTAAAACTGGATGTATTTATAGAAATGCTTATAAAACATGCAGTTATTTTTAACAAGAAAGAGTTTAAATTGTTTAGCGCAGATGCATAAATTATCTTACAAATAAAATGACTGTAACAGAATCCACACTTTCAGATATAATCCAACAGCTATACAGTCAAGTGTTTGCCATATATGGCAGACTGGACATTGTACAAAAAGATCTAATAAGCAAGAATCTTGATGTCAGAAAAAGTGCATACTGTCAAAGAAGGAGAGGTTCATGCTTGTAGAGAATCAAATGTGCTTGAGAAATTGGCCACATTACTTTTATGGCCATCAGTATGCAGCAGAGAACCTACTAGACAAAGTATTTGCTTTTTGTGGGTTCTAGTGATGGATACAATTGAATTCTTCAGTGGTACCTCACTGTGTCTCCTATGTTAAGGAAAGCTCTCAACTGATAAATGAAAAAGAAAGAGGACAGCCAGGTTCTTTGCCCTAATTGCTTACAAAATTTGTAAGTTCGGACATACATATGATGTTAAGAAAAAAAACTTCTCCATTTGAGGTGTTATATTATTATGCCCTAAACAGACATCTCTTCATCTTACCCCAACAGATATGTATAAATACACACAAAGTGATAAAAACTCAAAGGATGAAAAGGTCTGTCTTATTGGGGAATTGAGACTCAAAGGCTGGGTGAAATGTGAAGAATGCAAGAAAGGAAATTCCATGGCAGACACAGATGGTATAAACAGGTTACATATTTGTGACAAAGTAGAGAGGTTTTAACCTAAAGGAGCTAGTAGGGCTATGATTATATGAGAGTTTTAAATATTTACCAAATTTGAAACAAAAACACAAACCTGGGTTAAACTGATTATAATATTACCCTTAAAGAGGTATTGCAAAATAACAAAACACTAAATTGAAATCAAGGAGAGTGGATGAACCTTCAAAACTCTGTTGAGTTAACATTTTCACTTACCAAGCTCTCACTTATAAATAGCTTGGAAGTTGTTGCTTATGTCCTTGAAACTAGAAAAAAGTTTAACAAACTGAAAATAAATGCCTTTTCTTGGAACATCAGAAAACTGAGGTCTTAGAGCAAACTGCTATCCCAAAATCTGGAGAGATGGGAGAATACAGAGAATCACCACTAAGGTGTGGTTGAAGCTGAAGTTGCAGGAGCCATAAACTAATAGGAAAACTTAAATGATCATCTTGCCAAATTACTGGAGACCGATTATGAAACGTTAGTTTGAGAATGAGAATCTCCTGGGGTCCATTCTTAGGGGAGCTCCCTCACTCTAATGGGTTTTACTTTCAGGAATTCTACCAGGTTCTCATGGTAAAGAACTGAGAAAAATTCCTGTTTCTGGCAGAGGAATGGGAAAGTAACCATTTTGAATTATGCTCAGAGCATTTTCTATGACCAAGGCCTACTATGTTGGGGGAAAGACTACCAGACCCTTATGCCATCTGAGAAAATGGCAATTTGCCAACTCCAGCCTACTCTAGCATTTCCATCCCATCTAAGGTGGAAGGGGAGCTAAGAAAAGTTTTTGAAATTACAGATGAAAACACAAGCCCCACTAGAAGGCCGAGGTTTAATCATAAGATTATAGAACAAAAGTCTGCCTCTTCCAGAGCTTACACCACATCAATAGTGAAAACAGTGGACCATAGCTGAAAGAGTGCCAAATGCTGCCTCTATTTAAGGAGGAATATTTAGGGAAGCCCAAAGACAACAAGGAAGACAAAAACAAAACAAAATAAAATAAAAGACTAAAAGAATTTGTAGTATCAGATACCCACATCTGTAGCAAAAATTAAACAGCCCAGTTCTAGCCAGGTAAACATAAAACCTCACTTTAAAGAACTACCTCATTTCCTGTTACCTAACAAATAATGTTCAACTTTCAGTAAATAACTGCAAAACAAGAAAAATTAAAAGATAAGAAAAAACATAGTCTAAAGGGACAAAGGAAGCATTCAGACCCAGATTCAGATATAGCATAAATTTTGGAATTATTCAACAGGGAATTTAAGATAACTATAATTGATATGTCAAAGGCTTGAATAGAAAAAGCATACAACATGCATGATTATATGGTTTCTATCCACAAAAATGGAAATTCTAAGATAGAATCAAAAGAAAATGCTAGAAATCAAAAGCACTGTAACTAAAATGAAGAATGTCTTTGATGGGCTCAATAGACTAAATATGACCACAGGAAGGAATCAGAGAGCTTGAAGATATGTCAGTAGACACTTCCCAAACTTAAATACAAAGAGGAAAAAGTGTAAATAACCAGGCAGCCAAGGGGAGGAGGACAGTAAGATAGTAATAAATAGATAAACATATAATAGAGATGTACACATACATGTGTTATGTGTATATAAAACAAATATATATAACTTTATAATTTTATATAGTTTTTGTATGTAGCTAATATTTATATTGCACTTTCCAGCAAGCAATTTTCTGAGATTTTTGCATATATTGATTCATTTACTCCTCAGAGCAATTCTATGAGACACATGGTATTAATATCTTCGTTTTAGAGACTATAGCTGTTTTTCTTTTTCTTCTTTTTTTTCTTTGAGAGAGAGTTTCTTTCTTTTTGCCCAGGCTGGAGTGCAATGGCATGGTCTCGGTTCACTGCAACCTCCACCTCCTGGGTTGAAGTGATTCTCCTGCCTCGGCCTCCCAAGTAACTAGGATTACAGGCACCTGCCAACACACCTAGCTAAGTTTTTTTGTATTTTTAGTAGAGATGGGGTTTTACGATGTTGGCCAGGCTGGTCTCAAACTCCTGACCTCAGGTGATCTGCCTACCTTGGCCTCCCGAAGTGCTGGGATCACAGGCTATAGCAGATTTTCTAAGACAGTCTGAGAAGTGCCAAGATAAAGAAAGAAGATGGACAGGGACTGAAAAGTCACAGTCCAAATCTTAGAGAAGTCAGATAATGACCAGGGATGGAATTCAATGAACACATTGCTAAATTTAAATCAAATAGCTAGTAAATGCTCTAGAAGGTTATAAAGGCAAAGACTGTGACCATTATAAATCCTCTAACTCACTGTGGCCCATCTAGTGGGTTAGAGGATTTAATGAGAAGCAGAAAAATCAAACTGAAAATGCTTGGTAGGATAAGAAAATGAAAAGCCTTGACTACTACGATAAGCAACAGACAATCAAAACTGTAGAGGTATATGAATAAAATGTTTGAACAGGCGGTAAAAATAGTAACATGGACAAACACATGGGCCTTCCCTGGGTTACAAACATAATTATGAACTAAGGTGATGCTACTTAATGTTAACTGTAGTTCCTTTGCAGCTTAGATATGATGACCCTTACAACAACCTGAGCACCAGGAGGGAGGGGTGCTTAAGAAGACACACGTGGACTTAGCACAGCCACTCAGACTGTCCATGCGTCTTCAGGTGCAAATACAAGGACTGTTTCTCTACTTAGCATGCCATCATTACCAACTATCATTATTTATTGAAAACCCACTACATATCTGGTCAAACTCTGGGCACCTTGAGAATTTCCATAGCATGAAGACGATGTCCTAATTTTGTCCTCAAGGAAAAACATACTAATAAAAACATTTCCTTTTGATTTGCGGCCAATTGCTAAAATAGTATGTTTGAACACATGGATGTCTGTTTTACAAGCAAAGCACAAAACCAGAGACTGAACAACACTTTTGGAAGCACAAAATCTGTGATTATTATCTAGCTTTCCAGAAACATCTGGAATTTTGAGTTCCTCTTCTTATTACCCTGGAAAGCAATAAGCTTCCTCCTGTCATTCACCTCCTGTTGACCTTATTGTAACAGGGCTTAAAAGGAGTCTTAGATTTGTTTGTAGTAGTAACATCTAACACACTGTCTGAATCATCTCATGATCCATATTGTCCAGAATCATTCTACCTTGGAAGTGATACAGGAATGACTGTTAAGATATAATTAGATTTCACTGAAATAAATGTTTGTTTCACTTACTTTTTGTGCTAGCATTTAACTTATTTTCCTAGGCCTAAGCTCTTCAAAATTAACAGATAGTTTATAAATGTTAATGTTAAAATCATTTGACCCATTGCTGCTATTAAGTAACTTAAGGTAAAGAAGTAAAAAGGTCTTATAATTAGGTTAACTTTTCATTTTTTGTTTTTAATTAAATTCTTTAAGAATGGAATTATGATTGGTGTAGTGTAGCCCTTCTGGATGTGTGGACATCTCATAGATCAAGGGGATACCTCAGAAGGTTGGTGAACCAAATCATTATTGCAGTAACTTATCCCAAAATTCTGACTGCCAGATGAATGTCCCAGGTACTCAAATTATTCCTAATGTGACATGAGATGAGATGCAGTCAGAGGAAAGGTGGAGGAAGAACTAATGGCTGTGATATTTACCTTCTATGGCAACAAATCGTGGAGATACCCATCTTCCATTTAGTACCCTAGTGAGTGTGTATAGGGTGAAAAAAGAATTAAAAAGCACTAACATGCAATTAAAATCATGTGAGGAGAACCAGAAGGTTTTGGTGGTGACTTTGAAAGAGTTCATCATCCCTGGCAATCTCAGGGAAGATATGACTGAGGACAAGGTCTAGTCTGATTGTAATGAATGCAGCATTATCGCAACAATTGAATGCTCAATATTGTCAAGTCTTTCTTACCATTGGAAGACCATTATGAGGAAGGATTGGGAACCATATGCATTGATGGGAGACATTGCAGCAGGTAAGAATGAAGAAGAGAAGATTTTTGCTTGTATTGTATGGCTTTTTTCTTTTTTATATTTTAGGCATCTTTATTGAGATATAACTCACATAAAATAAACCCTAGATATTTAAATTATACAATTTGATCAATTTTGACACACTTGCACACACACACACACACACACACACACATACATAAAAACCATCACTAAAATAATGATAATTAAAATCACCACCATCTGCAAAAGTTTGTAATCTCTGTCATTTGCAACCTCCTATCCTGCTTTATCTCCTTGTAGAACACTAATCTACTTCTTGTTACTATGGATCAGCGTTTATTTTCCAGAATTGTATACAAGTTTATGTTATTTTTACTTGTCTCACTCCTTACACTCAACATAATTGTTTTATGCCTGTTGTTGGAGATTTATACATGTTGTTGATTGCAACATTCATTTTTATTGCTGAGTAGTATTTCTTTCTGTAGATATAATATAATTTGTTTATCCAATCACTTGCTAATGGGCATTTAAGTTGTGTCCAGTTTTTGCCAAGTAAAAATAAAGCTGTTATGAGGATTTATATACAAGTCAATATATGGACATTACCTCTTTTGGATAAGTACCTAAGATTGAAATAGCAGGGTTATATAGGTAATACAAACATCTTCTGGAGTGGTTATATCATTTTACATTCCCATCAGCATTATATGAAAGTTCCAGGTGCTCCACATCCTCATCAAAACTTGGAATTATCATTCTTTTTAGTATTTGCTATCCTAACAGAAGTGGAGTCGTAACTCATGAAAAACTCAATGAGAAGAAAAATCTATAGAAATCTACCCAGAAATGACATGTAATAATCATGTAATTTTAAAGCAATTATTATATGTGTATTGCACACATTCAAGAAACTATAGAAAAGATGCAGTAAGCAAAATCCTAAAAGATATAAAAAGAACAAATCAAATTTCTAAAGATAAAAGCAAAAATGTCTGAGTTGAAAACTATACTGAATGAGTTAACAGCAGATTAGACATTGCAGAAAAAGAGCCATGAATGGCCTGGTGTGGTGGCTCATGCCTGTAATCCTAGCACTTTGGGATGCTGAGGCGGGCGGATCACCTCAGATCAGGAGTTCGAGACCGGCCTGGCCAACATGGGGAAACCCCATCTCTACTAAAAATACAAAAATTAGCCAGGTGTGGTGGCATGTGCCTGTAACCCTGGCTACTCGGGAGGCCGAGGCAGGAGAATCACTTGAACCCTGGGGGTGGAGGTTATAGTGAGCAGAGATCATGCCATTTCATTTCAGCCTGGATGAGAGAGTGAAACTCTGTCAAAAAAAAAAAAAAAAGATTCATGAAGTTGGAGATATTGTAATAGAAATAGTTCAAAATTATATTGAAAGAAATGAACAGAGCGTCAGAGAGCTGTGGCACAACTTCAAGCTACCAAATATACCTGTTCTGGGAGTCTTCAATGGAGGAAGTAGGAAAGAAAAAATACTTGAAGAAATAATGGCTGGTAAATTTTCATACTTTATACACACTATAAACCCACAAATCCCAGAAGCTCAGAAAACTACACACACACACACACACACACACACACACACAAACACACATAAACATACAAGAATAAAGTCACATCAAGAGATAGACAGAAAAGAAACACATCATGTGCAGAGGAACACATAAAGATGACAATACTTTCATAAGAAGCAGTGCAAACTAAAAGATATCCTTAAAGCCCTGAAAGGAAAACTGTCAACCTAGAAATCCTTATCTAGTAAATATCTTCAAAAACAAATGTGAAATAAAGACTGTATAAGACATACAAAAAACTGAAATAATGCCAGCGTACCTACACTATAAGACATTTTAAAGGAAGTCCTTTAGATAAAAGAACAATGATACCAGATGGAAATTTAAACCTGTACAAAAGAATAAAGAGCAAAGAACATGGTTATATTATTTGGGACTATTTTCAACTCTTTTAGGTCTTATTTTAAAGCTTTAGTCTAGAGGTAATTTTCACTACTACTGAGGCAGGACTCTAAAATGCCTTTTAATTATGAGGCTGTTCCCCTGAAGACAGTAGGTACTATTCTCAGCCCTACTGGAGCACCAGAAATTGTTTTCTCTTTATTCTTTGGAGTGATTCCTTGTTTATCCTTAGTAGTTTCCTTACCTGCATATGTTGGTTACTACTAAGCTGATTTTAGTTCAATTTAAGTGAGCCTCTGCAGATTTCTGCAATTCATTCTCTATGTAGCTCTCTTCTCTCTGGTACTCTGCTTTTTGTACTCTAGCTGACTTGTCTTCCTGACCTCTTAAAGTCTTCTCATCTCTGGGTGGGTACTAAGTTCTTTCTGGGGTCTTCTTCAATACACTGTAGCCTGGAAGCACTCTCTAGATAGTAAGATGAGCAATCATATCACTCATGTTACATCTGCTAGGCAACAAACCCAGCTGTTTCTGATGTCTAGTATCTTGATAATCATTATTTGGTAATTGTGTTCAGTTTTCTTTTTTTTTTTTTAATTGGAAGGCAAATTCAATCCCTATTACTCCATCTTAGCCAGAAGTTGGGACTGCGAAAATTAAACTTCAAAATTCTTCTGAACATCCATTGCCAGTAGAGACATCCCCTTTCAACTATTATTCTCTGGAAAAAAATAGTATTTTATTGCTTGTCTCTCAAGCTGATGCCCATTTTTGTCAAGACATACTCTGCCACCTTTCATTGCCTCTAATGCTAAAATAACACATAGCCCAGACTGAATTATGGAAGGCCTACTCTACAAGGAGAAAACCTTTACATCAATGCAATGGCAAGGCATTACCAATGTATGCCAACAAGCACTTGAGGTGCATTTGTGAAAATAGATTCTAAGAGTGTTAATCCAATAGACAGAACATAAGATTTGATGGAGCCAAATTCATTGTCCCGTCACATCCACCTGAGATTCAGAATTAATATGTTGTCTTGAGCTTAAGAAAGTGGGTTAATAGTTTGCAGGGCTAAATAATCAAAATACAGACTTAATCAGGGCTTATAAATATTGAGGTCAAACTGCCAGAAACTTCTTTGCACACATATTACAAAAAATACAAAAAGTCCAAATGTTTCAGAAGGCAGGTATATATCATGTGCAACTTGCTCAGCTACTTCACATCTGGGTGGGCCTAGAGAACAGATAATGCATTAAAAAAAGCATTTATGAAAGGATGTCAGTAGCTTTGAAGCTCTCTGTGGTGGTTGCCCCCTTAAGACTAAAAGTGGCAGAGATATATGCTATTACACTTTGGGTTCACTAATCTCAGTGGAAATAATGGCATCTCAGATTGATAAAGGCCACTCAGACTATCAAAGACAAGGTAGAATGACCACAATAAGTTAGGGGAAGAGAGTGTGGTGATTCCTCAAGGATCTAAAGCCAGAAATACCATTTGACCCAGCAATCCCATTACTAGGTATATGCCCAAAGGATTATAAATCATTCTACTATAAAGACACATGCATACATATGTTTATTGCAGCACAGTTCACAATAGCAAAGACTTGGAACCAACCCAAATGCCCATCAATGATAGTCTGTATAAAGAAAATGTAGCACATATACACCAGGGAATACTATGCAGCCATATAAAAGGATGAGTTCATGTCTTTTGCAGGGAGATGGATGAACCTGGAAACCATCAATCTCAGCAAACTAACACAGGAACAGAAAACCAAACACCGCATGTTCTAACTCATAAGTGGAAGCTGAACAATGAGAACACATGGACACAGCGAGGGGAACATCACAGACTGGCGCCTGCCGGCAGGTGGGTGGCTAGGACAGGGATAGCATTAGGAGAAATACCTAATGTATATGATGGGTTAATGGGTGCAGCAAACCACCACGGCATGTGTATACTTTTGTAACAAACCTGCACATTCTGTACATGTATCCCAGAACTTAAAGTATAATTAAAAAAAAAAAAAAAAAGAAAGAAAAAGTTTTTGTTAAAAAGGGAAGAAATGGGGGGAAAAAAGAACAAAATTGTAACCAAAGTGTTTAAGCCATGGAGGTTCAGTAGATTTGTAGTTGTTAGTCCCCAAGAGGCTTCCACCATGAAACAATAATATTCCTCATACACTGAAGCTGAAAACACCTCCTAGTCATTTACGGCTCCTCATAAATGTGAACCAACAGACAAAGCAGGAATCAGCAGTTACAGTGCTGATCCCATTTTCTGGAAGAAACTAGGGTGCTGCTACCCAAATAACTCAGCTGGCCTATTCTTATTGTTCCTTTACCCCATAGTCTGGTAAATTTAAAAAACTCAGAAAAACAGCAAAGAAATGACAAGAAAACAGCCGGGGACAGTGACTCACGCCTGTAATCCCAGCACTTTGGGAGTCTGGGGCAGGAGGATCACCTGAGGTCAGGAGTTTGAGACCAGCCTGACCAACATGGTAAAAACCTGTCTCTACTAAAAACAAAAATTAGCCACGTGTAGTGGCAGGCACCTGTAATCCCAGCTACTCTGGAAGCTGAGGCAGGAGAATCACTTGAACCCAGGAGGCAGAGGTCGCAGTGAGCTGAGATTGTGCCATTGCACTCCAGCTTGGGCAACAAGAGCAAAACTCCATCTCAAAAAAAAAAAAGAAAAGAAAAGAAAGAAAACACTCAGATCCTGTAGACATAAATGAACCCACCCACTAACTGAGGAGCTGGCAAAAGACAAGGGGAACATGGAATGAGTGGCGGAAGTCAACAGCAATTATTATCATCTCAGGCCTCATGACCAGATAGGGCTGTAAAAATTATAGCATCTGTTTTATTACTTGACCATTTCCTTTGTACTCTTTTTTTACCCCCATACTTCCTTATATAAAGAATACCAGCAGTAACAAACATTTAGATTCCAGCTTGGATTATAAGTTGGTGGAAATAATTCCTCCCTGCTATGATAGTTGGTAGTACCTTTTGCTTTCCTGTGCTGGAAGCATGAATTAGATGAAAGAGAAGAGCAGCTCTTGATGGGATAAAGATATAGCTTTCTTTTGCCTATCCAGATCCATTCTTCACCCTTCTTCCCTATATTCTGATCCCAGGAAATCAACCACACGAACTACATCAAAAGACTTTTTTGACACCTGAAACTGGTTCGATTTCACCAATTGGGAACCCTGGAAAGAAACTGGAGGGAGATAGAAGAGTAAGGTTAGGGCTCCCTTCTTTTTATTTCTTTTTATTGAGGTTTTGGGGTACATGTGAACATGCAAGATTGTTGCATAGGTACACACATGGCAGTGTGATTTGCTGCCTTCCTCCCCTTCACCTATATCTGGCATCTCTCCCCAACTCCCCACCCCTCACTGTCCCTCCCCTATTTCCCCCCAACAGACCCCAGTGTGTGATGCTCCCCTCCCTGTGTCCATGTGTTCTCATTGTTCAACACCCACCTATGAGTGAGAACATGTGGTGTTTGATTTTCTGTTCTTGAGTCAGTTTGCTGAGAATGATGGTTTGCTTCTACAAGACCAAACAGGCTGGCTGTGTCCCTTGACACAGGTCACCACCACTCTTAAAAGGGCTTTTACATAACTCTCCTTCCAAGTCCCAGTGACCACATCTGACCCTTCTTCCTGCAGGAGTGGTAAAAGCTTGGCTGCCACTAAACCCTGTCTACTCTACTGCATTATGCTTTTCGTTTTCTCTTCACTTACCTTTGTAAATATCTTTTCTGAATAAACTCTCCTTTGATTATCCTGTTTTGAGTTATGGCATATTTCTTGATGGAATCTGACTGACACCTTTTTCCTCCTGACGAATCCTCCTTTTATTGAGGAGCTACATACCAAAAGGAGAGGGGGAAAGAACACTAATGTGGAAATAAGATTGAATGTCAAGCATGACTAAAACTCACCTAGACTTTAATAATGGGAAGTGAGAGGAAATCTATGAAATCTATGAGCCTGAGAGGTCATCTGTGCAGTGAGAGTCAGCAGAAAATGGGTTACAGCCATTGGAAAAAGAAGTAATGCCATTTTCTATTTGCCACCTCTCAGCAACTACCCTGGTTATATAAAATATCTCAGTCATTGCATAAAGTCATTTTCAAAGAAGCACAACCTAACATAAATAAAAAGGAATTCCATGTGTCTTTGTATCCCTCAAAAAAAAAAAAAAAACCTAGAGAATATTCAATTCATAAGCACAGCAACACTTTTCAAACTCTTTTCTGCTCCCCCCTCCATTTCTAACCCCCTGCCAAGCAAGCCTCCCATACTCACAGCTGCTGTGCATCCTTTCTGCATGGCAAAATTCCCCCACATTCTCTCCAATTCCTTAGACTGCCCACAAATTTCCCATCTTTTTTCTTCTTCCCAACTCTCAATGCCTATTTTAAAAACTAAATGTTTTCGAATTTTTAAAGTTCTATTTCCCCTGCTTCATCCATTTCCCACATTCTCTGTTAGAGATAGGAAAAAATACAGAGAGAGGGAGCACTGTAGCTCTGATTCAACAGGCAGACTAGGATATCAAAATAGGATAAGCGCTGCTGGTTTATATTCTCTTCTGTCCATTCTCTGTCTTCTGCATTGCCAAAATAAAAACAAACCAAAAGCCAAAACAGTAAAAACTAAAAAAAGAAAACCCAAATCTGAAAACCTGCATGGCAAAACAAAGCACACCTAAAGAGTAAGAGAGACTAAAGGGGAAAAGCTCATCTTGAAGAAGAGCAAGGGAAACATTGCCCTTTAACACATTTTGTTCCCTTCATACCTAGAACAGTGCCGAGGCAAACACAAATAGTATAAACTCAAGGAGTCCTAGCAATTGTTATGCTTTGGATGAAGTATAAAAATGATTTGGATCATTTTGGTGTCTCTGAAACTGCAGCTTTTGAACATAAAATTTGCATGAGAAGAAATCTGTAGAAAGGCAGAGTACTAGATAGTTGTAAATTTTGCTGTATCACATTGTTTAGCCTCAGACAGTTGTCTGATTGAATAATTAATAAAATTCCCAACACATTTGACTTTTATTCAATCAGGGTCTGCAGTTATGACTGAAAAGGCTCCTGAGCCCACATATATTCAGTCCTGTGCTTTGCATGGGAGACGCTGTTGCGGTATCTTCTATTGTCTTGATCTCCTCCCACACTGTTTTAGGGATAGTAAAGAATACCTGTTCCTTATGCACTCTACACATTGATAAACAGACTTTGCACAGTCTCTCATGTTTACAACATCCCTTTTGAATGTGATGCTCTCAGATAAATTTAAAAACTCTTCTTGCATGTTCTCACTCATAAGCGGGTGTTGAACAATGAGAACACATGGACACAGGGAGGGGAACATCACACACTGGATCCTGTTGGGGAGTGGAGAGGCTAGGGGAGGGACAGCAGGGGGTGGGGGCATTGGGGAGGGATAACATTAAGAGAAACACCTAATGTAGATGATGGGGGGATGGGTACAGCAAATCACCATGGCATGTGTATACCTACATAAGAATACTGCAGGATCTGCACATGTACCCCAGAACTTAAAATATAATTTTTAAAAAACTGTTTAAAAAACTCTTTTAAAGCTCTCTATTTTATTTGACTGACATGTCAAATTACAGTGGCTCACCCAAGGCAGTTCCTAAGAGATATTATTACTACTTGCAAGATTCCTTTTTACTGGGTACCAGACTGGTCTTTTCAGCTGCCATCTTCTCCTAGGAGCCCTTGCTGTGCTGTGTTGTTGGAAGGCATGCTTCAAGGTATTTGCAATTTCTAAGAGATAGCAGAGCTGTCATTTTGGCCTTCAGTCATCACCATAAACTCAAACCTGGCTTCTTGAATTTAAAACAAATGATGATCTTGGGAAATACTATAGCAAATTTGAAGTTATAATTTAATATATTTTTTTCTCAGTACAGGCCACCCCTGTAATCTGCAATAAAGTCTTCTAGGGAGTCTTTCCTGTACTATTATGGAAAATAGGCCACATAAGAATTAGACCAGAATGGAAAGATCTTGCTGGTGAACAGCCTTCCACTCAACTTCAAAAGGACAAAATCACTTTAATTAAAACACCTAAAACTATCCTAGCTCCTCTGCATCATGTATTAGTCAGTAGAGAGGTGTTTAGTGAGCTCTCCTGTAGAAGTGTATACAATCATATTGGACCACTTGAAATGTTCCTAAAGACAAATCTGGTTTCCAACTCACAGCAGTTACTAATCCAATGATTTTCAATAGTAAATAAACATCTGGTGGATCTTGCTTTCGTTTCCCCTTCTTAGAATGGATCTATTATCCATACCTTGATAAATCAGCTGGTGTTTGCTACACAACAACCCATCCTAAAATTTAGTGGCTGAGCCATCCATTTGTCAACATGCATAGATCAGCAGAGCAAAATATTGGGTTGTACTCAGCTCTGCAATTCTGTCAGTCTAGGTTACTAGTGTGTTTGCAGTCAAATGTCAGCTTCTGGTTAGGCTAGAGGGCTAGTTAGGGCACTCTGAATCTTCTCCAAATGACCTCTCCATCTCCAGGAGGCTAGTCTGGGTATGTTCATATGGGGACAGAATTCAAGAGCAGCACGGGAGCAAGCTCCAATGTGTGAGTGCTTTTCCAGTCTCTCCTTGTGTCATGGTTTCCACCTCTTTGGTCCAAATAAGTCACATGAATTATTGTGGAAGGATACTGCAAGATAGCAAGGTTATTAAGAAGAGTAAAAAAATCAGTCATTACTACAATCAATTCACTACACGTAGTTTTTTCCTTCTGCCTCCTATAACGGCATCTCCTGGACAAGGAGTTGTCCCTACATGGCACTTTTATCAAATCACAACATGAAAAGTTTAAATGATTAAATCATAGGGTCTTCTGCCCTATGATACACTGACCTGTCACCCTTGAACTTAAGTCATGAAGTAAATCTGAGCTAACAGGTTCTCACAAGGTCTCGGATGCTTAATCTGAATCTTATAGAGCCCCTGCCAATACGAACAAAACCCAAACTAAATAATTTAGTTGAATAAATAGACCTTGATGCCTATATTTGCCCGTAAAACAAAAACAACAAATAAACCCCAAATGACAGGTTGATGGTACTTCCATCCTTTCCTTCTCCTCTTCTTCCCCAACTAAACTTCTTATCACTTAACTAAAGTTACCTGCTATTTGGATCAAATCAAATCCAGAGGAATTTGGCACACAGTGAAAATAGAAAATCGACTGCCACCCACACTCTCTAACTTGGAAGCTGCCAAGAAAAAAATGGGCTTTTCAATGCATTGTTTCAGAGTTTGAAGCGGCTTTCAATGGTAGTAATATAACACCCACCCCCACCACCCCATTCTATCCAAAATCCCAAATGAGACAGCAGAAAAAGCTATTCTACCACTGACCTCACATAACCTCAAATTGCTATTCATATTCATGAAACAAGGCCATTTTAGACTATTGCTTCAATGTCTTAAATTCAACCTAATGGCTTCAGTTTGTATAATTTTATGTCTTCGGAGAGCTAGTCAGGCCCTTCCTGCACTGAAGATGAATTACTCTTTCATAGGAAATGCTCACTAAGTATCCTGGAATGCTCCTCTACCTCTCAATATTGTTTGTCTATTAGAGAATCTTTTGTTCCATAAAAATGTTTCAGAGAAAACCTTGTTTTCCTAAGTTTATTAAACTAATTTTGATTTAGGATAAATAAATACAGCTTCTTATTTAGGTCACTGATGACAGGAGACAGTTGAAATTAAAACAAATATGATTAATTCTGCCATTCCAAGCTCTTTTTAAATTACAGCATGCTTAAATAACCAGAATTATTACTCAAACAGATGTACTAGTTATCTAACCCATGGTAGGTTGAAGATGGATGGAGTCCCTGTCCTCATGCACTAGCTGCAGCCAAACAGGGAGAGATGGAGCAAAAGCCAAGGACATGCATTAAACATTATGCTAAGTGCTATGTAGAAAGACCATCAGTGGCTGACATAAACAGTAACAAGGAAGTACTCTTAAATAGTGTCAGAGAAGAGCTCTGTATGGGACAAAAATTAGAATGAAACTGGAAGAATCAGCAGGATCTAGTAACATGAAGAATGGAGAAAGAGGCTTTCTGCCTGAGGAATGAGGCAGGAAGCAAAGTGAAAAGAGCTTCTGTTGTCAAAGAGCTGGAAAAATTTAATTGTGTCTTTAGCAGTCTGAGGAAGGAGAGAGGAACATCAAAAAAGTTTGGAGAGTTGGGAAGGGGTGATATCAAGCAGAACATCATAGGCTGTGGTCAAGAGTTTGCATTTCACTCCAAGTTAAATAGTAAGACACTGGAAGATTGAAGCCTGAGAGAGACAAGATCTGGTTAGTGTTTTAAAAGACTCTGTTACATTGAGCATTATAGGAAATATTAAGAATAGAAGCTAGGAGACTAGAGGAGGCTATTGTAAAGAGTCAAGGCAAGAGACAATGGCAGCTTAATCCAGGACATAGCAGTGGAGGTAGAAAAAAAAATGGACATCTTTTGCAGATACATTCCAATAATGTAGTGGTGGTGAAATACAGAGAGGAATCATGGAGAATGTCCACATTTGGGGCTTAAAAAAATTGTAAGCTGTGGTATCATACTAGGATGAGGAAGGGCAAGAATAGTTGGAAAGCCATTTGGTGCTGGAACATAAGTATTCAATTTAAAATAAGTCAACTTTACAACACCTCTAAGACATCCAAATTTACTTTTAAAGTTGGCAGTCATATAATGTCTAGCGCTCAGAGGGAAAGTCAGATAAAAGTGTGGGAATACATTTATACATAAACATGTATATACATATATGGGTATGTATATATGTATGATTGGGGAATTATCATGTAAATCATAATAAAAACATATTGATAAATAATATAATTTAGAGAGGAATGTTAGAGAGAGAAAATTACTACATTCTGAACCTAGGAAAACACCAAGATCCAGCTACTCTTTCTTTCTTAACAAATTCTCTCTTACTTTTGTCTTCTTTTTTTCTACCACATTATTTTTAACCACATTATTTTTTTCCTTCTACCTTTGGAGTCATTTCTTCCTCTTCTTTAAAGGATATGCTTCATTACTATCCCTTACACACACATACATGTGCACACTCACACACAGACTGAACATACTCTAGAGATAGGTTTGAATACTTTTACCCTATATTTGTAAAAACTTACATTATTTTGGAGATCTCCAAATTTGTGGATAGTAATTTTGGTCTATGAGGATAATTACCTACTAAACATACAATCATCTTTTATGGCTGCTACTTTTCCTTCAATTCTCTGGGACATTTTAAAGATACTTGTCAAAAGTTCTTTACTGAAAGCTTTTAAATCTTTATTTCTTTGACTATATTTCTTCAGTTTGTAGTCTCTTACTGCCTGATTTTACATTGGTTTACAATCTCATTTATTTATGTGTGCCCAGAGTTATGACAGCTGTCCTGTGAGTGGTTCTTGAAGTCTGCTCAAGACACAGCTCCAAAGCCAACAATCTCTGGCCATCTGTTTGGGGATTTAGTTCATTACTGGTGGTACAATTCTGGGTTCTGCACCTGCACCTATAGCACAGCCCTGAGTCCCAGTTTTATACGTGATGCTACTTCTGCTCCTGGTCGTAGAATGCAACTTATCTCTTGCTGCAATATGAGCATCTGGGTATGGCTGTTCCCAGGTAACTGATACCTTTCCATTTCTAATATACAGTGAAATTCCTTTCTTGTTTTTGAACCTTGCTTTTTTTTCCACCAGGAAAGAGGTTTAGTGTATGTCCAGCTAACCATTTTATCACTTTAAACTCAACGTTATTGAGGTATAATTTCTATCTGATAAACTCTACCTGCTTAAAGTATACAATCAGATGCATTCTGATACATATATTTACCCATGAAATCATGACTAGCATCAAGATATATATCCATCATACATATATATTCCTCATGGACTTTTGTAGCCATTACTTTCTGCTCCATCCCATTCCCAGGCAAACCCTAATCTGCTTTATGTCACTATAAATTAGTTTGCATTTTGTAGAATGTTATATAAATGGAATCATGTATTAAGTATTCTTTTGTATTTGTCTACTTCCACTTACTTTCCTTTTTACTGCTGAGTAGTGCTCACATTTTGTTTATCCATTCAGCTTTTGATGTGCATTTAGGTTATTTCTGTTTAGACGCTACCATAGATAAGTTCTATGAACAATCCTGTTTATGTAAAAACATGTTATTATTACTCTTGAGTAAATACTTAGGAATGGAATGGCTGGTTTTTATGATAGGTGTATGTTTAATCCTTATGTACACATAATGTCATACTTAAATGTTTATAATTTTACATTTTCTGAAGTGATTGTACCATTTTACATTCTCACTAGAGATATATGAAAGTTCTAGTTGCTCCACAGCCTCACTTGGTATAGTCTGTCTTCTAAAATGAACCTATTTTAACTGATGTGTAAGTGGTATCTCGTGATTGGTTTTATTTGCATTTTTGATGACCAATGAAGTTGAGAAACATTCTCTTTTAAAAAACTGATTTGTCTAATCTAGATCTTTTTTGTTTCCATACAAATTTGAGTAACTGCTTATAAATTTCACAAATTAAAAAAAACCTTCTGGTATTTTGTTTGGGATTTCCCTAAGTTAGCAGATAAATTAGAGAAAAATTATCACCTTAATTATATGATATGTCTCCCCAGTTCTGTAGGTCTCCTTTAGTTTATTCTAGGAACATTCTGTCGTTTTCAGTGTACAAGTCTTGTATATTTTAAAGTGCTTTGGTATTGTTTCAAATAGAATTGTTTTTTAAATTTCAGTTGTTTGCTGCTACTATATAAAAATACAATTGATTTTTGTAACAAATTTTTATCTCACATATTACTGTAGTGTTCAACAGAACTAAGAGAATGAAAATTCTTGCTTGCTCCCTATCCTGGAGGAAAAACATTCAATATTTTATAATTAATTAATATGTGAGGTTTTTTTGAAAATGTCCTTATAAGATTCAAAAATGTCCTTCTGGTCATTAGTTTCTGAGAGTTTTTATCACTAAGAAGTGCTTAGTTATGTCAAAGTTTTGGAGAATTTGGGACATCTATCAAAATGATATAATTTTTCTCTTTTATTCTGTTAATATGGTGAATGAAATTGATTTTTGAGTGTCTATTCAACTTTGCCTTTGAGGAATAAACTCTACTTGATTATAATGTCTTATCCATTTTAATACTGTTTGACTTTATTTGCTAATATTTTAAAGCAGTAATGTGTTGATGTTAATGAGATGTTAATGTTATGTTCATGTTGTATATATATGAATAATGATATTTATATATAATTGTCAGATTTGGATATGAAGGTTTTGCTGGTCTCATGACCAAACAAAGGTGGTCCTATGGTCCTATGTCCTATATTTTCTGAAAAAGTTAGAATAAAGTTGTTATTTTAAAAAATGCTTGATAGCATTTACCAATGAAATCCATCAGTCTAGAATTTTCTTTGTGGAAATTTGCATAACATAAAATTGCTGTAACAAATGTAAGAAAATTCAGATTTTTCTATTAGTCTTGTATTAATTTTGGTAAGTTGCATTTTTTTTTAACTAAATGTCACCATTCAATCTTGGTTGTCTAATTTACTCATATGAGTTTTATCATTTTGTTGTCTTATACTTCTAGTGTTTATGAGATTTATAGTGATAATCTCCCACTTATAATTATGGTGATTTTGTCGCCTCTCTCCATTTTTCAAAATTAGTCTCTAGGGGTTGAGAAATTATTTTGATCTTTTTAAAGTCTGACTATTTATATGTTTTATATTTGATTGATTTGTGCCCTTTTTCCTTTTTTCACTTTATGTATACTTTTTTCTATCATTTTGAAGTTGAACCTTAAGTCATTAATTTGAGAACTTTTTTTAATAACATAGTATTAATGCTACCAATTTCCTTAATTCATTGCATTAGCTAATTCTATACATTCTATTACATTGTACTTCTGTTTGTCATACTCTCTGATTTAATTTATAGTTCTTTATTATATCATTTCTTGTTTAGAAGGGTGATGATCTCAATTTTTAAACACTTTGTAATACATACATACATTTTATATATTGAGAGAAAGAGAATGGTTTCTACTTCTACTCCTTTGGATAGACAATTTATGTTGTTTGATTTTTATTGCAGCATGTGGTCTATCTTAATAAATGTACCCCATGTACTTGAAAAAATGTGTGTCTGGCCAGGTGTGGTGGCTCACACCTGTAATCCCAGCACTTTGGGAGGCTGAAGTGGGTGAATCTTGAGGTCAAGAGATTAAGACCATCTGGGCCAACATGGTGAAACCCCGTCTCTAATAAAAATACAAAAAATAGCTGGGAGTGGTGGTGCCCCATAGTCTGGTAAATTTAAAAACTCATAAATCCAACAAAGAAAAGACAAGCAAATGACCAGGCGCAGTGGTTCATGCCTGTAATCGCTTCACTTTGGGAGTCTGAGGCAGGCAGATCACTTGAGGTCAGGAGTTTGAGACCAGCCTGGCCAACATGGTAAAACCCTGTTTCTACTAAAAATACAAAAATTAGCCATGTGTGGTGGTGGGTTCCTGTAATCCCAGCTACTCTGGAGGCTGAGGCAGGAGAAACACTTGAATCCCTAAAGCGGAGGTTGCAGTGAGCCAAGATTGCACCACAGCACTCCAGCCTGGTGACAGAGTGAGACTCCATCTCAAACCCCCCCCCCCAAAAAAAAAAAAAACAAAAAACAACAAGGAAAAAATGTGTGTCTATAATTACAGAGTATAGTGCTCTATAAATATCAACTAGGTCCCATTACTGGGTATATATCCAAAAAATTATAAATCGCTCTATTATAAGGACACATGCACACAAATGTTCACTGCAGCACTGTTTACAACAGCAAAGACATGGAACCAACGCAAATGCCCATCGATGATAGACTGGACAGGGAAAATGTGACACATACACACCATGGAATACTATGCAGCCATTAAAAACAATGAGTCCGTGTCCTTTGTAGGGACATGGATGAACCTGGAAACCATCATTCTCAGCAAACTGACACAAGAACAGAAAATCAAACACCGAATGTTCTCATTCATAGGTGGGTGCTGAACAATGAGAACACATGGACACAGGGAGGAGCATTACACAGTAAGTTCTGTTGCGGGGGAACTAGGGGAGGGACAGCGGGAAGTGGGGAGTTGGGGAGGAATAACATGAGGAGAAATGATATAGGTGATGGGGAGGAAGGCAGCAAACCACATTGCCATGTATGTACCTATGCAACAATCCTGCATGTTCTTCACATGTACCCCAAAACCTAAAACACAATATTTAAAAAATATATCAGCTAGGTCAACATGATTGATCATGTTGTTAAAATCACCTCTCTTTACTAAATTTTTGTCTGATTTTATCCACTGAAGGTCAATAACATTAAATTCCCTTAAGTGTGAAGTTGTTGACTACTTCAATTAGTTTTGGCAATTTTTGCTTTATGTATCTTGAAACTCTCTTATTTAGTGCATGTATGTTCATAATTAATATGTCTTCTGGATGAACTGACATCTTTATTATTATGAAATGTCCCTATTTATCTCTGATAATAACTCTTGCCTTGAAGCTTTTTTTTCCTGCTACTAACAGAGCCATTTTAGCCTTCCTGTGCTTAATTTTTGTATGGCATGTTGTTTTTCTAACCATTTACTCTCATGCTATGTGTCTTTACATTTCAAGCACATCTCTTCGCTTGAGCCTAGGAGTTCAAGATCAGCCTGTGCAACATAGGGAGATCCTGTCTCTAAAGAAAAAAATTAAAAATTAGCTGGGTATGGTAACTGGTTCCTGCGGTCCTAGTTAATTGGGAGGCTGAAGTGGGAAAATCATCTGAGACCTGGTGGTTGAGGCTGCAGTGAACTGTTATTATACCACTGCACTCCAGACTGGGCAACAGAGTGAGACCCTATCTCAAATAATAAGTAAATAAATAAATAGCATCTCCTGTAGATAGCATAATGGAGTTTTTCAGTTTTAACTATTCTGGCCATCTCTGCCTTCTGAATGTTTAGTCCATTAACATTTAATGTAATATTGATATGTTTGGAACTAGGTCTATAATTTTCTTATTTGTTTCATGCCTGTCTCTTTTTTTTTTTTTTTTTTTTTTCTCTGTCTCTCATTTCCTGCCTTTTGGGAAATATTTGACTATTCATAATTTTCTATTCTTAGATTATCATTGGCTTTTTAGTAGTACTTTTAAAAAATGAGTGGAAGTGGATTTTATTTTTGATTATTATTTTTTATTTCTAATTTTTATTTTAGGTTCAGGAAGTACACATGCAGTTCTGTTACATAAATAAATTGCATGTCATGGGAGTTGATTGTACAGATTATTTTGACACCCAGGTAATGAGCATAGTAACTGATAGGTAGTTTTTTGATCCTATGAAACAAAACTAAATTTTTAACATCTTATGCTCTACAATATGGAACATATTTGAAGCACAGCAACCTTGTTTTCTAAGCTTAAAGAATAGTAACTAAAAGGAACTAAAAACTTGAAGCTTATCTATATTTTTTTCTCATTGTAAGACATTTTATTTTGTATTTTTGTTCTACTGATGTTTGCGCTGCTTGACTATTTCATTCTCTATGAAGTCCAGACATATATCTTCACTGTAAGTTAAGCCATTAGCAGCAAAAAGGTTGTAAAGAAAAAAATCAGAAGAACAGATGTCTATGCTAATTAACACAAACAGCAGACTAAATAATGGAAAAGGTAAATGAGTTTATATTATTATTCCCAGGAAGGGCATTTTCATTTGGTTCAAGAAAATTTTTTAATAAGCTGTGTAAATACTTTAGGAGTAAAACATAAACATACTAGAAGCACTAGAGACTTTTTCTAATTAATTCAGTGCCCAAAACAGACATGCCTATGTTGGAGGAGTAATAGAAGTTAAAATGAATTTGTTTAGGCCCAATTAATCTTCTGGTTATTTCCTTGCCCTAACAATGAGCTCATCTCTCTGCAGATGATTTAGTTGCAAGTAAGCCTATAAAGTAACTCTTTTAGAATCCTTAGTGTAGTTACTCCAAAATGCTTATTATCATCAGAAAACATTGCCTTTTTAATATACTTTTCATCTTGTTTTTTAATACTTGTATACTAGCCAGAAATAAAAAGGAATAAACTACTGATACATGCAACATGAATGAACATCTAATGCATGATGCTCAGTGAAAGAGTCCAGTCACAAAAGACCTCATAGCATATGATTTCATTTACGTAAAATTCTAGAAAAGGCAAAACTATAGTAATAGAAAATACACTAGTGGCTACACAGGGGTTGAAAGATGTAGAGAAGATATGCAGAAAAGGGCAGTAAAGAAGAAACTTTTTTCAAGATTGATGTGTTTTATATCATGATTGTGGTGGTGGTTATACAACAGTACACGATTGTCAAAAATAATGAAATTATATGCTTGTAATTGGTACATTTTATTACATGTAAATTAGCCTCTCAAGAAACTAATAAAATATGTTGAAATTGAGAAATTATGTCTAAAATGAACAACAAAAAAATCCCACCTGAAACTCTTTCTAAAACAAATATCCTTATAAAACTGGTAAAAAAAAACTTCTCATTAAAATAACGAAAAATATTTTTAAAATCTGAATTGTCAAAGCCCCAGCTGAAATTCCTATGTACTTTCTGTATTATTTCTATATTATTGTATTGACAGAAGCCAGTACATATAAGCTAGGCATCTTATTAATCATACCAAAAAGAAAAGAGAGGGGGAGAGAGGGAGAGGCGGAGAGAGAGAGGGAGAGGGAGGGAGGGGGAGAGAGAGAGAGGGAGGGAGGGAGAGAGGGGGAGGGGGAGGGAGGGGGAGAGAGAGAGAGAGAGAGAGAGAGAGAGAGAGAGAGAGAGAGAGACAGAGACAGAAAGAGAAAACGCTGCCCTTTAAAAAACCGAGATTATGTGTAGCCATTAAAATGTCTTCCAACATTTTCACTAAATTGTTTATTACATTTTGCATACATATTACTCAATGAATCAAATTTTGCACAGATTTCAGGTGAATTTCAATTAATCAACTCATGCTAGCAATGACTATACTATGTATCACTTAACTGTAGTGTTCCATTCTTCATGTGAATCTAGGCAGAAGGCTCAAGCTGCTAGATTTGCAGAGCTCCTGGATTTTCCTCTGTCAGTAAGGTTTATCCTTATTTTCATGACTTTTAATAGGTTAATTGTTCTTAAGAGTTGTATTTGTGTCAGACTCTAATCTAGGTACTAGCTTTTATTTAGGCTTTCCAAGATAATTTCAACTGCCATTGATTTTTTATCTTCTGAATATCTACAGTAAATGTGATATTTCACTAAATGTGGTAAAGCCTGATTACATAATGTCTTCACATTGGTAATTTTATAAATAGGTAAATGAAGGCGGGAAGAGAGAAAGGAGGCAACATTTACAGAAGAGTGTTGTTAAATGTTTTTGCAGTAAAGGCTTGGAACTGAGACAAAAAGTGGAGGTTATTTCATGAGGGTTTTGGAATTGCATTTCTTTATATTAGAGAGACTCCAGAGGAGAAGTGAGGCAGAGCTCTTCATAAATCCCCACCAGAGTACTGTGCTCTGCACTGGTACAGAGGCAGAATTAATGACTCCACCTGAGATTTCCCACATAGCTATGCTCTATTTTGTAGTTTAACAACAATAATTAAAAAGCTAACACCAGTGCTTTGGGAGGCCAAGGTCAGTGGATCACCTGAGGTCAGGAGTTTGAGACCAACCTGGCCAACAGGTTTAGTAGAGACAAATCCCCCATCTCTACTAAAAGTACAAAAATTAGCTGAGCATGATGGTGCATGCCTGAAGTCCCAGCTACTTGGGAAGCTGAGGCACAGAACCTCTTGAACCCAGGAGGTAGAAGTTGCAGTGAGCAGAAACCGCACTGCTGCATTTCAGCCTGGGTGACAGAGCAAGACTCCATCTCAAATAACTAACTAACTAACTAACTAACTAACTAACTAAGCTAACCAGAACTTTTTCTACATCAAACAGACAAAGCATCCCTGTATCTTCAGTGTTCTAAGACTGAGAGGTTAGGGTCAATACTGCACCTTCACTTTTTAAAAACGTATTATTTTTATATCTTGATTGAAAACTTGGAATCAAAAATCCTCCTGGACTATTTATACTGCCACAATGCCTGGACTATTTTCGACACAAAACAATTCTCTGTAATTGCTTTTTTATTAATGTAGACTTCATGGAGCAAGGATTCCTAACTCCTGTGTGTGGGTTCCATTGATGATAAGCCACAGATGCTGCCAACCAAGCCAGTAAAATCAATTACTAGAAAAATTTTAAAGTTGATGTTTTCTCTTTGGCCCAGCAATTTTACTTCTAGAAGTATATCCTAAGTAAAAGATAGGCAAAAATATTTAGCTAAACAGAACAAGGAGAAAGGGAAGAAGGCAGAAGAAAAAAAGTGGGCAGAAGAAAAAAAGAGAAAAGGGAAGAGGGAGGTGAAGGGTTATGATGCAGATAGACATAACTTTTACAATACAGATGCCTTGAATTTTTGCTTCCACTTCCATGCTACCATGCTTTTCTTCAACAATCTCATTCAATATGTGCAGTTTTATGTTCCTCCTCCCTCACAACTCTCATTTCATGAAGAATACCTTTTATCATTAAACCTATGACACAGAGAACAAATGTTTCTTTCAGAATAACTAACTCTAAGCCCACCACGTTACGCTATAGAGCATGACATTTGGAACCACTAAATGTGTATATAACTGTAGTTCATTGCTAAATTATTATATTAAAAGGGTATATAGAGCTATCTGGTTACTGAGAGCAACTGAAAAGATCACATCTGAGTCAACTCAGGGAGAAGATGCTTGGCTGCCTGATCACAAACCACCCCTGCATGTTGGTTAATGTCCAGCCGACCACCATGGGTCAAATGAGGACTGGATGAAGGATTGTGAATGGCCTAGGGCAATTCACATTATTTATACATAACTTTAATAGTTGCATGCTTTCGTATCAGGGATCTGAAGCATGATATGTATAAATTTTTATTACAGAGATGAAAATTTCAATATGTTATATAAAGAAATAGATTTTCCAAATTCATACATCTCTGAGATCGCCAAGAGGGTAGCAGCTGCTCTGGATATAAAACACTTTTGCATTTAGGATCAGCTATTATGTGTTCAGGGCCCTACATTATCTTCTCTCAAAGGCTGCAACAAAATTAGTTTTGTTAGTCAGATAATGAGCACAGTGGCCGATACTGAAATAGTCATTGAAAGCTGATGTTCCTCGGCTTTGGAGTAGTATTGTCACTGGTATTTTGTTCCAAGAGGAGGTCAACTAAGAGCAGAAAATATCTTAGTCTCTGGAAAGTGTATTCAGAATCTGTACACAGGCAGGCTTCACTGCATAGAGTTCTCAAGAAAAAAAAAAACCAATATCTGAGGGGTATGTATAAAGAAGATATATTTTAACCTGAATTTCTGTTAAGCTATGTAAGTTAGGAGAATAATTCAAATTTTACCTTATTTTTTAAATTCATGACAGTGTTAGTAGTCATCATTCCCATCAGAAATTTTCTCTCTGTTATGATGTGGTTGGGTAAATCTACATCCTGCTTTCAGCCCAGCTATGAATGGGATTAAAACCATCTGAAATGTGATCAGGAACCAGGTGACAAAATAGCAGATAGAACTGATGACCTCCCATATAAAGAACCAACTTTTAAAGAAAAACAAATTGTTTTCCTAACTGTATTGAAACGTAGAACTCTCCAATTAATTCATGAATTGAGCCACAGTACAAGGCTTTATTCATAATTATAATGGTTGTTCTTACTTTAAAATTTTGTCTCTTGGACAAAAATGTAGTCAAAGACTTACTGAAATCTGTAGCAACAGAATCATATAATCAGAAAGTTGCTCAGCAATCAACCTCCTCACTTACTAAATGGAGAAACTGATAACCAGTGAAGTAACATACAGTACTCCAGGTCACATAGCTGGGTAGTGGTAAATTTAGGACTAGGTTCCAGGTCAGTTGCATCCCATTTCATGTTTTTTCTTGTTATTGATCATTCATTCTTTCAACAAATATTTATTGAGTGTCACTATGTTCTTATTACTAAGATATGCATAGAAGATGCAATAATAAAATATATAACCATGTTTCTGTTCTCATGGACTTTATATTTTCTTGGAATAGAATAGTGGAAGATTTGAAGTAAGTGAGTGTATTATGGTTCTCTAGAGGGAACCATAGGACTAATAGGATATATGCATATATGAAAGCAGTTTATTAAGGATCACTGACTCACATAATCACAAGGTGAAGTCCCACAATAGGCTGTCTGCAAGCTGAGGAGCAAGGAAGCCATTCTGAATCGCAAAACCTCAGAAGTAGGGACGCCAACAATGCAGCCTTCAGCCCATGGCCGAAGGCTTGAGAGCCCTTGCAAGCCACTGGTGTGTCCGAGAGTCCAAAAGCTGAAGAACTTGGAGTCCGATATTTGAGGGCAGAAAGCATCCAGCACAAGAGAAAGATGCAGAACGGAAGACTCAGGCCAGCCTAGCCCTTCCAGGTTCCTCTGTCTGCTTTTATCCTAGCACTCTGGTAGCTGATTAGATGGTGCTCACCCAGATCGAGGGTGGATCTGCCTCTCTCAGTTCACTCACTCAAATGTTAATCTCCTTTGGCAACACCCTCACAAACATATCCAGGAACAATATTTTGCATCCTTCAATCAAATCAAGTTGACACGCAATATTTGCCATCACAGCAAGTAAAACAAATTAATAAAAACAGAAAAGATAATTTTAGAATGTCATAATTACAGCAAAGATAATAAAACAAGGTAATGAAATGGCAAGTGACTTGTGAGTAAGTTATTTAGTGGCTTGTGGGTGTTATTTAAATAATTAAAGTCAAGGATGGTCTTTAGTTTTATTATACTTTACGTTCTGAGATACATGTGCAGAATATGCAGGTTTTTTACATAGGTATACGCATGCCATGGTGGTTTGCTGCACCCATCAACCCGTCAACTACATTAGGTATTTCTCGTAATGCTGTCCCTTCCCTAGACACCCACACCCCCAACAGGCCTCTGTGTGTAACTAAGATCAGAGCAGAATTGAAGGAGATGGAGACACGAAAAATCCTTCAAAAAAATCAGTGAATCCAGGAGCTGATTTTTTAAAAAGGTCGTCAAAATAGACCACCAGCCACACTAATAAAGAAGAAAAGAGAGGCCGGGCGCAGTGGCTCAAGCCTGTAATCCCAGCACTTTGGGAGGCCCAGGCGGGTGGATCATGTGGTCAAGAGATCGAGACCATCCTGGTCAACATGGTGAAACCCCGTCTCTACTAAAAATACTAAAAATTAGCTGGGCATGGTGGCATGTGCCTGTAATCCCAGCTACTCAGGAGGCTGAGGCAGGAGAATTGCCTGAACCCAGGAGGCGGAGGTTGTGGTGAGCCGAGATCGCGCCATTGCACTCCAGCCTGGGTAACAAGAGCGAAACTCCGTCTCAAAAAAAAAAAAAAAAAGGTACCGGACTTTCAAGATGGCCGCCTAAGAACAGCTCAGGACTTCAGCTCCCAGTGAAAGTGCAGAGGGTGAGTGGACGCCGCATTTCCAGACGAACTCTTATTGCCCACAGACCAGGAGATACCCAGGCAGAGGGGTCGCCAGCGTCGCAGTCCCAGCCGGTGCGGCTGTTTTGGCCCCCGCGGGGCTGATTCCGCCCGCGCGGCTGCTGTGACCACTCCCTGTTGCTGCGGTTCTCCGTACAAAAGCCACTGGTCTGGGAGCCCTCTTAGCTGGCGAGCAGAGCCTTGAGACGGCAGAATAGCCCATTCATCTGAAATAGCGAGCCAGGCCAGGAGATTCCTAGGCAAAAAATCCGCCAGGAGCCGGCGCCGCGGTTCGAGCCGACTCCGTGAGTCGCAGCACGGGAGATCCGGGCGCCTTTTCAACAAGACCGGAACGCGGGGTCTTTCAACTTAAAAGAAAAGACTCTGAGTCAGGGAGCCAGGTGATCAGGCTCGGTTGGTCCCACCCCTCCACCCCCAACAACAACGAAAACAAAAACAGTAATTGGAAACCCTCTGGGTTGAGCCCTTCAAACCAAGCACAGCTGAACCCGGACGGTCCGGCTCCGTGGGGGAGGGGCTTCCACCATTACTGAGACTCTCCACTGCTACGGAGGCAGGCTGCCGTTGCCGAGGCAACCCGCCGTTGCTGAGGCAACCTGCCACAACAGAGAGAGTCCGCCATAACAGAGGCGGGGCCACCATTGCCCAGACAGTTCTAACTACGCCCATATAAAAAGGACTACAGGGAAGAGCTCAGGGCAGCTGGGCGGAGCCCACAGCAGCTCAGCAAAGCCCCTGCGGGCAGGCAGAGGCTAGGCCTGCTGCTAGCTGGGCGGGTCCGACCTGAAAAAAAAAATCAAAAAAGGCAGTAGTGCAACGGAAACTCATAAAGCTCCAACTCCCTGGGACAGAGACAGACAACAGGTGGATAAACCCACAAAAATGGGTAGAAACCAGCGTAAAAAGGATGAAAACTCCCGAAACCAGAACACCTCTCCTCCTAAAAGTGATCACAACTCCTCACCAGCAAGGGAACCAGACCGGATGGAGAAGGAGGGTGATGAAATGACAGAATCAGACTTCAGAAGATGGGTAGTAAGAAACTACAATGAGCTAAAAGAACATGTTCTAACCCATCGCAAAGAAAATAGGAACCTTGAAAAAAGATTGGACGAACTGCTGACGAGAATGGACAGCATAGAGAGGAGAATAAGTGAATTGATGGAGCTGAAAAACGCAACACGAGAACTTCGTGAAGCATGCACAAGCTTCAACAGCCGAATTGACCAAGCAGAAGAAAGGATATCAGAGGTCGAAGACCAACTCAATGAAATAAAAAGAGAAGGCAAGAACAGAGAAAAAAGCGGAAAAAGGAATGAACAAAATCTTCAAGAAATGTGGGACTATGTGAAAAGACCTAATCTACGTCTGATAGGTGTACCTGAATGTGATGAAGAGAATGAATCCAAGCTGGAAAATACTCTTCAGGATATTATCCAGGAAAACTTCCCCAACCTAGCAAGGCAGACCAATATTCAAATCCAGGAAATACAGAGAACACCACAGAGATATTCCTCAAGAAGAGCAACCCCAAGGCACATAATCGTCAGATTCACCAGGGTTGAAATGAAAGAGAAAATGCTAATGGCAGCCAGAGAGAAAGGTCAGGTTACCCACAAAGGGAAGCCCATTAGACTCACAGCAGATCTCTCAGCAGAAACCCTACAAGCCAGAAGAGACTGGGGGCCAATATTCAACATCCTTAAAGAAAAGAACTTTCAACCCAGAATCTCCTATCCAGCCAAACTCAGCTTCATAAGTGAAGGAAAAATAAAATCCTTTGTGAACAAGCAAGCACTCAGAGATTTCATCACCACCAAACCTGCTCTACAAGAACTCCTGAAAGAGGCTCTACACATATAAAGGAACAACCAGTACCAGCCACTCCAAAAACACACCAAATGGTAAAAAAGCAGCAACACAATCAAGAATCTGCATCAACTAACCAACAAAACAGCCAGGTAGCATCAAAATGACAGCATCAAATTCACACATAACAATACTATCCCTAAATGTCAATGGACTAAATGCCCCAATCAAAAGACACAGACTGGCAAATTGGATAAAAAGCCAAAACCCATCAGTGTGCTGTATCCAGGAAACCCATCTTACATGCAAGGATACACAAAGGCTCAAAATAAAGGGATGGAGGAAGACCTACCAAGCAAATGGAGAGCAAAAAAAGGCAGGAGTTGCAATTCTCATCTCTGATAAAATAGACTTTAAAGCAACAAAGATCAAAAGAGACAAAGAAGGACATTACATAATGGTAAAAGGATCACTGCAACAAGAAGAGCTAACGATCCTAAATATATACGCACCCAATACAGGAGCACCCAGATACATAAGGCAAGTTCTTAATGACTTACAAAGAGACTTAGACTCCCACACAATAATAGTGGGAGACTTTAACACCCCATTGTCAATATTAGACAGATCAACCAGACAGAAAATCAACAAGGATATCCAGGACCTGAACACAGACCTGGAACGAGCAAACCTAATAGACATTTACAGAACTCTCCACCCCAAATCCACAGAATATACATTCTTCTCAGCACCACATCACACCTACTCTAAAATTGACCACATAATTGGCAATAAATCACTCCTCAGCAAATGCAAAAGAACAGAAATCATAACAAACAGTCTCTCAGACCACAGTGCAATCGAGTTAGAACTCAGAATGCAGAAACTAACTCAGAACCACACAGCTTCATGGAAACTGAACAACTTGCTCTTGAATGTTGACTGGATAAACAATGAAATGAAGGCAGAAATAAAGATGTTCTTCGAAACCAATGAGAACGAAGACACAACATACCAGAATCTCTGGGACACATTTAAAGCAGTCTCTAGAGGAAAATATATAGCAATGAGTGCCCACATGAGAAGAAAGGAGAGATCTAAAATTGACACCCTATCATCAAAATTGAAAGAGCTAGAGGAGCAAGATCAAAAAAACTCAAAACCTAGCAGAAGACAGGAAATAACTAAGATCAGAGCAGAACTGAAGGAAATAGAGACACAAAAAACTCTTCAAAAAATCAATAAATCCAGGAGCTGGTTTTTTGAAAAGATCAACAAAATAGACAGACCACTAGCCAGATTAATAAAAAAGAAAAGAGAGAATAACCAAATTGATGCAATAAAAAACGATAAAGGGGATATCACCACAGATTCCACAGAAATCGAAACCATCATCAGAGATTATTACAAACAACTCTATGCACATAAACTAGTAAACCTGGAAGAAATGGATAAATTCCTGGACACCTGCAACCTCCCAAGCCTAAACCTGGAAGAAGCCGAAACCCTGAATAGACCAATAACATGGTCTGAAGTCGAGGCAGCAATAAAGAGCCTACCACCCAAAAAAAGCCCAGGTCCAGATGGGTTCACAGCTGAATTCTACCAGACATACAAGGAGGAGCTGATACCATTCCTTCTGAAACTATTCCAGACAATCCAAAAAGAGGGAATCCTTCCCAAATCATTTTACGAGACAAACATCATCCTGATACCAAAACCCGGCAGAGACTCAACAAGAAAAGAAAATTTCAGGCCAATATCCATGATGAACATAGATGCAAAAAATCTTCAATAAAATACTGGCAAACCGATTGCAACAGCATATCAAAAAGCTCATCCACCATGATCAAGTAGGATTCATCCCGGGGATGCAAGGCTGGTTCAACATACGCAAGTCCATAAACGTAATTCACCACATAAACAGAATCAAAGACAAAAACCACATGATTATCTCTATTGATGCAGAGAAGGCTTTTGACAAAATTCAACAACGCTTTATGCTAAAAACCCTCAATAAACTAGGTATTGACGGAACGTATCTCAAAACAATAAAAGCTATTTACGACAAACCAACAGCCAATATCATACTGAATGGGCAAAAACTGGAAGCATTCCCTTTGAAATCTGGCACTAGACAAGGATGCCCTCTCTCACCACTCCTATTCAATATAGTACTGGAAGTTCTAGCCAGAGCAATCAGGCAAGAAAAAGAAATAAAGGGTATTCAAATAGGAAAGGAGGAAGTCAAATTGTCTCTATTTGCAGATGACATGATTGTATATCTGGAAGACCCCATCATCTCAGCCCAAAATCTCCTGAAACTGATAAACAACTTCAGCAAAGTCTCAGGATACAAAATCAACGTGCAAAAATCACAAGCATTCCTATACACCAGTAATAGACTTCAAGAGAGCCAAATCAAGAACGAACTGCCATTCACAATTGCTACAAAGAGAAAAAAGTACCTAGGAATACAACTAGCAAGGAACGTAAAGGACCTCTTCAAGGAGAACTACAAGCCATTGCTCAACGAAATAAGAGAGGATACAAACAGATGGAGAAACATTCCATGTTCATGGTTAGGAAGAATCAACATCGTGAAAATGGCCATACTGCCCAAAGTAATTTACAGATTCAATGCTATTCCCATCAAGCTACCAATGACCTTCTTCACAGAACTGGAAAAAAACACCTTAAACTTCATATGGAACCAAAAGAGAGCCCGCATAGCCAAGTCAATTCTAGGCAAAAAGAACAAAGCGGGAGGCATCACACTACCAGACTTCAAACTATACTACAAGGCTACAGTAATCAAAATAGCATGGTACTGGTACCAAAACAGAGATATAGACCAATGGAACAGAACAGAGGCCTCACAGGAAATACAACATACCCACAACCATCTGATCTTCGACAAACCTGACAAAAACAAGCAATGGGGAAAGGACTCCCTGTTTAATAAATGGTGTTGGGAAAACTGGCTAGCCATGTGCAGAAAGCAGAAACAGGACCCCTTCCTGACACCTTACACCAAAATTAACTCCAGATGGATTAAAGACTTAAACATCAGACCTAATACCATAAAAACCTTAGAAGAAAATCTAGGCAAAACCATTCAGGACATAGGTGTAGGCAAGGACTTCATGACCAAAACGCCAAAAGCAATGGCAACAAAAGCCAAAATAGACAAATGGGACCTAATCAAACTCCACAGCTTCTGCACGGCAAAAGAAACAGTCAGTAGAGTGAATCGGCAACCAACAGAATGGGAAAAAATTTTTGCAGTCTACCCATCTGACAAGGGGCTGATATCCAGAATTTACAAAGAACTAAAGCAGATCTACAAGAAAAAAACAAACAAGCCCACTCAAAAATGGGCAAAGGATATGAACAGATACTCTACAAAAGAAGACATACAGGAGGCCAACAAACATATGAAAAAATGCTCATCATCACTGGTCATCAGAGAAATGCAAATCAAAACCACATTGAGATACCATCTCACACGTTAGAATGGCGATCATTAAAAAATCGGGAAACAACAGATGCTGGAGAGGATGTGGAGAAATAGGAACACTTTTACACTGTTGGTGGGAATGTAAATTAATTCAACCATTGTGGAAGACAGTGTGGCGATTCCTCAAGGACCTAAAAATAGAAATCCCATTTGACCCAGCAATCCCATTACTGGGTATATATCCAAAGGATTATAAATCATTCTACTACAAGGACACGTGCACACGAATGTTCATTGCAGCACTGTTTACAATAGCAAAGACCTGGAACCAACCCAAATGCCCAACGATGATAGACTGGATAGGGAAAATGTGGTACATATACACCATGGAATATTATGCAGCCATCAAAAACGATGAGTTCACGTCCTTTATAGGGACATGGATGAACCTGGAAACCATCATTCTCAGCAAACTGACACAAGAGCAGAAAATCAAACACCGTATATTCTCGCTCATAGGCGGGTGTTGAACAATGAGAACACATGGACACAGGGAGGGGAGCACTACACACTGGGGTCTGTTGGGGGGAAATGGGGGAGGGGCGGGGGGTGGGGAAGTGGGAAGAGATAGCATGGGGAGAAATGACAGATACAGGTGAGGGGACGGAAGGCAGCAAAGCACACTGCCATGTGTGTACCTATGCAACAATCTTGCATGTTCATCACATGTACCCCAAAACCTAAAATGCAATAAAAAAAAAAAAAAAAAAAACAAAAACGATGTACCATAGCCCGAAAAAAAAAAAAAAAAAAAAAAAAGAAGAAAAGAAAAGAATCAAATAGAGGCAATAAAAAATGATAAAGGGGGTGATCAGCACTGATTCCACAGAAATACAAACTAACATCAGAGAATATTACAAACACTGCTACACAAATAAACTAGAAAATCTAGAAGAAATGGATAAATTCCTGAATACCTACACCCTTCCAAAACTCAACCAGGAAGAAGTCCAATCCCTGAATAGATCAATAACAAGTTCTGAAGTTGAGGCAGCAATTAATAGCCTACCAACCAAAAAAAGCCTAGGACCAGATGGGTTGAAATCATCTTGGAAAGCCTAATAAAAGCATACATCTATCTAGATTAGAGTCTGACACAAATATAACTCTTAAGAACAATTAACCTATTAAAAGTCATGAAAATAAGGGTAAACTTTACTGACAGAGGAAAATCCAGCTCTGTAAATCTAGCAGCTTGAGCCTTCTGCCTAGATTCACATGAAGAATGGAATGTTACAGTTAAATGATATATATAGCATAGTCATTGCTAGCATGAGTTGATTAATTCAAATTCACCTGAAATCTGTGCAAAATTTGATTCATTGAGTAATATGTATGCAAAACAATTTAGTGAAAATGTTGGAAGACAACAATTTAATGGCTACACATAATCTTAATTTTTTAAAGGGCAGCTTTTTTTTTTTTTCTCTCTCCCTTTTCTTTTTGTTATGATTAATAAGACGCCTAGCATATATTTGGGCTTCTATCAGTACAATAATATAGAAATAATTCAGAAAGTACATAGGAATTTCAGCTAGGGCTTTGATAATTCACATTTTAAAAATATTTTTCATTATTTTAATGAGAAGTTTTTTTTTTTTTACCAGTTTTATAAGGATTTTAGTTATTTCTTGTCTTCTGCTAGCTTTTAAATTTATTTGCTCTTGCTTTTCTAGTTATTTTCATTGCAATGTTAGGGTACTGATATTAGATCTTTCCCACTTTCTCCTGTGGGCAATTAGTTTTCTAAATTTCCCTCTAAACACTACTTTAGCTGTGTCTCAGAGATTCTGGTACATTGTGTCTTTGTTGTCATTGGTTTCAAAGAACTTATTTATTTCTACCTTTATTTAGTTATTTACTCAGTAGCCATTCAGGAGCAGGTTGTTCAGTTTCCATGTAGTTTTGTGGTTTTGAGTGATTTTCTTAATCCTGAGTTCTAATTTGATTGCTCTGTGGGTCTGAGAGACTGTTTGTTATAATTTCCGTTCTTTGTCATTTTCTGAGTAATGTTTTGCTTCCAATTATGTGGTCAATTTTAGAATAAGTATGATGTGGTCCTGAGAAGAATGCATATTCTGTTGATTTGGGGTTGAGTTCTGTAGATGTCTATTAGGTCCACTTGGTCCAGAGCTGAGTTCAAGTCCTGAATATCCTTGTTAGTTTTCTGTCTCATTTATCTAATATTGACAGTGGGGTGTTAAAATTTCCCACTATTATTGTGTGGGAGTCTACGTCTCTTCGTAGGTCATTAAGAACTTGTTTTATGAATCTGGGTGCTCCTGTATTGGCTGCATATATATTTAGGAGAGTTAGCTCTTCTTGTTGCATTGATCCCTTTACCATTACGTAATGTGCTTCGTCTTTTTTTTTTTTTTTTAATCTTTGTTGGTTTTAAGTATGTTTTATCAGAGACAGATTGCAACCTCTGCTTTTTTTTTCTTTTCGTTTGCTTGGTTAATATCCCTTCAAGGATGGTCTTTTTGAACAGATAATAAATATTTAAGATGGATTTTAAGGAGAGTGAAGAACTAATTCTTCATGCAAAATTCAGGAAGAAAAATGCTTTGGGAGGAAGAAAGGGAAAATACAAAGCCTTGAAGAAGTGATTGAGATAGGTATGTTTGAAAGGTCAAGGAAGCTAGAATGCAATAAATGAGAGAGCATCCTATAAGATGATAATGGATTGAATAATGCCTCAAAACTAATGTCTACCCAGAATCTCAGAATGTGACCTTACTTGGATATGGTGTGTTTGAAGATATAATTAAGGTAAGAATCAATATGAGATCATACTGAATTAGAATGGTCCCTAAGTCCAGTGAGAGTAAGCTTATATGAGACACACAGAAACAGAGAGGAAAGTCATGTGACAATCACATTTTTCTATTTTAAATACAGCAAGTGCTCCATTTATGCTCCCCCTATAGTTATTGTTTCTTATTCATTACTTCATTATTACAAAAAAAATTCATTATTAAGATGTCATTGATGAGAGAAAGTGGTAAACAAACAAGTTGGAATGCCCTTTATATGCCAAGGATGTCATATATCAGTAACTCAAATGATTCTTACAGAAGGCTTGAACAGATATTCTTATTCCTAGATGAATAAATTATAATTCAAATAGAATAGACAACATGACCAAAGACATAACAGCTAATAGTTAGAAACCCGATTTAGAAATCAAGTGTATTTGACCACCAAAAATCATGTGCTTGCCAATAAATCTTGCTAACTCTGAACAGGTTGACCCTTTTTCTTTTATCTTTCTTTTTATATATATATATATTCGGGAGGTACCTGTAAGGTTTGTTATGGATATATTGTGTAATTCTGAGGTTTGCGCTTTTATTGGACCCATCACACAAATAATAAGTTTAATAAGGGAGATTTGCTACCTTTGCCCTCTTCCTGTTTCCCTTTTTTTTTGGAGTCCCTGATGTTGACCATTTTTTAACACTGTCCTCTTTGATAAACTGGAATATCTGAGCATTTGCATGTGCTCAGTAAAAGCTTTTATTTTCTGTTAAGAATTGGTTGTTCCTTTTTGCACCTTTATCTCCCAGTTCTTTCCTCTGAGTAAACATGAAATCACTTTAGAAAAGTTTGATAACTGGCCCAAATATTAAGTGGTTTATCTAGCATGGAAGTGGACAATTCTTGAGAATTATAGGAGAAAATACTGGATTGAAGATGTGTTATTAAAGCTGTTATGAATACAAAAAGTTCAAAGGCATTGGATACTGTCTAATTTTCTGACCACTACTTATGCATTTTCAACCATATTGATTGAGCACTTAATTCTAAGCCAGGCATTGTTCTAGTTATGAATAAAAATTTGTTTCTAAAATCTCATCAACTCCACTCTGATGATTTCAAGATTAAGCCATGAAGTTTGCGGTCTCATTGTCCAGTTTCGTTTACATGTATTGAATTCACTGCACAATGTTTGATTCTTTGCTTCGCTTATGTAGAAAAGACAGCAAGACAGAGTAGAAAAGAACTGGGGAAAAACCTTTGGTATTACTCTTGGAAATGTCCTATCTTCTATGGTTTTTGAGAACCTGAATCTTTGAATCTAAAATAGACCTGCTTAGAGAAAAACGCATAGGCAAAACTCCAAAACAAAACAGATTCAATTGCTCCTACCTCCAGGTGGAGGCTTATTCTTTAAATACTTCAGTGATTCCTTCATTTCGAGAGCTCCACTGAATAACTGGAGTATTCTTCCCCAATTACCAAAATTATTATAATGTTTCCAAGTGATTGTTAATGATTCAGAAAACAAAACTAACAGCTCACTTATATAAGACTGGAAAATCATCATTTTTCAAAGAAAATGTTTAATTCTTTTTATATAGTTTAGTTCTAAGAGGCAAAAACTTTTTGGAAAGAAATTAGATTTACAATTATCATTTTAACTATCAATATGATTTCTTCAAGTCAGCTCTAGTGCTACCTTTGACAAAAATAAAGTAAAATAAATAAAAATTCTAGTTAAAAAAAATTTCTAAATGGACCTACACTTGAACCATAAAAAAAAAGACAAAGTCATCTGATATTTCACACTTTAAAACCATAATATTTTACAAACACTGTTGTTGGGGTAATTTGGATTAGTGTTCCTCAAATTAGTCATCAAAATATAGTTATTTTCCATATAAGTGATTTCCAGACTTCCAAATTTTAAAGATTACTGAAAGTATTTTTTTTTCATTAGGAGCACCAATAAATGACTTTCTGATTTTGATATTGCTGACAAAAGACAGTAGAAATAAAACTTGCCACTTTTTCTAGCATTGCTTTTTAGTAAACAATTATATTTAAGCCTTTCAAATGTAGGAAGGACATAATCACAAAAAGATGAAATAGACTTTCTGAAGAAGTACTTGGTCATTCAAAAAGGCATAAATTTAAAACTTTGCCTTGGATTAATGGAAGAATCCAGTGTCTACATATCACAAATAACTTATCTAAGATCATAGGGCTCATTAGCAGAGGATAGAGCCTGGCACAAGAAGGCACTTAGTAAGTGTTAGTTGTTAAATAGAATCCAAGAATCTTGCCATCTCAGCCAGTGACTAATGACACTACATATTATGCAGAGATACTCCAGAGTATGGTTTTGTTTCTAGTTCTGCCTGCAAACTTGTAGTTTCTCTGACCATTTGCTTCAAGGTACCACTTCTTCCACACATCCCAAGTGTCTGCAAGGGCAGATCTTCCAGTGCTGAGGTTTCTCAGCTATTTTTGTGAGGACGCATGGGGTGGCACTGTGTTTCGATACATGTTTTATGCTAGTGATTTGCATTCCTGACTTCCTTTTAAAATCCCTTGGGACGCTATCAACAAATGCAAAAGCCTGGTCCCTGTTCCAGAGATTCTGATATTATTGCTCTGAAGAGTAGGCATGGATATTTTTTAAGCTTTCCAGGATACTCTAAGGTAGGTGTCCCCAAACTACGGCCCACGGGCCGCATGCGGCCCCCTGAGACCATTTATCCGCCCCCACCCCCGCACTTCAGAAAGGGGCACCTCTTTCATTGGTGGTCAGTGAGAGGAGCACAGTATGTGGCGGCCCTCCAACGGTCTGAGGGACAGTGAACTGGCCCCCTGTGTAAAAAGTTTGGGGACGCCTGCTCTAAGGCATATCCACGGACGAGATGCACTGCTTTAGTAGTTGTTGTACCTTTATTGTTTTCTCTCTTAATTTCTTCCTTTTCTGTCTAAAAGGTGGTGAAGTTACAAAGGCTAAATATGCATGTCTATGGTCTATCTCATTCTTCTCACTTTGAAAAAAAAATTAAACTGTTACACAAACATAGAGCAGCCTCTTTACAGAATCATTTTATTAAATATGGAGAGATAATTTGAAAGTGGTTTTCAGCAAATGATTTAGTGCTAAATCTGAGATAGGACCTCTATATTATGGAATCAGAGTTCTGTGTGGTAGAAACAGAGGCTCTGCATGATGCTCTCACCAGTGGGTCAAGCATAGTCTCAGCAGAAAGAAAATAAAAGCCAGTAGTCCTAACACACTAAGAGGTGTTAGAAAAATAATTAACACCTTTCATCTCCATAGCATTAGGCCAAACATCAGCTAAAAATCTCCAGATTTCCAGATAACACCAGAGTTGAAGGTAAAGTCATTAATTTTTTTCTTTACTTATGAAAGAAAATAATGCTTGAATTTAGCAGCTCACAATTAGGAAACCATACTCTATTAGTCTGTTCTCATGCTGCTAATAAAGACATATCCAAGACTGGGTGATTTATAAAGAAAAAGATGTTTAACAGACTCACAGTTCCACTTGGCTGGGGAGGCTTCACAATCATGGTGGAAGGCGAAGGAGGAGCAAAGCCACATCTAACATGGAAGTAGGCAAGAAAGCCTGTGCAGGGGAGCTGCCCTTTATAAAACCATCAGATCTCCTGAAACTTATTCACTATCATGAGAATAGCACAGGATTCAATTACCTATTCACTACCAGGAGAATAGCCCTGCAATTTGATTACCTTCCACTGGGTCCCTCCCACATGTGGTGCACTATAGGAGCTACAATTTAAGATGAGATTTGGGTGGGGCCACAGCCAAACCATGATCCACTCCTTCTCCCTCCCAAATCTCATGTCCTTACATTTCAAAACCAATCATGCCTTTCTAGCAGCTCCCTCAAAGGCTTAACTTGTTTCATATTAACTCAAGTCAATAGTTGAAAGTCTTATCTGAAACAGGCAAGTCCCTTCTACTTATGAGTCTGTAAAAGCAAAAGCACCTTAGTTACTTCCTAAATATAATACAGTGGAAGTACAGGCATTGGGTAAATATACCCATTCCAAATGGAAGAAATTTGCCAAAATAAAGGGGCCACAGGCCCCATGCAAATCCAAAATCCAATAGGGCAGTCATTAAACCTTAAAGTTCCAAAATGATCTCCTTTGACTCCATTTGTCGCATGCAGGTCATGCTGATGCAAGAGGTGGGTTCCCACAGCCTTGGGCAGCTCTGCTTCTGTGGCTTTTCAGGGTACAGCCTCCCTCCCAGCTTCTTTCATGGGCTGGAATTGAGTGTGTGCAGCTTTCCCAAGTGCACAGTGCAAGCTGTCAGTGGAGCTACCATTCTGGGGTCTGAGAGATTGTGGTCCTCTTCTCACAGCTTCATTAGGCAGTGTCCCAGTGTGGACTCTGTGCAGAGGCTTCAATCCCACATTTTCTTTCTGCACTGCCCTAGTAGAGCTTCTCCATGAGGGCCACATCTCTGCAGAAAATTTCTGCCTGGACATCCAGGCATTTCCATACATCCTCTGAAATATAGGGGGAGGTTCCCAAACCTCAATTCTTGACTTCTGTGCACCCACAGGCTCAAAACCACATGGAATCTGCCAAGGCTTGGGGCTCTGAAGCCATGGCCTGAGCTGTACGTTGGCCCTTTTTGGCCGTGACTGCAGCAGCTGGGATGCAGGACACCAAGTTCCTTGGCTGCATGTGGCAGAGGGATCCTGGGTCTGGCCCATAAAACCATTTTTTTCCTCTTAAGCCTCTGGGCTTGCCATGAAAAGGCTAGCATGAAGGTCTCTGAAATGTCCTGGAGGCAAATTTTCCCCATTGACTTGGGGATTAATATTTGAGTCCTTGTTACTTATGCAAATTTCTGCAGCAGGCTTAAATTTCGTCCCAGAAAATGGTTTTTTTTTCCTATTGCATTATCAGACTGCAAATTTTCATGCCCTCCTTCCTCTTGAATGCTTTGCTGCCTAGAAATTTCTTTTACCAGATACATTAAATCATCTCTCTCAAGTTCAAAGTTCCACAGATCTCTAGGGCAGGGGCCAAATGCCAGCAGTCCCTTTGCTAAAGCATAGCAAGAGTGGCCCCAGTTCCTAACAAGTTCTTCATCTCTGAACTGAGAACACTTCAACGTGGACTTAATTGTCCCTATCACTATCCACATTTTGGTCAAAGCCATTCAAAAAGTCTCCAGAAGTACCAAGCTTTCCCACATCTTCCTGTCTTCTTCTGCTCCCCACAAACTGTCCCAGCCTTTTCCTGTTATCCACTTCCAAAGTTGCCTTCACATTTTTGGGTATCCTTATAGTAGCACTCCACTCTACCAGTACCAATTTACTGCATTAGTCCATTCCCATACTCTTAATAAAGACATAACCCAAGTTATAAAGAAAAAAGATTAATGGACTCACAGTTCCACATGGCTGACGAAACCTCACACATGGCCAAAGGTGAAGAAGGAGTAAGGCACATCTTATAAGATGGCAGGCAAGAGAGTATGTGGAAGGGACCTGCTCTTTTTTAATCTGAACTGATAAAATCATCAGATCTTATGCAACTTATTCACTATCACAAGAGCAGCACAGGAAAAACCTACCACTATGATTCAATTACCTCCCTCCATGTCATTCCCACAACTCATGGGGATTTTGAAAACTACAATTTAATATCAAATTTGGGTGGGAACAGAGCCAAATCACACCATATACCAAGTGTGCTTAGCAGCAAGGCTGATATCCAGCTGTGAAATATAAATGGCCATATCAAATATATTTTTTTCAATAATTTTTTTGGGGTGGCATCACCAGAAATGGTGGAATAAAGAGCTCCAAAAACCTTCTCTTTCATTAAAGTCAAGAGATCACTGATAAACACTGTTAGAATAAACATTTTCAGAACTTTGGAAATTAACCAAAGGCTACAAACCTGGGAGCATTCATTTAAAAAAACAAAAAACAAAAAACAAAAAAAAAACAAAAAAAGGACTAGTAAGAATAGTGAGGTTAACAGAATTTTTAATTTCCCTTTTTTCATCATATCCTCACAATCCTGAAGTAACCTTAAAAACCAACTGCCTAAAATCACAGTGAAAACCAGCAGGCTGTCAGACACTGCAGGAGGCAGAATGAGGTTGGAGCTCCTTGAAAGACCCATTTCTAGGATAATTGTTATCATTTCACCTATCTAGTCATTTACTTTAAGTGCCCTTCACAAGTCTTGCCTTTATTTGACCAGACTTGGACCTCTCCTTGGGTGAACTGTCTTTTTCCTAAGTCATTTGCTGAAAGCAATCAGTGGCCATTGTTTAACTTGCTGCTGCATGACATAGTGGATAGAAGCTGAAGAAAACAAAAGGCTAATAAAAAAGCTTAAAAGGAAAACAACAATAAACTAAATATATGGGGCTTTTTAAAGCCCTAACATATTCCTGGGAACCAAAATGCCTTAAATCTTGCTCTGGCTGAGTTTAAGTCTCTGCATAAGCTGGATATGAGGGCTCAGTCAGAGTTCTCAAATGCCTGACAAACATGCAAATGGAACTCTTTCTAAAGCCTGGGAGATATTTGAGGAGATCTTTGTCTAATCATTAGCTGGCTAAGCAGAGACTTCAGTGGCTACACTTGATGAAGAATATAGATTTTACAGAATTAGTTAGAAAAGCCCCTAAAGAAACAATGTGACAACAACAACAAAACCCTGATGAGAGAAGAGAACCTGGTTCCCAGAGTGCCACATTCTATTATTTAAGATGTGCAATTTTCATCAAAAATTAAGAGATGGGCAAAGAAACAAGAAAGTATTGTCCATACACAAGACCAAAAAAGTACAGTAAATAGAAAAGTTCCTGAAAAAGCTAAGATATTGGATTATATTGACAAAGACTTTAAATCACCTATTTTAAATATTTTCAAACAACTAAGAAGAACCATGTCTAAATAACTAAAGAACTATGTCACATCAACTACAGAATATCAATAAAAACATAGAAATTATTTTAAAAAAGGATAAAATGGATATTTGGGAGTAGAAATATATATTAACTGAAATGAAAATTTCACTAGAGAAGCTTACCATCACATTGGAACAGAGGGAAAAAAGAACTCAAGAATGTAAATGTAGATTAACTGATATTATTCAGTCTAAGCAAACAGGAAGGAAAAAAAAAACAAAATAATAATGTCCTGTAGAGCAATATTATGCACACCAACATATACATAATGATAGTCTAAGAAGGAAAGAGATAAAGAGGCAGAAAAAGAAATTGAATGGATAATGACCAAACACTCAGAGATTTAATGGGAAAAAATTAATCTGCACTTTCAAGGAGCTAAAAACATTTCAAGTAAAACAGACTCAAAGAGATCTTCACCAGGTGGCATCATTATTAATCTGTCAAAACGCAGAAACAAAGAGAGATTCTTGAAAGCGGTGAGATGAATGATATAATGTAATCCTCAATAAGATTAATAGTCAGTATCTCAAAAGAAACAATAAAGGACAAAAGATAGTGGTATGACCTATTTAATTGCCAAAACTAAAACAAAGACAACAACATCAACAACAAAACCTGCCAACTAAGAGTTGTGTATCCAACAAAATTAGCCTTCACAAATGAAGAAGTTAAGACATTCGAAAATAAACAATAACTGAGTGAGTTTGCAACTAGCAGATTTTCTGTAAAAGAAACACTAGAAAGGTGTCTTTAGGCAGGCATAAAAAGATGTTAGGTAATAACTCAAATATTAATGAAGAAATAAAGACCATGGTAAATGTAGCATGCTAGATAAACATAAAATACAAAATAAAAATATATTTGTTTTTTCTTTTCTAATATAATTTTAAGGCAACTTCATAAAGTAACAATCATACATCTCTGTTGATGGTCATACAATACATAAAGACATAATTAAAATGACCATAACAACCCAAAGGAGGGGAAGGAATGAATCTATATAAGAACAAAGTTTTTATATATGATTAACGTTAAGTTGATAATAATCCTAAACAGATTGTTATGAACTGACATGTTAACTATAAACCCCAGGACAGTCAGAAAAAAAGAAAAAAAAAAACCTCAAAAAATGTAATAAGACAAACTACAAAGGAATTAAAACAGTTCTTTAGAAAATAGATCTTTAACACAAAATAAGACAAAAATAGAGAAACAATAAGACATGAAAAACAAATAGTAAAATGACATATAAAAAACAAATAGTAAAATGACATATGTAAATGGTACCGTACCTGTAATTACATTAAATATAAATAAATCAAACACTTTAGTCAACAGGCAGAAACTGACAGAACTGGTTTTAAGAAAAAGATCCAGCACTTTGGGAGGTCAAGGTGGGCGAATCACCTGAGGTCAGGAGTTTGAGACCAGCCTAGCTAACATTGTGAAACCGTATCTCTACTAAAAACACAAAAATTACCTGGGCATGGTGGTGCATGCTTGTAATCTCAGCTCCTTGGGAAGCTGAGACAGGAGAATCACTTGAACCAGGGAGGCAGAGGTTGCAGAGAGCCAAGACCACGCCACTGCACTCCAGCCTGGGCAACAAGAGCAAAACTCTGTCTCAAAAAAAAAAAAAAAAAATCCAACTTCATGCCTTCTATAATGCACACCCTTTATAATCCAAGACACAAACAGATTAAAAGGGAACAGTTGGAAACATACCATACAAATAATAACCCAAGGAAAGCTGAAATGACTACATCATCAGACAAAATAGACTTTGAGACAAAAATTGTTACTACAGATGAAGTCCATTTAATAATGATAAAAGTGACAATCTATTAAAAAGTACAATAACTCTAACTATATATGGTATAGATATAAATATATATATATGGTGTGTGTGTGTGTGTGTGTGTGTGTGTATATATATATGAATCTATATAAAAACAAATTTTTTACGTATAATTAACACTAAGTTGATAATAATCCTAAACAGATTGTTATGAATTGACACGTTAACTAGAAAACCCAGGACAGGTTATAGTTCACATTTATATATATATATGTGTGTGTGTGTGTGTGTGTGTGTGTGTGTGTGTGTGTATGTGTGTGTATGTAAATATATATATATATATATACTGTACCAAACAATAAATCTGCACAATACATGAAGCAAAATGCACAGAATCGAAGGAAGAAATAAACAGTTCAAGAAAAATAGCTGGAAACTTCAATATGCCACTATCAATAATAGATAAATCAACTAGATAGAAAACAACAGGGAAATAGAAAACTAGAGCAATACTGAAAATCAAATGGATCTAATTGACATCTATCAAACACTCCAGCCAAAATCAGAATACACACCTTCTCTAGAGTGCATGGAATATTTTTAAGGAGTAGACAATCTTTTAAGTAGACCACAAAATAAGTTTTAATAAATTTAAAAGGGTGGAAACCACACAAAGTATGTTTTCTGAATATGATGAAATTAGAAATGAACAACGAAGAGAAACAAAAAAATCACAAATATGTGGAAATTAAACAGTACAGCCTTAAACCACCAATGGGTCAAAGAAAAAAAATCATAAGAAAAATTACAAAATATTTGGAGATAAATGAAAAGAAGAACACAGTATATCAAAACCTACCACATGCATCAAAAAGCAATGTTCAGGGAACCATTTATAGTTGTTAAATACTCACATTAAAAAGGAAGAAAGATACCAAATCAGTGACCATATTTACTCTTATAAAACTAGAAAAAGAACAAACTAAACCCAATACCAGCAGATAAATGGAAATAACAATAAAGAGTGAAGTAGAGATAAATGAAATAGATAATAGAAAAAAGAGAGAATTAACAACGTCAAAATTTGTCTTATTAGAAAGATCAACAAAACTGTCAAACAATTAGCAAAACTGACAGAGGGAGAGAGACAAAAAGAGTTGACTCAAATTCTTAGCCTCAGAAAATAAAGTGGGGTATTGCTATAGACCTTATAAAAGTAAAAAAGATTTTAAAAGAATACTACAAACAACTTTATGCCAATAAGTGAGATAATCTAGATGAAATGGACAAATTCCTAGAAACATGTAAACTATTAAAACTCATTAGGAAGACATAGGAAATTTGAACAAGCCTATTAAATGCAAAGAGATTGAATTAGAAATCAAAATTGCCAATGAGCACGTAAGATGTCTAACAACATTATTCATGAGGGAAATGCAAATCAAAGCCACAAATGATACCACATCACACCCACAGAACTGCAAGATAAAAAAAGCAGAAAATACCAAATGTTGATGAGGATTTAGAGAAACTGGGACCCTCGTATGTTGCTGGTCAGAATGCACAATGGCACAGCTTCTGTGGAAATGTTTGGCAGTTCCTCAAAATGTTAATCATAGTATTGTCATATACACAGTAATTTTATACCTATGTATATACCACAAGGAATTAAAACAGTTATTCAAACAAATACTTTTACATAAATGTTTACAGAGAACATTTGCAAGTCAAATTTGTGGTTCTCCATGCCAGTGGCATGGAGTTTTATAAGATTACATTCTAGTTTGATCTTGCCTTGCTAGTATTACTTTCTCTTCTATTCTTTCATTAATTTTGAATTATATTGTGTGTGTATGCATATTAGTCCATTCTTGCATATCTATAAAAAATACCTGACACTGGGTAATTTATAAAGAAAAGAGGCTTAATTGGCTCATGGTTCTATGGACTGTACAGGAAGCATGATACTGGCATGTGCTCAGCTTCTTGGGAGGCCTCAGGAAGCTTACAATCATGGTAGAAAGGGAAGGGGGTGGAAGCATGTTACACAGATGGAGCAGGAGCAAGAGGGAGAATAAGGAGGTTTCATCAACTCTTAAATGACCACATCTCACAAGAACTCACTCACTATTGCAAGGACAGCACCAAAGGGATGGTGGTAAACCATTCATGAGAAATCTACTTCCATGATTCAATCACCTCCCACCAGGCCCCAACTCCAACACTGGGGATTATAATTCACATGAGATTTGGACAGGCAGACACATCCAAACTTTATTAATATGTATATGACATATTGCTATATACATGACAGGGTACGCCGAAATGCTGATTAACATGATAATGAAAGTATGGCCCAATTCAGGTAAATATTATTTAAGTTGAAATTGCTTTTATTAAGACATTGGAGCCCATGAATTGTCTTTCATGCCTACCTTTCTCCAGTTTTGTTTCTGTTCTTGCATTACTTATGTCTGATATTTAGCCCTTCATCGCTTGCATATAATGCTCCTTTGTCAATGAATCAAGGCAAAACTTGATATCAGGTGATTTATATATTTAAATGTATTCTTTTTCTCTTTGTTTTCATCCAGCAGAGCTCCGCAAGATAGAAATTACGTTCTTGAAGAGTGAAACATTTGTCTTATTCTCACTAACCCAGAGGTGCCATCAATTTTGTCTCTTGTATTGTGCTTGACTAAAATGTAAGAGCTCTCCCTGAGCTTCATTTCAAGCCACATGAAATCTACTGCAATGGATATGAATGACTTGAAAGTCCAAAATCTTAAGGTCAGCCTGATAGAATTTTGCCTCTAGCTTTTAGCCAACTATCATAATGCATAGCAAATATGTGCTATTTTTGCCTGCCTAGGAACCCCTTCTTCCTCTGCTAACAGTATCCATATATACTCTTGAGGACACATTCAGTGTGGTTGGTTAGAGTTTTCCCTGCTATTTAGACATAGTAAATCAGCTATCTCTTGACTCTGCCTAAGTAATTTAAGAATAAACCAGTGACCCAAGCTGGAATCTTCTTTGGAGATTTCATGTCAAAATTACTGAATAAAATATTGTTCTTTCCACTGAAAAAGAAGGCAGGCATAAAGTGACAACAGTGAAAACATTCCCCCTACGCGCCTCCCCCGACCACCCATTTTATCATGTTGGCTCCACATTCCATAGACGTGGCTTGTTTTAAGTGAAATAAACTGAAGGCTTAAATTACTCACATGACTTCATATATTCAAACATTTTCAGAAGCAGAATTTATTTTTCAGCTTAAATAATGGTACCAAACAAAACAACAATACATGATTAATGAGAATCACAATTTTGATTGTAGTAATTGTTTAGCCTCTAATATGCAAAATGCAAAATAATATGAAAATAATAAATATTATGAAATGACAAGATAAAAATTAGAATAGAAAAGAAAAATGAAGTAAATAAGATTAAAATGTTCAATAATATAAAGTATTAGGAAGACGACATTAAAAAGCAAGGAAAAAGCACTATTAATAAAAGTTGGCTAAAAGCTTCTAGAAGGGTAAATAAAGTTAAAGATATTGATTTTCATGAAGATGCAATTTAAAGTGACATTCTAAAGTAGAGTAAGCAAAGGAGGTTAGAAGGTGGAAATTTAAACCCATTTCTGAGGCAAAAGCAGGTAAGAGGCAGGTTTTACATTCAATTTCGTAAGTCATGAAGACAATTTATAAACATCAAGATTTCTCTCAAATGATTGCTGAGAATGAAAGTCCCCACCAGGTAGCTCTAGCATATAGAAGCACTCTATTCCTCTGGTTTACTGAACTTAAAGATGCATTTTTACCTGGAGACAAGACAGTCTCCAATTGGCATAAATTCTCCAAAGTCATTCAAGAGATACATCTAGAGAGGCAGCTTGGACTATTTCTCATATCAAACTGGTAGACTACCCTGTTGCCGTACAACCTTGAATCATCACATTATAAGTGCACAACAACATACCATAACTCTAAAACCATGCTTAGCCCAGATCTACTTCCACTACTTAAAACAAAGATGGTCCTATTCCTTATCAAGGCTAATATAATTGCCAACGTGCATTTTTAAAACCATAGAGAAGAAATGGCTATGGCTGTTCTTATTTGGTGGTCCCATGCTATACAGCTAAAGTTGACTTGTTTATATGCTTCTAATTAGAATTGATTAGAAACCCTATAATAACATAACAGACATACAATAAAATCAATTATAGTAATATGCTTTAATGCTAATATTTAGTTCCTGTTACCATTAAGCCAGTTATTTACAATGATGTGATTGCATTTGGAAGATAATATTTTATAGAAATGTGTTCTTTTTTTAGATACGAAAATAAAATAATACTTATTTTATAACTTTATAATACTAATTTTATTTTATTTCCAACAAGACAAGATATTCTCTATTTCTGTACTACTTTTTTCTCTCCTACACTCATTAGACAGCAACATCTTAATGAAACACATTTAAAAAGACAAATAAAAGATATTGTACACAAGTCATCTTGAATACAGTTAAACGCTGATAAGGTTCAGGAATTTCCTGGGGATGATGGGGAGCAAGGAATTGAGCAAATGGGGGAGGAAGCCTTCACTATATTTTTGGTTTTGAAATGAACATATTAACTATTCAATTATTAAAATATTAAAATAATCACACATTTCAAATAATTTAAATGTTATCAAGCAGGCTATTTAAACATATCTCAGATTTTCCTTACATTTTCTGAATTATTGTATCAAGGATACGGCCAAAGTAATAATAGGTAGAACACATCAGCCATCAGTAGGCCTAGGGATTGGCGTCCCATTGGAAAACCCACCCAACTGACCTTCCGTCATTGTGGATATTTGAAGTTAGTAACTAGCAATTTGTTTAAATCAAATAAACATCGAGGAATTTATTACTGCACAGAACTCAGCTTTTGGAAGACCTATTTTGTTCTTGTTTATAAATGATCTTATTTGTCATCATTTCTTTAATCATTACTAGAACATTTTGTAATCATCTTCTTATATTAACCATATGAGGTACATCAGCCCTATGTTCCCATTTTACAGAGAAAGATGGTACAGAAACCTAGGAGTATTTGCCTGTGCTCACAGGATAAATTGAAACTCATTGTGGAGGGAGTATTGACATTAGTGTTTGTGTTCCCTGATGTTTTATTAGATCTAGCTCAAAGGCCATTAAAATCAAATATTTTTAAAAAGAAACTTTTATTAACATAGTTTTAAAATCCCATTTCTAAAACAGAGAAGTGTCCTGTAAAATAGGGATGCATCCATTTTTCTTTCCCACTGGTGGTTTGTTTTTGCCCCGTGTCACATTTTCCATACAATTTTATCTTCAATTACCACTGAGCTAAAAATAAATAAAGCATGTTTCCTAAATTGTCATAATTAGCAATGTCATTTTATAGGGAACTCAGATGCTGCTTGAGTAAACAACTGTTTTTACTTAAACATTTGACACAGAATAGAAAGGCTGCTATTTTTCTTGATGATAACAGGAAGTCAGTTTTCATGTAAGTCATATGATTCTGACAAAGTTATTAGAAAACTATATGGAAGTTGGTTTTTAGAAATTATATTGTTTGAACCTCTTCCTTGTAACTTTGTCCCTATGGAGAGATAGAGAACAAATTAAATAGAAGCCATTTAGAGCACACTGCAAGGCCTCTGTTTAAGAAACTAGGATCCCTTGTTCCAGATCTTCTAGTCCTTCATATACCCATAGGACACTATAAAAAAATCACAAATAACGTCTGCAGGACAAATTGTGTTTCAGTGTGTCTGTTTTCTGGGGGCCTTCTTATAATCTAGAAAAAACAGTCATAACATTTTAGAGCTGGAACAACCTTTTAGAATTATGTAGTCCAAATCTCTTGCTTTAGAGGTCATAATGAAATCCAGAGACATGAATAGATTTGCCTGGCGGCTGGTTAATAACACTAAGAAACTGACTACAAGTGCTCTTTCTGCTCGCCTCTAACTCTGATACCATAGGTTTTCTGTCTATAGCTTTCCTTTGTTCCCTAAGAAGATGCTCTGTAGTGAGGTATGACTACTCTGGAGAAAAGGACAAACCTGATTCCTAAGAGTGCGCGGAGTAAACCCTAGTGCATAAATTGACCTTCGAGTGGGAACCACTGCCCTGCAGCAGTCTCACCTCTGAGAAATAATGACATTGCTCATTTGTACTGAAAGCAGCCAGGAACAGATCCACAACTTTCGAAACTATAGCAGGTGGATTCTTGGTAAAGTGGTGAGTGAGATCATTGGGGAGGAAGGAGAGGCAAGGAAAGGCTCGTTATGATGATAGACAGCCCCTAAATAATATTCAGAATAATTTCCTCCTAAATAAGAGGATCATACGCCACAGAAGCAGGTGAAAATGCAATTTTGGAGCAGCTGATAATGGTTCTGTCTCTGACATGTTTGTCTATTTCAAAATAACCGGGGTGTGTTTGCTCATTTGGCAGACATGTGGGCTGGCAGAGCCCTGATAATGGTAGGTATGCAGTCTCTCCTCCAAACAGTTATAAAGGAAAGACCATTATGGTGTTTTGAAAAGGGCGAGGAAATCTAAACTGATTGGGGTGTGGGGGTTGCTGAGAAATGGCCATTGAACTGCTGCATAAAAGTCAGGAAGGGTAGAAGAGCATGTGCACAAGGAATGAAGGAGCTCTTTCTGGCTTAAAAAGTTTCTTCTGTTTTCCCTAGTGATTAAGCAATATCTGAAATTTACCCTAAGGTTGTCATTAGTCTAGGAATATACTTGCAGTTACAGTGTCTATTTTACCTGATCTCTTACGGTTCGCAACATACCATTCTGTTCCTGAGATGCTCCTCCACTGAACATCTTCATGTCATTTGCCTCTGTGTCTTTACACATGAAGTGCCTCCACCTGGCAAAATAATGTCCCTCTTCTTTCCTAATTTATGCTCACAACGTTTTCAAAATAAGATCCGTAAGATATCTCTACTAGCAACTCTTCTCCTCACTAAATATTTCCTATGACAAATTACATATTTACGAGGAAGCCTCTTGATATACATGTACTTGGCTGATACTGCATGGGCTTTGATTTGTAACTATTGTGTTTTATAAGATTCTTGAATTGTTGTTGTATACTGAGATGCATGGCCCCGAAAAACCAAAAAACTCTTGAAAATTTTCTTATTTGCTTTCTACTTTTACTAAAGACAGTACATTGCCTTGCATGCAACTGATACACAATGTTAGTTTTTATTGACGGCTTCCAAAGGCAAACAGTCCAGTTCCCTACCTTCATTTCTTTTTTAACTATTTCCCCAGTAGACATGTTGATGAACCTACTGAGAAGGGAGACAAACTAAGGACAAAAACAGTCAATATATTTTATCTTATTAATGTTTTTTTTTTTTTTTTGAGACGGAGTTTCGCTCTTGTTACCCAGGCTGGAGTGCAATGGTGCGATCTCGGCTAACCGCAACCTCCGACTCCTGGGTTCAGGCAATTCTCCTGTCTCAGCCTCCTGAGTAGCTGGGATTACAGGCACACGCCACCATGCCCAGCTAATTTTTTGTATTTTTAGTAGAGACGGGGTTTCACCATGTTGACCAGGATGGTCTCGATCAGTTGACCTCGTGATCCACCCGCCTCGGCCTCCCAAAGTGCTGGGATTACAGGCTTGAGCCACCGCGCCTGGCCTTCTTATTAATTTTTTAAAAGTAAAATCGTAACTTTTTACATGCAAACTAGTCATGAAAGAAGATTAAAATGTCACCTCTCTCCATTTAATTTAGAGAGAAAACAGACAGTATACTACACATGAGGAAAAAAAAGTTACCCTAGGGGGCATTACATTACCTTCTTGATCTACCAACATACTGGTTTTCTCTAAGCTTTGAGCACAAAGAAAGAAAGAACCATGTTATATGAAAAAAAAAAATGTGTCTTTAAACTATATAATCACCCCCAGCTTGGCAAAATACTTGCACTAAGAGAATAATGAGACAAAAAGAGGTATCTCTAAACAGAGATCACATGTTCTCTCTCAGGCAACCTTCAGGGATTTTCTTTTTCAGTCTAATGGAGGACTAAAATTCCCACTATACGTATACATTTTTTTTTCTTAAAAAAGCAAATGTATGTAGTTGAATTTTCATCAATTAAATGTAATATGGTGTAATTCCACTATCCTTTTGTGACCTCCTTTTTACTCAATTTTGTCCTCTGACCTTATCCACATGAGGCTTCTCCCTCTCTCACTTTTTCTTTCTCTCCTTCTTGCCATTTAATCTAGCATATAAATACCAAGCCACGGATGCTCTGCCAACTTAAGAGTCTAGTTTTAGTTCAAGCTACTTTTGCTGCAACTGTAGCTATTACTCTTCTCTTTGGCTTTAATTCTGCAATTAACAACTGAGTCCATCCTTGCTTCATGCACTGTGCTAAGAACATAAAGACAAATAATATGACTTCTGAGTTCAAGGAGTTTACAGTCCAGAGGTACTATTTGCAATGTAATTATGATTTCTTCTTTTCCTTTATCTCTTCAAACTTTTCACAATTTGCATCTCACTATATTACCTAGAACTCAGCTCCCATTCATGCCACAAAGCTACCACATTCACTGCACACAACTTATGTTCCAAGTTTACGTTTTTCTTTCTGCCACAGGCTAGTTAGATTTTTAACAGACATTTCCTCCAATTCCCCCATCACAAGGAGCCAACCAGGAGGCAGCAGGATCAATGGTCTCCTTGGTTTCTTCCTTTCCAGTCCTGTCACCACCCGCTACCTCAACTGCTGATGTCAATTTGCTCAGTTCCCTTGCCTTTCCACTGAGGTTGCCGCACTGCAAAGCTCACCTTCCACAAAATGGAAGTGACTATCTTGTCCCATGGATTTGAGTGGAGCAGGACTGGCTTTCCTATCCCCAGGGGAGATTTTAAAATTCGGAATCTCAGATGGCTAATTTTACTTTAAAGCTTTCCTCCTCCTCTAGCTAAAACACAACATGATGCGTTTGCAAAAGATACCAGTTCTCATTTAACTGCAATAGTCCAAGAAATTTAAAAACAAAAAAAGTCTTATAGCTATTGCACATTTTCTTGTCCAATGCATGCAGTAAAGTTACAGTATAATTTAATGTGATGCCCTTTCTAGGAAAAATCCTTTTTCAGAAATTCATTCCTCCCTAAAAGATCTGACTGACTAGCTGATATCACACAAGTCTGTCTAAGTAGACTTGTTCTGATCTGAGGACTCATCGACTCTGGATAAATGAGAGAATTCCTGAGGGTGACTCTTGCTCAGGCCTCATCAAAGGAACTATGTCTTTCTTGTTCAAGGAACAAAACTCAGTTTTATGATTTTAAAAAAGAGAAGAAAAACAGCATCAACTTATCAGAAGCCACTGCTTAGGGAATTTTATCAAGGTAGCTATAAAGTGTATAAATCTATTTTAAAACTTTGCATATGTTAATCAAATAACTAAAAGAACAAATAGAATGTGAGTGCTACAAGATAGTAATTTTTGCCTAGTTTCTTCACTGTTATATATCTTTAACACCTAGAACAATGCCTAGCACATAATAAGCACTCATTTAATATTTGATGAATGAATGAACAATTTTAAAAGCAAAGTTGAAGGCGATACCTGACTGCATAAAAGCAAAAATGAATTATGAGGTTCTACACTGAATATCAAAGGAACACAACAACTGCTTATCATGTAGAAGTGCAACGTCTGTGCTAAGAATATAAAAGGGAAAAAATGCTAGGGGTGAGTGAAAGAGAAGGTGGCTTTGGGGTGGACTTGGAGTGTAAAAATGGTAAAGAATTACATGTCTGGAGAAGAGAGATTCAAGATGGCTGATCACTAGCAGCTCGGGATTGTAGCTCGCAGTGAAAGCGCAAAGAACGAGAGGACGCCACACCTTCACCTAAATTCTTGTTGCTCACGCACCAGGAGATTCCCAGCGGAGGAGCCCCACGGGTCGCCAGCGCGACTCTTGTGACCGGAGAGGCGGTTTTGCCAGCGCCTTGGAGTGTCGGTTCTTGGTGCAGAGTCAGAAAAGCACCATCAATCTTAATGCCGCTGATTTAGTAGGCGCAGTGGGTTGCTCAGATTTCAGCGCTGAGAATCAATAAGTTGGACGTCCACTCAGAAACCCAATTACAAAGACGGTAATTATAAAGACCACAGATGGATAAATCTACAACGAAGGGAAGAAAACAGCCAAAAAAGGCTGAGAATACCCAAGATCAGAACGCCTCTCCCTCAGCGGGGGATCACAGTTCCTCATCAGCAAGGGAACAAGGCTTGATGGAGAACGAGTGTGTTCCAATTACAGAAGCAGGTTTCAAACTGTGGATAATGAGAAACTTCTGTGAATTAAAAGAACTTGTTCTAACCCAATCCAAAGAAACTAAGAACTTTGAAAAAAGATTTGACGAAATGTTAACAAGAATACGCAATTTAGAGAGGAATATAAGTGAATTGATGGAGCTGAAAAATACAATACGAGAACTTTGTGAAGTATGCACAAGTTTTAACAGCCGAATTGATCAAGCAAAAGAAAGGATATCAGAGGTCGAAGACCAACTCAATGAAATAAAACAAGAAGACAAGATTAGAGAAAAAAGGATAAAAAGGAATGAGCAAAGTCTCCAAGAAATATGGGACTATGTGAAAAGACCTAATCTATGCTTGATAGGTGTACCTGAATGTGACAAAGAGAATGAATCCAAGCTGGAAAATATGCTTCAGGATATTATTCAGGAAAATTTTCCCAACCTAGTAAGGCAGGATAATATTCAACTCCAGGTAATACAGAGAACACCACAGAGATATTCCTCAAGAAGAGCAACTCCAAGGCACATAATTGTCAGATTGACCAGGGTTGAAATGAAGGAGAAAATACTAAGGGCAGCCAGAGAGAAAGGTCAGGTTACCCACAAAGGGAAGCCTATCAGACTTACGGCAGATCTCTCAGCAGAAACCCTACAAGCCAGAAGAGAGTGGGGACCAATATTCAACATCCTTAGAGAAAAGAACTTTCAACCCAGAATTTCACATCCAGCCAAACTAAGCTTCACAAGTGAAGGAAAAATAAAGTTTTTTGTGAATAAGCAAGCACTCAGAGATTTCATCACCACCAGGCCTGCTTTACAAGAGCTTCTGAAAGAACCACTACACATAGAAAGGAACAAACAGTATCAGCCTTTCTAAAAAAATACCAAAAAGAGCATCAATATAATGAAGAATTTACATCAACTAATGGACAAAATAGCCAGCTAATATTAAATGGCAGTATTAAACTCACATATATTATTATTAATTCTAAATTTAAATTGACTAAATCCCCCAATCCAAAGACAGACAGGCAATTTGAATAAAAAACTAAAACCCATCAGTATGCTGCATCCAGACCCATCTCACATTCAAGGATACACAAAGACTCAAAACAAGGGATGGAGAAGGATTCACCAACCAACCAGAGTGTTAAAATAAATAAATAAAAATCAGAAGTTACAATTAAGCAACAAAGATCACAAGAAGCAAAGAAGGACATTATATAATGATAAAAGGATCAATGCAACAACAAGAAGAGCTAAAGATCCTAAATATATACACACCCAATACAGGAATACGCAGACATACAAGACTTATAAAGAGACTTAGACTCCCACATAATAATAGTGGGAGACTTCAACATTAATATTAGACAGATCAATGAGACAGAAAATTAACAATGGTATCCAGGACTTGAACTCAGATCTGGAACAAGTAAATGTAATTAACATTTACAGAACTCTCCACTTTAAATATACAAAATATACACTCTTATCAGTACCACATCATATCAACTTAGAAGTTTAAACGAAATGTTGGTTGGCTCCTTGTTTGTTATTCTCTTCTCTCATTTTCTTTTATATCTCCATTATTAAGGACAATTATAGGCATACCCATATTTAGATTGCATTCTAGCCTGGGCAATAAAGCAATACCCCCATCCTCTCTCCCTCTTCCTCTTTATTCCTCTTCTTAAAAAAAAAAAAAAAAAAAAAAAAGAATTACATGTCTTCTGGTAGCCCCACAGAACCTGTTAGCAGGCTGGAAACTTTCTGGTTTCAGTTTGGTAGAGAAAAATAACAGATACTATAAAATCAAGAAAGGAATTGAGTTATTCTTTTGACATTAAGACAGACTCACTTTTATCCTTCAGTCTGCGTAGCTGTTCTTTTATCTAAGCCTCACATTTTTGTCTTCCTTTTATTGCCCTACTCTGGTGGCTCTTGGTCCTGGCGGCACATCAGAAACACCTGTGGAACTTTTAAAAATAACAGTGTCTGGCTGCCACCCCATTTTGATTTATTTGGGCTGGGCTGGGGTCCAGGCATTGCTTTTTTAAAGGCTCCCTAGATGATTCTAATATTTGTCTAGGACTGAGAAAATTTGATTTGCCCTGTGTTGCAACCTAGATACATTTTTATACTTTGCTATAGAGAATATGTAGCATTTTTTCCTACCGCAACACATTTTACCGATCTATCTCCTTCCTTTACCTTGCACTGATTTCTGCATTCTTTAGTGGTCTCCATGAATACTCCATTTGATTAATGACTTTCCTTCATGTCTATTCTGACTCTTGCAAAATGTTTAAAAACAGCCTTTCCAAAAGGACTTCAAATGTTACTTACACACAGAAGCATATGCACTATAGATATCCAATTTTATTCTATTTTGGCTCAGAAAATGATTCCCTCAACATGTTTAGAAAATGACTATCTCAACAAAGAAGAAAACGTCAACAAGAGGCCCTTTAAACAATAAACAGTGCTGAGGTCACACCAATCTAATATTAGCAAATTGAGAATAGAAGAGAAATCATAGCTTTATCTTCAGACAGGTTTTTTTTTTAATTCCCTTTTTTAGAAATCAGCTCTTGTACACTCAAAAAATGTTATAAAGCCAATGCAAAGTAGGAAATAAATTCATTCACTATTAGGAGAAGATGTATTTCTGTTTAAAAATTGTTCTCTTGGCCTGGCGCAGTGGCTTACGCATATAATCCCAGCACTTTGGGAGGCCGAGGCGGGTGGATCATGGTTAGGAGTTTGAGACAAGCCTGGCCAAGATGATGAAACCCCATCTCTACTAAAAATACAAAAATTAGCCAGGCACAGTGGTAGGTGCCTGTAATCTCAACTACTTGGGAGGCTGAGGCAGGAGAATAGGAGAACTGCTTGAACCAGGGGGCACTGAGGTTGCAGTGAGCTGAGATGGCACCATTGCACTCCAGCCTGGGCAACACAGCAAGACTCTGTCTCCAAAAAAAAAATTGTTCTTTTTTATACAAATAGTTTTAACTTATCTGTGACTTGCCTTTCACATCTATGAAATGAAGGATATTGAATATTTTAGCTTTAATAGTTTATGATTAATAAGCAGTATCCTGATGAAATTATTTGCTTTCCAAAGCAGATGAAGAACAAAATAGAAATTTTCAAAGCCAAAATTTGCTTCTAAGCCAGCTACTCTGACTAAAATAAATCCTCCTCCTGTCTTCCACTTGGAACTACAGCTGGCTTCAGGGTGACATTTAACTTTGGAAGGAACCTTCTGATCTTAGGCTCCTCTGTTATCAATTGTCACTCAAAGTATTGGTTTTATAAGTGCATATTTACGAGATATGAAATATTTCTCCTTTCATATTTTGAAAAAATGTATGATCTGAAATAAATAGTTACGGCAAATTTGGGAATATTTCAATGCATGGACTTTTTTTTAAAGAAAATAACTTGTCAATAATTTATTGAAGTACTACTAAAATAAAAGTGCAAGGAACAAAAAAAAGCAGTTGGCAAAATTTCTGGGACTTGACTTGAGATGGATTTATTAACGGGAATTATTATGAGAGAGAACCACGAAAAGCACCATTGGAAACCGTACAATATAAACCAAAGTCTGGCAGCAGAACTCCTACTGTTTTAAAGGGTAATGAATACTTTATGACATGAGTTAATTTCACAGTCCAAGACTAAGGAATAAAAGTGTTCTTTACTTGCTTTTAGTTATGAGCATTGTCTATATATACAAGAGGAAACTATAAATACAAGAAACTTAAAAAATTGAGTCCTCTGGATGTGAAGCAGGGGAAAAAGAGTATAAGTAGAGCAATGAATACCATGTGAGGACTAATTTGGTAAACGGAGTGCTGTTCAATGAATACTGAGTACTTTCCATTAAGATGCTTGGCTAGTATATGGCAGTCATAGCAGTATTCCATGATGAGCAAATACACCTACCAGTATGAATTTGCTTGCTTATAAAAAGCCTTCTGCTAATAGCAAATTGTGTTTTGAATATGTTTCCTTACAAATTAATGAAGAACAAAAGAAGTAAAATAAAAAGTTAGTGACCTTAAAATATGCATTATTTAAAAATACTTTATTATTGGTCACTTATGGACTCCAGTCTCATAGATTCAACTCTCTACTCAACAACTTCACTTGGGTGTGTAATAGGCATCTCAACTGACGTGTCCTAAAACTCAACTTCTGCTCTTCTCTCCTAAGCTTTTCTTTCAGTCTTTTTTGATTTCAGTTAACAGCAATTAGATCATACCAATCACTCAGGGAAAAACCTAGGAGTCATTGTGGCTCTTCTTTTTCTTGCCCTATATCCAATCAGACAAGAGTAAGGCCTTTGAATTTAAGTATATCACAATCGTACTACTTCTACTGCTAATACCAGAATCCAAGTCATCCTAATCTCTCAGTAAATTGTTACCACAGCCTTCTGCCTGTTCTTTCTGCTTTCACCCTGCCCTTCTCCTCATTATAACATATTCTGAACACAACATCCAGACTGATCCTGTTAAACTGTAGGTCAAATAGTGTCTCCTCTCTGCTCAAATCTTTAAATGACTGCCCACTGGACCCATAATTAAAACTAACGTCCAATGTTGGCTCACAAGGCCCTACAAAAATTGAGTCTCTGCTACTTCTTTCATTTCATCTCCAACACCTCTCTGCTTTGTCTTGTTCTCTCCTCTGCAGTCACACTGGAACCCTGCAGTTCCTCAAACACATCAAGCAGGCTTCTGCTGCACAGACTACATTTTCTGTTGCTTCTGCCAGGTACGATCTTCATCCTGATATCTGCATGCCTTATCCTTCAGCTCTTTCAGATTTTTATTATAAAATCATCCTCCCAAGAAGGATCCAACCAGCCTTTACAAAATTATGTACATCTCAACATCCAGGAGTCCCTAAACCCCTTTACAGTTTTATTTTCTCCATAGCACTAACCACCATATGACAAACTATATATGTGTGTGTGTCTGTGTGCATGTGTACTCGTCTATTGTCTGTCTCCCCCTGCTAGAATATAAACTCCTTGAGAACAGGCATTTTTGACCCTTTAGGTCATTGCAATATCCCCAGGGCCTGCCACATGTAAGTTTCTCAATTGTTCATTGAGACAAACTAAAATTAAATTAACATATTAATTAGTTCACTGTTACACGAACAAATTAATATGTTATTGAATTTGTCACATTCAATTTGGTACTTTTCGTCATAATTTTTTTCGTCATTATTTTCTTCTGGGCCATGTCAGCTCACCTATCATTTTCTTTTGTTACCCTATCATATATTTCTTAAGATCTTAAGGCCAGCTGCAGTAGCTCACACCTGTAATCCCAGCACTTTGGGAGGCCGAGTTGGGTGGACAATTTGAGATCAGAATTGGAGACCAGCCTGGCCAACATGGCAAAACTCCATCTCTACTGAAAAAAAAAATTAGCTGGGCACGGTAGCACACTCCTGTAGTACCAACTACTGGGGAGGCTGAGGCAAGAGAATAACTTGAACCTACCTGGAAGGCAGAGGTTGCAGTGTGCCAAGATCACACCACTGCACTCCAGCCTGGGTGACAGAGCAAGACCCTGATCTTTTATCTCTGCTTTAAACTCTTTTTTTTTAGGGTGCACTTTTTAAATTATGGTTCTTTGTGGGTTTTAAATTCACAGTGATAGGCCGGGCGCGGTGGCTCAAGCCTATAATCCCAGCACTTTGGGAGGCCGAGGCGGGTGGATCACAAGGTCAAGAGATCGAGACCATCCTGATCAACATGGTGAAACCCCGTCTCTACTAAAAATACAAAACATTAGCTGGGCATGGTGGCGCGTGCCTGTAATCCCAGCTACTCAGGAGGCTGAGGCAGGAGAATTGCCTGAACCCAGGAGGCGGAGGTTGTGGTGAGCCGAGATCGTGCCATTGCACTCCAGCCTGGGTAACAAGAGTGAAACTGTGTCTCCAAAAAATAAATAAATAAATAAATAAATTCACAGTGATATATTCAGTTAAAGTTTTCTTTATAACATGCCAACATTTTTCTCATAAATATTTTTCTGTTCTTATGCTATTTGTATCTTTGATTACTTTTGTATGTGGCTCCTGCACAAGTTTATGTTTAATGACTCATCTTTGAATGAGAAAGGTTTCCTGGGACCCATTGTTTGCAGTATGAGATTATGAAGGAGAAGCTCTCCTTATGGCACAGGGGCCACAGGGATTTATGTGTTAGGGTGCCTTCGCATCTTTCTGGACTTCTGGTACTTACAGAGAGGCCCAGAGCTCTCTATCTCTTGCACTCCTGCCTCACCAGACACTGCTTCCTACAAATCTGTCTTGCCTGCATGATTCCTTCCCTAATTCTGCATTTACCTTTCCAATGCTGTGTGACTCATTTTTAAATACAAGGAAGGATCCACCATGAGCCCCCCTACTCCTTCCCAGTGTTGTAATAGAGATTGTTAGCTCCATGACCCGCAAGGGGCATCATTTCTTTGGAAAGTGCTCTCCAATGTCTTTCATTGAGATCTGCAGCCATAGGCATTCTCTCTCCCCATCTCCATACACCTCAACTTTACTAATGTTAGCAGATCTCTCTCAATTCTGTGATTTGGAGTTTCATATTTCCCTCAAGTTTATTAAAGATGGAATTCTAAAGTACATATATTTATATGTTAACATATGTTACATCTAAGTAAGGAAAATACAGAATCTATTATTTGCTACTTTTTTGAGTGTTTAAAATATTTCATAATTAAATGTATTAATTTTATTTTTACCAGATTTATATAAAACATATAAATATGTTAATTAGATATCCTACAACTCTAAGTATCCACAATATTTTTGGCTTGTTGTTTCTCAGAATGATGAAACTAGCACATTAAAATAAATAAGGAAGAATAACATTTAGTAGGTCTTCTAATACACCAATTTTAACAACTGCTGTGATATTCATTGCAATGGATAAGAGCTTTATTAGTCCATTTTCACACTGCTATACAGAACTTCTCTGATACTGGGTAAATTATAAAGGAAAAAGGTTTAATTGACTCACCATCCTGCATGGCTGGGGAGGCCTCAGGAAACTTACAATCATGGTGGAAGGGAAGGCAGGCACCTTCTTCACAAGGTAGCAGGAGAGACAGAGCATGTGAAGGAAAAATGGTCAGACATTAATAAAACCTTCAGATCTTGTGAGAACTCACTTATTATCACAAAAATGGCATGGGGGAAACAGCCCCCATGATCTAATCACCTACCATCAGGTCCTTCTCTCAACATGTGACAATTATGGGGATTACAATTTGAGATGAGACTTGAGTAGGGACACAGAGCCAAATCATATCAAGAGCATGGTCTCTGGATCCAGAGTGCCTCATCTTAAACTCTATGCCTGACCCTTATAAGGAAAGCAACCTTGGGCATGTTATTTAACATTTATGCCCTGCAGTTTTCTGAGTACAAAATGAGGATAATATTAAGGTTGTTGTGAAAAGTAGGCAAATTAATATTTTTAAAGCATGTAGAACAGTGCTTGACACATAGTAAGTGCTATTATACACAAAAATTCCTACTACTATTATTCCATGTTTCATGGATTCATAAGTAGTTTAAATAATTTCAATAAATGTAAAATTTTAATATATACCACATATTATTAGAATAGTTCTCCTGGTTATTTTTATTTGGCATGTTAAACAGATGAAGTCTCAAGTTCATATTTTGAAAATCAGTGAAGTTATGAATATGACAATGATTTTTATGACAAAGACAAATTCTCATCTCCAGACCATTTAAATAGGCCATTCTTATGGTTACATTATAATCTCTATGTCCATAAATCATTAAGTTCCATAGGTCTTTTCCCATGGCTGTATCTCTAGTTCCATACTTCTAGAGGCTGTAACACAAAGTGATGAGATAACCATTTATAATTTTCTTTCTCAAATAAAATGCAGCCAATATTTAACCAGAGCTTTTCATCTTGCTAGTGACATCAAATATCGTATGCAGTAACTTAAGGATGAAGGCAAAATGCCTGTTTTTACCCTTTCTTTTATTGAATGTATTTACTAACAAGAAGGTACTATGGGATATGGGAACTGCAGAGATTGATTAAGCAGAATATCTGCTCTCTAGGAGCTTCTGTCCAACAGAAGGGATAACATGAGCATGTTTCTCAGGTAGGAAGCCTGGCTAAGTCAATGGAGTAAAAAACGAGGAAAGAGCTATTAAATAACTCTATTTCTGGATGTTTCATTGTAGAAAACTCATTTTCCGGTGATTAACTGTTTTGAAGGTAACCTTCAACTTTATAGGTAGAAAGCTGACAGCATGCTAGGGATGGCTATATCTCTCAGCCAGAAGTAAATGAACAAAAGTCTGGTTTGTAAATCTCAATTTTCAATTTACTAATTTGCTGTATTATATTATTGCCATATTGTTGTACTGTCAATTTATTAATTTATAATTGTTTATGGGCAGTTTATTAGCCCATCTGACCACAGAGAACAGCTTGGGGAGCTACGTGTTTATTAACAAGTTTCTTGGTGAACAAAGACTAAGATCAAGCAGTCAGAATTTCCAACATTCAATCAAGTCAAGCTACAATAATGATCAATTCATCACCACAGTAGCCATCACACCACATGCCTTCAAATGGGACTGGAGTATCTATGAGCCAACTCTTCTAACTCTCGATGTCCTTCTGTTGATCCTGCAAATGTTTAACTTCTTAATATCTGTTTTATAAAGTGAATAAATTCACCTTCTAATTGAATCTTTATTTCAATGTGCTCATCAGGTTACAACTGGATCTTAAAAGTATTGATGCTCTTGTAAGTTTTTAATGTGACTTTTTACACCTCTGCTATGCTTAGCATGTGGTAATCTTATATAAAACAATATGTGCAATATTATTTTACTTATTTTGGGGGAACAATCTATTGAAATGAATAATTTATATTCCTTAACTATTTTGTTAAGCCAGCAACTCCAGACAGTGTACAGTAATAAAGTAAATCAGTAAAATAAATAACCATAACATATGAATAGACCAAAAATTTTTTATTATCCATGAAGAATGTCATAAATATTGCATTTCAATTTGAGTTTCTCTAATGTGCTAGAGTTTCTCTAATGTGCTAGAGTTTCTCAAAAATCAAATGAATCAAGCTAATGTAACTAAACCCCACACTTTGTTTAAAATGTTAGAAAAAAATTAAATTTGGTGCCCATCTTACAATCAGTTAAGAAAAACAGAAATCACAGAGTAGTTGAAATTATCCCATGGGTAGGAAGAATTGGGAGAGTAGCCCTACAAATTGTTGATCATCTGACCCAAAGGCCAGCTAATGGCCTAAACACAGCATGCCACTAAGACATTTTGTTAAGTCTGACCAGATGGACAGTTTCCCATTGGTCCTACAAGCAGTCATCAGTTTGCCTTACTAATAACTTGGAAACAAGATAGCAGAAACCATCTTGACTTTATTCCCGCTTGGGAGCCCCTGCCTCTCACGGGAGCCAGTCATCAGCTGCAAACTGGCCTAAAACCAGGGAAAAGTCTGGCTGGCAATACAAACATATAATTTTTTTCTTATCTCTACCTCTTCCCCCTCCCTCTTTATCTCTTCCTTTGGCACCTTTCCATCTCTGTCCTGTCCAAACTCAATTTACTCTTTATCCAAGAGTGCTTCATTAATATCTAGGCATACAGGCTAAAGTCACCCAGAACCATCATCTCCCAGAAGAGAGAAGATGTGTAGTCAGATTCTTTCTCAGAGCTTCTGGCTAATCCATCATCTCAGCATAGTTTTTTATTTGGCTATTGAGTGTGACCACCAGTGCAGATCAGTCCCCTTTCATTGGACAAGTCCAGAAAAATTTCACTCTTCATTCTCTATATTGACGATTTTCTACTAAAGATAGTCAGATACCTATATTTATAATTTAGAGATATGTTAGAAGAAACAGGAAACTCATACATAGTGACTCAAATCACTGAACATTGCTAGCACAACATGATTATATCTACACTAACAATTAATTGATAGAACATAATAAAATAAAATAATTTGGTATAGAATGGATGACTTCCATTTTATTCATGATATTGACTAAATTAGAACTTAATTCAATCAAGTTTCTATGCACCAGTAATGCAACTTGTTATAAGGCCTTTTCTTTACCTGACCATGTTTGCCCAATGTACACAACTACCATCATTTCTATTACTTGAATTTTAAAAATTATTAATTTAAGAAAATCTGTAAATCCAGTTATTTCTTGTGATATATCTATATATAACCAGAAAAATGAAATCTTTGTTTCACTTTTATTTTAGATATTATATTTCCCCTTTTTTTTTTACATCTGATTTGAAATACTGAGATACTGCAAGCTTTCATTCAGCATTATCTCATATTCTTATTTAAATTTTTAAATTTCTGTTGTGCATAGCTTTTACCAGGCATACTTTGTTGACTTAATATTTTCCTGTTTTTACGCCTTTCCTGTTCACACCATGAGACCTTTGAAGGCAGGAAGGATGTCTTCTTTGTTTATATCTTCAGTGATTATGACAATGTCTAGAATTTAGCAGAGACTCATAATTTTTTTCTAGGAACAGACTTAGTTTTTATATAAATATTGCAATTAATATAACAGGTATGGATACAGTTTTGGTTTCATGACTGTATTTTCTTGCCCAGCCTGGTGTATTGAACATCCAATGTCTGAAAAAGTTTCTCTAATTTCTCATATTTTGGTTTATATTGAACCACAAACCATTTACAGATAATGTATGATCCCTTTTATATATTACCTGTAACATATTTATTATAATTAAAGTCTAGACCTTTCTACTATTTAAATTTCCATATGCATTCTGTAAAGAACTAAAATAGTTTTAAAAGATTATGAACATAATCAACAGTAGCCCAAGAAATAATCAGCAGAGATGGCTGTTAACAGTAGCTGCTCAGCTAAGCAAGTTAGTCTTTAGCCAGTGAAAATCCCCTATGGAGAAGTCTAACAATATTAGCCTCAATTCCAATGCTGGCAATAGGGCATATATAATAAACAATTTTCTTCTCTCTTTAAGAACATTGCTCCTGATGTCTTCTATAAATTATATTAAAAGCAAATGTAACATTGATGCATATAATAAACCCTGATCATATTTCACATATTGATATTAAGCTCACCATATTGCAGTACAGACATGATAGGCTGATTTTTAGGTCTAATTGTTACTCATATTTATAATCAGTATAAGCTTCCATTTACATTAAGTTTACATTCTTATTTACAGTTTCATATATCATTATCTAATTTTTATAGTTTTTTAGTTGATAAAATAGCATACTATGTAGTATTTCAGCATAGAGTAATTAAGAAAGTAATCTTATTGATTAGATTAACTTAATATTCAAGTCAAGCACTTGACATTTTTCATTATTGAAAACCACTTTTCAAAAAATGACATTAAAATTTAAATTATAATACCAAGTAAATTTAATTTTCAGAAAATATTTGCATACACCAAGTTTTTAGAGGCTTCTTTTTTTTTTTAAAGGCAGGATGTCACTCTGTCACCCAGGCTGGAGTGCAGTGGTGCCAACTCAGCTCACTGCAACCTCTGTTCTTGGAGCTCAAGCGGTCCTCCCACCTCAGCCTTTCAAGTATCTGGGACCACAGGCATGCATCACCATGTCCAGCTATGTTTTTGTATTTTTAGTAGACATAGGGTCCTGCCATGTTGCTCAGGCAGGTCTCAAACTCCTGAGCTCAAGCTACCTACTGCCTCAGCCTCCCAAAGTGCTGAGATTACAAGCATGAGCCATCTTGATTGGCCTAGATTTTTATTGATATATTTTTGTAATGAAATTAATGTTATTCTCAGAGTTACCCCATTATAGAACTCTAGAAGTTTAAAGCCTTCTTAACTAATTAGGGATAGAGGAACTCTCTTAGTGTCGAATATGTCTTCTTGGGCATTCTGCAAACTTCAGGACCTTTTCTAGAAGAGTAGTCTAGGTTTCCTCTTCAGAGGTTAGTATTTCCTAGACACTCCTCTGTTTAGAACCTAGTTGAGCTGCCTTGAAGTATCAGAATAGAGCCCCACTCCATCATCAGAATCTTTAGGCAGGGATCTAGTTACCTTCTGGGGTGTCTCAAGATAGACCAGTTTTAAGCAGTTCTATTTATTCTGCTAGTTACCTCCAGATTTTCAATTACATACATTCATTGCTATTTCTTGTTTATTTTTCAACTTAAAGATGTTTCTCAATGCTCTACTTTAAAAGAGAAGATTAAGACCACTCAAAATGCTTTCTTTATATGTATGTGAGGATTATGTTTACCCTTTAATGACTTCTTGTCTCACTAAACGGATAGCTACATCTTTCATAGAATTATGGAATTTCTCATAAGAAATTGTTTTAGTTATTATATTATATAAACCTTTCGTTCAGTAGACCGAGACTCAGAGAGAAATTAAAATTAATTGAGAATTATAATAGGGAGGAAGTTTGAAACTTAGGGCTTTGTGTTCAGGTATATACAACCGGGTTAGTGTTGTTAAGAGGAAGTCCTACTTTTTTCCATCACTTTGTTGATAAGACTTTAGTATGTAGATATCCCTGAGTTTCCTGTTTATACCTTCTGCTAACACTGTAGTCCAGTCCATCAATACCTTTTACTTAGACCACTGCACGTGGTTGCTAATGTTAATTATACCAAAATATAAATCTAATTATGTATTTCTCCTACTTAAAACCTCTCATGAAAACTTAGCATGGCTTACAAGCTGTTGTCTTTTTCATTTTACAGATGAAGGAACTAAGAACAAGAATTAAATAACTCTCCTAAGAGCAAATGGCTAATAAAAGGCCACAGTTAGGATTCAAACTCAACTCCATCAGTGCTGACAGGTTAAAAGCTGGTAACATGATCTGAGACAGCTGAAGGAAAGGAATTGGAACTTTCAAGTTTTTATTTGGTGCCTGCCACATGGCTGGCACTTTGTTAATTTCTATTACTATGAAAATAAGCAAAATATTAGTCCTAATGCAACACAAAAAAGAGGAAAAAGTAGTAGTCTTATATAATTTTCTTTTCTGTTAGTCTAGGAGACTGTGCTATGTGTAATTTATGAAGTTCCCTATAATAAGATTGTGGCTCCCTTTATTTCTTTCAACACAACAGCAGAAGAGCATAATGGTTAAGGACATGAGCTCCAGACTCCAAAAGACCTGGGCTCTAGCCCAGCTCCCTCTAGCATCATTGTGAAGATTAAAAGTGATCATTCATACAAACTTCTTAGTTCAATCCTGGCAAATAATGTTTTCTCTCCATAGTAACTTTTATTAATGAGCCTTTGCTTATCTAGACTACAAGGCTCAGAAGAAGAAGACTGTATCTTTAGTCTCAGGAGTCTTAGTATCTGGCAAATGCTTGGACTATGTAATATTAATTTAGTAGATTAATACTCGGATGAATGGCATGAATTATGTGTCTCCTAAGAATGTACACAGGAAGAGACCCATAAGAAGATAAAGCTGTTTTGAGTAGTTCTGTATGGATGAAGGCAGTGAAAGAAGCATAACATATAAAGGCAGGCAGATACTACATCTTGAGTAGCTTTATAAGTCATATAAAGAAGATGAGCTTTATCCTGCACAGGGGAAAGTATAAAGCATTTTACACTTAAACAGCAAAGTCAAGTTTGCAATTTTTAAGCACAAAACCTTCTGACTGCAATATAGAGGCAATATTGAAGAGGAGCCTAATAGGAAACATGGAGAATAGGTAAGAAAATATCCATGTAATACCGGTAAGAAAGGAAGGGGAAGCTTAATGCAAAGCAAAGACAATACAAACACATTTCAGAGTTATTCAGTGGGAAAATACTCAAAACTTTTGTGTCAATTATTAGGTTACTAAAAATTAGTAAGCTATCTGTACATTAATTTCCAAATATCAGTATTTAAATTCACAAGATCAAAGTCACCTTTGGGAGCTTCTTAAGGACAGATTTTTGGCTTCTTCTTGTAGGCTCTAATTCAATGGTATAAAGGTTAGTCCAGGATACTGTAATTTTTTATTCCCTAACTGCATTTTTTATGCATTACTTAGTTTGACTTATGCATTATTTAAGTTTCAGATTTTTTTTTTTTTTTTACTATAACCAATGAGTGGCCAAATAGCTCCTTCATGCAACCACTCGTACTACTGTTCCAAATAAGGCAATGCAAAAAAGAGAAATTTAACACAATTTCAAATTTCAAGTACTTAACAATTTGATCAAGAGGACAAAGTTAGCATATCAAACAAATAGAGAACAGTATTTGCTAAACCATATGCTACTGAAGATAGATGGAATAAATTTGCCAGAGATATGAGACCATGATGGGAATTGGAATAGATATCATTCAAATGGGCCTGCAATAGGGAGAGTGTTAGAAAACTAAGAGGAAATACAAAAGCCCAGCTATTATTTGATCAGCACAGAATGAACTGGTCATGTGGAAAAGAGTAAGAAGAACATCAAGAATGAAGCAAAAGAGTCATAGAATAGCTGTAAATCAGCATGGTTTGATAAACTGGATAAGATAATGAAGAATATTGAGGGGAAATATTTCAGGAATATAGCAATAGTCCAAGAAAAGGGTGAACTGAAGAATGAAGAGAGAGGGAAGAACGACATTGTGGGATGCAGGGGTGAGACGACCCACTTTAATCATTTCAAGCACGAGGTAATAATGAGGTGGTGGTTTTGGAAATGGAAAGGAAAGTGTGATGGGTAATTTTATGCATCAAATTAGCAAGGCTATGGCACCCAGTAATTTGGTCAAACACCAGTCTAAATGTTGCTATTAATGTATTTTTTAGATATGCGTCTTAGTCCATATTGTGTCCCTATAAAACAGATTAACTGAGACTAAGCAATTTATACAGAAAAGAGATTTATTTCTTACAATGCTGGAGGCTGGAAAATTTATGGTCGGGGGATCTTATCTGGTGAGGGCCTTATTGCTGCATTATCCCATGGTGAAAGGAGAAAGGGCAAGAAATCCTGCTTATGTGTGTGAACACCTGTGCAAGGGAGAGTGGGAGAAAGGAGGCCAAACCAATCCTTTTATCAGGAACTCTTCTCTGCAATAACGAACTCACTCCCAAGATAATGACATTAATCCACACATGAAAGCAGAACCCTCATGAACTAATCACCTACTAAAGGTCTCACCTCTCAATACTATTGCATTGGTGATTGAGTTTCCAACACATGAACTTTGGAGGACACATGCAAACCATAGCTATCTGGTTAACATTTAAATCATTAGACTTTGAGTCAAGCAGACTACCCTTTACAATGTGGGTGAACCTCATCTAATTAATTGAAGGCCTGAACAGCAGAAACTGAGGTTTCTTGAAGAAGAAAAAAGATCTCCTCAATACCACACTTAAAAACTTGACCTCATTTTCCAACCTGCTGCCCTGTGGAGTCTGGACACAAACCTGCAGCATCAATTCTCACCTGAATTTCCATCCCACCTATCTGCCCTACTGATTTTTGGATTACCAGTCCCTAAAATCATATAAGCCTATTCCTTAAACTAACCCCCTATGTATCTATCTATCCTATTTCATATATATGTAATATATATATATATATATATATATATATATATATATTCTATTTTGTGTGTATATATATAAAATATATATTATATAGATATCCTATTATATATATGTATGTGCATGTTTGGGTGATTCTTATATATATCCTATATAAATATAGCCTATTGGTTCTGTTTCTCTGGAGAACTCTGACTAATACCAAAAGAATGAATGCCAGAGATATGAAGGACAAAGTTGATAATAAAAGGAAGATTTTTAAAAAATCAAAGATAACTTCAAAGTTTAGAAGAAACTAAAAGCAGCTGTAGCTTCAGAAGCTCACTGTGATCTGTTGTCTCCATGTGCTTCTCTCAAAGGATTTTGCCCTTCCTGAGTGTTTAATGATGCTGGTAGATAGACTTTATTATGTCATTGTGCTGTCAGCAATCCCATTGACCTTTTAATGATCTGGGATTTTTTTTATTTCCAGTACTATACAATTTAGACTTTTCTTCTAATTGTTTAATGCTTTCTAATATTAGCATGTTTCAAGTATCTCATTCAATTTAAATAGATGTTTAATAGCCTTATAATTTAAGTTTTGATGTTCCTTTTTTAATATCTAAAGGAAATAGCAGGAGATATTCCTCCTTGAACTGGGCAGTAAAACCAAAAGGTAATATAACTTCTCTGCTTTCATGTCAATGAGAGAGTGAACACGAAGGTTACTCTGTGATAACCAATTTTTCTCCTTAACTGAAATTGCAATTCAGTTCCATAACACCATTCTCCCTCAGATCTATCAACTATAGTTTTCAGTCCTCTTCTGTTCAGACAGACCTCTGGTGAATAAGTTTCCTTTAATGGACAGTCAGGGCAAAAAATCTCAGAAGGTTTACATGGTACTGCAGTTTTCCTTATACATGGCACTCTGTGCCCACAAAGTATTCCATAGAGTGCTTGTTTCATCTAATTCACCACCCTGCCAATTTCAGTGCATTCTGGCTAACCACCTAGACTCATTACACACCTTATTATTCCTGGTTCTGTTTAGATTATTCAATGAGGTTTCTTGAATTAATCAACTATGCTAAATCTTTGCACTATTAACACCAACAAATTTCAACTTAGGTACTTGCAATAAATGTAATAACAGATCTTCTGCAGCTTAAGGGATGGATATAGCAGATGACTGTCAATCTCCATGCAACTACCTACATTTCATAAATTGCTTACTGTATAAGTAAGCACATGTAGCACAACCTTTGTCCTTAAAAATCTAACATCTATCTACCTCTTTTTCTCAGAACTCCAATTGTGCTCAGGTATCCAGTCTAATTCATAGATGTCAAGGGAGACTGATAGTTCTAAATCACTGCTGCCCAATGAAACAATCTGTAACAGTGAAAATATTCTATATCTGTGCTGTCCAATTTGAGAGCCACAAGCCACATTTAACTATTGGGCATTTGAAATACAATTTGTGTAACTAAAGAACTAATTAAACACATATAGATGATGGTTACCATATTTAACAGCATAGGTAGCCAATGACAGTATTGTAGTATCCTTGCAAAAGATGGGTTTAAATATACATTAGGTTATAAGACAATGCTGACCAATGATATGAAATAAAAGTCTGCAAGAGAAACTTTCAGCATGCCTACAAGAAACATAAACTAACAATACCAAGTGTGAGCAAAAATGTGTAGCTCCTAGAAGCCTTACTGCTGATGAGAGTTTCAAAAGGTATAACTATGGGGAAAAAACAAAAAGTTGGCATTAATTTGTAAACTGAACTTGTTCATACTTAATGAACAAACAATACTTCAGATTTATACATTAAAGAAATATACATGCATGTGCATAGTGAGAAACAAGAATATTCTTATCAGCATTGTTCACAATTGCAAACATTTAAAAACGACTGTATTATTCGTGAGAGAACAAAAGAGACACTGTGAAATACCATATATCAGTGAAAATAAGTAAATTATAATCAAATACATCAATAGAGAAAATCTTAGAATCACAATTTTGTCTGGAAAAAATATATCATTGCAGCTGACTACATACATTATAACAGCATTTTTATAATGTCAATACAAAATAAAAAGGCATATATTTTACAGATGTACACATATATGGCAAAAGTAAAGAAAATGAAGGACGTTTTTAAATTATTTGAAGATATCTAAGAAGCTAGGAATGTATAGGAATAAGATTTGGGTGAAGACACATGCAGGTTTAGAAAGACTGAGAGCATCCTTTTTAAGGTATTTCTATAAATCATAAATTCCTATATATTACATACATCATTGTTTGGTATAAATAAAACTTTTAGACTTAAAACAACCAGGCCAGAGGCAATTATTTACTGTGTCAAAAGTCAACAAGTTTAAAAAAACAGAATCTGGAAACAGTATATTGTCTCAATTGTCCAGGTTTAACTCAATTTATAAGAGAAGGAAAAAAAAAAAAAAACACCAGCAAACTGTGACCAATACTGAAGAAAAAGCAGTGAATAGAAATTGATTCCAAGTGACTCCAGATGTTAGATGTAAAAGACAATCTCATAAAAGAAGCTATTATAACTATAGTCAAAGAACTGAAGAAAACTTTGAAGAATTTAAGGAAAATATAATGATAACTCATCAAAGTACTCTCAACAAGGAAATACAAACTATATTAAAAAAATAATCAAATGGAAATTCAAAAGTTTTAGATTATAATGACTGGACTCAACAGAATATCTGAGCTGGAAAAAAGAATCCATAAACTTGAAGATCAATAGAAATTTTCAATCAAAAGAACAGAGAGAAAGAGATTGAAAAATAAAATTAATGTAGCCTCAGAGATTTAAAGGACAATAATAAGTAAACTAAGATGTATGTAATGGAAGTCTCAGAGTAGAAAGGCTACGACATGGAGTTCACTGAGCCTGAGAGCAACATAGACTCATGTGGTGTCCGAGTACCAACAGTACTCGCACATCATAGCTGAGGAGTAGACTGAGGAGGTGGTCTAGAGCCTTCTGATACTGGGGAAGGGTGGAGGTGGTATGAAATCTTTATTTACTCACAATGTATTCTGTGATACTCATGACTCACTGTGCACTTGATATTCTTCGTATCTTCACGTTGCATGCCATTGCATTTTACAGCATTTTAATAGTATGTGGTTTCACCTACTGAAGCATTTTTGTAGTAAAAAAGAAACAACAAACTTTTTTCTACTCTGGGACTTGGTATATACACACACACACACACACACACACGTGTGTGTGTGTGTGTGTGTGTGTGGAGAGAAAGAGAGAGAGATGTGTGTGTATATAGATATAATGAATGCAAACTTCCCAAATTATATTATATATTGCATGTACAAATACAAGAAGGTAAATGAAACCCAAATGGGAGAACTGCCAAAAGATTCACATTTAGAAATATCAGGGTCAAACTTGAAAGTCAAAAACAAAGAGAAAATTTTGAAAAGAGTAAGAGAAAAGGAACTGAAAACTAACTTCTTATCGGAAGTAGTGAAGGCTAGAGGTAGTGAAATGACATTCAAAGTGCTGAGAGAGAAGCATACTTCTGGAAAGCAGCTGTTTCTCAAAAACCTAAGCATATATTTGCCATATGATCCAACAATTCCACTCCTACTTAAGTATCTAATAAAAAAACAAGTCTTACATAAATGTTCATAACAGCAGTGTTTATACTGTTTAAAAAACAGGAAACAAAATTTCTATCAACTGATGAATGGGTAAACAAAATATGATATTTCCAAACAATGAGATATTATTCAGCTATAAAAATGAATACAATTCTGCTACATGTCACTAACATAGATAAAACTTGAAAATATTACGTTAAGTGAAAAAAACACAATCACAGAAGGCCACATGTGTATTTACATAAACTATCCAACCTAGGCAAGTCTATGGAGACAAAAAGTAGATCAGTGGTTGCCAGGGGCAGTGACTTCTAATGGGTATGAAGTTCGTTTTCAGGTGATAAAAATGTTCTGGAATTAGATAATAATGACCAAGTCAAAAATTTACGGATATACTAAAAACTATTAAATTGTACTTTGAGGATGGTGAATTTTATAGTGTGTGCATTATACCTAAATGTGGTTATTTTGATAATTCTGAAAGGGGAAAGATGTCAAACAATAATTCTATGCAACAAGTCTACCTTTCAAAAGTGAAAGTGAAATAAAGGCATTTCCAAATAAACAAAGATAACTTGCTGCCAGCAGACCTGTCTTATAAGAAATACTGAAATTCTTAAGGATAAAAGAAAAGAATAGCAGATGGTAAGTTGAAATACATCAAGAAATGAAGCTACTAGAAATGATAAATATGTAGGTTGTAATAAAGGACTTCATAAATATAGTTTTCTTCTTTAAAAAATAAAAGATATAAGTCAATACTTGTGATACTTATGTTACTGGGTTTATAACATACTATATGTAGATGTAATAATAGATTTGACAATAATAACTCAAAGTTGGGAGAGGATGTATAATTTAGAGCAAAGTCTCTATTTTTCACAGAATTAAGTATTACTTTTCTGAAATAGATTTTGATAAGATGCATACTGTATTCCCTAGAGCAAACAGTAAGCAAACGAGTGAAAATAATATAGTAAAAGCATCATCAAAGAAATTAACTGATACACAAAAAAAATTTGCTTAACATAAAGAATGCAGAAAAGAAGTAACAGAACAATAACAACGAAAGAAAAACACAAAACAAATAGAATTATTTATTTTAACATGAGATATATTATTAAAGGCAAAGAAGAGCATTCCATGATGATAAAATGGTCAACGTATCAATTAGATACATAGATAGATAGATAGATAGATAGATAGATAGATAGATAGATAGATACTTAACAACAGAACTCCTAAATACATGAAACAAATATAGAAAGAATTCAAAGGAGTAATAAACATTTCAAAAGTAATAGTTCCGTATTTCAATGTCTTGCCCTCAATAGCTAATAAAGCAACTTTGGACAAAAATTCAGCAATATAGACATATACAAGTATAGACTTGTACAATCCTACCAACCACTTCAACCTTCCTGACATTTTAGGACATGCCAAGCAGTGACTGCAAAATATATCATCTCTTTCAGTACACAAAAAATATTCTCGAAGATAGATTATAAGGTAGGGTACAAAAGAAGGCCCAGTAAATTTTTTATAAAGGTCATTATAAGAAGTATGTTTTCTGTCCACAATGGAATTTAATTAGAAATCACTAACAAAAAGGTTCCTGGAAAACTCTCAAATACATAGAAACTAAATAGAATACTTCCAAATAAGCCAAAAAGGAAATTAAATAGAAAATCAGAAATTATTTTAAATTTAATGAAAATGAAAACACAACATATCACAGTTTGTGAGATGCAGCTTTGTATTATGTAGTTTTCACTGTGCAAATCCTGAACATTTTTATTATTCCACTAAAATCCTATAATCAATTACACAAATACTAAGTATATGTGTGGATATAGAATAAGGAGTCCACTAACATTGTTGGTGAGAATGTAAAATAATACAGCTACTTTGGAAAACAATTTGGTGGTTTATGAAAATATTAAATATAAGTTAACCAAACAGCACAGAAATTCCATTTCCTGGCAATGTACCCAACAACAATAAAAGTATAGGTCCACACAAAGTTTTGTATGTGTATGTTCAGGAAAGTATTACTTACATCAACTAATGCTAATGATAAATCCAAATATTAATCAACTGGTGAATGGATATACAAAATGTGGCAAATCTATAAAATTGAATACTATTCAGCAATAAAAAGGAATGAAATACTGATATATGCTCTACATGGATGACTCTCCTAACATTATGCTAAGTGAAACAAGCCAGATACAAATGGCCACATGTTGCATGTTCCTGTTTATATTAAATACCCAGAATACACAAATTTACAGATATGGGAAACAGATCAGATTGTCTGGAGTTAGGGGTTGCTACAGGGATTAATGATAAACAGCCTAAAATACATTTTCTTGTATGAAAGAAATGTTATAAAATTGTATTGTAGTGATGATTGCCAACTCTATAAATATCCCAAATGTCATTAATTTGTAAAGTTGCAATGGAAAATTTTGATAGTTTATAAATCTTATTGTTTCTCTTTCCTCTATTTAATTTATTTTTGATCTGACTTTTATTCTTATCCTCCTTCTACTGTCTTTAGGCTTAGATTGTTCTTCCTTTTTTTGGCTCCTTTAGGTATAATGATATTATTCGAGAACTTTTCTTATTCTTGATACAAGCATCTATTGCTATACATTCCCCTCTTAGGGCTGCTTTTGCTGTATTCTGTAAATTTTGGTATGATGTGTTTCCTGTTTTGTTTGTCTCAATGTATTTTTAAATTATTTTTGTTTCTTCTGTGACCCATTGTTTGGAAGCATGCTGTTTAATTTCTATGTATTTGTAAATTTTTCAAAATTTTTCTTGTTATTGATCTAATTTCACATCACTGGGATTAGAAAGATACTTGAATTTATGTCTGTAAAGCTGACTATTCTCTTCTGATAACAACTTAATTCTACACTTTTACTCTCGCCTCTTACACCACCTTTTATGCTTCTGATGTAAAAATATGTCCTTTTGGGGTAATTTGCATCTCTTAATATTTTATTGTATCTATAGTTTTCATTATTTTTGTCTGTTTAACCCTCATAGCAGAGATAAAATTGCTTTACATGCTAGATGTTTGCTATCTTGAAGACTATCTACAATGTCATTTCATAGGAATTGTGTTTATCTAACATATTGATAACAGCATGCTGATATGACCTGATAAGTACAATGTAGCAAGATGATGAAAAAGCCGCAATTAGTTTTGCACCAACCTAAGTAGATATTTTGTAAGTCTGCAAATGAAGTTTTGGCATAAATAGTACAGAGAAAACAAATACATATCAAAAGTGTTGATTCCAATTAGAAGAAATTGTCCTTTCATGGTAAGAGTGTCTTAATTTAATCAACCTGTTACATAGTTGATTTTCCAGCCATTTCCATTTTTGCTTAATGGATTCATGATTAATATTCTACAGACACTGTAACATTCTTGAACTTTTAACAACAAAGCCCCATGATTTTTAAGGGGAGTCGGAGATGGGCAGGAGAGGGGTCATCCAGTAACCAGGTAACAGGTTGATTAAATTAGAACATTGCCCTTATTAAAAAGCAAAAAAGTCTACTAATTGGAATTAATGCTTCTGATACAAATTTGTCTTCCTTGTCTATAGTACTTATGTCCAAACCTCATTTGTACATTTGTAGATTTACAAAATATTTAACTTACATGACATCATGGTTATCCATACAGCATTAATTCTGACCAAGAAAATGTTTCTTATGTGCATTTTATAAATTAGCAAATAAAATTTCAAATTAATCAGAATTTCTAATCATTTCTGTGACTTGTATAATCATGAAGTTCTAAAAATTATTTGATTACCTTTTTTTGAGACAAGGTATCTCTGTGTCACCCAGGACGGCGTGCAGGGGTGCCATCGCAGTTCACTGCAGCTTCTACCTACAGACTGAATCAATTCTCCTGCAACAGGCTCCCAAGTAGTTGGGACTACAGGCATGCACAACACCCAGCTAATGTTTGCAGTGTGTGTGTGTGTGTGTGTGTGTGTGTGTGTGTGTGTGTGTGTGTGTGTGAAAACAGGGTTTCCCTATGTTGCTCAGGTTGGTCTCAAGCTCCTGGGCAAAAGCGATCCTCAGAACCTTTGCCTCCCAGCACGAGATCCGAGGGATCTCGTGCTTGAGCCGCCACACCTGGCCTTGTTAAGTTTATATTGATTTGTCAGAACTCTCTGCATTGAAGATATTACCAATATTTGGTTGTAAGTAATTTTCTTTTTATCCAACTAAATATTAGCCATTGGTGATGTTGCCCAAACCTTACTTTTTCTCTTTGATGCAAATAATTGGAAAAATAGAATAACTACTTACCTTATTGTTAACGACCTACTTGAATTCTGGCATAATTTTTACAGTTTACTTGCTGAGTGTGAAATTAAGCAAGCAAATAAACTTCTTGAACCTCACATTCCTCAACTGCAAAACTAAATGTTTAAAAGATAACTCTGAGATATTTTCTAACCTTTACAAACTACAGCAGACATTTACTGTATGTTCAGTTTCCTAGGCACTTTGGAACACCCTCTCAATTGCCTTCATGAAATTAATAATGCATATTCTTCTCTTTAGGGAAGAAGCTCTGATATATTCATTGTATTCTAATAACCATAATTCTATCATACAACTCTCTACACTTTTCTAAGATTCTGTAAAATATCACAGCTTAGAAAAGCTGTAAGAATCTTAAAGACCGTCTCCTTCAACATCTCAAACATCTCATTTGACAAATAAGAGAAGTCTGGCTCAGAAAAGTTAAGCAAATTGCTCAGGGCCAACCAACTGTGACAGATTAGAATCTGAATCCTGTCATGCTTAATAGTGTTATTTTCACTATACTACATTGCTTCTACTTTGGCACTTCACCATTCTTCTGATTATTATAGTTGCCTTTAATATTTTAATCTTTATGTCATTATATAAAATTATTATTAAAACATATTGAATGTCTCTTTCTATATATATTTCCAAAGTACTAGATAGCATCAGTTTTACAAACTTGACACAGACCTTTAAGGAGTTTACGCTTTGAGAAAAACTGGTCTACTTTTTGCTTACTTACTGACATTTAAGCCTACTTTTCAGAATTCTAACTTGATTCTGTGAAAAAAAACCCAAGTCAGACTTTCTGTTTAGAGAGACTCCTAAATACTTAAGCATGTAATACGTGAATCAAAGACAGCTGTAGAGGTGGATATCCAGAGTTTGCCAAAGGGATCCTATGCTGCTATATCTGGTCCTATTTAAACTCTAGTAACTTATGCAGCTTGTCAGAGTGAAATTCAGAGAGAGACAAAAAATATGACCCAAAGACAAATGGTGTAAAGGAGCAATTTTGATACGACTGTCCACTATGTGTTAGGTACTGTGCTGGGAGTTGGAGATATGGAGATGAAAGACATAAATCCTTTCCACTAAGATAAGAATTACAAATATATCTAAAGCATTAGAAAGCAGCTGCATGCATACAGTTAGATGAAGTTAATCTAATCAAGACTTCCCAAAGGAGTGATACCAAATGAAGTGAGGCTTTTGAAAAAGAAAACAGAAAGAATTTATGGAGAAGACTTAATGAGAAGAGCAGCATGTTTAAGACAGGATAACTTAGTTGACTGGAGTCCATTTTGGCAATTAACCATAAAGACGTGAAAGAGATGGGGACCTACAAGCATGGAAAATAGGAGGGATTATTTGCTTTTCCCTATAATTTTATATCAGGAAATGAGAGCATCAACTAAATGAATTCAAATTGAACAGCACCATTAACAGCAGGTTAAAATACTGCCAAGGAACATCTATTTAATTGTTAGACTCTGCAGGTATTGGAACTGATCTGTCGTCTGTGACTTTCTCTCACTTATTTTGGTAAGAATTTGCTTTGAGATTTGAAGTTCTTCAAAACCTGTGAAGTGAGGCCAAAATGTACCATTTGAGCTTCATTAAATTTATTTAGACAAGAAAATATTTCCTTTGGGAGATCTCTTTATCATAGAAACAATTAACTTAGCATAATAAACAGGACAATAAAAACTCTTCAAATGATTTGAAATAATAAATATTGCAAGATCACCTTTTTGAAGCCTCACTGTCTTATTCAAAACAACTTTTCAAAACTGCTGGCTTTAGTCTTCTTCCCAGAATCACAGTGACAGTGCAGACTGATTTGTGACCAAGAGGAAATTGCAATGGCCAACAGGGTGGCTAGGAAACGAAACATTACAGAAGATGCATTTTTGGTATCCTATTACTGATATGGCACTCCACTTATAAAAGTACACAATTTATAAACCCTCAACAAAAACACATAGATCTATGTATAATTCAACGTACATAAAGGTATATAGTGATAAACTGGAAAGCAGAATATTAGTGAAACAGTATTTTGGGCATTGTCAATGCAATAAATTTGTTATCTAGAAATTTTAGGAAACTCTTTTATCATATACTCATGTTCTTCTTATTCTCTGTTGCCCTTTTCAGAATACTATTTTTCCATCCAAAGGTTTCCTTAAATCTTAAAGTTCATTTACTTGTGTATATATATATAATCCTCAATGTCTCATTTTTGTTTCATCTAACAGCTCCTTTTTCTATACCAAAGCTTTACTATTTGACTCAAGATTTTCTTCTCCATTCCCAAGTCTTACCACAATTCCAGTAGTTTTAAACTCCCTCTTGATCCATCCAGTACTTTGGCCTCCAAGTTTATTCACTTTTCTATTTCCAGGGACCTTTACCTCTTTGTTAGACATCCACAGAAATTTATGGGTTATGTCCTACACTTATTCATTAACTAGAGTTTTCCACTTCTACAGTCTTCTTTAGAAACCTTTTATTTATTATATTTCCGTGCTTCTTTCATTTCTCTTACATATTTCAGGTTTTGCACAGGTATCTGCAGTTATTAAACCCATGTTTCTCCTCTTGCCTTCATTTTCTGTCTTGTTTAGTTTGTACTAGTTAGTTCATCAATATGCAAACCTCATATTAGTACTCAAATCTTTTGATCTACTATTCTTCTGTAGAGCAAACCCTAAATTCTAAGGAAATCAAAGTATCTGCCTTTTCCAAACCTATAAAATTAAATGCTACTATTACTACCACCACCACCACCACCACTACTACAAAGACATGCAAACACACACAATCACACACACAGGTGCTGTCAAAAGTTGATGATATACAGTCAGTCAGATGTAGAGCTTGAGATAGAGAAAACTGAAAATAGTGAAAAATGAGAGTACTGAGAGCTGAAAAGTTAAACATAAAAAATTTCAAGGAATACTTGAAGGTCCAGTTCAGACTGTACTTTCCCTCACTCTCAGATAACAGCTTTATCTTCTATTTTCCAGAGAAAATAAAAGTCAATAGATGTGAATATACCAAACTTCTAATTACTTCCTTTTCTTTTTTTAATCAACAACAAGAACAAAAATGGGATGCATGTGCAGAATGTGCCGGTTTGTTACATACATATACTTGTGCCATGGTGGTTTGCTGCACCTATTGACCCATTCTTTAAGTTCCCTCCCCTCCACCCTCAACAGGCCCCGGTGTGTGGTGCTCCCCTCTCTGTGTCTATGTGTTCTCAATGTTCAACTCCCACTTATGAGTGAGAACATACAGTGTTTGGTTTTCTGTTCTGCATTAGTTTGCTGAGGATGATGGCTTCCAGCTTCATCCATTTCCCTGCAAAGAACATGATCTCATTCCTTTTTGTGACTGCATAGTATTCCACGGTGCATATGTACCACATTTTTTTAATCCAGTCTATCACTTATGGTCATTTGGGTTGGTTCCATGTCTTTGCTATTGTAAATAGTGCTGTAATAAGCGTACATGTGCATGTGTTTTTATAGTAGAATGATTTATATTCACTTGGGTATATACCCAGTGATGAGATTGCTGGGCCGAATGATATTTCTGGCTCTAGATCCTTGAGGAATTGCCATACTGTCTTCCACAATGGTTGAACTAATTTACATTCCCACCAACAGTGTAAAAACATTTCTGTCTCTCCACAGCCTCACCAGCATCTACTGTCTCCTGACTTTTTAATAACTGCCATTGTCACTGGTGTGAGATGGTATCTCGTTGTGGTTTTGATTTGCATTTCTCTGATGATCAGTGATGTTGAGCTTTTTTAAAAATGTTTGTTTGTTGTATAAATGTCTTCTTTTGAGAAGTATCTGTTCATGTTCTTTGCCCACTTTTGATGAGGTTTCCTTGTAAATATGTGTAAGTTCCTTGTAAATTCTGGATATTAGCCAAATTACTTTCAAAGTAACTTCAATCCATACCCATTCTGTGTTTTACATTATATTTGTTTGTCTTCCTATCTAAAGTTAATCTTCCCCTACTCTGAATTTTATGCCTCACTATCTACATTAATACCCCATGATCAAATTAATTCTACATCTTAAGTGTTTCTTAAATCCATTCATTGCCTTTTTTATGATTAACTCTATGCTGATTAAAGTCATTATCATGTCTCCCCTCTATAGCTCCATCAGACTTATCTCTGATTCTCATATTTCATTCCTGTCCTGTCCCCCTTCAATTTATTTTCCACACAGCAGCAAAAATAAATTTTCTAAAATTTAAAATTAATCATATTGCTTACCTGCCTAAAATCATAAAATGGCTCCTGCTTACCCTTGGGATAGAATTCCAACTCCTTAATATAGTGTTCAAGATTCTTCATAATATTTGACTACCTATCATCTTTATGTGATCATTCAAGTCACTATGCCTTATAATCTACATCACAGCCAAAATTAACTCATTTTATTTTCTCAAATTCACCTCTCTCTCTCTCATTCCAAGTCCTCATACATGTTTTTCTCTCTGCCAGGAAAACTCTCCCTCTTGTCTCTTCATCTGACTCTCTACAAGTAATTCTTTTAGTTATTAACTTAATAACATTCTTTAAGGTAAGAGTCTAATGACATGTTTATAGAAAATATTTACTGATTCTCTCAAGTCTGGCTTTAATGTTGCTCCTGTAAGATTCAGAGTTCCTAACACCTACATTTATTACAGTTTATGACATGTACATTTATCACATTCTGTTGTAATTGTTTATTTACATATCCAATTTATCCCACTAGCTCCTTAAAACCAGGAGCTTGCAAATCTTGTACACCATTCTTACAGTACTCCACTATAGCACTTCTCTAAAACCTCTATATAATAATCCATTATAGCACTTCTTCTCTAGTATCTCTATATAGTATTCTTCTGGGAAAAGCGCAAAGGAGAAAGGACTTACAGAGTGCCTACATAAGTTGGCTATGAGTAACATATAAACAAGAAACAACAAACTGAGGAAGGCCACGGGAGGCCTCTGGGGAGGAAGGCCTCTCCATGCCTTATGTTCTGGTGCAGGGTAACTGAGGCTCTGTTACCATAAACTTGTGCTTAGGGATGTAAAACCCCTTTGTAGCACTCTCACCTAGCCAGACTTGTAGGCTCCTATGAGGTCCATATTCCATCAGCTGCACATACATAACAAGCTAAAGATAACCACATGTTCTTGTTTTGTGAAACTCCTGAACCACCACTGTTATCAATCCTTAGAATGACACACCAGTTCCCGCTCACTGACTCACTTCTGGCTCACTGATTCACTCCACCATCACTACACCCCTACCCAAGAGATGAAATGTTTGTAATCAATAAATAGTGTGGATGATCAGAGCTCGGGGCCTTCACTGCCTCCAGTAATAAGTGCTGGCCTCCTGGTCCCACTCTTCGCTCTCTTAATCTGTTTTTCTCTCATTCCTTTGTTGCCACCGAACTCAGGGTACCCATGGGTGATGTAGGGCTGGCTCCCTACATTCTGGTGCCCAACGTGGGGCTCATGGATCCCTACCTTCTGGGACCCAATGTGTGGGGCTCATGAATTCCCTACAGTATTCTAATATGGCACTTCTTCTTTAGCATCTCTATAGAACACTCCACTATAGCACTTCTTCTCTGGCATCTCTATATAGTACTCTACTGTAGTACTTCTTGTTTAGTATCTCTATATAATACTCCACCATAACACTTCTTCTCTAGTATCACTATATAGTACTCCACTATAGCAATTCTTCCCTAGTATCTCTATAGTACTCCACTATGGCATGTTTTCTCTAGTATCTCTATCTAATACTCCACTATGGCACTTCTTCTCTAATATCTCTAAATAGTACTCCACTGTAGCACTTCTTTTCTAGTATCTCTATATAACACTCCACTATAGCACTTCTTCTTCAGTATCTCTATATAATACTCCACTATAGCACTTCTTCTCTAGTATTTCTATATAGTACTCCACTATAGCACTTCTTCTCTAGTATCTCTATAGTACTCCACTACAGCACTTCTTCTTTAGTGTCTTCTTTTGTTTTTTGAGATTGAGTCTTGGTCTGTCAGCAGAAGCCAGGCTGGAGTGCAGTGGCATTATCTTGGCTCACTGCAACCTCGGCTCACTGCAACCTCCGCCTCCCAGGTTCAAGCAATTCTCCTGCCTCAGCCTCCCAAGTAGCTGGGATTACAGGTGCACACCACCAGGCCCAGCTAATTCTTGTATTTTTTAGTAGAGACGGGGTTTCACCATGTTGGCCAGGATGGTCTTGATCTCTTGACCTCGTGATCCTCCTGCCTCAGCCTCCCAAAGTGCTGGGATTACAGGCATCAGGCACCATGCCCAGCCCTTCTTTAGTATCTCTATATGATATTTCACTATAGCACTTCTCTAGTATATTTTGCTCTCACCCATCAGCTACTATTATGCCAGAATACAATTCTGGATGAAAAAGTCTTCTTATTCTGGATGTCAGAACTGAAAAAAAAAAAAAAAAAGCATTCTAATTTTCTTTTTCTGAATTCTTTTCAAATAAAGTTTACCTGGGCTTCCAGAGAACCATTTAGCCCAATTATTTTTGATATTGCCAAACCTGTGCTACTGTAAGGCATGAAGAGCAGGGCATTTTGTGTCATTTTTAAAGGAATTGTAGAAGATTTTTGAAAAAAATTAAAAAACTTCAGATTCATAAAAGATTAACATAATTTTTTTGTAACAGGCAAAAAAATACTCAGTTCTAAATTATTACACTTAGTTTGCATTTCACAAACCATTGAAATTGGTTATTTGAACAAATCATGAGAGAATAAATATATACATGAAAGGATGTACAGACAGATACGTTCACTGTTTTCTTTTTATATCTCTGAACTGAGTATCCAAAAAGTTGTTAAGAGGCCACGTACTATTCACTTATTACGTATTACCCTAATCCTATGCCTTCAGCATTATAATTATCAGGGTCTATATTTGGAATATTTTAAAGTAATACTTACCATTCCTGGTTCTCTCCTTCGAGCTAATATTTGCCAGCATTTAATAAATGCTTACTACTTGACAGGCACAATGCTAAGTGCCATATATATGTGTGTGTATGTATGTGTATATATATATATATATATATGTGTGTGTCTAGCATATTTATATATGTATGTGTGTATGTGTATATATGTATGTGTGTGTATATATATATACACACACATATATATATGTGTGCTAGACATCCTGAGTTGAGGAGGGAGTTGAGCCCCCAAAGCCTCAGACAGCCTCAGACAGCCCTACCCTACGGCTTTGCTGGTCTTATGCTTCAGTGCTCTTGTATTGGAGTCTCACTGTAGCTTTCCTAGGCTAGAGTTGCATGCTGGGACCCCTACAGTTCTGTGGTCTTGGGAGTGGCCCCACTTCCATGGCCTCACTAGGACTTGGCCTAGTAGGGACTCTCTGCAGCAGCTCTGCCCCTGAAGGAGTCTTCTAGCTGGGCCCTCAGGCTCTCTGTGACATCTTTTGAAATCTACATGGAAGAAGCCATGCCCCCATAGCTCTTGCATTCTGTGCACAACGGAATTAGCACCACATGGATGCTGTCAAGAGTTCTCGCTTGTATGTTCTGAAGTGGCAGACTGAGCTGCACCTAGGGCCACTTGGCTGAGGCAGGTGAAGAATGCTGTGCCAAAATGCAGGGAGCAGAGACCTGAAGTGGTCTAGAGATGCTAGTCCCCTAAAACAATTCTGCCCCTCTAGAGCTTGGGCCTGTGATAAAAGAGAAAACCTTGAAGATATCTGAAATGTCTTCAGTGTCTTTTTACCATTATCTTGATAATCCCTTAGCAAATAGTTGCTGGGCTACACCCTTGGTTTTCTCTCCTGAAAATGCTTTCACTCTCTAACACAAATACTTTCACTCTCTAAAACTCCATATTGAGTTTTCCAAATCTTTCTGCTCTACTTTCTTTTAGATTATAAATTCCATCTCTAAGTCATTTCTTTCCTCTCACATCTTACTGTAAGTGATGAAAAGTAGATACACAGCAGACTGAATGCTTTACTGCTTAGGTATTTCTTCTGCTAGATATGCTAGCTCATTACTCTTAAATGCCTCCTTTCATAAAGCCTCCAGCCATGAACACAGTTCAGCCAAGTTCTTTGCAACTTTATAGCAAGGTGGCCTTTACTCCACTTCCCAATAAGGGATTCCTTATCTCTGTCTGATACTTCATCGAATGTCCTTTACTGATCATATGTCTATCAACATTCCAATCATGACCACTTGAGTTATCTCTAAGAAAGTCCAGACTTTCCTGACATTCCTTGTCTTCTTCTGAGTCCTCACCAGAATTACCCCTAATGCTCCATTCATGGCAATCTAGGATTTTTCTAATCTGCTCTTTCAAATTCTTCCAGCCTCTGCTGATGACACAGTTCCAAAGCCACTTCCATATTTTCGGGTATTATTATAGCAATATCCCTACTGACAGTACGAATTTTCTGTCTTAGTCCATCTTCTGCTGCTGTAATGGAATAGCACAAACTGGGTAATTTATTTAAAAAAAATTTTTTTCCCCCCAGATTGGGAGAGAGGGAAGTCTGGAAGCATGGTGTCAACATCTGGAAAGGGTCACCCCGGAAATGCAGAAGGCATCATTGGTGAACGGGTATGCAAGATAGAGAAAGACACCAAGGACTACACTCACCATATAACAATTCACTGTCATTATAACTAATTCACTCCCATGCTAATGACATTTATCCATTCTTGAGGGCTTCGTTTTCATGACTCCATGACCTCTTGTTATGCCCTATGTCTCAATACTATTTCAATAGAGATTAAGTTTTCAACACAGAAACTTCTGGGGGACACATTAAAACCATAGCAGATTTCAACATATTTTTTAGGAGTGAGGCACAATTCAACCCACAATACTAGTCAAACTTCAGTGTCTTCACTCTCAATTTTTCTTCTGATTTTTGAAAGTTTTCCCCTCTCGGTGCCATTCTACTCTTGGCCCCACTGCTGGCTCCACGTTTACCTCTATGCCACAATCCATGTGGTAGCTTCCACTGAGCCCACGTGGCTCTCACCTCTGAGCAGAAGATGGCCATGCTGCCCACATGTGCTTATACTGGCAAATCTGCCAGGGATGTTTTCACCAAGGGCTATGGATTTTGCTTAATAAAACTTGATTTGAAAACAAATTCTGAGAATGGATTGGAATTTACAACCTCAGCCTCAGCCAACACTGGGACCACCAAAGTGAAGGCCAGTCTGGAAACCAAGTACAGATGGGCTGATTATGGCCTGGTGTTTACAGAGAAATGCAACAATATCAACACAATAGGCACTGAGATTACCATGGAAGAGTAATGCACATGGACTGAAGCTGACCTTTGATTCATCCTTCTCACTGGGGAAGAAAAACCAAAGCTGACCTTTGATTCATCCTAACCTGGAGAAAAAAATGCTAAAATCAAGACAGAGTGCTTGTGGTGCACATAACCTGAGCCGTGGCAAGGATTTTGAAATTGCTGAGCCTTCAGAGGCTCTCTGGTGCTGTGTACAAGGGTTGGCTGGCTGGCTACCAGATGAATTTCGAGACTGCAAAGTCCCAAGGGACCCAGAGCAACTTTGCGGTTGAGTAGAAGACTGATGAATTCCAGCTTCACACTAATGTGAATGACGGGATAGTGTGTGGTGGTTCTATTTACCAGAAAATGAACAGGAAGATGAGAGCACTGTGAATCTCGCCTGGACAGCAGAAAAATGTGTAACACTTGCTTTGAAATAGCAGCCAAGTGGGCCGGGCGCAGTGGCTCAAGCCTGTAATACCAGCACTTTGGGAGGCTGAGGCGGGTGGATCACGAGGTCAAGAGATCGAGACCATCCTGGTCAACATGGTGAAACCCCGTCTTTACTAAAAATACAAAACATTAGCTGGGCATGGTGGCACGTGCCTGTAATCCCAGCTACTCAGGAGGCTGAGGCAGGAGAATTGCCTGAACCCAGGAGGCGGAGGTTGCGGTGAGCCGAGATCGCGCCATTGCACTCCAGCCTGGGTAACAAGAGCGAAACTCCGTCTCAAAAAAAAAAAAAAAAAAAAAGAAATAGCAGCCAAGTGTCAGATCAACCCTGATGTTTGCTTCTTGGATGTTCAGCCTTCTAGGTTTATGGTATATATAGACCCTAAAGCGAAGTATCAGACTGTGTCAGCTTTCCTGGATGGTAAGAACGTTCATGCTCACAAGCTTGGTCTAAGACTCAAATTTCAGGTGTAAATGAATATTGCACAGTTGTTTAATTTTAAACTGTTTTGTAGCATAGGTATCTTCATAATTTAGTGCATCTTTTAATGTATTTCTGGGATGCAGGGATTGCTAAATATCAGGTTGGGCCTCTGGGTTAAGAATTATTCAGCTTTAAGGTGTTACCCTTTCAAAGGTACAGAAGAAACTCAATTCCAGAAGAAGGTCTTTTCAGCTATACAGTTGGAGGAAACGTGGCTTTTCTGGAAATGTCAGATTTCTTTTTTACCTAGAAATGTTTGCAAATGGAAGCTGACAATATGGAGGCACTTTATAAATTTATAGTGAGTAAATGAATGAAAATGTGATCTCCTAAGAACCAAACCTTGGTTTCTTAACCCTAATAGATGAGAGGGAGGCTCATTGGTTGATGGTGTGTACAAACTCACCTGAAAGGGACTTTTTTAGACAGATGTTCATGGCCTGTTTCCATCACAATTCATCATCACCTCTTTTACACCAAAAGGTCTGCAGTATGTAGTAACTGTTTCTTTTGGCCATTTGGGGATAAAGAGGATGAATGTGATGAAATCAATAATTCAGGACTTAATTCCTTCTCATGTTGTGGTTTTTGCCCTTGTACCAGAATATGAAATAGTTTCCAGGAGCTCGAGCTATAAGCTTGGAAGAGTCTGTGTGATTTTAATCACATGGTAACAATACTCAGAATCTAAATTGAACTTCTGTTGTATTGTCAGCACTCAATTCATTTTTTAGCAGTTTAATGGGTATATTTTAAAGTCTTCCATTTTTTTTGTGGAATTAAATCCTCCCCTTCAAATGCAATTAACATCACTAAAAATAAAACTTGAATACAATACTGAAACCTCAAAAAAAAAAAAAAAAAAAAGAGAAGGTTTTTCCCTTTCTGCCATCTTCTTATTCCTGCTCCTACTTCCCAGCTTTATGCTATGTCCTATTTACACAGAGTAACACACTCTATAATCAAACTCTTTTCTGGGGAATCTAATTAAAAATGTATGCTATAGAATCATTTTTACTCAAAACTACAATTAAGAAAAAGTTTTTGTACTTTATTCAGTGCTTTAGTTAACTACAAGAGAGTAGTTAATCAAAATTAACCAAAGGTAAAGTTATCTGACCTGCTATTTTATATTAATATTCTATAGGAATGGCCCCTTCATACGTCAAATACAAATAAAGAACTATATATTTATGCCTCACCACAATGAAAAGTTGTTACAATAATGAGAATTTCAAAAAGCCACATAGGGTGGTTTGAGAGCGCTCATATAGTGCAATTCTGATTCTTTTTTACACAATCAACATGAAGGATGAGCTGATATAGGTTTGTACTAGACAACTGGATATAATAATGTAGATCTCTTAGAAAATGATCACCTGTTTTTAAAGTCTGGGGAATATCCTTCACTCCCTGATATTACAGGGAGCAAGCACAGTTTCTTAATCTATTTTCAAGGTTTTAATTCATTTTTATGAACCAAATAATAATCCAGTCCCTCTAACAACATTGGGTTGGTAATATCGCAAGCCAGTATAAAGTAGCCTTACAAAGAATATTAGAAAAATGACAAATACGCATAAGCAGTTTAAGTTGCTAAACTATTACTATAATTCCATCTTGAAATAAATCAGTCTAACTTCTGGCTATATTGGAGTAACAGCTAATGGATTTACCTTCTCTCCAAAAAATGGTTAACTGGAAAAACTACATAAATAAAAATTTTAACACACTAGATAACAGGCAGCATTGGATTGTAAACTCCAAGGAAAACGAAACAAATAAAATAAGCCCTAAGACTGACCTAACTTCCTGCCTAGAGGTGCTCTGCTGGCAGCAACACTGAGAATCTAACATTTGGGACTGCCAAACAGAGCTTGGCCATCCTGCTGAGTTTCTGACAGAGGTCAGAATTCAAGGAGCTCCAGTTTAGTACAATTTATGGGAAGACTATCAGAGAGAAGGGAGTCACACAGAGATTCAGCTCCAGAGATCTCCACAAGTATTCCTTCAAGTTTTTTTGTCTGAGCAGTGATCTGAGAATACTTTAAGGGCAACATCTTGGGAAAAGGCAGAGCAAGATGGTGGAACAGAAGGCTCCACTGAATGTCCCCTTGCAAGGACACCAATTTAGCAATTATCTATACACAAACACACAAAACACCTTCACAACAGCCAAAAATTCAGGTGAGCAACTCATAGTACCTGGTTTTAACTTTATATCACTGGAAAAGGCATTGAAAAAATAGACAAAACAGTCCTGACTCACCAATATCACCTCTCCCCGACGCCTACCAGTACCAGAAACCTGGTATGAAGAGCATCTCTGGGTTTTGGAAAAAGGAGAACACAGCAACTCTGAGGCACTGAACAAGTGTTGTCCTGTTACAGCAAAAAGAAATGCAAGACCAAACTCCACTGACATCTGTCCAGAGAGGGAAGATTTAAACCAGCCCTAGCCAAAGGGAAATCACAGATCCCAGCAGTCAGAACTTGAGTTCTTGAAAACCTTGCCTCTGAGGGCTACAGTGCTCTGTGTCTCTAAGTAAACTTGAAAGGCAGTCTATGCCATAAGGACTGCAGCTCCTAGGTGAAGGAACTAGACCTAAAGACAGTAAACTTGGTGGGCCAGGGAACATGACCTACTTATATACCAGCTCAGGTGGACAAGGGAGTGGTGGCACCATCCCTCTCCTAACCCCAGGATACACAGCTCACGGCTCCAAAAGAGACACCTTCCTTCTATTTGAGGAGAAGAAAAGGAAGAGTTGGGATGTCTGTGTCTTGCATCTTGGATACCAGTTCACCCACAGTAGGATAGAGCACCATTCAATGTCATGAGGTCCCCATTCCAGGCCTTAGCTCCCAGATGACATTTCTAAACACACCATGGGCTAAAATGGAACCCGCCGCCTTGAAGAAAAGAAACTACTCCTGGTGGCCTTCATCACCTGCTAGATGAAGAGCCCCAAGATCCTGAATAACCAGCAGTGATACCCAGGTACTACGTCAAGTGCCTTGGGTGAGCCTCTGAGGCTTGCTGGTTTCAGGTAAGACTAAGCACAGAGACCAGCTGTGGCAAATATGGGATGAAACTCCTGCTTGAGAAAAGTAGAGGAAAAAGTAAAAAAGGACTTTGTCTTGCATCTTGGGTACCAGCATGGCCACAGCAGGGTAGAGCACCAAGAAGACTCCTGGGGTCCTCAGTTCTAGAACTTGACTCTTAGGTGGCATTTCTCATTCTGCCCTGGGCCAGAGGAGGTTCCCTGAAGGGTGAGTCCTAGACCAGCCGGCATTCACCACAAGATGACTTAGGAGCCCTTGGGACTTAAGAGAACATCAGTAGTCTGGCAGTACTCCTCATAGCCTGTGGTGGTGGTGGTGGCTATGAGATGAGCCTTCTCTGCCTTTGTAAAGAGGAGGGAAAAGTGAGAAGGACTGTATCTTGTGGTTTAAGTGCTAGCTTAGCTGCAATACAATAGAATACCAGGTAGGTTTCTAAGGTTTTAGGCTGCAGTTCCTGACTCCCAGAAAATACTTCTGAACCCACCTGGAGACTAGGGGGACCTCGCTGTCCTAAAAGAAAGGACACAGGCTTGGCTGGCCTTGCCACCTGCTGATTTTAGAGCCCCTTGAGTAGCCAGGGAGTGGGTACAGCAGGCTTTGGGTGAGACCCAGTGCTATGCTGACTTCAGGTCTCATCCAGAACAGTCATGGTGGTGGCTACAGGGGTGCTATGTCACTCCATCCCCAACTTTTGATGGCTCAGAACAAAAAGCAAGACTCCATTTGTTTGGGAGAAAGTAAGGAAAGAAAACAAGAATCTTGCCTGATAAAGATAATTCTCCCAGAACTTGTCCAAGATCATCCAGGCAGTACCTGTAGTAGTCAACAAGAACCACAGTGTTACTGGGCTTGAGCCCTAAAGCAAATACACTTAGATCACAACACCTAAGTTCTTTCAAATATCTGAAAAGTCTTCCCAAGAAAGATGTGAAAAAACAAGCTCAGAAGTGAAGAATACAATAAATATGTAATTCTCCAGTGCCCAACTACCAAGGAACGTCTCCTAACATCACAACCGTCCAAGAAAACATGACCTCACCAAATCAACAAAATAAGGCATGAGAAACAGAGATGTGTGACTTTTCAGACAGAATACGTATGTTAAGGAAATCCAGGAAATCACAGAGAAGAAATTCAGAATGCTCTCAGATAAATTTAACAAAGAGATTGAAGTAAATAAAGAAAATCAAGAAGAAATTCTGAACTAGCAAATGAATTGGCATATGAAGAACACATCACAATCTTTTAATAGCAGAATTGATCAAGCAGAAGAAAGAATTCATGAACTTCAATACTGGCTCCTTGAAAATACAGTCAGAGGAGGCAAAAGAAAAAAATAATAAACAATGAAGCATATCAACAGGATCTAGAAAATACTCTCAAAAGAGCAAATCTAAGAATTATTGGACTTAAAGAGCAGGTAGATAAAGAGATAGAGTGGAAAGCTTATTCAAAGGAGTAATAACAGAGAACTCCCCAAACCAAGAGAAAGATTTCAATACTCAAATAAACAAGGTTAGATAACACTAAGAAGATTTAACCCATAAAAGACTACCTCAAGACACTTAATAATCAAACTCCCAAAGGTCAAGGATAAAGAAAGTATCCTGAAGGCTACAAGAGAAAATAAATAAATAACATACACTGGAGCAACAGACTTTTCAGTGAAAACCTTACAAGTCAGGAGAGAGTGGCATGACTTATTTAAACTGCTGAAGGAAAAAACAAAAAACTTTTACCCTAGAATAGTATATCTAGCAAAAATATCCTTCAAACATAAAGAAGAAATAAAGACTTTCCCAGACAAATGAAAGTTAAAGCTTTCATCAATATCAGACCTATCCTACAAGATCCTAAAGTGAATTATTCAATCAGAAAGAAAAGGAAATTAATGAGCAATAAGAAATCACCTGATTTGTACCAGGTACAAAACTCCACGGTAATAAGGAAATTAATGAGCAATAAGAAATCACCTGATTTGTACCAAGTACAAAACTCCCTGGTAATAGTAAGCACATAGAAAAACAGAGACTATTATAACACTATGATGGGTTGTGTGTAAACTACTCTTATCCTAAGTAGAAAGACTAAATGATGAATCCATCAAAAATAATAACAACTTTCAAGACATAGGCAGTACAATAATATATGAATAGTAACAACAAAAAGTTAAAAGGCAGGGACACTAAGTTAAGGCATAGAGTTTTAGTTTTCTTTTTGCTCATTTTGTTATGAAAACAGTATTAAGTTATTATTAGGTTAGGATAATGAGTTATAAGATAACATTTGCAAGCCTCATGATAACCTCAAACCAAAAATATACAATGGATACACAAAAAATAAAAAGCAAGAAACTAAATTATATCCCCACAGAAAAATCACTTTCAAGGATGGAAGGATAGAAGGAAGGGAGGGAGGAAGGGAAGGAGGGAGGGACGGAGGGAAGGAAGGATGAAAGGATGGATGGAAGGATCACAAAATAAGCAAAAAATCAATAACAAAATGGTAAGAATAAAACCTTACTTATAAATAATAACATCAAATGTGAATGAAGTAAACTCTCCAATCGAATGTCATAGAGTGGCTGAATGGATGACAAAACAAGATTCACTGATCTGTTGCCTACAAGAAGCACACTTCACCTAACATGTAGATTAAACATAAAAATATGGAAAAGGATATTCTATGCTAATGGAAATCAATAAAGAACAGGAGTCACAATACTTGTATCACACAAAATAGATTTCAAGGCTAAAACTATAAAAAGAGATAAACAAGGATACAATATAATGATAAATGGATAAGTTCAGCAGGAGGATATAACATTTTAAACATATATGCACTTGACAGTGAAGCACCCAGAAATATAAGGCAAATATCATTAGAGCTAAAGAGAGAGGTAAGTCCCAATAATAAGAACTGAATACTTCAACATCCCACTTTAAGCATTGCACAGATCTTTCAGACAGAAAATCAACAAAGAAACATCAAGCTTAATCTGCTATAGACCACATAGATTTATTGGATATTTGGAGACATTTTAACCAACAGCTGCAGAATACACATTCTTTTCCTCAGCACACAAATCATTCTCAAGAATATACCATGGTTAGGTCACAAAACAAGTCTGAAGACATTTAAAAATACTGAAATAACATCAAGTATTTTCTCTGACCACAATGGAATAAAACTAAAAATTAACAGCAGGACGAATTTTGGAAACTATACCAATACATAGAAATTAAACAATATATTCCTGAATGACCAGTGGATCAATGAAGAAATTAAAAAGAAAATTGAGAATTTTCTTGGAGAGAAAAAAAAAAGATAATGGAAGCACAACATACCAAAACCTATGGGATACAGCAAAAGCAATACTAAAAGGGCAGTTCATAGCTATAAGTGCCTACATCAAAATTAACAAGAAAAATCATCAAGTAAACAATATAATGATGCAATTTTAAGAAAAAAAGCAAGAGCAAACCAAACTCAAAACTAGTAGAAGGAAAGAAACAATAAAAGTCAGAGCAGAAATAAATAGAGTTGAATAAAAAAATTCAAAAGATCAACAAAGCAAAACAAAGTTGAACAAAACAGACAAATCTTTAGCCAGACTAAGAAAAAGAGAGAAGATAAAAATAAAATCAGAAATGAGAAAGGAAACATTACAAATGATACTGAGAAATGCAAAGGATCATTAATGGCTACTAGGAATAACTATATGCCAATAAATTGGAAAATCTAGAGGAAATGCACAAATTCCCAGATGCATACAATATGCAAAGATTGAACCATGAAGAAATAAAAAATATGAACAGACCAGTAACAAGTAACTAGATGAAAGCTATAATGAAAAGTCTCCCACTACTGAAAGCCCAGGACATGATGGCTCAACTACTACATTTTACCAAACAAGGAAGAATAAATACCAATTCTACTCAAACTATTCCAAAGTACAAGACTACAGAATACTTCTAAACTCATTCTACAAGTCCAGTGTAATACAGATACCAAACAAGACAAGAAACACCAAAAAAAGAAAACTACAGGCCAGTATTTCTGATAAATATTAATGCAAGAATCCTTAACAAAATACTAACAAACTGGACTCAACAATACATTAGAAAGATCATTTACCATGACCAAGTGGGATTTGTCCCTGAGATATCAGAATGGTTCAACATATGCAAACAAATCAATATGATTCATTATATCAACAGAATAAAGTATGAAAACAATGTGATCATTTCAATTGATGCTAAAATTTGATAAAACTCAACACTCCCTCATGCTTTAAAAAGCTGGGTATAGAAGGAACATAGCTCAGCATAATAAAAGCCATATATAACAGACCCACAGTTGGTATCACACTGAATGGGAAAAAATGGAAAGACCTTTCCCTAGAATATGGAACATGACAATGATGCCCATATTTATCACTGTTATGCAACATAATACTGGAAGTCCTTGCTAAAGTAATCAGATAAGAGAAATATATAAAGCACATTCAAATGAAAAAAGAAGACAAATTACCCTTGTTACAGATATAGTCTTATATTTGAAAAATCTAATGACTTCACAATAAATGTTCAAACAGATACAAATTCAGTAAAGTTGCAGAATACAAAATTAACATGCAAAAATTAGTATTATTTATATGTGTCAAGAGTGAACATTCTGAAAAATAAATAAAAATATAAACCCATTTACAATAGCCAAGCATAAAATTAAACACTAGGACTTAATTAAATAAATGAAACATTGCTATAATGAAAACTATGAAACACTGATGAAGTAAAGAGAACACCAAAAAAGTGGAAAAATATTTTATGTTCATGGATTGGAAGAATCAATATTGTTAAAACGTCCACACTGTGCAAAGCAATCTATAGATTCAATGCAATCCCTATCAGAACACCAATGGCATTCTTCGCAGAAATAGAAAAACGATCCAAAAATTTACATGAAACCATAAAATACCCAGAATAGCCAAAGCTATCCTAAGGGAAAAGAACAAAACTGAGGAAGCACAAATTATACTACAGAGCTGCCTTCAAATTATTCTACAGAGCTATAATAACCAAAATAGCATGGTCCTGGCAAGAAAACAGACACATGGAACAATAGAACAGAATAGAGAAACCAGAAAAAAATCCACCCTCCTACAGAGAATTAATTTCTGGCAAAGGTAGCTAGAACATACAATGGGGAAAAGACAGTCTCTTCAATAAATGGTGCTGGGAAAATGGGATATCCATATACAGAAGAATATAATGAGACCCCCTACCTCTCATCATATACAAAAATCAAATCAAAATGGATTAAAGATTTAAATCTAATACCTGAAACTATGAAACTACTATAAGAAAATATTGGGGAAATGTCTCCAGGATATTTGTTTGGGCAAAAATTTCTTGAGAAATACCACACAAGCACAGGCAACGAAAGCAAAAATGGATAAACGTGATCACATCAAGTTTAAAAGCTTCTGCACTGCAAAGGATATAATCAACAAAGTAAAGAGACAATCCATTGAATGAAAGAGCACATCTGCAACTACCCACCTGTATTAGCCTGTTTTCATGCTGCTGATAAAGACATATCCGAGACTGGGTAATTTATAAAGAAAAAGAGGTTTCATGGATTCACAGTTCCATGGGGCTAGGAAAGCCTCACAATGCTGGCAGAAGGTGAAAAGTGTCTTCCACGGTGGCAGACAAGAGAGAATAAGAACTAAAAGAAAGAAGTTTCCCCTTATAAAACCATCAGATCTTGTGAGACTTATTCACTACCATGAGAACAGTATATGGAAACTGCCTCCATGGTTCACTTATCTCCCACCAGTTCTCTCCCACAACACGTGGGAATTATCATAGCTAAAATTCAAGATGAGATTTGGTGGGGGGGATGCAGCCAAATCATATAACCATTTGACAAGGGATTAATAGCCAGAATATATAAGGAGCTCAAACAACACTATAGGAAAAAAAATCAATAATTTGATCAAAACTGGGCAAAAGATTTGAGCAGACATTTTTCAACGAAGACATACAAATGGAAAACAGGAATATAAAAATGTGCTCAGCACCATTAATCAACAGAGAAATGCAAATCAAAACTACAATTAGATATATTAAAAAGACAGGAGTAACAAATGATGGTGAGGCTGTAAAGAAAAGGGAACCCTCATACGTTGTTGGTGGGAATGTAAATGAGTACAACCCCTAGGGAGAACAGTTTAAATGTTCCTCAAAAAGCTAAAAACAGAGCTACCATATAATCCAGCGATAGCACTGCTGGGTATATATACAAAAGAAGGAAAATCAGTGTATTAAAAATATATCTGCACTCACATGTTTGTAGCAGTACTGTTCATAATAGCTAAGATTTGGAAACAACCTAAGTATCCATCAACAGATAAATGGAAAGAGAAAATGTGGTACATATAAACAATGGAGCACACTCAGCCATAAAAAAAGAGATCATATCAATTCCAACATCATATCAATTCCATCAGTTCCATCGATGGAAATGGAGATTATTATGTTAAGAGAAATAAGCCTAGCAAAGAAAGACAAACATTGCATATTCTCGTATATTTGTGGTATCTAAAAATCAAAACAATTAAATCCATAGACACAGAGGATAGAAGGATAGTTACCAGAGGCTGGGAAGGCTGTGGGATCTAAAAATCAAAACTATTAAACTCATAGACATAAAGGACGGAAGAATGCTTACCAGAGGCTGAGAAGGGTAGTGAAGGGGAGGTGGGGATGGTTAATGGGTTAAAAAAAAATATGGAAAGGAATAAGACCTTCTATTTGATAGCACAACAGAACGACCATAGTCAAAAATAACTGGATTGTACATTTTAAAACAACTAAAAGAGTGTAATTGGATTGTTTGTAATACAAAGGACAAATGATTGAGGAGATAAATATCCCATTCTTCATGATGTGATATTATGCATTGCATGCCTATTTCAAAACATCTCATGTACCCTCATAAATATATACATCTACTATATACCCACAAAAATTAAAAATTAAAAAAATTAAAAAGAAACTTTCTGAAGCCAGGGAAGAGCCAATAAAAAAACAATAAACAATAAATACGAGAATAGGAATAGTTGCAGTGAGGTAAAGAGGAAAGACCTCCTAATACATGAGTCACCAGTACACTCATCAGAAACTATCTCTTTAGAAGTAGGAATTATATCAGTGAGAAATGAGGGTCCAGGCCCATTCATATAAAGCTTAAAACTTTCAGCAAACTAGGATTGAAGGTGAACTTTATCAACCCGTTACAGGGAATCTATGAAAAACCTACATTTATTATAATATTTTATGGTGAAAGGCTAAATGCTGTCCTGTTAATGTCAGAAACAAAGTAAGGATAGTTTCTGCCACCATTCTATTAATGTTGTACTAGCCAGTGCTATAACAAAAAAAAAAAAAAAAAAAAAAGAAAGAAAAAAAAGCAGTAACATGCATAAGGATTAGAAAAAAAATTGTCTTTATTCATAGATGACATAATTATATATGTAAAATATTATTTAAAATCTACCAAAAACGATACTAGAACTAATTCTCTGAAAGTGGTGTTTGCAAGATACAGTAAAAAATCTACTGTAGACTTCTGCCAAGATGGCTAAACAGGAACAACTCTGGAGAGCAGCTCCCAGTGAGAGAGACCCAGAAGGCGAGCAATCTCTACATTCCCAAATAAGGTACCAGGTTCATTTCAATGAGTCTGGTTGGACAGTTAAGAATAGCCCAAAGAGGGTGAATTGAAGCAGGGTGAGAGTAGCCCAAAGAGGGCTAAGTGAAGCAGGGTGGGGCACTGCCCCACCTGGGAAGTGCAACTGGCCTGGAGAATCGGGAACCTTACCCACTTGGCACTCCGGTCCAGATATTGTGCTTCCCCCATGGCCTCTGCAACCCACAGTTCAGGAGAATGCCGCCAGGCTTAAAAGTGCAAGTTATCAACACAGATTCGAGCAGTAGCTCTGGCCTGCCTGGCAAAGCCAGTTGTCGGCACAGACCTGGGCAGAAGTTTTGACTAATGCAAAGAACACTTGCAGGATGGAACTACCTATCCCCAAGAAAGAGGGAGAGTTGAAAGCAGGAAAACGGGTGATATGACTTGGCAGGTCCCACCCCAACAAAGTCCAGTAAACTGAAACCCTCTTGCTAGAGTTTTGCAGCCAGCACATTAGTTTGAATTCAACCCAGGAAGATCGAGCTTAGCAGGAAGAAGGATGCCAGCCATTAGGAAGGTGGGTCTAACCTCAACCTGTATAAACAAATCCCAGAGGAAGACTCCTCAGCAGCTGGGCTGAGCCCAAGGCAGCCCAGCAGTGCCTCTACAGGCAGACAAGTGACAGACTGTCTCATCAAGCAGCTTCCTGACAACTGCATAACCAAGAAAAGAAGCCTCATAAAGCAGAAATAGCTTCAACTTCAACAGAAAACACCTCCACTCAGAGATCCCATCCAAAAATCACCAACTTCAAAGACCAAAGGTAGATAAATTCATGAAGATGGGTAGAAACCAGAAAAAAAAAAAAAAAAAAAAAAGGATGAAATCATCAAAGACCAGAATGCCTCTCCACCAATCGACCACAACTCCTCACCAGCAAGGGAGCAAAACAGGATGGAGAATGAGTTTGAGGAATTGACAGAAGCAGGATTCAGAAGGTGGGTAATAACAAACTTCTCTGAACTAAAGGAACACATTCTAACCCAATGCAAAGAAACTAAAAACCTTGAAAAAAGGCTAGACAAAATGCTAACTAGAATAACCAGCTTAGAGAAGAACATAAAAGACTTGATGGAGCTGAAAAACACAGTATGAGAACTTCATGAAGTATACCCAAGTTTCAATAGCCAAATAAATCAAGCAGAAGAAAGGATATCAGAGATTGAAGATCAACTCAGTGAAATAAAACTAGAAGGCAAAAATAGAGAAAGGAGTGAAAAGAAATAAACAAAGCCTCCAAGTAATATGGGATTATGTGAAAATACCTAACATACACTTGATCACTGTACCTGAATGTGACAGGGAGAATGAATCCAAACTGGAAAACCCTCTTCAGGATATTATCCAGGAGAACTTCCCCAACCTAGCAAGGCAGGCCAACATTCAAATCCAGGAAATACAGAGAACACTACTAAGATACTTCTCAAGAAGAGCAACCCCAAGGCACATATCTTCAGATTCACCAGGTTTGAAATGAAGGCCAAAATGCTAAGGGCAGCCAGAAAGAAAGGTCTGGTCACCCACAAAGGGAGGCCAATCAGACTCACAGTGGACCTCTCAGCAGAAACCCTACCCGCCAGAAGAGAGTGGGGGCAAATATTCAACATCCTTAAAGAAAAGAACTTTCAACCTAGAATTTCATATCCAGCTAAACTTAGCTTCATAAATGAAGGAGAAATAAAATCCTTTATGGACAAGCAATTTCTGAGAGATTTTGTCGCCACCAGACCTGCTTTACAAGAACTCCTGAAGGAAGCATTAAACATGGAAATGAACAACCAGTACCAGCCACTGCAAATACTTACCAAACAGTAAAGACAACAATGCAATGAAGAAACTGCATCAACAAATGGGCAAAACAACCAACCAGTAACAAGATGGCAGGATGGAATTCAAACATAACAATAGTATCATTAAATGTAAGTGGCCTAAATGCCCCAATCAAAAGACACAGACTGGCAAATTGGATAAAAAGTCAACACCCATCGGTGTGCTATATTCAAGAGACCCATCTCATGTGCAAAGACACACATAGACTCAAAATAAAGGGACGGAGGAAGATTTACCAAGCAAATGGAGAGCCAAAAAAAAGCAGAGGTTGCAAACCTAGTCTCTGATAAAATGGATGTCAAACCAACAAAGATCAAAAGAGACAAAGAAGGGCATTACAAAATAGTAAAAGGATCAATGCAACAAAAAGAGCTAACTATCCTAAACATATATGCACCTAACACAGGAGCACCCATATATATAAAGCAAGTTCTTAATGACCTACGAAGAGAATTAGACTCCCTCAATAAAAGTGGGAGACTTTAACACTCCACTGTCAGTATTTTACAGATCAATGAGACAGAAAATCAACAAGGATATCCAGGACTTGAACTCAGATCTGGACCAAGTGGAACTAAGAAACATCTACAGAACTCTCCACCCCAAATCCATAGAATATGCATTCTTCTCAGCACCACACTGCACTTACTCTAAAATTGACCACATAATTGGAAGTAAATCACTCCTCAACAAACGAAAAAGAACAGAAATCATAACAGTCTCTCGGACCACAGTGCAATCAAATTAGAACTCAAGATTAAGAAACTCACTCAAAACCATACAACTACATGGAAACTGACAACGTGCTCCTGAATGATGAATGGATAAACAATGAAATGAAGGCAGAAATAAAAATATTATTTGAAACCAATGAAAACGAAGGCACAATGTACCAGAATCTCTGGGACACATTTAAAGCAGTGAGTAGAGACAAATTTATAGCAATAACTGTCCACATGAGAAGCGAGGAAAGCTATAAAATCGACACTCTATCATCAAAATTGAAAGAGCTAGAGGAGCAAGATCAACAAAACTCAAAGGTGAGTAGAAAACAAGAAATAACTAAGATCAGAGCAGAACTGAAAGAGATAGAGACACAAAAAAACCCTTCAAAAAATTAATGAATCTAGGAGCTGGTTTTTTGAAAAGATCAACAAAATAGACAGACCACTAGCCAGACTAATAAAAAAAAAAAGAGAGAAGAATCTAATAGATGCAATAAAAAATGATAAATGGGAGATCACCACTGATTCCACAGAAATACAAACTACCATCAGAGATTACTTCAAACAACTCTATGCACACAAACCAGTAAATCTGAAAGAAATGGATAAATTCCTGGATATTTACACTCTCCCAAGACTAAACCAGGAAGAAGTTGAAACCCTGAATAGACCAATAACAAGGGCTGAAGTTGAGGCAGCAATTAATAGTCTACCAACCAAAAATAGTCCAGATCCAGATGGGTTCACAGCCAAATTCTACTAAATGTACAAAGAGGAGCTGCTACCATTCCTTCAGAAACTATTCCAAACAATACAAAAAGAGGGAATCCTCCCTAACTCATTTTATGAGACCAACATCATCCTCATACCAAAACATGGCAGAGACACAACTAGCAAAGAACACTTCAGGCCAGTATCAAAGGTGAACATCAAGGCAAAAATCTTCAATAAAATACTGGCAAACCAAATTTAACAACACATCAAAAAGCTTATTCGTCACAATCAAGTAGGCTTCATCCCGGGGATGCAAGGCTGGTTCAACATATACAAATCTATAAACGTAATCCACCACATAAACAGAACAAAAGACAAAACCACATGATTATCTCAATAGATGCAGAGAAGGCCTTCAACAAAATTCAACAGCTCTTTATGCAAAAAACCCTCAATAAACTAGGTATCAATGGAACATATCTCAAAATAATAAAAGCTATTTACGACAAACTCACAGCCAATATCATATTGAATGGGCAAAAACTGGAGGCACTCCCTTTGAAAACTTGCAATAGACAAGGATGCTCTCTCTCACCACTCCTATTCAATATAGTACTGGAAGTTCTAGCCAGAGCAATTAGGCAAGAAAAAGAAATAAAATGTATTCAATTAGAAAAAGAGGAAGTCAAATTGTCTCTATTTTCAGATGACATAATTGTATCTTTAGAAGATCCCATTGTCTCAGCCCAAAACCTCAAGATGATAAGCAACTTCAGCAAAGTCTCAGGATACAAAATCAATATGCAGAAATCACAAGCATTCCTATACACCAATAACAGACAGAGAGCCAAATCATGAGTGAATTCCCATTTACAATTACAACAAAGAGAATAAAATACCTAGGAATACAAGTTACAAAGGATGTAAAAGACCTCTTCAAGGAAAACTACAAACCATTGCTCAAGGAAATAAAAGAAGACACAACAGATGGAAAAATATTCCATGTTCATGGTTAGGAAGAATCAATGTCGTGAAAATGGCCATACTCCCCAAAGTAATTTACAGGTTCAACACTATCCCCATCAAGCTACCATGGACTTTCTTCACAGAACTGGAAAAAAAAAAAAAAAAGCACTTTAAACTTCATATGGAACCAAAAGATAGCCTTCATAGCCAAGATGATCCTAAGCAAAAAGAACAAACCATGCTACCAGACTTCAAACTATACTACAAGGCTACAGTAACCAAAAGAGCATGGTACTGGTACCAAAATAGAGATATAGACCAATGGAACAGAACAGAGGCCTCAGAAGCAATGCCACACATCTACAACCATCTGATCTTTGAAAAAACTGACAAAAACAGGCAATGGGGAAAGGACTCCCTGTTCAATAAATGATGTTGGGAAAACTGGCTAGCTATGTACAGAAAGCTGAAACTGGACCCCTTCCTGACACCTTACACTAAAATTAACTCCAAATGGATTAAAGATTTAAATGTAAAACCTAACATCATAAAAACCCTAGAAGAAAACCTAGGCAATATCATTCAGGACATAGGCATAGGCAAGGACTTCATGACTAAAACACCAAAAGCAATGCAACAAAAGACAAAATGGACAAATGGGATCTAAGTAACTTAAGAGTTTCTGTACAGCAAAAGAAACAACCATCAGAGTGAACCAGCAACCAACCGAATGAGAAAAATTTTTTACAATCTACTCATCTGACAAAGGGCTAATATCCAGAATCTACAAAGAACTAAAGCAAATTTACAAGAAAAAAAAAAAAAACCATCAAAAAGTAGGTGATGGATATGCAGACAGTTTTCAAAAGAAGACATTTATATGGCCAACGAACATATAAAAAATGCTCATCATCACTGGTTATTAGAGAAATGCAAATCAAAACCACTTTGAGATACCATCTCATGCCAGTTAGAATGGTGATCATTAAAAAATCTGGAGACAACAGATGCTGGAGAGGATGTGGAGAAACAGGAACACTTTTACACTGTTGGTGGGAGTGTAAATTAGTTCAACCACTATGGAAGACAGTGTGGCAATTCCTCAAGGATTTAGAACTAGAAATTCCATTTGACCCAGTAACCCCATTACTGGGTATATACCCAAAGGATTATAAAACATTCTATTAATAAGACACACAGACACGTATGTTTATTGCAGCATTGTTTACAATAGTAAAGACTCAGAACCAACCCAAATGCCCATCAATAATAGACTGGATAAAGAAAATGTGGCACATATACACCACAGAATATTATGCAGCCATAAGAAAAGGATGCATTCGTGTCCTTTGCAGAGACATGGATGAATCTGGAAACCATCATTCTCAGCAACTGACACAAGAACAGAAAACCAAACACCTCATGTTCTCACTCATAAGTGAGAGTTGAAAAATGAGGACACACAGACACAGGGAGGGGAATATCACACACTAGGGGGTGGGGAGATTAGGGAGGGACAACATTAGGAGAAACACCTAATGTAGGTGATGGGGTGATGGACGCAGCAAACCACCATGGCACGTGTTTTATACCTATGTAACAAACCGGCACGATCTACACATGTACCCCAGAACTGAAGTATAATTTTTAAAAAAAGCAAAAAAAAAAAAAATCCAACATAAAAAAATGGCCAAAAGACCCTAATAGCCATGTCACAAAATAAAACATACAAATGGCCAAGAGGTACATGAAAAAATGCTCAGCATCACTGACCATCAGAGAAATGCAAATAAGAGCCACAATGAGATACTACTTCATCCCAGTTAGAACAATTATTATCAAGACAAAGACAGTGCCGCAGAGTTTGCAGAGAAAAGGAAACAATTACACACTGATGGTGGGATTGTAAATGACTCTTACTGCAGTTGAGTATGAAGTATTAAATCTCACTCATAAAGAAGCATAGCACTAGCACTACTTAATTTCTCAGGAGCCTGGATTAAGAATCTAAAGAACTACAGGAAGAGAGATCATACTACTTGGAATTACTATGCATGTGGCATTTCCCCAAAACTCCTCTTGGCAGGTATTCAGTAGACACCCTTCCTCCTTGCTGTGTTTCCCTCTTGCCTTTGCAAGACTGGAAATTTCTGAAAGCCAAGCTAGGAGGAATGTAAATGAGAAGGAAAACAGTAGAAGAAGCTAAGACATTTTTTCTTTCAAAGTTAAAATGAAAAACTTTCAGGTACCAGAGTTCTGAGAAGTGAGAGCAAGAGACTAGGAAAAAGCAAAGAGCCCATCAAAGATTCCCTGAGTATTTTACTCTCAAATCAATAAAAAGAGAAGATATGTCTTTAGTTATTATAGTATCTAATGGTATGAACAAAGTGTCTTATTTCTCAAATCTTTCCAAATGTTTAGAAAATAGTTCAGACACTGAATAAAATAATGTAATAGTTGGTCTGGAAACAACTGCTTTTGGAAAGAATCATTTGAAGTTACCTTATCTAAACTCCTCCTTTTTTTTTTTTTTCAGATGCAGTATGGCTCTGTTGTCCAAAATGGAGTGCAGTGGCACCATCTTGGCTTATTGCAACCTCTGCCTTCCTGGTTCAAGTGATTCTCCTGCCTCAGCCTCCCAAGTAGCTGAGACTGCAGGCATACACCACCATGCCTAGCTAATGTTTTGTATTTTTAGTAGAGCTGGGGTTTCACCATGTTGGCCAGGCTTTTCTTGAGCTCCTGACCTCAGACAATCTTCACACCTCGGCCTCCCAAAGTGCTGGGATTACAGGCGTGAGCCACCATGCCCAGCTAGCTCCTCATTTTTCAGGTGTGGAAATTGAGAATCCTTGAAATAAAGTAAATTGCCCAAGGTAACACTGGAAATTAGTAGCTGAGCCAAGGTTAGATGCTTCATCTTCTGATGCCTGGGCTTTACTCTGCTCTACTGTCATTGCAATCACAACAGTTAGTGTTTTGTAGCTGTGTGATGACAGTATCAAAACAAATTTTTATAGTCAGATAAAATAAAAATTATTTTCAAGAACATTAAGGAATTAAGAAGGCATTCATGGTTTTGGTTCTTTAAAGGCATTTTATTGAGCTAGGGATGCCTGTAGTCCTCGGAGGCTTAAGCAGCTGAGTAACTTGAGCCCAGCAGTTTGAGGACATAGAGCACAATGATTATTCCTGTAACTAGCCACTGCACTGCAGCCTGGGCAACATAGCAAGACTTTGTGTCTAAAAAAAGAACAAAAACCGAAACTATATTAAAAAAAAGACATTTTAAATTCCAATAGAATCATACAATTAGTAATACATTTGACCACTGAACAACATGAGAATTAGGGGCTCCACCCTCATGCAATGAAAAATTCTTGTACAACTTTAAACTCCCTCCAAACTTAACTATTAATAGCCAACTGCTGATCAGAAGCCGAAGCCTTACTGATAACATACGCAGTAGATTAAGACATATTTTACGTGTTATGCTGTATTCTTAAAGTAATATAAAGATAACATAAAATGTTATTAAGAAAATCATAAAGAAGAGAAAATGTATTTACTATTTATTAAATGGAAGTGAATCTTCATAAAGTTCTTCATCTCCATGATCTTCAGTTTGAGTGGGCCGAGGAGGAGGAGGAAGAGGAAGGGTTGGTCTTGTTGTCCCAGGGGTGGCAGAGGTGGAACACATGAAGAAGGTAGAAGGGGGATGGAAAGGCAAGCACACTTGGTGTGACTTTATAGAAACACATGGTAATTTCTGTCTGACATTTCTCAAAAGGTTTCTTTGCAGTACCAGTTCCTCTTCCACCATTGGCTTTCATTTTAGTGTCCATATTGTAGAATAGTTCATGTCATAAAAGAAGTCAAAAGCAATCTCGAATAAGCAGAACCCTTCTGCCAGATGGTCTAATGTCAATTTGGTTTTTGGCACTCCTTCTTCTATGTCTTCTTCATTGTCTGGCACGTGTTCAGAAGCACTCATCTCCATCAAGTCGTCTCCTATTAGTTCCTCTAGCATGGTGTCTATTAGCTCTTGAATTTTTCTAAGATCCATAACTTGAAACTCTTCCCCCACTACAATTTAGCCATATCCAAATCTCTTTCATGATTTCCTTGGTTTGATCTGTTATATATCTTCTGGGCTCATGCACACATCTGGACACAGTTTCTCCAGCAGGAATTTATTGTTTTGGGTTGATGGCTTTCACAGCTTTTTCTATAGCAATGGTGACATTTTCAATGGCTGTAATCCTTCCAGACTTTCAGTGACAGTCCTTTCCATAGACTGCTGTGTGTAATGAGTTTTAAGGGTCCTTACGAACTCCTGATCTAGATGCTGAGTTAAAGTTGTTGTGCTTGGGGATAAGCAGATCACTTGGACACCTTCAGCGTTGAACTCATGGGGTTCTGGGTGGGCAGGGGCATGCCCAGTGTGAAAAGATTTGTCCGATATTAAAAGGTAGTTCTTTACTGGCAAGGTACTTCCTAACTTCGGGGACAAAGTTTCAATGAAAACAACCCAGAAAAGTAGCTGTCATTTTCCAGGTTTTCTTATACAACCAAAGACTAGCAGCTGATGTTTACCTCCTCCCTTCAAGGCTCAAGAATTAGCGGATTTATAGATAAGGCAGTCCTGATCTTAAATCTGATTACATTTGTACAAAACAGTAGAGTTAGCCTATCCTTTCCTGCCTTAAATCCTGATGCTTGTGTCTCTTCCTTACTAATAAATGTTCTTTCTGGCATGTGTTTTTTTCTGGAATGGTACTTTTGTCGGCATTAGAAACCTGTTCAGGCAGATTCCTTTCTCCTCAATGATTTTCTTAATGGCATCTGGGAAATCATCTACTGCCTCTGACAGAAGCTACTTCTCCTATGATCTTGACATTTATAAAAGCCACACCTCTTTCTAAAATTATCAAACCGTCTTTTGCTGGCATTAAATTCTCCAGCTTTAAATCCTGCACCTTCTCTTGGCTTTAAGTTCTGGTCATAGAATGACTTTGATTTTCCTTGAATCATATTCAAGTCTATAGGTATGCTTTTCTTATAGTAATTCCTCACTCACATAAAAGCTACGTTTTCCGTATAAGATCTAAAGGTATTTTGCAAAATGTGCAAGGTTTTCTTACCTGTTGGAATAGGTACAGGAATAGTTTCACAAATTTCCTTTTATTTATTTATTTTACAATGGTCCTTATGCTTGATTCATTTGTCTTGAAATGACTGGCAACTGTAGCTGTAGACTTCAATCTGACACATAAGAAGCAATGCAGCTTTTCTTTCAATTTCAGACTTTTCTCTGCTTCTCAGCACTTTCAGCATCACAAGTGGCACTTCATATGAGTTCTAGGTTATTATTCAAGGTTTACATGTATGGCACTAAACATAATGGAAAATACATGAGAACCACGAAAGATCATCTTCTTCTCCAATATGCAACTTACTAGAAAGCTGAACCGTTCATCGGGAGATAATTAGCATCACATGAAATTTTGAGCAGTATTTGCAACACTTGAGCTCAAGACAACAGTAACAGGAGGTGACTACAAAATTATTACAGTATGTATTACAGTTAATTGTATGTAGTTATGATTTAATACTTCATCTTTACTTTTGTTCACATTTCACTAAACTGCACCATGTATAGTCTGTTTGTGTGCAAGTATTTTTATAACTTTTAACTTTTTATAAGAGATTTAAGTATATTTTATAATAGTAATGATGAAGTAGACTAGTATCTACATGTATTTTATGAATTACCTTTTTCTTAATTTTATGAATATTTCTAGGCTACTCAGTTTGAGTATTTTACAATTATCTTTCTTATCTCCAAAAACTTTCCAATGTATTTTTTAAAATTTGCATATAAGTGGACTTCTACAGTTTAAACTTACGTTGTTCAAAGAATCAACTGCATATGTGCCACAATTCTGAATTAATGAAAAGGCCTTCTAACATTTTTGTCTTTGCTTTTCACAATGCAAATGCTTCCTAGTCCTTGTTTGTATTTCTGGAGATAGAAAAGGAATCTGTTGGCTGAGGTTGCCTCCTTTGTTTTGCCTCGAGCTTTTCTTTATTAACTTTTACTTACACTGATCAATGATCCTTCAGTTACAAACTCTCAGAAGTTTATCTTCTGCAGATGAGTTATTCAAGGAACTGAGGATTCTGCTGAAATGGTGTCACACACAATGTTTTACGAGGACTTGGCTCCTACTAGCCTTTATTGAGGGCCTAGATACCAGGCACTGTGTTGGATGCTTTATATGCATTAGCACATTTTACTGTCTAAATATCTGAATGCATTCTGCACACATATTTTGCTGACCTGTAAAGCCATAACCATGAGTTCTGTCTATGAATAAACTTTCTTAGTTTTTCTCTTCACATTTTATCAATCTTGAGTTCCCAAATTAAGGGAATGTAGCTCTCTTAATTCTTAGTTTTGTTTGACAGGTAGTTTATTTGAAAATTCATAAAATACAGGGAGCTATATTTAAACAAATGGTATATGTAGCCAAAGACCCATGTTTAAGACTCAGTCTTATGTCCTACTAACTATGAAGCCTTGGGAAAATTGCTTCACTTATTTAGGCCTTACTTTTCTCATCTATAAAATTTGTGTTTCTATCTCATGGGCAGATTGTGAAGCAAATGTGATGATGGTAATAACCCACTATTCCAAAGCAAAGTATAAGATATTCTAATGAAGAGAAGAGAAATAAATGAACCTAATCATCATCAAGAGTTTATAAATATCTTGTGCATTTTTTATAACTGGTATCATGACTCGAACAATTTTTTAGGACTCACAGTTAACATTAGAGCTTATTAGTTAATTTCATTTCTTTATTATTAACAATCTTGAAAGTTTACTGTATTTTGTAAAAGATCTCAAAATCACCAACAAAGCATGCTAACCTACAAAATGTGATGGGGCAAAGCCACACTGAGAGCTGGGCAACCAGTCTTGACTTTTTTTCTACAACCTTAAATTAATAATATTGGTTCTCTCAAGAACCAATAATCACATTCTCCTTGCTGATAGGAGAACACACCTAGTTGAGTACAAGCTCAAGCATGTTGAACTGGGTGTTTTGAGAACACAATACATCATTCTCATACTTAAATGTACATTCTGAATTTTATGTATATAAAACATTTAACCATCATTTTACCACCTATGATCTGAAATGTAACAGAAGCCTCAAAGGTATCTGGTAAAATCTGTGAAAAGACATCAATAGGAAATCAATAAAGTTGAATTATGCTTTTCTGGTTGCAAGGATTTCTACACATAGACTTTTAGGACTGGTCATAGTTCTTCCTTAAACTGGTTTACTTATCTGGAATATTCACTTCCACTCTGTATTAATTAGGGTAGCCTGTTTGTTGTCATGAATGGCCCCCAAATGTATTAAGGCTCAGACACAACAGAAATTTATTGTTGTTGTTTTAGAAAATTTTGTTTACATAAAAGTACTAGTGTGGTAAACACATGGGTGGGCCTGTCCTATTTCACAGAGCTATCCAGAGACCCAGGATGACAGAAGCTCTATTATCTTTAACACATGACTTTCAAGGCCATGCTGGGGTCATCTGCATTCCAGCTGTCTGAAAAGAGGGAATCATATGAATGAGCACATATGTAAGGCTTTTATGGGTCAGGTCTTGGAGTTGAACATACCACTTCCACTCACTCACATTTCATTGACTAGAATTCAGCCCTATGGCCACACATAACTGCAAAGGAGGCTGGGAGATGCAGTCTAGCTGGGTACCCAGGAACAAAAGGACAACATAGATTTTAGTAGCAGCTAGCACTCTATGCCACAGTGACATCTCCTGAATATCTACATGGAGGATAGCCAGATTTTTTTATAAATAGGCTGACACCATTTTATAGTCACTGGGTGACCTGTATCAGTAAGTATTTACTAAACATTCACTGAATACTTTTTTATTCAGGCAATAATTTTGTGCTTAGATGTGTACTCCAGACTCAGTGGAGAAGAATCAGGCCCAACAAATCAAATTTTCAACTTGGAGAACTCAGAGTAATGAAAGTTGATGTTTCTACCCCAATTTAATGTTTCCTGACCAAAAAATATTTCTCAAAACTCCAGACTTTAAAAAATAAAAAAAGAGATCCTCATAGAGTTCTTATTCTATCAGAAGTTATATAATCCTTTATAATAAAATCTTTGTATTCATTTTTTTCAACTTTTCTTTAAGATTAAGGGGGTGCATGTGTAGGTTTATTCCATGGGTCTATTGTGTGATGGTGAGGTTTTGGGTATGAATGCTCCTGTCACCCGGGTACTGAGCATAGCACCCAAAAGCTTGTTTTTCGATCCTTCCTTTCCTATACTAGGTTTTCAACCCTTTCCTTCCTCTAGTAGTCCCCAGTGTCTATTGTTGCCATCTTTATGGTCTCGAATACACCATGTTTAGCTCTCACTTATAATGAGAACAGGTAGTATTTGACTTTCTGTTCCTGTGTTAATTCACTTCGAATAAACGGCCTCCAGCTGCATCCAAGTTGCTGCAAAGGACATTACTTCATTCTTTTATATGGTTGTGAAGTATTGCATGGTGTATGTGTAGCACATTTTCTATATCCAATCCACTGCTATGGGCACCTAGGTTGATTCCATGTCTATGCTATTATGAGTAGCGCTGCAATGAACATGAGTGCATGTGTCTTTTTAATAGAGTAATTTAGTTTCTTTTGGATATATACCCAGTAATAGGATTGCCAGGTCAAACTGTAGTTCTAAGTTCATTGAGAAATCTCCAAACTGCTTTCCACAGTTGCTGAATGAATTTACACTCCCACCAAGAGTGTATAATTGTTCCCTTTTCTCTACAGCTTCGCCAACATCTGTTGTTTATTGTCTTTTCAATAACAGCCATTCTGACTGGTGTGAGATGGTATTTCATTGTAGTTTTGATATGCATTTCTCTGACTTGTAAAATCTTTATATTCTTGATCACAGATCTGGACAGGACATTTTAAAGTAATACATGATTTTGTGTAAGGGAATAGGAATTGAGGATGAGACCATGAAGCCTGGTTGATGTAGGATTCCTTTTTTTCAATATGGAATAAAGTGTTTATTTCAAATGTACACAGTAACATTATTTGTGTATGAATGAAATAAAAGTTTCAAGAAACATTATTTATGAATCACTGATGCTTTCTATTATTCATAAACTTAAAAAAATACTGGCCACAATTTTTTAACCCACTAAGGGATTACAACTAGAGATTGAAAAATTATGTTGTTAAGAACAGAGCAAGAGTTTGGGGTTTGTATGGACTTAGACTCTTGCCCCGGGGCAGGTTAACATTTTTTGAGCTTCATATTTCATTCACAAAATGATCCCATTCTTTATTGGGTGATAGTATAGTTAACTGATAGTTAACTCGTAATGTGGCTGGCATGTGAAACAATAAATATTCATCTCCTAATAAATATAAGGTTTTTCTTATCCTTCCTTCTTTTTAATTGTTTCCTTTCTTATATAGTTTCTTACTGTGTTAGTGACATGGTAAACTAGGACTGGAAACAACAATTATCACCTAGATCTAAAAACATGATGTTATACCTGTGCTTGTTATCAGGCAGGATGATTGTGACAATTCTTATCTCAACAGTCTTGGTAAATTTTTTCTTTGAACTTAAAACATTTCTTTTTCTGCTGAACCTTGGAAATTCTAAGTGAAATAGAGAATATGTTAAATATCATAGTAGTCATGGGTACCATTCACTGATATTTCAGATTGTAATTCATCAAGTAATGGGGGTTGCACTCCTCATGTCCTTCTTGAAGTGAGATATAAGGAGAGGTGACTTGTGTCACTTCACAGTGGGAGTCTTTAAAACCAAACAACAATTTGCCTCTTCCTTCACATTCCCAGGATGGCAGTAGTGTTTCATACGAGAAGGTCCAACAGTTTGTCTCTGAATGAGAACAACTAGGAACAGGGCCTACTCAACTGAAATGTGCATATAACTTGAGCTAGAAATAATTTTTAAAGTGCTGATAATTGTTATACAATTATTATCTTTAATGAAAACTGCATATTTTTCATTTAAAAAGACTGTGATAGTCAAATAAATACATTGAACAATTTATGAATGAGAACCAAAAATCCAAAAGCTTTCACTGACTGGATTTGTACAGCCTAAGAATAGTAAATATAACTCCTAAAGATGGCATTCATATGGGAAAGATAATGTCTCAGAAACGAATATACTTCTAGGATATTAATACACGCACCTCCGCAATTCTTATCTACTTAGCCTAATCATTACTATCCAATCAGTAATGGCTGAATAACCAATGCCTATGAAAGACTTGCAAATTAAAAAAAATATATATCAGTGCCTCAGAAACTCACTAGTATCTGAGGTATAGGTAGAATGCTAAAGATAAGGAAGAAATAGCTATCACTAGTAGAATGATAGCAATCATTTTACTGTGTGATAATAATAGCAACAATACCTGGAAAATAGAATCCTTGGACCAATCCAGAGATCTATGTGATAGTATTGAATTGTGGGCAATTCTTTGAAATATGAGTAGAGGAAGAATAGCTCTCCCTACTAATGTTATTGTGGGACTGCAAATCATGAAAAAATATATATGGCCTAGGGAATATAGGACAATTTAAGGAAAGAATTGAACTAGAAGTGAGTGATCTGGTTTTCTGATTCATCTTCATGATAAATTAGCCAAGGGATCTTGGGTGAGTCACTTAACTTCACTGGGCCCTGGTTTTCTCATTTATAAAGCCAGAAGCCCAACAAAAGAGCTACTGAGATTCTTCTCTGATTGAAGTAAGGAGCTGTGGCATGCAGAGTCTGCCTCTTTTGAACTATTTGCCCCCAGACTTTTTTCTGGCAATGCCAGTGTTCCTTGGGACCCCTCCTTTAACTCAGGCTTCTCAAACCACTGAACATGGCTTATCAAGAAATACTCTGTGGTCATATATAGCCAAAAAGATATAAATCATTCTATTTTACAGACACATGCATGTGTATGTTCATTGCAGCCCTATTCACAACAGCAAAGACATGGAATCAACCTAAATGCCCATTGTTGGTATACTGGATAAAGAAAATGTGGTACATATACACTATGGAACACTGTACAGTCATAAAAAAGGACAAGATCATGTTCTTGGCAGAACCATGGATGGAGCTCGAGTCCCTTATCCTCAGCAAACTAACGCAGAAACAGAAAACCAAATACTGCATAATTCTCACTTACAAATGGGAGCTAAATGATGAAAACACATGGACACACAGAGGGGAACAACAACACGGGGACCTTTTGGAGGGTAAGGAGTGGGAGGAGGGAGAGGATTAGAGAAAATAACTAATGGATACTAGGCTTAATACCTGTGTGATAAAATAATCTGTACAATGAACCTCTATGATACAAGTTTACCTACATAGCAAACCTGCACATGAACTCTCAAACTTAAAAGCTAAATGTAAAAAAGAAAAAAAGGAAGCTCTTGGTAGTCCTCTCAGTCACTGTAATTCTGCAACCCATGGGGGTTTATCTTGTTATAAGTTCCTAAATGTAAGCTGACATTTACAGTTTGTCTGGAGAAACAAATTTATCTAAAGTTTGAGACAACCATTCATTAGTCAGTGCTTTTCCAAACATTTAGGTATCTACTGTTCCCTCTCCTTGAAATTTATACTGTTCTCTTTTATTTTCTCTTCCTATAACCCCTTCACTACTTCTACTATAAAGCTACCATTCAACATTACTAATCCCCTTTAGGGTTTCCTACCTCCTCTATATAAAGTATTCCTACTACCCCATTTAACCTTTTGCTGGCTCTCAAACCAATTCCTCCATTTTTCTATCCTTCTATATTATCCAAACATCTGTCTTTCCATGGACTTCAGTGACCTGTGATTATTTATGTAGCCACTTGTCTTTTTCTGGCAAAAAAAAGAATCTGTGTCATTCATCTTTACATCACTACTTGCCACACCTAACACTACACTTAATGGTTATTGGTATGCACTCAAGAGTTTTATTAGGCTGACAAGGTATTTTGAATATAAAGCAACTCTGTAATAGTAACACACAGAAGTCAGTTAAGGGGTGAAACTGAGTTCACAGAAGCCCCCATATGGAGCTGAGTTCACTAATTTAATAGCAACCAGATCTGAATTCTTCCTTAATAGATTCAACACTGAGGAAGTGGGATGGGAACAGAGGTGGGCTAAGGAGTGATCTTTAGCGTTGCTATATTACAGTATTAAAAATCATATTTTCCCCTTGTAAAATTTTTGCTTTATTCATTTCTCCTTAGTCATTATTATTTTTTCTGAGAAACTGAAATCTCCTATTTGAAGATTTTTTTTTTTTCCCGGAGTATCCACCCTGGACTTGAGCATGATGTCCTAGAACAAAATATTCCCAGGAGAAACTTAAGTGAGGAGACAAAAACAAGGTCATTTTTAAAACAGCTTCAAAAGTTAGCCTGCCTCCAAGTCTTTTCCCAGAAGCAGGACCCAAAAGCTAAAAAAGGATAATCTAGGTTAAGCCACTGATCACAAAATGTAGTCACATATCTTACATACTCATTGCTCATTATTCAAATATGAAATACATCGACTTTTCTCTGAGAGATGGGACTATAAAAGTATGCCATTAGTGCTAATTACACCTTGCCTTTCAACTGGTTAGCAGAGCAAAACTAAAATTTAAGGTCCTTAACAGGCAGTTTGACTGGATATTCTTTATTTTAGTAACCTATGATTTTTCAGTTTTAACTAGTAGAGAAAAGAATCAATTTGTTGAGAATAAAACATCAAAAATTAAAATATTACAGTTAATTACAAGCTGAAGCACATCAGCAGCTGATTTAGCCAACACCTGAAATGCAACAACATCCTGGTAGCAGAATTCAGATCATTTAGTCAGAAAGTCTTGACTTACACTGGCAACCCGTGGTGAGTATGATGTAATGACTTCACCTAAACAGGAAACTGCAAAGAGGGGAGAGTAGAGAAGGCCTGGTGGATATTGTGCATGTAGAGTCACAAATAAATTGACAACAATATTTTGATCTTATTTCCTGGCTAGTGTAGACAAAGGTGTAGGCAAGAAGTCAAAGCTAGGTGACTTAAAAAGAATTATAGATCTTAAATTCACAATCTCTATAGTTAGCGGGGAGGCAGCTGACCAGGTTGAAGTACAATAACACGCAGAACATCAGGATATATATTTGGCAATTTGGCTTCACTGTGCCAGTTTTTAAACTTTTTAATTTAAAAAAGAACCTCAAATTTGTGTGGATGGGTTCAACTCTATCTTAAGTCTGTGCCCATATATCAGTGGTAAAGAATGCCAACCTCTACTAAGAAACAAACATGGATTATCTCATTTAATCCTTACAAACCTGTGGTGCAGGGACTATTACCAGCCCCATTGTGCAGATAAGGTACAATATTGTTCACTAATGTATCCACGGTCACAGAGGTAGAAAGTGACTTTAAACTCAGGCAACCTGACTCTAAAGCCAATACTTTACTGCTTCCATAGTAAAAATGGGAAAGATGCAGGCCTTGTAGGAATTTCTAAGGAAAAAGTGAAATTAATATCAGAGCAAATACATTTTATTAGTGCTCTTGAAACCTTCAAAGAGAAAATAAATGACTGGAACCACCAAGGAATTTGAAGTTTACTTCACCAGTGTCATTCGAATATATTGAGGAAGCCCAGCCCCTGAAAACGATGGCATTCTTCTCAGAACATCATGAAATAACGATGTAGCCAAGGACATCGTTTGAAGTAGGAAAATACTTTATTCTCAGAAAATATGCTTGCATCCTGAACCTCTAAATAGGATCAATAATATGTATAATATTTGGAGAAATCACATTTTCAGGTTTTTACTTTAATATTTTTGCCTATTAGTCATTCCTTTTACCCTCTGTTAACAGGAGACAAATGGTAGCAAGTCCCATTTCTCTGCATTTAGGAAAAAATCAAAGACATAATAAATCATATTCTGTATTAATTCATTTTTCTATAATTTTGGAAAAGAACATGATGTTTTATCTCAAGACAATAAGCTTGTTCATCTCCTGGAACATTCCCAGAGAATGGTCAGGAACCACTGGACAGACCAGAAAATGTCCTAAGTTTTGTTCCTTTGAGAATACCTTTTGCTATAAAAGCTTTTATTAGTTGTTTATTTTCAAAATAATGTTATAACTAAAGAATATTTATTGAAAAATTTGGGGAAATAAAGATACTCATAAAATGACTATTTTGATATGCTCTTAACACTCTGGAAGAATTATAGTCAATAAATATGTATCCTGTTTATTCTTTTGGCTCTTTATAAAGGAGGCACCCTGGAGTATGGTCTTAGAGAATTTGAGTTTATGCTGGATTCTGCCACAAACTTTGTGAACTCAAGAAAATATTGCTCTTCCTGGTTTCAGTAGAGAACGAGGAGGAATCTATGTTATCAACCAATTTTCTGGGCTTTTCATGTGAAGACATTTTATATGATAGAGTTGCCTAAGCTTTCTAAATACCAGTGTTATAACTAGTGCCAGGCAGTCCTTAGTGTAGATGAAACAGATTTCTATACAGCATAATTTGTGTAGGTCTAACTACCCAATGTTTTTGTAGGTCAAAAAAAAAAAAAAAAGAGAGAGAGAGAAAGAGCTCAGTAGCATACTGGAAAATTTCCAGAGCTAATTGACTCATGAGTCAATAAGTTAGTAATATGTGTTTAGCACCAACAGTATAATTATAACAATCATAAACTTAACTGGCACTACTTACTGGACTGTGAGAAAAGGAAAAGGAGAATCCAAAATATCGTCTGATCCCCTTTCTTGATACATTTTCCCACATTTATGCCTAAATCACATTAACTCAATACAAGGAGTTGACGATCGGTTCTAGTGTTCTCCATCCCTCAGAGTCTTGAAACCACACACTTCAGAAAATAAAACCTATATTGGAAGGAGGCTGCTCTTATCAACCCAAATTTAGCAGAGTCTAGAAGTAATAGCATAGCAATGTGGCTAGCTCCAGGGAATAATTTTTTAGATTTACTCATGGCATGGTAAAATAAAAATACCTAGTTGTTTCTCTGGAAGGTACCTTTTGTTTCTTTTTCTTTTTCTTTCTTTTTTTTAATATGGAGCCTTGCTCTGTCACCCAGGATGCGTGCAGTCGCTTGATCTCAGCTCACTGCAACCTCTGCCTCCTGGGTTCAAGCCATTCTCATGTCTCAGATTCCCAGGTAGCTGGGATTACAGGTGCACGTCACCCCGCCCAGCTAATTTTTGTATTTTATTTTATTTTATTTTTTTGGTAGAGATGAGATTTCACCATGTTGGCCAGGCTAGTCTCAAACTCCTGACCTCAGATGATCCACCCACCTCGCCCTCCCAAAGTGCTGGGATTACAGGCATAAGCTACCGTGCCTGGCCGTCTCTTCTTGTAAGAATATTAATCCTATAGGATGAGGGTCCCACCTTTATGACCTCACTTAAGCTTAATTACCTTGTTTTTAAAAGGGATAGTAACAAAGTCTTGAAGAGCACTCTGTAACTAGCATACTTTGACAAAAACTGCTGCAATATCACCAGCAGCTCCCTTCCCACTCTCTATATATTACTGGCCACAAAGAATATGCTACACTGTGGCTTCCAGCTTTGCATAAGACGCTAAGAGAGCCAACCTCAGACGGGTGTTTCCTCATGGAGTCTCGTACTAGGTTCTACATATACATTTGGGCAAGTTCCTTAATGTTGCTATATTACAGTGTAAAGTGAGAAGCAGTCAACAAACCTCACAATCTTTGCAAGCCTCACTCTTCTGACAACTGTTCTCCTGAAGTCTTATTTTTAAGAGACTATTTACCACAGGCCACTAGAAGCCTCAGATTCTGAGTATCTCATTTTGTTTCATCATTGTAGTTGTTGAATTTTCAAGCACAATATGGTTAATAACAAATCCCAGATTTCTAATTTTGGGGGTTTGTTTCCTAGGCTCACTGTTTGTCTCAGCTGTTTTTATCTAGACTAGTGAGGAAAATAGAACTCACTTTAGATTTTTGAACAAAAGAGACTGAATGAAGGGAATTGCTCTCAAAGGCGCTTAAGGGGCTGAAAGAGCAAAAGGAAAAAGAGGTTACTTTAAAATGGGGATATTACTTTGCTTCTGAACCAGAATCTGGAATGAATGCCAAAGGTACTGACGTTCTGCTGCTGCAGTTAAAACTGCACAACCACTTCTGAATAGGAATCCAGGGGCCTATCTTATGGCTCAGAAGCCATACTCTCAGGGATACACGGCTGGTGCCTTAGCATTAACACAAGCAGAAAAAACAACCACGACATGTTCCCTTCTTCCTAGCGTCCAGTTTTTCACGAATGCCTTCCATTGCAGGACCCAACTAGAATCCACCTTATAATGGAGTCTTGGGAATACAATTAGGCAGTTCACAGGATGCAGTTCCACATCATCCCCCACACCAACTTGCAGGTAATGCCTTTGAAAATAAAGCTGTTCAAAAAGAGAGAAATGACAGCTAAAACAAGAATGCTATTAACCTATGTTAGTTAGCTCACTTCTTTCCCCTCACCACATCCATGATGGCCATGCTATGTAGGTGCCCATCTTCAAATTTCTGGCAGTCCTATTGGCCTGGAGCAAGGAAAGATAGAAGTTAAGAAGAGCAGAGTTTACCAAGTTGTGTGAAAGTGTAGGATTTTCTGTTATATTTCAAGTAATGAAATTTCAACTTATATGTATGTCTACATATAGCCAGCATACTCTATCAAACAGCATCAGTGCAATGCCTTTGGTGGTCATCTTCAATAAAGAATATTTTTGGGGGTATCCTCTAACATGATGTTTTGTGAGAGGGAAAGGAAGCAAAATGAGTGCCATAGATTAACTTCTATAAAACATACACCTGTGCTTTAAATTCTGGCCATTAAATGTCAGTCTTCCCATATCCTAATTTGTTGGCTACCCACAACATCTAAGAAAATTCATATCACTTTTGTGTACCCTAAGAGGAATACTAATCTGATCAATCACATTATAGACATTTTCCTTTCTTTATAGACATAAAAAATGTAATGTATGTGCTGTGATTCACAGAGCCATTAATTTTATAATTGACTGGAAGTCATAAGTGACTGACTCAGGGTTGTCAGAATTTTTAATCAGTTATACTCAAGAGATGTTAAATTTGTCTAGGGTACTGTATTAAAAACATGTCCTGTTTTGATTAGATGAGATCAAATGGACAAAAAATCTTCACTCAGACATCATATGCAGTTAAATTTTTAAAAATCTACACAGAATTTGAAAAGCAATTTTTAAAAACAAAAAGTCCAATATTCAAAGTTATAAAAGCCTGATTCAAAGACTCTATTTCTTCCTCTCTCCTATTCTGTATGTCAAACTTTTTATAACATTTCTATTATTTCAACACAAATACTTATTAAGTACCTACTATGTATCCGGCACAGTTCTAAGTATTTGTACTACATCATTAAACAAAGCTAACAATGCTTCCTGACTTTGTCTTTGGGGAATTTCTGTATTAACAGAAAGAGAGAAACAGCAACTAATGCATAATAGGAAATTGTATGGTATATTTGAAGGTTACAAAGAAAGAAAGATTAGGAGTATTAAATGTCAAAGTCACATTTGGGAGAGTCAAAGAAAATGTCTCTAGAGAAATTTAAAAGTACTCCAATCAAATAAAAATAAAAATACAATTTACCAAAATTGGGGGCATGTTGTTAAAGCAGTGCTTAGAGGGAACCTGATAACACTAGATACGTACATTAGAAAAAGACATCTAAAAGTCAGACAAGTTTCCACCTTAGGAAACTAGAAAAAGAATAATTTAATCTTAAAGCAGTAGAAGAAAAATAAGAGCAGAAATCAATAAAATTAAAAACAGGAAAACAAGAGAGAAAAATCAGTAAAACCAAAAGCTGATTCACTGAAAAAAAATCAATAAAAAGGATAAATCTCTCAGCAAACTAACCAAGAAAAAAAGGAAGAAGACACAAATTACCAATATAAGAAATTAAAGAAGGTTCATTACTACTGATTCTATGGACATTAAAATGATAAAAGAATATCTGACAACTTAGATGAAATGGACTAATTCCTTGAAAGATACAAATTATCAAAACTCAAGGAAGACTAGATCATCTTAATCTGCCTATATTTATTAAAGAAACTGAATCAATAATTACTACCCTTCAAAAAAAAAAAAAAAAAAAAAAAGAGCATCAGGCCTAGATGTCACAGATAAATTCTACCAAACATTTAAGAAAGAAATGATACTAACTTTCTACAATCTCTTTCAGAAAATAGAAGCAAAGAGATTTCCAAATTCATTTCATGAGGCTAGCATCACCCTAATAACAATCTATATCATTATTGACTTAATTTACAACTCTTCCAAAGAGACTTTTAATTTGAAAACAAAGATTTGATATCTACTAGTATGACTGTCACTTTCTGTGGAACCTGGATGCCTTTGAATCACTTAATCCTGTGACAGAGGTTACATTGAGCAAAAGGCTGATCTTTGAGGCTACAGTCAGGAAAATACAAAGAAACTTAAGTGATCTAGAAACAAACTGATCCAACTAGTTTCTTGACTTTTCGTTTGTTAAAAAAGGTTTGAAAATCCTTGGTGCATTCTTGATAACATTAGAGGAATCTATCCTTCATTTCAGCAAAGTGAAAATCTAACATTAGCCTAAAAATAATCTGGCTTTGCTTTGACCTTCAGCCCCTTTGCAAGCTCCACCTCTCCTCCTTGACCTCAGTATTCCAGGAACTTCCTGTGTGTGGTCTGGGCTGTTCTCTCTCCCCATTCCTCCTTTCCTGGTTTCCTCTCCATTCTCGTAGTCCTGGTTCTTCTCTTTCTCTCTACCTCTGCTGCCACCCACAGTCTTGGCACAGACGGCATCATCCAGATGTGTTGTCTGCCCCATATCAAACATCCAGATATCTGGATATCATATAATGGACTGAAATTTTCATTTTCCTTCCAAGAGTTTGCCTATGATTTAGACAGAGTCTTTGTATTGTCTGGTTTAGCTCTGGGAATTGTCAAATTATTTGTAAAGAAGAATAAAACAGACATGAGGATGAGGGACTCCAGTGAGTTTAAAGAGATCATCCTAAACTTGACCTTTGCAGTCAGTTATGGAGATAAGAAACATCTGCAGAATCTATATCTGCGTACTAAAATGCCTTTTGTTTAAAAACTGAAACTTTGAGGGGGTGAAGTCAGAGAACAGTTGGGAAATTATTTCTTTTTTGTAATATGCTAAGAACTTCCATCCCAGAGAGGGGTAGGAGGATAAACTTCCTCTTTAAAAGCTATTAACCATATCCCTGGAAAAGGCAGAAGCTTAGACTGAATAAAACAGTGCAATATAATTTAATATTCTTTGATTAAGAAAGGTATGACTTCTCAATATATGCATTGGATCATATAATTTCCATTTTTGAGTTTCCCAAAGATACTGGTGCCGTATTTGAAAACTGAAAATAATACTTTAGAAAAAAATCGAATCTGGAAATTACAAATAAAATATAATTCACAAATTAAAAATAAATACTCCTAAAAATTTATGTAGGCTTTATGATACACAGAACTCTTGAACACTGGGTTAATTCACTTCTTTGACTCCACAATAATAAAATAACTAAAAGTTTATATCCTTATTTTCTCTCCAAAAATCAATTAACCTACAAGTCTACAAACAACAACAACAAAATCCATTATATACTAAAATAATTCTTAAAATGAAGTTTTTGAGGATTTGGCTGTCTGAGCTTATAAGAATTATAGTCATTAAAAATTTCCAGAAGGGATTTAATTTTCTGCCTTAGGTCCTTTTTTTACACATAAAATAAGTAAGTCCAAGATCAAAGCTGGTCCTCCTGCTGTATCTATTCTCCAATTGTTGCATAATTTAAATTTTCAGACATTCTTTAGATACAAAAACAAAAAAGAATGACAAGTTTCACAATAGTGAAAATGGCACAATTAGTGATTTTGTGAATAACTAAAAGGATCTGTATTATATCTGTTCTATTTTGCTGATTAATTTGGAAATACCATCTCATACCTTTTAAATTCCATATAAGCAGAATTGCCAAGGAAAATATTTATGATACCAGCACTCAGAATTAGTTTCCAGAGCATCTCAGAAAGAAGTTCTATTTTAACTTTAAGGCCAGTTAATTATTTTTTTAAATTATGGAATAATCAAAAATTGCCTTTGTAGGAAGATTTTGCTTTGATGTGATTTTTTTATCCCTAACATTACCAGAAAAAGTGACCTCAAACTAAGTCTGAACACTTGACATTTGAATCTAAAGTGAGAATAGATGACACGCGTCATTTCAAGTATAAATCATCATAAATAATTATTATTACAACCAGAATTTTCAGGCAACTGCAAAGTCCCTGAACTACATGGTCCTTTTTTTTCTTTTTGTGAAATAAAAAAGAAAAAAAATAGCATAAATTAGCCCTCTTAACAGCTTTAAGTGTACATTATAGTATTATTAACTATATGCATGTCGTCATATAACATTTCTATAGAACTTTGCATCTGCCATGGCTGACATTCTATATTCATTGAACAACTCTTCATTTCCTCCTCCCACCATCCCCTCTGACAATCACCTACTTTCTGTTTCAATGAGTTTGATTGCTTTAGATATTTTTATGTAAGTGGACATGGTCCCCTTTGGGTAATTTTCTATTATGTCATAACAGCAAATATTAGTATGAGCTCCTTAGGCTATAGTTTTATTAGCCAGCTGTGGTGGATATGGTGGACTGACTGGTTTGCTCAACTATATTTCTTGCTAGTTGTACCTTCTTGAACTTTAGTCGCTGAAAACCAAACTCAGTACCTTACACACTCACAACTGAGTTCTGGATGTGATTTTGGTTTTGCCAGTTAAATCCATTCATGTAAGATCTGGAAGCAGAAGTAAGACAAAAGTTGCAATCCTGGTGCTTTTGGAAGTTGCTTCTGGCAGGCAAAAATACGAAGACACAGGTTTTTCTGCAGTGGCATATCAATGTTCAGTCACTAGCTTTGTGGATACTGAAAAGCAGTTGCAGTAATGTTGGTGGCAGCTGGAATCAAATCAGTCTTCTGGCATCCAGGTGCCAACTTCATTGTTGTCAAGAGGCAGCTGGAGCAGGAAAAGTAGGAGCCTCCTGATCCTGGATTCAACTACAGCAGATTGCTCTCAAACTCACTAATTCTAGCAGCCCTCCTGATCCCTCAACTTCCTTTCTTTCCTTCTTCCTTCCTTTCTTCTTTCCTTCTTCCTTCCTTTCTCCTTCCTTCCGTTCTTTTCATCTTTACTTCTTTTTTTCTTTCTCGTTCTCTTTCCTTCCTTCTTTTTCTTTCTCTCCGTCTTTCTTTCCTTCTTTCTCTCTTTCTTTTCTTTATTTACTTCCTTTCTTCACTTGCTTGCTTTTTATTTATTTTGAGACATAGTCTTGCTCTGTCTCCCAGGTTGGAGTGCAATGGTGCTATCTGAGCTCATTGCAACCTCTGCCTCCCAGGTTCAAGCGATTCTTCCACTTCAGCCTCCCTAGTAGCTGAGATTATGGGCACTGGGCATGACGATCCCCAACTTTCTAACTGTAATAGAAGGTGGCTGCTTTGTTGATATGTCAGCTTAGCCATTTCATTCCAGAAGTCATTTCTAGGGACCTAACCTACTGCACATTCCTTTCAACCTTTGCAGTGATTTATTTAAGCATCTAATTTTCTGTAGTAAGCCACTTTTCACTTAAAATTGCCAAAGTGATTCTTATTCCTCCAACTGGCCCTTGGCTGATACAGCAGCTGAGAGAATTATAGCCTGTTTTAACTAGATTACAGGTTCAATGCCCCTTTCTTTGCCCTTGGTTTATTAGATGTCTTTGGCTCTAATTAATGCCAAGCCAAGATGAAAACTCATGATCAGTCATTTTAATGCTAGTCTCTTCAATTTCTCAGATTGGATTACTGCTGCAAAATAACAAACTAGCATTTCAGTATTTATTTACTGTAATTTTGAAATACCATACTAATGCCAGTATATCATTTTAAAAATTAGTCAGAATTCATATGTTTAAAAACCAATGAAATTAAAAATATAATAGATTTTAAACAGAAAAAACTTAAATAAAAATGTAAATTAATGTAGACATAAATCTTAAACACATTTTCTAATTCTAATAAAACCATTAGATGATAAAAATGGAAAAAAGAATCACTGAAAACTATAACCTAAATATATAAAATAAAAATAATGTTAAAGTTAAACATTTTAAGATGAACATTTCAGCTTTTTAAAATGCAAACTTAAAAGACAAATGCAGCAGCATGCGTGCATTAAGATGCCAGATATTTTGTATAACGTATTTTAAGCTTCAGCTACAAATTCTGATTCTTTGCTTATAAATGGAATGTTGAGAAAATAAGTGTCATGGCAATCGAAACATTATCCTCTAGCTCTTTCATCTTCAAATAATCTTATCTCCTGTCTTATGATTTTAAATAAATATTTTTAGATACTTTTATTTTGCGGGAGGGTCAAATCTTTATATTGAGAGTGAAATGTTCTTGTTTTAAGAAAGCATTTCCAGTCTGTCTTACTCTTCTTTGGTTCCATTGTGTATAGATGGAGCATCTGATTTAGAATTACCTGTATCTATTTTGATTTCATATTTGCTTGACACTTTGAAAAGTCATCTAACTAAAATAAAATCTATTCTTTCAGTAGAAGCTTTGCAGGACTCCAATAATGACTGCTTATTTAAAGTCATGCACACAAGGATGTGGATTGGATATCATTTTTGTAGTCCAGTCATTTAACTTATTCTCAAGATAAAAATCACTTGGACTTCAGGTTTTTTTGTTTTGTTTTGTTTTTTGAGATGGAGTCTTGCTCTACTGCCCAGGACAGAGTGCAGGCTCACTGCAACCTCCACCTCCTGGGTTCAAGCGATTCTCCTGCCTCAGCCTCCTGAGGAGCTGGGATTACAGGTGCCTGCCACCAAGCTCGGCTAATTTTTGTATTTTTAGTAGAGATGGGGTTTCACCATGTTGGCCAGGCTGGTCTCAAACTCCTGACCTTGTGGTCTGTCTTACCTTTTATCCAGTTTGTCAGTCTGTGTCTTTTGACTGAGGCATTTAGACCATTTACATTTAACATTAATATTGTTATATGTGAATTTGATCCTGCCATTTTGTTACTGGCTGGTTGTTTTGCCCATTTGTTGATGCAGTTTCTTCACTGCATCGTTAGTCTTTACCATTTGGTACATTTTTGCAGTGGCTGGTACTGGTTGTTCCCTTCCATGTTTAATGCTTCCTTTAGAAGCTCTTGTAAGGCAGGTCTGCTGGTAACGAAGTCTCTCAGTAGTTGCCTGTCAGTAAAGGATTTTATTTCTCCTTCACTTATGAAGGTTAGCTTGGCAGGATATGAGGTTCTGTGTTGAAATTTCTTTTCTTTAAGGATGTTGAATATTGGCCCCCACTATCTTCTGTCTTGTAGAGTTTCTGCCAAGAAATCCTCTGTGTCTGATGGGCTTCCCTTTGTGGGTGACCTGACCTTTCTTTCTGGCTGCCTTTAGCATTTTGTCCTTCATTTCAACCCTGGTGAATCTGATGATTATGTGCCTTGGGGTTGCTCTTCTTGAGGAATATCTTTGTGGTGTTCTCTGTATTTCCTGGATTTGAATGTTGGCCTGCCTTGCTAGGTTGGGGAAGTTCTCCTGGATAGTATCGTGAAGAGTGTTTTCCAGTTTGGATTCATTCTCCCCGTCACATTCAGGTACACCAATGAAGTGTAGATTAGATCTTTTCACATAATCCCGTATTTCTTGGAGGCTTTGTTTATTTATTTTCACTCTTTTTTCTCTAATATTACTTTCTTGCTTTATTTCATTGAATTGATCTTCAATCTCTGATATCCTTTCTTCTGCTTGATCGATTTGCCTATTGAAACTTGTGTATGCTTTGTGAAGTTCTCGTGCTGTGTTTTTCAGCTCCATCAAGTCGTTTATGTTATTCTCTAAGCTGGTTATTCTAGTTAGCATTTCATCTAACCTTTTTTCAAGGTTTTTAGTTTCTTCACATTGGGTTAGTTAGAACATGCACCTTTAGTTCAGAGAAGTTTGCTATCACCCACCTTCTGAAGCCTGTTTCTGTTAATTTGTCAAACTCATTCTCCATCCTGTTTTGATCCCTTGTTGGTGAGGAGCTGTGATCTCTTGGAGGAGGAGAGGCACTCTGGTCTTTGATGATTTCATTCTTTTTGCACTGGTTTCTTCCCATCTTCATGGATATAACCATCTTTGATCGCTGAAGTTGGTGATTTGGGATGGGGTCTCTGAGTGGATGCCCTTTCTGTTGATGTTGAAGCTATTTCTTTTTGTTTTTTAGTTTTCCCTCCAACAGTCAGGTGCCTCTGCTGTAGGACTGCTGGAAGTCCACTCTAGACCTTGCTTGCCTGGCAATCACCCATGGAGGTTGCAGATCAGCAAGTATTGCTGTCTGATCTTTCCTCTGATAGCTTTGTCTTGGAAAGGTACCTGCCAGGTGACAGCCAGAGCTCTCCTGTATGAGTCATTTTTTTGGTTATACAGGGGTCAGGGAGCCACTTGAGGGGGCAGTCTGTCCCTTGCCTGCCTGCAGAGATGCTGCTGGGCTGTCACAGACTCAGCCCAGCTGCTGTGTAAGCTTCCTCTGGCTTTTGTTTACACGGGTAGGCTTAGACCTGCCTCAGCAATGGTGGATGCCCTTCTCCCCACCGAGCTCAATAGTACTGGGTCGAGCTCGAACTGATGTGCTGGCTGTGAAACTCTCAAGTGAGAGAGCTTCAGTTTGTTGCTCTTTTGTGGGGTGGGACCCATGCAGCCGTATCACCTGTCTCCCTTCTTTCAGCTCCCCCTCTTTCTGGGGTGGGTAGCTCCATCCCGCAGGTGCTCTCAGTGCTAGTCAAAACATTCACCCTAGATCTCACCCAGATCTGTGCTGACAGCTTGTGGCATCTGCCGGAGCTGCTGCTCAGATCTGTGTTAGTAACTAGCAGTGCTTTTCAGCCCAGTGGGGATCTCCTGGTCTGTGGTTTGCAGAGGGCGTGGGAGAAGTGCAGTATCAGAACTGGAGTGCTGGGGTAGGGTGAAATCCCTGATCCTCTGGTCAGTTGCACTTCCCAGGTGAGTCATGCCCCACCCTGCCACAGTTTGCCCTCCTTGGGCTATACCCACTGTCCAACCAGTCCCGTTGAAAGGAACCTAGTACCTCGGTTGGAAATGCAGAGATCAGTCGCCTTCTGTGTCTGTCTTGCTGGAAGCTGTGCTCCAGAGCTGTTCCTATTCAGCCATTTGGCAGAATTCCCCGATCCTATTATTTCTTATCTTTCATCTTTCACTCTTACAGAAGCAGTAGGATGTGGAGGTCCTGAGTAACTACCAAGGTACCCATCTTCCTAGATTTGCAGCCCAGCTCCATCATCTATGAGTTATGTGACCTCCAGCAAGTTACTTATCCCTAGATGTAAAATGATATTGCTATTATTAGCTTATCATTTTTTATTTAAAAAATTGACATTTTCCTTTTTTTTATAACTTTTTTTTTAACCAAGCATAGGTTTGAAATTTAGACACGTCACAGATATGTAGAAATGCAACTTCATTTTGTCTATGTGAATGGAATGTACTCATCAACTCCATTTTTACTCCATAATTGATAATACTGAAATTAGCCCTCAGAAGAAAAGGAAGAGGGGTTTATTTTAATGGTTGCCTCTGTGCATTAAAACTCTGCTTAAACTTCCTCCATTTTATGTGTCTCATTACATTTAAAAGAACAGAAGGAAGCTCAAGTCAGCCAACACCCTATTGATAGCCTTCTTGGTGAAAAAGAATGCATAACAGGTTTAGCCTTAAAGAGACAAATATTTATCCTACAGTTCAATTCAATTTCATTGACAAAGGAAGGCAGTGGGATATAGCTTGTGAGGGGAGTTAATTTGACCACAGCATTATAGCTAAGAAAATAATTTTTCTGTGCAACTGTAGTATGTATCTTTCTGAAGGCTAGATGGAAACAGGAAAAGTACTATGAATAGTATTTTATTTATTCTCAATTTTTTTAACAGGATGACTATTCTGTAATATTTTCCATTACATGTTATTTCAATATGCATCTAAGAAAATGTATATATATTTAGTAAAACAAAATGCTTAGAATTTTTTTTTATTAAAAATAACCTTTGGGCAAAGTAATATAAGGAAGTCTGAGTATCAAATGCATTATCCACAGTAGTTACTAAATTGATCCACACCAAAACAGCAGCAAAACAGTTTTAGAGATTTTATCCCTCAATACATATACTTTTCTTACAACAGAGTGTGAAAGGGACAAAGCTCACATTCCTCTGACCCTGCTTTTCTTGATTCATCATGTCTTGTCTCTCTTGCAATATTGGAGCAGAATTTCAGGGTTAAGTCTGGTTAAATCAAGGAGACTATCCTGATAGGAAGAGACTTCTAACAAAATCAATCAACTCTAAATGAGATTGGGATTCTAGAATGAAGAGCTGTGAGGGATAATCAGGCAGACTGTGGGTAAACGATTATTTCTGCTCCAAGAACAAAACGTGCTTTGGGAGTTTCTTCCCTCTTAAAGTCAACCAAAACTCAGTTCCCCTCCCGTTTCACTGCTTCCTGTTACTTTCTATAGAAAACAGTATTTACAAATGACAATTACATAATTAATTATTTAGGTAGTCAACTTCCCTGAACAAAATAACAGTAGCAGGTGTTCAGCTAGTGAGCACAGCTTATGCAAGAGTAAAGACATCTGGTCCACTGGGTCACTGTGACACAGGGCTCAGATGCAGGGACGGGTGCACACCATGACACCAAGGTAAATTGATGGTCAGCCACTAAACTGCAGCCAACAAAAAACATCATTGTAGAGTTGAATTGTGATTATTGCACTAAATGCACTTATTTTTCTGATAGTCTGATGGAACACGTTTAGCAGTATCTCAATATGTGACACAAATTCTAAAACTATATAATAGCCAAGCCCACTGACTTAGCTATAGAAATGCTAAAACATTCTCATTACAATAAGAATAGTTTAAGACTATCCCTTCAAATGTGGCTAGCACAAAATATCAGAAAGTTTAGGCTTGCTTATTTTTTAAATTTTTGCTTTAAGTGTAACACATACAGGAGAGTATGCAAATTTTAAGTATGTAGCTCAAAGAACATTTAGAAGAAAACACACTCATTCCACTAGCACCCAGATCAAGGTATGAAGTATCACCAGCATCCCAGAAATCTTTTTTTGTGCTGCATCCTAGTAATTCCCACCTCAAAGGTAACTGCTTCAATTTCTGTCACCCAAAATTAATTATGACTGTTTCTGAACTTTAATGGAATCATTCAAACTGCATGTGCCTGGGCTCCTAGGTGTCTGCTTTTTTCACTCAATAGTAATTTTGTGAAGTTCATCCAAGGTACCACAGTAATTTCCCCTATTACTTAGCTCCCTTGCAGAATGTATGAAAACTTACTAATCTATTCTATGGATGTGCATTTCAATTGCTTGCTGCTGTTACAAATAGAACTGCTCTGAGCATTCCAATACATGTCTTCCAGTGATCATATACTGTGTAAGCATTATTTTGGGAATAAACCCAGGAGTGGATTTGCCAGAATTAAAGATTATGTGTGCTGTCACTTTGCCAAAATGATTTTGCAAATCTGATTTCCTACCAGCAGTAGATAAAAGTTTTGGTTGTTCTACATTCTCATCAACTCCTGGCATTGTCAGATTTTTAGTGTTAGCCATTCTGGGAGATGTGTAGTATCCTATCATGTTTTAACTTATATTTTCCTGTTGATTTGAAAGTTGAGTATCTATTATTTTAAATATTTATTGGCCATTTGGATAAATTCCTTTGAGAAATTCTGGTCCAAGTCTTTTGCTATGTATTAATTAAATTATTCTACTTTTGTTGTTGTTGTTGTTTTTGTTTTTTTTGAGACAGAGTCTCACTCTATTGCCCAGGCTGGAGTGCAGTGGTGCAATCTCGGCTCACTGCAACCTCTGTCTCTCGGATTCAAGCGAATCTCCTGCCTCAGCCTCCTGAGTAGCTGGGACTACAGGCACGCACCACCACTCCTGGCTAACTTTTGTAATTAGTGGAGATGGGGTTTCAGCATGTTGGACAGGCTGGTCTCAAACTCCTGACCTTGTGATCCACCCGCCTCAGCCTCTCAAAGTGCTATTGCAGGCGTGAGCCATTACACTCAGACAGATTATCCTACTTTTTAAAAATTAATCTGTTAGACTTAATTAATCTGTACAAGTCCTCTATTAGATATAATATGTTATAAATGTATTCTTCTCTGTGTTTCATCTTTTATTCTCTTCATAGTAACTTTTAATAACAAGAATTTCTAATTTTAATAAAATCAAATTCATTAAGCTTTTCTTTTATGCTTATTGCTGTTTGTTTTCTGCTTATCAAATCTTTGTTTAACAAATCTTTGCCTGTGTATTGGTCATAAAGATATTCTCTGTCTCATATTATCTTCTAGAAGTTTTATTGTTTTTATTTTCTTCAATTCCACCTGAATTTTATTTTTATGGCTGGTATGAAGGATCAATGTTCTTCATTTCACCATAGGAATATCCTGTTGTTCTAGCACTATTATAGATTAGGCCATCGGTTGCAGTAATATTTGGAGTCTAATCAGGTGACCAAACGTGTGGATCTGTTGCTGAATTACACATTCTATTCCATTGACTTATTTGTCTATCCTTGTGCCAGTACCATACACTTGATTATTATATCCTAATGAGACCAGATATCTAGTAATTTAAGTCTTCTAACTTTGTTCTTCAAAGTTACTTTGTCTATTCTTAATTATTTGCTTTTTGATATAAATTTTAGAATCAGCTTCATATTTCCTCTAAAATAATGACTGGAATTTTCACTGAGATTGCATTATATCTACAGATCAATTTAGCAATAAATGATATATTGTAATATTTAACCACTTTATTCATGAACACAATATATTATTCCATGAATTTGGGACTTCTTTAGTTTCTCTCAGTAATGTTTTCAGGTCTTCTGTGTTCTTGTAGGTCTTTCATTAAATTATTTCTATGTCCTTGGTAATTATAATTTTTATATTAAAACTAATTTTTATAATAAAAAATAAGCTTCATCTTAAATAATTGTTTACTAAGATATAGAAATACCACTGATTTTTGGACATTGACTTTATATCACAAATATTCCTAAATCCATTAATTAACTCTAATAGTTTAGCTATAGATTCCTTGGGACTGTCTATATAAATAACCATTACAATTGAAAATGACAATATCTTCATTTCTCTTAGACTTTACCTGATTTTCTTTCTTATTTTACTCAAGTGGCTGGGACTTCTATTACAGTGTTGAATAGAAGTTGTGTTCAGTCTTTGATTTCACCTGAAAATCTTCCCATATTTCACTATTAAATATAAAGTTAATGTAGATGTTTTATAGATGCCGTTTACAAGATTGAGGAGAATGGTTTTTGTTCTTAATTTTATGAAATTTTTATTTGTAATGAATAAGTAACAAATGTGATCAAATATTTTCATGTATATATTGAAATGACCATATTGTATATCTTATTTGTTATTTATAATGGCTATTTGTATATCTTCTTTTAAGCAATATCTGTTCAGATCCTTTGCTTACTCTTTAATGGATTTATTTATTTATTTATAGGGTTTCTGCTATAAATATACACTACAAGAATTTCATAATGCAATCATAAGTATTTAATAGCAGGATAGACCAGGAGGAGGAGCTAATCTCAGAGTCTGAAGACTGGCTTTTTAAAATAGGAAAGTCAGACAAGAATAGAGGAAAAAGAACGAAAAGGAATAAACAAAGCTGTTGTCTGATGGGCTTCACTTTGTATGTGACCTGACCTTTACCTTTACTACTTTTAACTTTTTTTTTTTTCATTTTGACCTTGGAGAGTCTGATAATTTTGTCTTGGGGATGATCTTCTTGTGAAGTATCTTACTGGGGTTTTCTGCATTTGCTAAATTTGAACGTTGGTCTTTATAGCTAGGTTGGGGAAGTTCTCATGGATGATATCGTGGTATGTTTTCCAAGTTGGTTCCATTCTCCCCATCTCTTTCAGGGACACTAATGCATCATAAATGTGGTCTCTTTACATTATCCCATATTTCTTGGAGTCTTTGTTTATTACTTTTCATTCTTTTTCCTCTATTCTTGTCTGACTTTCCTATTTTAAAAAGCTAGTCTTCAGATTCTGAGATTAGCTCCTCCTCTTGGTCTATCCTGCTATTAAATACTTATGATTGCATCATGAAATTCTTATAGTGTGTTTTTTAGCTCTATCTGGTCAGTTATGTTCTTTTCTATAGTGATTATTTTGTATGTCAGCTCCTACACTGTTTTATCACAATTTTTAGCTTCTTTGAATTGAGTGTCACTATACTCCTGTAGCTCAATAATCTTCATTTCTATTGATACTCCAAATTCTATTTCTGTCATTTCAACCATCTCAGTCCAGTTCACAACTCCTGCTGGAGAGGTTTGTAAGTTGTTTGGAGGAAAGAAGGCACTCTGGCTTCTTGAGTTTTTTTCTTTTGGATGGTGGGGGCAGTTCTTCCACTGATTATTTCTCATTTTTGTGGGTTTACCTACTTTAAATCTTTGAGGTTGCTGACCTTTAAATTTTTTTTTTCCTTTTTCCTATCTGATAACCGTGAGGGTTTGATTGTAGTGTAAGGTGAATTCAGCTGACAGGCTTCAATTCTCAAAGATTTTAGGTGGCCAATACTCAGCTCCCAAATCCTGGAGTGGGTGCACTAACACAAAGGGACTTGTATTGGGCCCCAACTTTGTTCTCTGGCTCCTGAAGGTTAGGAATCTATTGCAGTGGGGGTGCCGAGGTGGAGCAGATGTGGCAGAGTGCTGGTAGGGGCTGGGATGCCTGCTTCCTTGCCAGCATTCACCACAGTAGTGATGGCAGCACAGCTAGGTATGGGTGGGGGGCCTGCTGGTGACTGTTTGCCAGGTCACTCTGGAGGTGGTGTTGGCTGGAGATGGTCGGGAGGTACTGGCAGGCACAGGTCTGGATGCCTTTTCTGTGCACCACAAACAGGAGTAATTGCTCAGGGCAGGGGAAGATCCACTGTTTTATGCACAGTGTTGGCACAAGGGTGGAGCACTGATAGGGGCAGGGTTGTCTGGCTCAGTGCCCACAAAGGCTCCATCTGCAATGGTGGTTGACAGGGGCTGAAGGGGAGGCAGACTGCACTCCCACACATAGATGGTGCAAGGAAGGCAAAACCCATCAATGCAGACAGACACCAACAAAGTGCTATGTGGAGTTGCTATGGGCCCTTGAGAAGCTACAATATGAGGAAGGAGCAAGCAGACTGGTGTATAGCCATAAGGGCGCCCCACTAGAACTCTCTGCTGGTCAGGCATGGTCCACCAGTGGAGAAGCTATGCTCCCAGGGCACCCAAGACTGCACTGAAACCAGAAGTGGCCAGGGCAGGGCTCTGGAAGAGGCTAGCAGTCCAAGGGGTGCTCAGGTTGGAGCAGCCCCATCAGGTTGGAGCAGTCCCATCTGATTGGCAAGATCCCCCTGCAGAGATCAGAACCAACATTTCCTCTAGGGCTAAAGTCTCCTATGAAAGCAAGTTGAGCCTAGGGAGATGGCCATCCCTAGCTGCACTCCACTAGAGATGCTCCCACACCAAACCCTCTGGCCTCCACATCATCTGGATTATTGCCCCTACCACTTCTCTAAGCAGCTATCCCTGAAAACTTCAGTGTCCTTGGTGGTCGATCTTCTCCTGCTGGGACTTTAGAGGCCCATGGAGAGAGTAGGTTACTCCTTGCCAGTTCAACTTGCCCATTCCTCCAGAACCACTGTGGGCCAGGAACAAGTCCTGGCGTGCGGAAGCCCCATGCATGGTTCCATGCTTTCTTCCACTTCAGCACAACTTTTGTGTCTTTCCTCCATTCACTCTCAGTGCCTTCCCTCTGGAGAGCTGTTAGGAGCACACCAGCAGTCTTGGTCCCTTGGTGGGAGCTATTTTACCTGGCTGCACCGAATCTGCCATTTTGCATTCCCTTTGTATATATTATTCTTTGGTGTTTACCTTAGAGATTATAACAAGTATACTTCACTGATTAGAGTCTATCTTAAATTCTTACTTTCTTAGTTTCATATGCCCAATTCTCAAATTTGTGTTATAATTTTTTTTTTTTTTTTTAGATGGAGTGTCAGTCTGTTGCCCAGGCTGGATTGCAGTGGCCCAGTCTTGGCGCACTGCAAGCTCCACTTCCCGGGTTCAAGAGATTCTCCTGCCTCAGCCTCCTGAGTAGCTGGGATTCCTATCGCCTGCCACCACACCCAGCTAATTTTTTTGCATTTTTAGTACAGACAGGGTTTCACCATGTTGGCCAGGCTGGTCTCAAACTCCTGACCTTGTGATCTGTCCGCCTCAGCCTCCCAAAGTGCTGGGAGTACAGGTGTGAGCCACTGTGCCCAGCCATTATGATTTTTATATATTTAAATTCTACATATATTTGAAATGCCATAGGACCATTTTAATTGTTTTAAAACGTCAGTATTTGAATAGCTTTATCCATATGTACACTCTTCATTTTTCTTTTTTCCTGCATTTTCGTGATTTAAACTGGAATTCTTTTCCTAATGAAAAACTTCCTCTGTATTTTCTTTAGCATGTGTCAGCTGATGACATATCCTTCCAGGGTTCTTTGTTGTTGTTGCTTCTTTCACTTGCATTTTTTTAAGAATGTATTTTTAAGTTGGTAGTCATTTTTTTAAGACTTTAAAAATTATTTTGTCTTCCAGTTAAAATTTTTTTTTTTTTTTCTGAAAACTCATCTTTAATCTTAATGTATTCCTTTAACAATGCATCTTTGTATTGGATATTTTAAGAATTTATTCTATTTTTTTAAAACAGCTGTACTACGATTTGCCTAAGTGCACTTTTTTTTTTTTATTCTGTATGGAATCTACAGATTCCTGAATCTCCCATGATATTCAGAACCAGGTTTAGAATATTCATAGCCAGTATCTCTTCAAATTTGTTTATATCTCATTCTTTACTGTTTTATGGGACTCTGATTATCTTTCTGTTAGATCTTTAGGCCTTTTCCCACATTCCATTTGTTGTAGCTATTTTCTGGATGCTAAGAAAATAACTATGTATATATGTATGCATGTGTGTGTGTGTATCCTATGAACCTATTCTCCAGTTTTCTTCTGCTCTGTCTGATCTTAAGTCCACCTACTAAATTTTTAGTTTGTTATAATTTGAAGTTCTAAAATTTTTTAATTGATCTTTTTTATAATTTTCTAGCTTTCTTGCTATAGCTTTAATATTTCCTCTATTTTATGGACATATTAATTATCATTTTTAAAGACTGGTAATTTTAATATCTGGATCATCTATGGGTTTGTTTCTACTGCCTTTTTTCTCTTGACTTTCATTCATTCGGCCCTATTTTCTTACATGTGTATTAATTTTGGATGCTGACATTTGATATAAGAAACTTTAGAAACTATATGTTATTTTCTCCAGAGAGAATTTAATTTTTCTTCTGGTAATTGGATATATTATGAGTACCTGATTTTGATACCATCAGGGATTGAGGTGATTCCAAGTGGTATTTCAGATGTTGTGAATGCTGTCCTACTTGCTGTTTTCTTTATTCAAAGTGGAGATCTTCAGACGTCTCAAATGAACACAAGGTGTGTTTACTAGGCTCTGCCTTCTTTTTTTTTTTGAGACGGAGTTTCGCTCTTGTTACCCAGGCTGGAGTGCAATGGCGCGATCTCGGTTCACCGCAACCTCCGCCTCCTGGGTTCAAGCAATTCTCCTGCCTAAGCCTCCTGAGTAGCTGGGATTACAGGCACGTGCCACCATGCCCAGCTAACTTTTTTTGTATTTTTAGTAGAGACAGGGTTTCACCATGTTGACCAGGATGATCTCGATCTCTCGACCTCGTGATCCACCCACCTCAGCCTCCCAAAGTGCTAGGATTACAGGCTTGAGCCACCACGCCCGGCTGGCTCTGCCTTCTTGAGCATCCTTGAATTTAAGTTGACCCCTCAGCACCATAAAATATCAAGAGAAAAAAAAAAAAAAAACAAACAAGCAAACAAATTTCTGCTCAGATATTTAGTCCTATGGAAGTACTTTTGCTTATTTTTTGACCTCTCAACTCTCAAACACAGCTTAAGAACTGGTAAATTTCTTGAACAGAGATTTTGTGCAGAATATTCAACTTACTTCTTTATGGTTCCCTTTTTTCAAGTCCTGTTTGCCTTGGTAGCCTGGAGCTCCAATGTTTATCCTCCCAGCCTAACCAGTTTGTCACCACCACAAGGCTACCACTTTCTGCTCAGCCTCTATATCCCTCAGTGTGAATGGGCAGATAATCTGTTGGGAGAAAGAGGTCTGTATTTCTTACTCTAACTTTTCCTTCATTCTAAAACCTTGACCCTACAAGTTCTCTCTGTTTACTTGTTCTATAATATATTTAAACAGCTGGAGCTTTGTTTATGATTTTGTTTTCCTTTCTTAAATTATTTCTTGCTTTGATAATTCCTCATGGTAGGACATTTGGTATGATTCAACCTACTCTCCATAGCCAAAACCTATGATTAATTCAATATGCTCTCTCTTCCAAAGCACCATTAATAGTGATATTTGTTGAGAAATAAATTCTATATTTACTTTGAAAATAATGCATTTTATTTGTGTATATGAAAACCCAAATATTGCTAAAATAATCTACGTAGTTGGTTTTTTTTATTGGATCACATAGTAGAGATGAAATATCAATAGGTCTGAAATGAGAGGTTTTAATTTTGATAACATACTTATCATTTTATGCTTATTTATGATATTAACTGTGTTAAACAGAAATAGTTAAACTCTTAGAATGAAAATACAGTTTGGTTATTTTGTTGGTGTGGAAATTATAAAAGCAAACCACTTGGTAGGTCAAAAAATTCTGTCCTAAATTTCCTATGGCTTTCTTCAGGTTACAAACAGTGAGAGTGATACATAGGAAAAAAAATGAAATCTTTTGTCACTTATAATTTTCATGGTAAAGAAAAAAGCAACATTTTCCCAGGAAAGAATCAAGCAAATCATAACAGGAACATATAATGCAGTAGAAATTAACATACTGCAAGAGGAATATAAACAGAAGACTGAGTAATAATTAACATATTTATGGCTTATAAATCACTTTCACCTACACTATCTCATTTGATCCTAGCAACACCACTTGGAGCAATGTATTATCTTCAATGTTATTATTGAAACTTCTACTGGCAGAGTCAACAAAATAGAAACCTGGGCTCAAATGCCAGGCTTCTGAGATGTTCACAAAATCTTTCAATATTTAATGACTACTTATAAATGACAGGCATTATCTGTGATAGGAAGAATAATACAAGAATAAAACTGAAGTGATCACTGCTATTTCGGAGCTTACAAATCATGAAGGAATCAGAAAATAATCAAATACAATACACAGTGATAATGTCTATGATGAGGGAAGTGTGGAGTTGTAAAACAAATAAGCAGGGTCAAAATCAAGATCTGGAAAAGAGACAGATGGTCAGGGAAGTCTTTCCAGAGAAGGAGAACTCTAACGCAGATAAAATAAAATCAAGAGGTGGAAAAGTATACTCTGAATAACTCAAAGGAGGTCATCATGGGCAGAATATAGAATGTAGGGGCCCAGAGGTACTGGATGAGACGGGGTAGTTCCAAGTCTGCATTAAAAAAAGAATACTGCTAATATTATGTGTTTAAGAGCTTTACTGGAATACTAGTAAGTTTATTAGATTGTATTAACAGATTATAGTTCTAATGTACTTCTTAGATTTAGAAAGTATAACAAATAAAATTCTGAAGCTATAATTTCAGATCCTAAGGGTAGTTTTAAAGTAGATTTACCTAATTTCTCATCGAAAGTTTATTTGATAAAAAATTTTTAACGAACTGTTCTACTCAGATGTTTTGGATGCCTTGCAGAGGTTAGCAGAGATCTAACAGGTTCTTGATATATATCTGTGGTGTTAAATCTCCAGAGATTTTAACATGCAGAAGTAGGAGAAGGAACATAGAGCACATCCTGTTAGGTCCAGATAACATCCAAAATTAGAACCATAGGCAAGGCTGGAGTGTGTAGCACATTTCTAGACCATTGTCCCAACAAGTCAAGAGAAAGTTAACTAAGCGAGAATCAGAACTCAAGTTTCAGGAAGCAAGACTGAAGATTGAAAAATTAAGAACAGACCATTATACTTGGACCACACAGGAAGGCAGAGGTTGAAACAAGGAAAACTCTCAGACTTTCTTCCTCTTTAGAGTAAAGCTGCACAATCCCCAGAGCACCTGGGAAAGGCTCTTTGAGAGATGGCTGAGGGTTCAAGGAGGACTCTGGCATCTTTCACTGAAGGGCTTATACTTAGCATGTAGATCCTATTTCTAAGCCACAAAATAGAGAAAGGCTTTTGTTGACATTTTCCAGTCATGTTGCCAGACTAGAGAATTCTTCTGGGAAAAGTGTGTTCCTGGAAGCAGAAAAGTGGTTCCTTCACTGGGCAGCTGTTGAAATGCATAATGTTGGATGAGATGGGCCACTTTAACCTGAGTCTCATTAAGGACAAAAACTTGGAGTGTGCAAGCAGTGCCTTGTGGAAGAAAGGCAGAGTACGCAGAATATCATCCAAGCCCATATTACAAATCCTGTTCTCACTGTGATGCTTCAGGTACCTTACAGGAAATCTGTACCAAACCTCTTCAATCATCATCCTTCCAGCTTCCCAGCATGGGTGACAATGTCACTGTCATTATTTATTTCATTCCATTCTAAAGACTTACTTTATATGTTACTTTTGTAATTTATTGTGAACTAATGTACCTCTTAGATTTAGAAAGTATAACAAATAAAATTCTGGAGCTATAATTTCAGATCCCTAAGGCTTGTTTGAATAAGTTGAGATAATAATTGTTCTCCAAAAGTTTAATTCAGACTTGATAAATCTCCCATAGTCATGCAGCTTACCTCTTCAAAGAAATCAGGGTGGTTTTAAAAGGAGTAATAAGGAAATGATACTGCTAAGACACTGAAGGTTTGGCATCGTCCTTTAATTCCCTCTGTACTGATGTTCGCATTGGAGAGGTTGTAACTAAGTGATGCTTAAACGACCTTTCAAATCACTTAATATCATGAACGTAAATTGGTAAACACTGGTGAGCTGACTCTATAACAACCAGTTGATTGACCAACTGTCCCATTTTCAAACCTTGTTAAAACTCTTTCAGTGCCTTTGTGGAGGTACTGAGTGCAGGTGCATGGGCAGATTCCTTTGCCCCTGACATAGGTGGTATAACATGAAGGCCACTGACAGGTAACTGGAGTTAAGTTCCCCAAAAGAGCTGACATAATTAGCTCTCTGTGTCCCCTATCAGGTTATTCTAGTGTAAAAGCTGCAGAGAGTCAATCAGATCAGATTTGAAACCTGTCTCTGACACTTTATAGCTATATAACCTTGGTAAATAACTTCAACTCTATGTATCTTTGTGACTTTATCTATAAAGTAATAGTGATGATAATAGTTACTTTATAAAATACTAGGTGGATTAAATGAGATATGTTTTAATGCTCTAACAAGGAGTTTGGTACATAAAAGAGAGACAATACCCGACTACTGTTTTTCTGCAATGCCTGGAATCTATACCCTAAGCTTGTTTTTTAGTGTTTTCTCTATGTCTTTTATCTTAAATAAAAACAAACTCTCCCCAAAGCTATCATTCAAATGGTTATTCCTCTTTTTCTCCCATATGGCCAGGTAAGGAGAAGTTGATGTTTTTCACCTACTATCAGCTCTTCTAGATCTTATTAGTCTACCCTCACTTCAAGACCTTTCTTTCAATGACTTGATTCTCTTCTTCTCCATGATTTTACCTGTAAACATATTTAAGCATTTCTTATCTTAGAAGAAAAACTAAATTAAGCAAACAAAATAAACATTCCCCTCAATTCTATGCTCTTCATTACTTTAACAACCTCCTTCTTAGGGCATTATCCTAACTGAATTAACACAGAAACAGAAAAAGAAATACCTCATGATATCACTTAAAAGTGGGAGCTAAACCTTGGGTACATACAGACACAAAGATGAGAGCAGTAGACAATGGGATTCCCCAAACGAGAAGGGAGGAATGGGGACAAGGATTGAAAAACTACTTATCGGGTACTATGTTCACTACTTGGGGGACAAGATCAATAGAAGTCCAAACCTCAGCATCATGCAATCTACCCATGCAACAAACCTGCACATGTACCCTCTGAATCTAAAATTTAAAATAATAATAATAAGCAATCTCCTTTTTCACTTGAAAGACAAATACGTCTTCCTCTAAGTCCCTTGCTAAGAACTATAAATCAAATAAGTAAGTCAGGATTCTTGCCCAGAAGATGGTCATGGTATTCAAAAAAATATATAGGTTGAGTATCCCTTGTTTGAAATGCTTGGGACCAGAAGTGTTTCAGACTTCAAATTTTTTTTTTTTTGGAATGTTTAAATATACATAATGAGATATCTTAAAGATGAGACCCAAGTTTAAATACAAAATCCATTTAACTTTCATATACACCTTCTACACATAGCCTGAAGGCAATTTTATACAATATTTTAAAATAATTTTGTGCACAAAACAGAGTTTGTGTACATTGAAACAGCAGACAGCAAAGATGTCGCTATCTCAGCCTCCCATGTGGACAAACTGGTTGTTTGGCATCATCATTATTCCTGACTCTAAATATATATCCTACCAATAAGCAACAACTTTCTTCTACTTATTCTTACATAAATTCTTAACAGTAAATTACATGTCAAACCATTAATATAGTGAAAAAAATTATGCATCCAGGGTGACTAATGAGCACAGTAGCATCACCAGAATACCTATATCAGCTGTTAAAGAGCAACAACAAACACCTGTGATGCTGTATTTTAATTAAAAGTATACTGTCCGCTGTTTATTTTATTTTCTCCTTTTTTCTTATTGCACTTTAGGCTCTGGGGTACATGTGCAAAACATGCAGGATTGTTGCACAGGTACATACATGGCAATATAGTTTGCTGCCTCCATCCCCCACTGTCACCTATGTCTGGCATTTCTCCCCGTTATACCTCCCCAACATCATTACCTCCTGCTGTCCCTCCCCTGTTTCCCCACAACAGACCCCAGTATGTAATGCTTCCCTCCCTGTGTCCATGAGTTCTCATTGTTCAACACCCACCTATAAGTGAGAACATGCAGTGCTTGTTTTTCTGTTCTTGTGTCAGTTTGCTGAGAATGATGGTTTCCAGATTCATCCATGTCCCTACAAAGGACACAACTCATCATTTTTTTATGGATGCACAGTATTCCATGGTGTATATGTGCCACATTTTCCCTGTCCAGTCTATCATTGATGGGCATTTGGGTTGGTTCCAGGTCTTTGCCATTATAAACAGTGCCGCAATGGACATACGTGTGCATGTGTCTTTATAATAGAATGATTTATAATACTTTGGATATATACCCAGTAATGGGATTGCTGGGTCAAATGGAATTTCTATTTCTAGATCCTTGAGGAATTGCCACACTGTTTTCCACAGTGGTTGAACTAATTTACACTCCCACCAACAGTGTAAAAGTGTTCCTATTTCTCCACATCCTCTCCAGCATCTGTTGTCTCTTGATTTCTTAATGATTGCCATTCTAACTGGTATGAGATGGTATCTCAATGTGCTTTTGATTTGCATTCTTCTAATGATCAGTGATGATGAGCATTGTTTCATATGTTTGTTGGCCTCATAAATATCTTCTTTTGAAAACTGTCTGTTCATGTCCTTCACCCACTTTTGAATGGGTTTGTTTGTTTTTTTCTTGTAAATCTGTTTTAGTTCTTTGTAGATTCTGGATATTAGCACTTTGTCAGATGGGTAGATTGCAAAAATTTTTTCCCATTCTGTTGGTTGCTGGTTCACTCTAATGATTGTTCCTTTTGCTGTACAGAAGCTCTGGAGTTTAATTAGATCCCATTTGTCTATTTTGGCTTTTGTTGCCATTACTTTTGGTGTTTTAATGATGAAGTCCTTGCCTATGCCTATGTCTTGAATGGTTTTACCTAGGTTTTCTTCTAGGGTTTTTATGGTGTTAGGTTTTATGTTTAAGTCTTTAATCCATCTGGAGTTGATTTTAGTGTAAGGTGTCAGAAAGTGGTCCAGTTTCTGCTTTCTGCATATGGCTAGCCAGTTTTCCCAACACCATTTATTAAACAGGGAATCCTTTCCCCATTGCTTGTTTTTGTCAGGTTTGTCAAAGATCAGATGGTTGCAGATGTGTGATGTTGCCTCTGAGGCCTCTGTTCTCTTCCATTGGTCTATATCTCTGTTTTGGTACCAGTACTGTGTTGTTTTGATTACTGTAGCCTTGTAGTACAGTTTGAAGTGAGGTAGCATGATGCCTCCAGCTTTGTTCTTTTTGCTTAGAATTGTTTTGGCTATGCGGGCTCTCTTTTGGTTCCATATGAAGTTTAAGGTAGTTTTTTCCAGTTGTATGAAGAGGGTCATAGGTAGCTTGCTAGGTATAACATTGAATCTATAAATTACTTTGGGCAGTAGTATGGCCATTTTCATGACATTGATTCTTCCTAACCATGAGCATGGAATGTTTTTCCATCTGTTTATGACCTCTCTTATTTCCTTGAGCAGTGGTTTGTAGTTCTCCTTGAAGAGGTCCTTTATATCCTTTGTTAGTTGTATTCCTAAGCATTTTATTCTTTTTGTAGCAATTGTGAATGGCAGTTTGTTCTTGATTCGGCTCTCTTTAAGTCTATCATTGGTGTATAGGAATGCTTGTGATTTCTGCACACTGATTTTGTATCCTGAGACTTTGCTGTAGTTGCTTATCAGTTTAAGGAGCTTTTGGGCCAAGACGATGGAGTCTTCTAAATATACAATCATGTTGTCTGTAAATAGAGACAATTTGACTTCCTCCTTTCCTAACTGAATACCCTTTATTTCTTTTTCTGCCTGATTGCTCTGGCTAGAATGTCCAATACTATATTGAATAGGAGCGGTGAGAGAGGGCATCCTTGTCTAGTATCAGATTTCAAAGGGAATGTTTCCAGTTTTTGCCCATTCAGTATGATATTGGTTGTGAGTTTGTCGTAAATAGCTTTTTACAGCTCTGGTGTGCAGTTCCCAGGGAGCACGATGCAGAGGGTGAGTGAACACAGCATTTCCAAATGAGTTCTTACTGCCCACAGACCAGGAAATTCCTGGGCTTAAAAGTGCCAGCCCAGGAATCTCCTCAAGTTTTCAGCATGGTTGTTTCAGCCAGTGCAGTGGGTCTCTGCACAAAAACTCACACAAATTTGGGAGGCAGTTTCAACTGGTGCCTGGAACATCTGAGAGACAGAGCCACCCATTCAACTGAAAAAAAAGGAGGCTGAAACAGGGAGCCAGGTGATCTGGCTCGACGGGTCCCATCCCCACAAAGACCAGCAATCTGAAACCCTTTGAATTGAGAGTTTTGCAGCAAGTGCAGCTGGACCTGGGACAGTCCAGCTTTGTTGGGGGAAGGATATCCACCATTACCAAGGCAGTCTGCCATTACCAAGGCAATCCGCCATTACCAAGGCAATCTACCATTGCTGAGGCAGTCTGCCATTACTGAGGCAGTCTGCCATTACCGAGGCAGTCCACTATTACAGCAGCAGTCTGCCATTACTGTGGCAGAACGCCATTACCAAGGCAGTTCTAACTATACCTCTATAAACAAAACCACGAGGAAGTTCACACAGCAGCTGGGCAGAGCCCACGATAGCTCAGTAATGCCTCTGCTGGCACACTGTGACCAGGCTACCTCCTTGCTGGGTAGGTCAGCTCTGAAAAGAGGCAGCAGCACATCAGGAACCTATAAATAAAGCCTCATCTTCCCAGGACAGAGCACCTGGGCAAAAAGGCGATTACGAGTTCTGTTGCAGCAGACTCAAATGTACCTACCCTGCAGCTCTGAACAGAAAACAGAGCTCACAACTCTGCACCTGAGCTCCTGTAAGGGACAGACTGACTCCACAAGCAGCTCTCTAACCTCCGTAGATCCAAAGAGTCACCTCATAAAGGAGAGCTCAGGCTGACATCTGGCAGGTATCCTTCTGAGATGAAGATAACAGAAGAAGAAACTGGTAGCAATCCTTACTATTATGCAGCCACTGCAGGTGACGTCCAGGCAAGCAGGGTCTGGAGTGGACCTCCAGCAGTCCTACAGCAGAGGGGCCTGACTGTTAGAAGGAAACTAAAAAAATAGAAAGAAATAACTTAATCATCAACAAAAAGGACGTCCACTCAGACCCTATCCAAAAGTCAACAACCTCAAAGACAGGTAGATAAATCCACAAAGATGAGAAGAAACCTGCACACAAAGGATAAAAACACCCAAAACCAAAACACCTCTCCTCCTCCAAGGGATCACAACTTATCACTAGCGGAGGAACAAAGCTAGATGGAGAATGAGTCTGATGAATTGACAGAAACAGGCTTCAAAAGGTGGGTAATAACAAACTTCTGTGAGCTAAAAGAACATATTCTAACCCAATGCAAAGAAACTAAGAACGTTGAAAAAAGGTTTGATGAAATGCTAATGAGAATAAACAGCTTAGAGAAGAATATAAATGACCTGATAAGAGTTGAAAAACACAACATGAGAACTTTGCAAAGCATACACAAGTTTCAATAGCCAAATCGACCAAGCAGAAGAAAAGATATCAGAGATTGAAGATCAACTCAATGAAATAAAATGAAAAGGCAAAATTAGAGAAAAAAGAGTGAAAAGAAATGAACAAAGCCTCCAAGAAATACGGGATTTTGTGAAAAGACCTAATCTATGTTTGATAGGTGTATCTGAATGTGATGGAGAGAATTAATTCAATCTGGAAACCACTCTTCAGTATGTTATCCAGGAGAACTTCCCCAACCTAGCAAGGCAGGCCAACATTCAAATCCAGGAAATACAGAGAATACCACAAAGATACACTCTTTCCTCAAGAAGAGCAACCCCAAGGCACATAATCATCAGATTCACCAGGGTTGAAATGAAGGAAAAAATGCTAAGGACTGCCAGAGAAAAAGGTCGGGTTAGCCACAAAGGGAAGCCCACCAGACTCACAGCAGATCTCTTGGCAGAAACCCTATAAGCCAGAAGAGAGTGAGGACCAATATCCAACATCCTTAAAGAAAAGAACTTTCAACCCAGAATTTCATATCCAGCCAAACTAAGCTTCATAAGCAAAAGAGAAATAAAATCCTTTATGAACAAGCAATTGCTGAGAGGTTTAATCACCACCATGCCTGCCTTACAAGAGTTCCTGAAAGAAGCACTAAATATGGAAAGGAACAACCAGCACCAGCCACTCCAGAAACATACCAAATGGTAAAGAGCATCAACACAATAAAGAAACTATGTCGACTAATGGGCAAAACAACCAGCTAGCATCAAAATGCCAGGATCAAATTCACACATAACAATATTAACCTTAAATGTAAATGGGCTAAATGCCCCAATCAAAAGACACAGACTGGCAAATTGGATAAAAAGTCAAAAACCATCCGTGTGCTGTATCCAGGAAACCCATCTCACTTGCAAGGACACACACAGGCTCAAAATAAAAGGATGGAGGAAGATTTACCATGCAAATGGAGAGGGGAAAAAAAGTAGGATTTGCAATCCTAGTCTCTGATAAAACAGACTTTAAAACAACAAAAATAAAAAGAGACAGAAGGGCATTACATAATGGTAAAAGGATCAATGCAGCAAGTGCTAACAACCCTAAATATATATGCACCGAATACAGGAGCACCCAGATACATAAAGCAAGTTTTTAACAACCTACAAAGAGACTTAGACTCCTACACAATAATAGTGGGAGACTTTAACACTCCACTGTCAATATTATACAGATCGATGAGATAGAAGATTAACAAGGATATCCAGGACTTGAACTCAGATCTGGACCAAGCAAACATAATAGACATCTACAGAACCCTCCACCCCAAATCCACAGAATATACAAATATACATTCTTCTCGGCACCACATCACACCTATTCAAAAACTGACCACATAATTGGAAGTAAATCACTCTTCAGCAAATGCAAAAGAACGGAAATCATAACAAACAGTCTCTCAAACCACAGTGCAATCATATTAGAACTTGGGATTAACAAACTAACTCAGGGAGAGATAGCATGGGGAGAAATGACAGATACAGGTGAAGGGGAGGAAGGCAGCAAATCACACTGCCATGTGTGTACCTATGCAACAATCTTGCATGTTCTTCACATGTACCCCAAAACCTAAAATGCAGTAAAAAAAAATTAAAAAAAGAAAAAGAAACTAACTCAGAACCACACAACTTCATGGAAACTGAACAACGGGCTCTTGAATGTTGACTGGAGAAACAATGAAATGAAGGCAGAAATAAAGATGTTCTTCCAAACCAATGAGAATGAAGACACAACGTAGCAGAATCTCTGGGACACATTTAAAGCAGTGTCTAGAGGAAAATTTATAGCAATAAATGCCCACATGAGAAGCAAGGAAAGATCTAAAATCGACACCCTATCATCAAAATTGGAAGAGCAAGAGGAACAAGATCAAAAAAACTCAAAAGCTAACAGAAGACAAGAAATAACTAAGATTGGAACAGAACTGAAGGAGACAGAGACACAAAAAACCCTTTAAAAAATCAATAAATCCAGGAGCTAGTTTTTCAAAAAAAAAAATCAACAAAATAGACAGACCACTAGCCAGACTAATAAAAAAGAAAACAGAGAATAATCAAACAGATGCAAATAAAAAATGAAAAGGGGGATATCACCACCAATTCCACAGAAATACAAACTACCATCAGAGATTACTACAAACAATTCTATGCACACAAAGCAGTAAACCTGGAAGAAGTGGATAAATTCCTGGACACTTGCACTCTCCCAAGCCTAAACCAAGAAGAAGTCGAAATCCTGAACAGACCAATAACAAGGGCTGAAGTTGAGGCAGCAATTAACAGCCTACCAACCAAAAATAGTCCAGGTCCAGATGGGTTCACAGCCGAATTCTACCAGACATACAAAGAGGAGTTGGTACTACTCCTTCTGAAACTATTCCAAACAATACAGAAAGAGGGAATCCTTCCCAAATAATATTATGAGACCAACATCATCCTGATACCAAAACCCAGTAGAGACACAACAAAGAAAGCAAGCTTCAGGCCAATATCCATGATGGACATCAATACAAAAATCTTCAATAAAATACTGGCAAACCAATTGCAACAACACATCAAAAAGCTTATCCATCACGATCAAGTAGGCTTCATCCTGGGGATGCAAGGCTGGTTCAATATATGCAAGTCTATAAACATAATCCACCACATAAACAGAACCAAAGACAAAAACCATATGATTATCTCAATAGATGCAGAGAAGGCCTTTGACAAAATTCAACAGCACTTTATGCTAAAAACATTTTTTTTTTTTTAAGGTGAAAAGGAACATCAGAAGCAGTTGAACCAGAAAGTGAGTCTTCTAAGGATACACTCTGTTGGATGGCTTTTTAAAATGTTTCCTCCAGAGTCATCTGCCTCATTAACAACAGTTTTTGTCTTAGAGTCTTTATTTAATTGCATAAACTGACATTATTTCTTGTTCTGTTATGATTGCAGACTGTGCTAGTCCTTCCATAAGCCCATCACACAACTTCATCACGTTGTTTCTAGGCATGTTTTCAGCAGTGTTATCAATGTTATCTTCATTGTCATTATTATCACAATTACCTTGATTTAGAACCATTTTGGCTGTTTCACTCTTGGTAATGAACAACTGGAGCCCCATTATTGACGTTAAAAACTTCATGAATGTTCACTTCTTCCAGCTGACTGATGGACTCTGAAGGTATAATTTTTGCATATTGAAGGTATAATTTTGCATATTTCAGCAGGTCAAATATAATTTTTCTCAACTGGCATGCCGAATCCTCCAAAATCACCTCTTGTTTATCATCACTGAACATAATCATAGCCCAGAGATTGTGCTAGGCATGCACAATTTTGTTTTTACTTACTGCGTCACAACCATCAGTGGCAGCATATACTGTATTCTTCATGCCAAACTCCTTTTGAAAACCTTCAACCCCATGCCTCTGTTCACTGCTGTTAGCATGTTGTTCAAGAAATTTTTTTAATATTTATGCTTCATTGAACTAAGGATACCCTGGTCACATGGCTGAATTAATGAGGTCACATTTAGGGGAAAAGTACATGGCATAAATTATTTTTGGTGAGAATTGCAGCTGAAGGATGAGCAGAACAGTTGTCAAGAATAAAAAAATCTTGCAGTCATCATCAAGTCCAGCTTCCGACGCAGTGAGCACAAGCCCCTGGTACAAAATGTTTGTGAAACCAATCAGAAAACATGTCCCCAGTGATCTATGCCTTTTTGTTTGCATAATAATGGACTAGCAAGAATTAATTCATTTAAAATAACAAAAATGCAAGCTTTTGCCTATTAGAGCAAGTTTACACTTACATGTGCCTGTCACATTAGCACATCTCAGCACAGTTATTCTGTCCTTGTCGGCCTCGATTCCTGTAGCTTCTGTCTCATCAACTGTAGTCAGTGTCTTTAGGAGGCAATACGCCAAACAGTGATGTCTTATCAGCATTATTGATTTGTTTTGACATCAGGTTATCATCAGCAATGATGCTGGCAAATTTGTTAATGAATCTTTTTCCCTTGAGAACACTGAATAAATTGTGTTTTATCCATCTGCATTTTGGCTGTGACCAATTACACGAAGTCAGGTGTAGGATTTTTTACTTGTGGCACCGTGTTGGTCTCAAAATTCATTTTGAATATTGGAGCATTTCAGATTTGCAGATTAGAAATGCTCAATGTGTATCATATTTATTGCCATATTTAGTACATTGTATGATGATGCTGTTTCCTAACTTTTGAACAGGAGATAATGAATCTTTTGGGGCTCTGGTAGGCTTCCATGGATTCCATGGCAATAGATAGAGATTCAGGGTCTTATGGGATATTTTGGTTTTTTGGTTTTTTTCTTTTTTTTTTTTGAGACGGAGTTTCGCTCTTGTTGCCCAGGCTGGAGTGCAATGGCGCGATCTCGGCTCACCGCAACCTCCGCCTCCCGGGCTCAGGCAATTCTCCTGCCTCAGCCTCCTAAGTAGCTGGGATTACAGGCACGCGCCACCACGCCCAGCTAGTTTTTTGTATTTTTAGTAGAGGCGGGGTTTCACCATGTTGACCAGGATGGTCTCGATCTCTCGACCTCGTGATCCACCCGCCTCGGCCTCCCAAAGTGCTGGGATTACAGGCTTGAGCCACCGCGCCCGGCCGGATATTTTGAAAGACATGGTCACTCATGACTTTATATCACTACACCCACATCCAATGGACCAGAACTAAGTCACACGGCCCCAGCCCAAGGACAAGTACAAAGAAGGCTGAAATATAGACTTTATGTGTACCCAGGAAAAGAAAACTATGGTGAACATGCAGCATTATCTCTGCTAAATATTATTTTAAAATTATCTTTTTAGTTACTGTTTTTTCACTAGCAATTTTAAACTTTATTCATCTGTTTTGTTTCTCTAGTTCTTTACACAATATGAAGCACATGGCAAGCACTCTATGAAAGTTTCTTAGGTGACTGACTAAAACTCATTGACTAGATGAATGAGTGACTTACTGACTTACCAACTCACCGAATAGTTGGTTGTCTGGAGTGTGCTATTAGAGTGATGCAAAGGTAATTGCCATTACCTAAACGGCAAAACCCACATTGACTTTTGCACCAACCTATAACAACGCCTAAGACTACCATCTGCCAAGCAAATGCTTCCACTGGGGGAAAATTCTCCAAGGATTTCTTATATTTCTATACATCTTGCAAGTAAGTCACTGACTGCCCTTTGTTCTGGACTATTAGTTCAAGTGTATCCACATAGCAAACAATCTTGGAAAATAATGTCTCCCACCAGGCCTAAGAGACAGTTTCCTTATGCCCTTGTAAGATAAATGTAATATTCTGAAGCAAAGGGCTGGCATAATTACTATTCAGTATAATAAAAGTAATGTCTCACTTGAGAGCAAAAGGAAAGTATACTTACTACCCTTTATAAAAAATTCAGGCACCTAAAGCTCAGATTTTCCTTGCCTGTAATTTAATCCTCTGTATGTACAGATATCATTTGGCTCTCCTTACATTATCAAGTGAGAATGGAAGTTCAGAGAATCAACACAAAGTGCACATACTCTGGCTACTACTATCGAGGTGAATAATAAATTTATTTTCAAATCTGACTCTGGAGTCTCATATCTTCTGCCAGCATCTATGAACTTTGTTAACTTGTAAATAGAGTAAAATCTCAGACCCTTCACAGTACTTAACACCTCTTTCACTAGAAATTTGCATTGTTTGTATAATGTTTATTTTACTTTTAGTTTGATTTGATTTGCATGATCTCTGTACATAAAATCCAGCTCCAAAAAAATGTTTTGCACATAAATGCAAATGTTTTGCCAGTCAATGAGTTAATCACTTAATAAATATTTATAGAGTGCTTGCCATGTGCTTTGTATTGTGTAAAGAACTAGATGTTTTGACCTATGTTTTTCAAATAAATATATAAGCAGTTTCCTGTAGTTATTTACCCCCCAAAATCCATTTCGTTATTGATGTATAAAAATTATATTGTTTATGATGATTAAATATTTTTTAGATCTAGTGAAAGTTGTTGACATCACTATTTCCCCTCACTAAAATTACAAAGGTTCCTGTTCACAAAAGGCATTAGCAGACATTCCAATTAGAATAATCTAACATGCAAGAGGGTTTGTTAATACAAGGCATATTCCAAGCAGTTTGGAATGTTTCAGAATGTCTTTCTGCCTCCCTTTTGTTCCAGTGAACAAAATCTCTGCTAGAGTGCAGGTGTGTTCCTGAGATGGTCAGCCTTGAAGGAAACAAGCACTTTGCCAGAAGCCAGTGGAAGCATTTTTTTGTTATTTCCCATGGGAAAAATCAAATGGAATAGTAAATCACTTGTAAAGCCAGAACAAAGCAATGCATTAATGCATAGATTTGTGCCATTCCTTATTCTCTTAGACACCCACTAGTTTGTCTGTTGCTACAAACTACCAGCTAGAGAAGAAAAGTCAAAATTTTAAAGTACATATTTCTGAATGGTCAAATGAGTTTTCCACTGACTGACACTAATGAATTCTCAGTCTCTAAGGAGTTCTTCAACACCGATTTTCACAGGATCTTATAGAAGGAAGCCTTTCTCTGTGGTCTTAATAAATATGGAAATATTTCAAGTTGCTATCTGTGAGAGTAGCTTGAATAGAAGAGGGATAGTGTTGTCTTCTCTATACCACTGGTAAGCAAAACTTAAAAAAAAAAAGTCATTTTTGCGGTAGTTACTACAGTGATTTTGTGGTAGTTTGTAAGAGAGAAACAATTTTCCTTTAATTAATGGAAGAATTTTAATGGATTCATCTATTTGTTAATTTTCTGCAATGGCAATGCTGTTTTCCTAAAAGAAATGAAATCAAAGCAACCAGAAATCCATAGTATTTTGAGCATTCTGAAAAACTTTTTTCTCTTTTCATTCAAATAAGAAGCATACATCCATGATATCCAAAAAGGCTCAGAAAGGAACAGCCGATTTAATTTTCTACATATTAAGTTGCTTAGCTGGTATAAAAAAATGTTTTTGTCAACATCTTTTGTTGCTTCAAGGCACCATAAAATGGAAAAAAACACACAAATAACAAAGACAAACTATAGTGCCTTATCTCTGAATCTGCTCTTTTAAAACTACACATATAATGTATGTGCATATATAATATACAGGCATATATAAATGTATATATATGTGTATATATGGTACACATAAACAAATTGATCTTCAGCAGTACGAGTCGTTCACAAACTGAAATACTGTCTCCTTCGCTTTCTGTGTGGTTTAAACCAGGCTGCTAGCAAGTCTACCTAATTCCTTACAAAGTACTAGAAGACAATCATATTTTGATCTCATTCAAGGATAATGCCTAGTAAACCACTGTAAAATTCTTTTGATAGGTCTAAACAAAATCCCTCATTTGAAATCAAAGTGAAATTACTGCACTATCTTTTTTTACACCTCTTTCTCCATTTGCACAAGTGTGCTCTTTGCAAGTTGATTGGGAGCAATGTGGCAAGGGAGGCAAAGGACATGGTGAGGAAAATAAGATCTCAGATCATCTTTTAAAGCTCGCAAAGCACAGATAAGTGCTCACAGCTTTATTTTTCTCTATAGCTACCACTCAATACAAGTTACTGGGTGGGGGGGTCTTTACTTATTTACCTATGGAAGTAATATATATTTATTGAAGAAGAACTGGAGTACATAGAAAAGTAGAAATACTACCCCCCAAATAATTTGATTATCTTACTACCAGAGATAGCCATTGCTACATGATGGTATAATAAGAGTCATCAAATTTTGAAGTATAGCGTGGCTGCAGCTGCGTACTCTATGAAATTCACCTGCAAACTCACCTCCCTACTGATTCACTCCTTGATTTTCCTTTCCCTTTTTGTTTTCTCAACCCTTCCCACACTCCTGCTACCCGCTTATACAGAAAAATGTTGGCCCTCTGAGTATGTAGCAATAGACATTCTCACTGCGGGCCCATTGGCTCAAAGGTCTGCTCTTCATCATAGATCTGGCCTGGAGATGAGAGAACCAGGCTCTTCCTATGAGGCTAAGTGAATGAACATTTTCCTGTCAGCTTTACAAATCCACGATTTTCCTCTGTTCGGAGATTTGGTGGAATAGCAACCCACCTTATATGGGTGACTGACATTCAAGAATTTGCTTTCTGCTTCAAATTCCCTCTTAGTAGCCTTAGACAGACAGGTACACACCAGGTGACATACCAACCACTGTGTCCCACAGAAACTTTGGCTCAAAGCAGATGGTGGTGCCAGACAGGAGAAATGAGTAGGTCAAACTTAGCCCCTCTGGTTTTTGGGTTGTGTTCAAGTGAAACTTGTCTTGCCATCGTTTAATCATCCTGTGCCAGGCACATGGGCTGCTTCTAAAGTCTGCATTGTGAGCCTTATTATTGCTACTTTTTCCCTCCACCCTCACTTCTCACCCCCTTCTGCATCAGGGGATATGTCTTCAGTTTGAATAACTGACCCAGGAGTTTCTCTTTAGCATCCAAAGCTAAGAAATCAAGCTGAACTAGAGTCGGCACCACACTACATTGCTATGCTGTGGCTCTGGATTTTCATTCAAGGCACACACGACAACAGATTTCCCTGTTTTTTTAAAAAAATGTTTCCTGGTCAGGCAGCACAACATTCAGCACAACTTTTCCCTGGTGAAGGTGACTTGTCTCAATTTATCCTTACATACCATGGGTAGCAAAGGCAGTGCCATGCCTGCCTTACCCCACCATAAGCTCTTCCTTGGAGCAGTTCCCATTACATTGGCAAAGTCACTATGCCAGGAAAGTAGTAGACAGGAGGAAGGTGGTCAGAGACCTGGACCGGGCCATCTGTCACTTTGGTGCCAGAGTCACTCACTGCACAGGCAACACGCTGACCTCTCCTAACTAACCTTTGAAAGCAAGGTGATCACACCCTTTGCTTAAGTACTATTCTATAAAAAAATTCATTCCAACCTAAAATTCTACCTATAGAACATGATCCTGTCTTTAGAAAATGTACAATCTGTTTCTGTTGATGTTTCTAACAAATGCATCACCAACACAACCACAATAGATCTTAATTAGATACCTTTGTACTTCACCGCTCTAAAGACAATAATAAAAATGGGTGAAATATGCAAGAAGTTTATACAGGACTCCAAACTGTCACTGTTGTACGTGAATATTGAAGCAGATTTGGAAACAAACAAGCCCAGGCACAGATATGAGCTCTGTCACCTACTAGTTATTGAATACTGATCAAGGTTCAGTTTCAGTTTCCACATCTGTGTCACCCACTAGCTCTTGGATATTGGCCAAAGTTCAGATTCAATTTCCACATCTATAAAATGAGTGTAATAATAACCGTAAGCAATAAGCAAGCTGTTCTTACTGTGTCCCAAACACTGTGCTAAGTGTTGTATATTCACCTTGTCATTCAGTTCTCACAGCAAGCTTACAAATTAGACACTGTTGTAATACTCATTTTACGAAGGAAGATACTGAGGTTCAGAGAGTTTGTGTTGTCACAAGAATCAATGTGAAAACTAAATGCAACAGTTATTACTTCTGCTGTTGTCATCATAGATATAAAACACCTTCTTCAAATTGGTTTTTAATACTTTAGTCCAGTTGCATACTCATGTCATACTCTCTTCTTTCCTTTCTCCCAGACATCACTCTATAAGTTTTTCCCTTCCCTTTCTCTATGAAACCTTCCTTTAACTCACTAGGAGTGAGACGATCAATATCTGTGTAACAGAAAATGTACTCCAGTGTTTCAGCTTCATGGTCTTAAGATAAGGCACTTTTTCTCTTAATTAAATATGGTAAATACTTAAACTCTTAAGCTGATGTGTTTTATTTCTTTTGTTTGTTTGGTTGGTTTTTTGTGTGTTGTGAGATGGAGTTTTGCTCTTTTTGTCCAGGCTGGAGTGCAATGGTGTGATCTCCACTCACTGCAACCTCTGCCTCCTGAGTTCAAGCAATTCCCCTGCCTCAAGTAGCTGGGAAGACAGGTGCCCACCACCACACTTGGCTAATTTTGTAAGTAGAGACAAGGTTTCACCATGTTGGCCAGGCTGGTCTCAAACTCCTAACCTCAGGTGATCCACCCACCTTGGCCTCCCAAAATGCTGGGATTACAGGCATAAGCCACCACACTCTGCTATGCTTTGTTTCTTAATTTAGACAAGGCTTACTTAGGCAAAGTTGGCAGTCCCCCTGAGTTTCAGTATTTATTTTTCTGATTACTCAAATTATACAAAATCCAAACATAACCAAAGTAATTAAATTTGAAAAGAAAAAATTTCCACCACAAAATTCATCTTCTAGAGATAACTGCTGGTAACATGATGTGTATTTTTTTTATATATATGCTAATCTATTAATGCTATTATTTATTTTTACACATGCATACATATATAAATGTACCTTATTCTTTATAATGTCTGTATAAAATTCTATTGTGGGACTATACGTCATAATACATGTAATTATTATGATTTGCCTCTTAGGAAATCAAGCATCTCTGAAGCACTAACATACACACAGTACACACACACGCACACTCTCTCACAGATGAAATAGCCTCCATATGCTTGTTACTACTGCCAGGAAACTCTACCATTATCTTCTCACTATTAAAATATTTTATTTGTGGATATATTCTGTTCAAATACAGGTATCCTCAGTCAGTAACTCATTAAGTGACTAACACTAAAGCTTGGTGTCTGGATGAACTGGAGAAAGAAGGCAGAAAAGAGAAATGGAGGGAATAAAACAGATACCTTTGCCATTATAATTGTCTTCTGAGCAGTTGTTTTCATTAGTTTTATGTCTTTTATGGCATCATCTCTAGAACAACAGGTGGCTCTTTCTACAATCATCTAAGTGCATCACTCAGTGGTTGATGCCACCCCACCTACTACTTTAAGGAAATTTTTCTTAGGCATGGCGGGGAGCTGGTAATCCTTGTGAAAATGAGCTATCTTTAGATATAAAGGAGATACTACCTATATACCTACAACACAGACTGAATGCCCATACTTCAGGGAGCAGCTGTGAAAAGAACTCAAGTAATAAGCTCACTGCCTTGACCTCCAGAGCTCTGCTCTCTATGTAAATGAGCTGCTTTGTCTGAGTTCTTGAAAAGAAGTCCAGGTCTGGCATTCTATACCCTTTATTTTAGCAAGCTAAGAAAATGGTGCTTTATTACAGAAGATAAATGGACAGTCCAAAGCCAGAGTGCTGAAAATTTGCCCGTCCTGAGAATCATCTGGAATGCTTTTCAAATTAGATGTCTACCTTTCCCTTCAAATACTGGACTAGGGCCTAGGAATCTGCATTCAATAGATTCCTCAGGAAATAATAATGCAGGTCATTTGTAGATCACACTTTGAAAAACAACAAAGGGTACTGTGCTCACAGGGGAAGAATACCAGTACCCTTCATTAAAAAGTTTTGTGTTCATCTCTGATTCCCACCATGATGAATAACTAGAATTAAAATTACCCTTTTCATGTGGACACCTGAAAAATTGGAAGAAATCTGTTATACAACATTAGTGTATGCAATGGATAGCACGGGACTAAGTTCCATGATAAAAGAGAAGACAGCAAAGTGAGTGCTATGATCACCCTAGGGTTCTGCCTGGAGGCAATTTCTGGATGCTGTGCAAGGAGGGGGATCTCACACAGGCAATTATTACTATTGTTAACTATAATTATTACAACTTAAAATAAACGTGTCATGCCTGTGCTAAGAAATCAACAAGTCTTTCCTTTGTTAAAAGTTCCTAAGAAATAAAAATTATACTTGATGACTATATCTCAGTGTGGAATTCATATTTTCAAGTAAGGCATTTTCTTTCAAGCATAAACGTTATAAACATAGTTGAAATGACCTCCACTCCTACCATTCTTGAAGGGCAGAACAATGAAATATAAATCAATATAGAATTTTTCAGTATTTCTATCCTTTTACAAACATTAAATATACTGATAGTATTAGCTTACTGGTCATTCAGTGTAAAACATACTGACATTGAGTGTGCAATCTGAGTCATTCAGATCTTTATTCTCTTCTTTCCTCACTCCCTTACTTCATTCCCTTCTTTCTCTTCTTTCCCTCTGTCTGTCTTTGGACCCTCTCCATTCCCATCCCTCCCCTCCCTCTTATGTGATCAAATAGATCAGAAGATACAAAACATGTGAAGATAACACCAGACATCCACCAACATGTTGGTAGTCCTGACAAGGACTTACTTAATAGACAAAGGACCTAAGATGAGTTTTTGGTTTGTGTGTTCCCATTATCTAATGCATCTTTCCATTATCTAAGCTGACTTTTTAAATTTACAATGAATGAATCTGTTGTCAAAAGGCAAGAAAAGTATATTGTAGCATAATAAAACCAGTTTACAAAATGTAGTGTAGTTAGTTTTAAAAAATATTTTCTACATTTTCATTCTGAAATTAATCAAGACAAAAAGATACCGTTAGTGAACCAAGCTAACCTGGGCAATTTTTATAATATGATAAAGAAATGATAGGTATGAGTTAGATTAGCTAAGCTAGAGTTACCAATGACTTTTAAAAAAAAACCGTATGTTTAAAGTGATTAACTAAGGAACATATAAATATAGTTTATTATATTTGTATGTTTAGTATGCAAAGTAATTCTTATATAGTTACACATGACTAGCAATCCTACTCATATTTACCAAAGAAAGATAAAAACTTACATTCATACAAAAACCTGTATGTGAATGTCTATAGTAGTTTTATTCACAGTCAGTAAAAATTGAAAACAACTAAAATGTCTTTCAGCACTGGCAGAAAGATGACTGGATAAACAAACTGAGTTATAGTCACACAATGAAATATTGCCCAGCAAATAAAACGAACAAATTGCGAATATGCCCAATAACGTGGATGATTCACAAATGAGATTCAAAAGGCTACATACCATATGGCTCCATTTACATGACAAAAAACACAGTCACAGAAACAGATCATGGTTATCTCAGATTAGGAGTTCAGAGAGGTTGATTATGAAGAGGCAAAAGAAATTTGGCGGGAACAGAGAGGGTGGTGATAGAATGATAAAACTGTTCTCTATCTAGATTGTGGTAGTGATTAAATGACTGTATGGTTTGTCAAATTTATAGAACTATCACTGATTTTACTTCATGTAAATTATGTTCATAAACTGATTAAAAAAGATGAAAAAGACAAAACTATTTCTTATATTATCATTTTCAGAATTAAATTTCAATTATAAAACAAATATTAGAAGAATATTATTCATTTAAACTCTGATATAACTATTTATTAGACAAAACTGATAAATTCCTGGAATTTCTAGATTGTTCTGAATGGCATAAAACTTTTAATATGGTTTATTTAGCTAGATTCTTAGGAGTAAAATGAAAAAAATGTCAATTACAGTAAGTAAATATTATCGGTTTGAGTCTTCAACCAAAGACAAGTGTCGGTTCCTCTCTTTGTGTTTTGGCCTAACTATCCCCTCAGTGAGGCACGAGTTCTGTCAGTTTTCTGGGCCCACACACAACTGATAGAAACTCACCCCTATAAGGAACTCCCCTAAGACAGAATTTGGTGAAAAGGGAAAAAGAGGAACATACTTCAGAACTGCAAGTTACTGGTGCTTTCACCATGCCAAGCATTTTCTGAATTAACAATCCTAGCCACAATTGTTTGCCTTCCGGAAAAAATATTATTATCATAGTCATTTGATACAATCTCTTTGATTTCTAGTTTGATCTAATCTCAATTGCTAAAAAAGATGAAAGTAATTACATTTACTAGTTTGATGGGATTCAATTGCTAGGTCATAGGGGTCCAGTATAAGACCCATTTAAGGCTCACAATTTCACACTATTGGATGACTTTGGTATATCATCTCCCTCTTATTTCTCTAGAATCTTATTACTTTTATTGGATAGTCCTAATTAGTTGCACTGAGAAAAGATGAAGGCCTTTGATATCTTGCGTGTTGTAAATTTCTTCTAACACCACTAGGAAAAGAATTTCTAAATAAAGTAATTTGTGTCTTAAGACAAATACACAAAGCCATGTTTTTAAATATGTTTTTCATTCAGTAGGTATATTTGCCTCATTAGCACATTTAAATTGTGTTGCATGACCAGGTATTAGTTGTTTTTCTTCAATTAGACTGCACTAATGAAGGAAGAAGAAGCACTAAAATCAAAGCCAACCTCATAAGTGAATCGAACTAAACGTCACTTAAATATTGAACAATACTTACAGACTCATGGGTATATGGCAGCAGGAAAAATGCCACCTGGCTCATAGAAGGCACCCAGAGGATAAATGGCTATTATTAATTGATCAGGTAAGAACTAGGGCAAGAGCCACTAATATTACCATGGCAGTACGTACTAGTATTAATAGATATTAATGGCTTAGACTGAAAACATTCACAGTGCTGCATGAGTACCTAAATGGATGTCTAATAATATAAAATATTGTCCTTCAATCATGTTCAGTAAGAGACTTAATTAAAAATAGTTTATCTGCAATCCTTTCAGCTCTCAGGTTTGGATCATATAGTAGTTCATGGCTTTGCATGTTGATTTACAGTAAGACCTAGAAAAATCAGAGTTTTACTATCCTAAACTGCTCTTATGAACTGTAAGATATATGTCTAGAATCTTAGTGCTATATTTTCCCAGTCTCATAATGTGTGAAGTGATAAGTTAGGTCAGTTTTTATTCACTGTTTTAACTTACTGAAGGAGAATTTCTTTAAGATGACAATGAAAAAATAAAAACAAAAGAAAACTTTTGCATTTCACATACATCATTTTTTTTTTTAATTTTTTTTTTTTTTTGAGACGGAGTTTCGCTCTTGTTACCCAGGCTGGAGTGCAATGGCGCAATCTCGGCTCACCGCAACCTCTGCCTCCTGGGCTCAGGCAATTCTCCTGCCTCAGCCTCCGGAGTAGCTGGGATTACAGGCACGCACCACCATGTCCAGCTAATTTTTTGCACCTTTAGTAGAAACGGGGTTTCACCATGTTGACCAGGATGGTCTCGATCTCTTGACCTCATGATCCACCCTCTTTGGCCTCCCAAAGTGCTGGGATTACAGGCTTGAGCCACCGCGCCCAGCCTAACACATCATTTTTTATATACATTCAGGAAAAAATTCTACAGACAATTCAAAATGCTTGTTGCAATGCCACAAAGTTAAATTGACAAAAATTAGTACAAATAACCAATAGATTGACTGAAAAGGCAGTCAAGAAGATGTAGCTAGTTTAGTAACGTATTGGTTAAAAATTTTTGGTAATTCAGAATACACTGACCAGGACTTTTTCCAATTCAGCTACTTCATAAACATAGCTGATGATGGTACATCTAACATTAAACAAAAAGAGAGCTAGCAAAGATAATGGTGGGATAATCTGGGAGGGCAATAATGCATTTGATTGGTGATCTGTGTAAGGGCTGTATGATTTATACTGTGGAAAAATTAAAATGAAACAAGCTATCCCAAACTCTATTTAAGATCATGTTTTCAGAGTTAGACTTCTGCTATACTAGGACTTCCCATCAAGTTCTAGTAGCTTATTCAAAATATAACACAGAAGCCTGAGAGGTAAAACTTGTCCACTGCAAAATGATTGGAATACCCACATCTTTTTGAGTAAGGTGTATTTCCTTATGGTCTTGGCTACCTTCAATCCCAATCAAAGCAAATAATGCTCCCTTAGGAGTCTATTTGGCGGCAACAGGATTCTCCTCTGGATAACAAGAGGAGATACCACAATGTAATATCTAAAATGATGAACAAAGGAGAAACTTACTCTTGTGAACTTGGCTTAGATACGTGCTCCAGCTTAAGTCTTGGATGCAGAAGCACTGAAAATAAAACAGAAATATTGCATAGGGCTGGAGGCTTGGGCAGTTGGAAAGGAGATTGGCAGTACTCTGTAAGACAGAGAATAATAAAGGATGCTAATGATGAAGTCTGGATCAGTCTCACTATGACGGTAACTTATGAGTAAGATTCAGCAGATGGCATTTATAATGAGTCAAAACTAATTTGTGATTCTATTTAGCATATAATAAAAGACATTATTGTATAATTTAAAAGAAGACATAGACTTTGTAAGCAGAAGACTTGGGTTCAAAGTCTGCTACCTAAGAGTTACAGCAAAAAAGGCTGGGTATTCAGCAAAACCTGTCTTCTCTTTTTCCCGGATACCCAGCTGGACTCTATTTCCCAGTTTCCATTACAGTTACTCATAGCTACAGGTGACTGAATTATAGCTAGGCAAATGACAACAGAAGTTATATGAATGTGAACAGCAAAACAAAGATGCTGAAGCACTGTCTCAGAGGGGGCAATTAGACATTTGCCAAGCCCTATGAAATATTCAAAAAATTAAAATGGAACAACTCTCCAAGATCTCCTGAACGCTACATTTTTAATTCAATAACAAACTGAGTACATGCTGCTGGTTCCCCTTCCCAACATTAATCACCAGAAAGGAGAGAAAAAATATTTTTATAACATACAAATACATAACATTCCAGAGAAAATGAAAAGGACTTGTACCCTTTTTTTATTCATTGAATACACTTCATATTCTTTGACACGTGGAGTAGAATTAAAGAAGAGTACAATTTTCAAATTCTCATAGATGACGAAGGTTAAGGGAATGGCCAGATTTAATAGCTTTCTGAGTGATTAATTTGGGCACTGTAGTAGAAATAGCCCAGCAGTTTCACTCTTCATCATTATATCTACACCTGGGCAAAGGAGCAGGCCACAAAGATACGTTCCTCAAGAAGGAATCAAGATTGTGGGTAGAGAGTTCAAAGAGGCAGAATAGTTTCCTTGGTATCTGGTGACACTTGCCAAGGTCAGGTAAGAAGATCACAATGTTGAAAGCTTCTCACTGAGGCCACAGCAGTTAAATGCCAACGACAAAACTATAATAAAGCGGCCTAAACAAATTATTACAAACCAAGTCACCACTGTATACTTCGGGAAAATGAAAACTGAACTTTATTAGCTGATAAAAGGTCTCTACAAAACACCAAAGTAAATATCACAATGTTTGATGACAAGCTGGCTGCTATGGCTCATGCCTTTAATCCCAGGACTTTGGGAGTCTGAGGTGGGCAGATCACTTGACCTCAGGAATTTGAAACCAGCCTGGGCAACATGAAAAAACCCTGCCTCTACAAAAAACAGAAATTTAGCCAGGCATAGTGGCACCCATCCGTGGTCTTAGATACTTGGGAAACTGAGGTGAGAGGATGGCTTGACTCTGGGAAACGGAGGATGCAGGGAGCTGAGATCGCACCACTGCACTTGCCTGGGCAAGAGAGCAAGACCCTATCTCCAAAGGGGAAAAAAACTAGAAACAAGGGAAAAAGTTTTTCCTTTGTTATCACTTCTTAATTAAAACATTGTATTGGCACCATGGAATATTATGCAGCCATCAAAAACGATGAGTTCACGTCCTTTATAGGGACATGGATGAACCTGGAAACCATCATTCTCAGCAAACTGACACAAGAGCAGAAAATCAAACACCGTATATTCTCGCTCATAGGCGGGTGTTGAACAATGAGAACACATGGACACAGGGAGGGGAGCACTACACACTGGGGTCTGTTGGGGGGAAATGGGGGAGGGGCGGGGGGTGGGGAGGTGGGAAGAGATAGCATGGGGAGAAATGACAGATACAGGTGAGGGGACGGAAGGCAGCAAAGCACACTGCCATGTGTGTACCTATGCAACAATCTTGCATGTTCATCACATGTACCCCAAAACCTAAAATGCAATAAAAAAAAAAAAAGAAAAAAAAAAAAAAAACATTGTATTGGAGTGTTAAGACAATAAATAAAAGTATTTTTTAAACTTTCTGAAGTACTTATAAATTAACTAAAAATATTGAGGCTTTTATAAAGAAAACCATAAAATTATCCATAATAATAGAAATGACATTCTGAATAAATTAAGAAATTTATCATTCTCTCCAAAAACTAGTCCTAAATTTAGTATTATCTAAATCCAAATTCCAGCAGGATTTCTGAAGGTGTTTGACAGGCTTATTCAAAAATTTATGTAGGAGGCCTTCACCCTAAGAATATAAAAGACATTTTGAAAAAGATGAACAAAGACAAGGGATTATCAAAATATATCTAAACATAGTAACAACATAAGAAATCAAAACTGGCTAGTATTAAAATAAGAATAGAATAGGATATCAATAAATCAGAATAAAGACTTCAGAAACAGACTAATATGTAGTTCAAACTACTTTTCAAACTACTGAGGAAATGATGTAGCATTCAAAAAATGGGGTGGGGGCAACTGAATGTTAAACTTTAATAATAAAAAGTGAAGTCCCTACCTCACAGAAATCATGAAAACAAGTTTTAAATTGAAGATACAAATATAAAGCAATGTTTAAGATAATTATGAAAAATATATCTATAAACATAGAATAAATGAAGTCATCTTCAATAATATATAAAAAACAAATACTAGAATAATTTGCTTACATAAAAACTATAACCTTATTTATACTAAAAGATGCCATTAATAGATTATTAAACCCAACAACAAAAATGAGAAATATATTTGAAATGTACATAATAAGCAAAAAGTCAGTATACAGCATATAAAAATAATTACTACAAATTAATATTAAAAGACCCCCAAAAATGGGACAAAATGTAAATAGACAATTTCAAAAGAGAAGACCTAAATAACTAGTAAGCATTAGAAAATCTGCAACGTCATTGGTCAGGAAGAAATAAAAATTACAGTGAGAATGAGATACTTTTTTTTTTTTTTTTTTTTTTTTTTTTTTGAGAAAGAGTCTTGCTCTGTCCCCAGGCTGGAGTGCAGTGGCACGGTATCAGCTCACTGCAACCTCGGCCTTCGGCTTCAAGTGATTCTGCTGCCTCAGCCTTCCGAGTAGCTGGGACTACAGGCGTGCACCACCCTGCCCAGCTAATTTTTGTGTTTTTAGTAGAGACAGGGTTTCACCATGTTGACAAGAATGGTCTCAATTTCTCGACCTCGTGATCTGCCCACCCACCTCAGCCTCCCAAAGTGTTGGGATTACAGGCCTGAGCCACCTATGCCTGGCTGAGATGCCATTTTTAAAGACAATTTGATTAGGAAACTATAAAAAAGCATTATAATATCCAATGCTGTTGAGCCTAAGGAAGACAAGAAACTCCCCAAAAGTGCTAGTGGCAGATTGGTGCAGCTACTTCGGAGAGACATTTTGTGTCATTTGTTAAATTATTTAAAACATGTATCCTGGGCCTCATCACTTCCCATCTTAGAGGTTTTCTCTAAAGAACTACTCAAACAAGTCTGTAAAGAGGCATACATAAGTATTGAAGCATGAATTAAAATTGCTTATTTAAAAAAAAATAAGAAAAAATCAACAGAGAAAGGCTAATTAATACTATATTCATTCTATAAACTTTCAATATATTGTGAGAAAAAGTTGCTTGAACATAAAAATGTACAGCATTTCATTTATACTTTCAAAAAATCAATGATATGTACCATGATTAAACAACAATATGTATGCAAATATGTAAAAAGTCCTACTAGCATACAAGTTGCTCATTGATAATCATGGTTACTTGAGGGAAGGGACTGGAAATTAAATATGATGGTGAAGTAAGACTTGATTTTATCATATTTGCATATTTTACAGTAAGAATTCATTCATATATTTATTATTAATTGTGTAGTAAAATTGAAAAACATTTTGTCATGTTTAGACTCAGCTGGAATGGGATTTAGAAGGTATCTATATCCAGCAACTTAGCTAGTGTGAGAGACAGAATAACAGTCCCTCAAACATGTCTATGTTCTAATCCTTAGAACATGTAAATATGTTCATTTACAGGGCAAAAGGGACTTTGCAGATGTGTAAAATTAAGAATCTTGAGATAAAGATAAGGTTAGCAGTTGTGCCAAAAAAGGCAATATGACAATGGAAGCAGAGAGAGAAAATAAAAGAGGTTCCACTGCTGGCTTTGAAGATGGAGGAAGGACTCACCAGTCAAGGAATACAGGCTGGAAAATACAAGAAGCCAGATTCTCCCCTAACACCTCCAGGAAAGATTCAGCGCTGAGATGTCGAACTTCTGACCTTCAGTGTTGTAACAGACACAACAGCATTTGTGTCTGTTTTGAGCCTCTAAGTTTGTATTAATTTTTGCAACAGTAATAGGAAACCAGTACAACTAGTTAAAATAATTTATGAGTCAGTTAGTAAATATGCAGACATCAACATATAAGAGTCTACCTTAATTTTTAAAATACCTTCTATTCTATCTCAGAAACAAAGGTATTAATTTCAGAATACATGTAAAAGTTTCTATACAAAGTTAGTACACTGAAGTATGGAATAAGGGAGTAACTCCTAATTATTAATACCAGCAACAATTTTCATCAAAGATAGTTGTCTAGGACTTTTTCCTTCCTGACAGGTAAGTTTCCAGAGATGCTACCTTGCTTCTGGTCAAGCTGTAGAGACACATTTTAGTATTAGCTATAAATAAGCTCTTCATGATTCTAAGATATCCTATCTTACTTGCCAGCCTGTTCATCTTTTTACCAGATATTGCTCTGAACTGATATTTAGAACAAACATTTTATAATTCCCCCCCCCCAACCAAATTCTTCCATGGAAAAGTATTTCAGCCCCCTGGATAGATTACAGACATACAGGGTTACAGAGGACATCCGTTTATCAGGAGAAAAAAAGTCCTCGGCACACGTTGCAGCTCATTCTCAGCAATTTTGTCTTCTTAATTAACAACAGAATATATGTATCTATATAGATATATAGATATAGATAAAGATATAAATTTTTAAAATATTGAAGTATCTTTAAAAGCATGTTTGATTTTAGCTTCTGTTAAAATCAAATTGAGCAAGTAAATTCACCACTTGTGTTTTCACTGACAATATTTTTCCATATTAATGTCTCCTATTAGTAATTTATTTTTCATCATCAAAAAGCACTTAAAATACCAATGGCCTACTTCAGAGCAAGTTCATGGATGAAAGCCCCTGACTGGCTACTAATGGATCAGGTTCATAACCTCTCTTTTGTTTATTTATTTTTAAGCACTATCTTCAAGTCTGAGTTTCAAATGGATGATCTTTTTTTATAGAATACTTATGAAAGTCTGGAGTGAGGGATGCTATTTTTGTTAGAAAAGTGGGGTGGGGAAAAGAGAGGTTTAAGGTAAACTTTTGCATCAACAGAATCAGTCTATTATCATGAAATTGAAACGTAAGACAAATTGCCCTTTTTCCCACTTCTATTAATGTCATCTTCTCAGTATACAGCGTCTTCTGGTTTTTGAGGAAACCGCTTTTCTGACAGTGTCTCAGGCAGAAATAGTACAAAGCACAGAGAGAAAGTGAGAAGGTTATGAGAACCATAAAAGACAGATTAGCAGTCTGTATAGGCCAAGACTTGTAAAAGGAGAATGATTTTTAATTAAAACAAGTCATTCTCTTTTATATTTTCAGGTCAGTTCTATTTAACTATTTTGTTGATTTGCTCCTTCAGAGTAGACAGGTTTTGTTCTCACTCAGTAATAGCATAAACAGAAATACATAGAGGTCAGGAAGACAAAATTTGGAGTCAAGAGCATTGGATTGTAAATTCCAGCTCTGTCAAGTCCCAGACCTTGGCGATAGACAAGTTTCATACCATTCTTTGAGCCTTGGCTCCTCATCTGTTAGATGTGAATGGGAGTTCACATTTGAATTCCTTCATGTGGCCGTCATGGGTATTACGTGAGATATAAGCCTCTTCCCACCATGTCTGGCACATGCTGAGGACTCATTAGGAAACAACTGTTACTGTGCAGTTTGCAGTTTTTAAATCACTATGATAATCAGGAAAGCTTGCTGTAACTAATAAAATTCTTACACTCGGTTTAAGCCCATTTTATCTTGCTTAAATCTCTATAATCCTAGCCTAAATATATACCATGACACTCATCTAAGTAGGCAAAAAGTAGTTTAATCCATAAGGCCAGTCACATCTGTTTATTGTTGGACTTTACCAAAACAAGAAGATATTTTGAATTAGTTGATAAATCTGAAGAATATATATGTCATATTTTTCAGTAATGAAACAACCAAACTGAATTTCTATCAAGACTATAGTTTGAGAAGCTAGCACTAAATACTGTACCCTCCATCTACTGGGGTATTATCCTCAAAGCAGGGAATGAATCAAAAGGTCCATAGTACGGTAACAGGCTTCAGTGAAAGTATGGCTCTTAGTCTCTTTTATTATTCATTCATTTAATCAATAGGTATAGTTTGGATATTCACTACTCTCCAGACATAGTTCTAAGGGTTAGGAATAGAGCAGAAAATGAAATAACCTCATCCTTAGATACTACAGACGTTGTTCTAAACACTTTAAACACTATAGACAATAGTACATATTACAATAGATAACCTGACAGGCTATAAACAAGTAGGTTATAAATATATATCATGCCCTCAAATTGTATCACTTCGTTCAATGTCATTTTATTATAAGGTTGATGAGAAAAAAAATGGATTCCCGGAAAAGGCCAATGTTATGCAGAGTTTGTACATTCTCCCCATGTTTGCGTGGATTTTCTCCGGGTACTCGGTTTCTTCCCATATCCAAAAGCTGTGCCTGTTAGGAGAATCAGTGTTTCTGCATGGTCCCAGTGAGAGTGAGTGCATGTGTGTGAGTGCACCCTGCAATGGACTGGCAGACTGTCCAAGGCTGGTTCCTGTCTTGCATCTGAGATACTGGAATGGGCTCCAGCCACCTGCAACCCTGAACTGGAGTGTGACAGAAAATGAGTACAAATTACTGTCAAAAACAATTTTTTATGTCTAAGATAATCATACTATTGCATGACAGTAAATGAGGCAGGCACTCAGTAAGCCTGCCTATATGCAATTGTTTGTTTTTGAACTACAAGGTGGTAGGAGGTGCTCCTTCCAACTTTCACTTTGCAGACATTTATTCCTTGATTTAACCCACCCCCATTATGACCACCATCAATCACTGATTCACCAAACTTCAGTAAATAATTTCCTTGCTTGTGTTGATTAAATTTTCTTAAATGTATATATCACTCACATTTATTTCAATATTTAGTATTAGAAGTGTTTTGGTCTTTATTAAGAAGTTCAATGGTGTTTTGTTACAAGAAATATGCTGTAGGAACTTAGCTCTTGTTTGTATCAATTAGCTGATGGTAACATTGATTTCATTATAGGTGGTTTGGCTTAAAGACACAGTTTACAAGAACCTATCAACAATGTTAAGTGAGCACTTACTGTATATTTTTGAATATGAACTATTGTCAAAAACTATGCAAAGTGAGGGTTATAAGGAGTGCCAGCTTGGAAGTTGGGTGAGGCGAGGATAAGGAAACGCTTTTCTGAAAAGATGATAAATGAGCAGAGACCCAAAGGAATGTGTCATGAAGGCAACTAAGGATAGAGTGTTTCAAGCTAGGATCCTTGGGCTGACCACAAAGATTATATTTAGTGATTAATGACAGTGATTCAGCATTCACTAAACATCTTCCAGAAAAAGTAAAACAAGATTCTGAATTTACATAACTTATGGCTTTAAAAAGTATTTCCAACTTTATAATTCAATGACAGCACAAAATCACCAAGAATGAGATCTTAGATATGTATAATTTTCAAGTATTTTAGGTAAAATCAATCTGCACTGGAGACTGTAAAGAATCAGCTATAGGACAATGTCCAGTGAGCTGCTTTACTGTGGCCAAAAAAGAAGTGATTCACAACTGGACAACAGAAAATACTCTACATGGGGATAAATTGTAATTGCAATAGTGACAGAGCATTTCATGGAAGCCTGAAGGAAGGGCAATTGTTCCCAATCTTGAGGCCAACGAACAAGCAAAAATCTTAACCTCATTAGCTTTAAACAGCAATACAATCATCAAAAAATTGACATAACATATATTCAATAAGAAAAGCCACAGCTGCACAAACAAGCAAGAGTATCTTCTCAAAAGACAATTGCACAACAAATGACACAATCAACACAGTGAAAAGGCAACCCACCTGTATTAGTTCATTCTCACACTACTATAAAGAAGTACCTGAGTCTGGGTAATTTACAAAGAAAAGACGTTTAATTGGCTCAGGGTTCCACAGGAAACTTATAAACATGGCAGATGGGAAAGGAGAAACAGGCTCATCTTACATGGCCAGAGGAGAAGGAAGACAGAGAAGGAGGGAGGTGCCACACACTTTTAAACAACCGGATCACTAGAACTCACTATCACAACAACAGCACAAAGGGAGATGTTGTTAACCATGAGAAACTGCACCCATGATCCAATCACCTCCCACCAGGACCCCTCTCTAGCACTGGGTATTGCATTTCAACATGAGATTAGGGTGGGGACACAGACACAAACCATATAATTCCACCCCTGGCCCCTCCCAAATCTCATATTATTCTTACATTTCAAAGTTTAATGAACAGTCCCCCAAAATCTTAACTCATTCAGTATTAATTCAAAAGTCCACAGTCCAATGTCTCATCTGAAACAAGCCTAGTTCTTTCTGCCTATGAGCCTGTAAAATCAAAAACAAGTTAGTTACTTCCAAGGTACAATGGAAGTACAGGCATTGGGTAATTACCCCCATTCAAAAAGGGAGAAATTGGGCAGAAGAAAGGGGCTACATGCCCCATGCAACGCTTAAATCCAGCAGGGTCTTAAAGCTTCAAAATAATCTCTTTTGACTCCATGTCCCGCATCCAGGGCACACTGGTTAAAGGGGTAGACTCCCAAAGCCTTGGGCAACGCCATCCTTGTGGCTTTGCAGGGTCCATCCCCTGCAGCTGCTCTCAGGGTCTGGCATTAAGTGCCTGTGGCTTTCCAGGTGCATGGTGCAAGCTGTTGGTGGAGCTAGTATTCTGGGGTCTGAAGGATGGTAGCCTTCTTCTCACAGCTCCACTATGCAGTGCCTCAGTGGGGACTCTCTGTGGGGGTCCCAATCCATATTTTCCCTCCACACTGTCCAAGCAGAAGTTCATGAGGGCTTTGCCCCTGCATGAGGCTTCTACCTGAACATCCATGCTTTTTCATACATCTTCTGAAATCTAGCAGAGGTTCCCAAGTCTCTACTTTTGCATTCTGTGCACCCACAGGTTTAACACAATATGGAAGTCACCAAGGCTTATAGCTTACAGTCTCTGAAGCAGCAGACTAAGCTGTACCTGGGCCCCTATTAGCCACAGCTGATGCTGGAGCAGCTGGGATACAGTGAGCAGTGTCCCGGGGCTGCTCAGAGCAGCAGGGCCCTGGGCCTGGCTCACAAAACCACTCTTCTCTCCTAGGCCTTTGGGCTGCTGGAAGATCTCTGAAATGCCTTCCAGGCTTTTCCCCATTGTCTTGGCTAATGGAACTTGCACTTCTTTTACTTACGTGAATTTATGCAGCTGTTTGAATTCCTCCACAGGAAAAAATAAAATAAAAGGGTTTTTCTTTCCTATCACATGCCCGGGCTGCAAATTTTCCACTGTTATGCTCTATTTCCCCTTTAAATATAAGTTCAAGTTTCAGGTCGTTTCTTCGCTTATGTGTATTACCTTGGCTGTTAGAAACAGCCAGGTCATATCTTGAACACTTTGCTGCTGAGAAATTTCTTCCTCCAGATACCCTAAATCATCATTCTCAAGTTCAAATTTTCACAAATCCTTAGGGCAGGGGCACAATGCCTCCAAGCTCTTTGATAAAGCACAGCAAAACTAACCTTTACTCCAGTTTCCAGTAAGTTCCTCGTTTCCAGCTGAGACCTCCTCAGCCTGGACTTCACTGTCCATATCACTATCACAATTTTGGTCACAGCAATGTAATAAGTCTCTAGGAAGTCCCTAATTTTCCCTCATCCTCTTTTCTTCTTCAGAGCCCTCCACACTTTCCCAACCTCCCATTACCCAGTTCCAAAGTTACTTCCACATTTTCAGGTATGCTTATAGCAAGGCCCACTCTTCCTCGGTACCAATTTTCTGTACCAGTCCATTCTCACACTGCTATAAAGAAATACGTGAGACTGGGTAATTTATAAAGAAAAGAAGCATAATTGGCTCACAGTGCCACAGGCTGTACAGAAAGCATGATACTGATCATCTGCTTGGCTTCTGCGGAGGCTTCAGGAAACTTTAAATTATGGCAGAAGGGGAAGGGGAAGAAGGCTCAACTTACATGGCTAAAGCAGAAGGAAGAGAGAGGGGGCACGTGGCACACACTTTTAAACAAGCACATCTCATGAGAGTTTATCGTCACAATGACAGCACAAAGGGGGAGGATATTAACCATGAGAAAGTGTGCACATTATTCAATCACCTTCCACCTGGCCCCACCTCCAGCACTGAGGATTAGATTTCAACCTGAGATTTGGGTGGGCACACAGATCCAAACCATATCACTACCAAATGGGAGAAAATATTTGCAAACCATATACTGGCAAAGAGTTAATACCTAAAATATATTAAAAGTTTCTACAACTTAACAACAACAACAATAAAATCTGATTTTTAAAAATGAGCAAATGACTTGAATATTATTTCTCCAAAGAATATAGACAAAGAGCCAACAGGCATATGAAAGATGCTGAATATCACTAGTCATCAAGAAAAATTAAATCAAAACCACAGTGATATAATACCTCACACTCGTTAAGATGAGCATTCTCAAAAAATAAAAATAAGTATGAAACAGAAAATAACAAGTGCTGGTTATAACATTTATGCTATACAAAATAACAAGTGTTGTTTATGACACTTGTTATAATCCCGTGCACTGTTTTTAGGAATGTAAGGTGGTATACCTGCTATTAAAAACAGCATAGAAGTTTCCCCAGAAACTTAAAAATAGAATTACCATGTTATCCAGCAATATCACTTCTGGAGACATACCTAAAGGAATTGTAAACAAGACCTCAAAGAGATATTTGCCTACCCATGTTCATTGCAGTATTATTCACAATAGCTAAAAAGTGGAAGCAATCTAAATGTTTGTCAACACTGGATGCATGAATAAACAAAATGTGATATATACATACAGTGAAATATTATTCAGCCTTAGAAAGAAAGAAAATCCTATGTCATGTTATAGCATGGATGAACCTAAAGAGCACTGCATTAAGTGAAATAAGCCAGTCACACAACTACCTGATTTAACTTACATGAGATATCTAAAGCAGTCAAATTCTTAGAAACAGGAAGTAGAATAGTGATTACCAAGGGCGGGGGAGAGGCAGGACAAAGGAATTTGCTATTCAATGTGTACACTTGTGTTTTGCAAGATGAGAAAGTCCTAGAGATCTGTTACACAAGGTACATATAGTTACTACTGTATTGTACGCTTAAAATTAGTTAAAAGTCAATTTTATGTTCTGTGTTTTCTGCCACATAAGAAAAAGACAATAATAATACAAAATGCACTTTCAAAATGCCCAAAATAACCTACAAATTTATTCCATTACATATATCTTCATCATGTACATGAGAGGCATTTCAATTCTCAATGCAATAAGATTATATGACATAACAGTATATGAATATTTTTATTTAAATGAAAGTAACTATTTAGCCCTAATCATCATGCAGTTTTGTAATGATGAGTCTTTGGATGATCAAAACCTCACTTTTGATTATCAGCTACTCAAAATGGTGCCACACTGCATATGGCAGATGTCGGGAGACAATTTATACATTACAAGACATGTATTAAATTTAAAGAGCTTCACCCAATGAGCTAGGCTCAGCGCTAGATAAAAAACAAAGACGGGATAAAAGAAGTCCTAGTCTTAAATTATATTGACTTAAACAGCTTAATACATTTTAGCTTGTCAGCAGTATGATAAACGTAAGTCTAGAAAATTATATTACAAAATCATGATCATTTTCCAGGTTTAGAATAGAATAAGAGTTCTTGAAAATTGAAATTGGATGGAATTGAAGGTGAAGAATATGGGACCTAAATCACATATTATGCAAGTGTGAGATGATTACCAATTTCAGATTGCATTCCTCTATTAAAGTTCACAGCCATTAAAGAAAAGTTATCACTACAGCAATCTTCAACAATCGCAATTTATCTAAATACTGTGTTTGAAAATACTGAGATCCTACAAATTGTTCTAGTTATTGCAAAGTCCTGAAATTGACAGAGAAATGATAGAAAGGTAGGTACAGAACAATTGATCGACTATATCATTGCCTTGAAGGACCTGCGATAACCAAATACATTCGTGTTCTTAAAATACTAAGATTTCCATTCAAACTTGGAGAACCTGAGCTTCTGAAACAAACAGGATGGGGCATGTCTGATGATCAATTACAGAAAACCTTAGATTCTTAAAGTTAAGATATTGCCCCTGAGGAATTAATTGACTATAAAGACATGTCTGGACAACCTATTTCAAAATGGATTTTATTCACCCACTGAGGTTCTCAGTATTATAAAAATAATTAGATAAAATCTAGTGTGGGTAAGTCCTACAGGATAGAATTATAAGTAAATGTGAAACTTGAGGAAACATACTTCTAAATTAGCTCTTATTGGCAAAAGAGGAAAAGTACATTTTAAAAATATCACATATTCCACACCATCCTTTATTTATTGAATTCATTAGCTTGAATCATATTTTTTTGTTTCAAATATGCTAGTCCATATTTAAAGGGACTTCATGACCAGATAGCATTAGGGCCATACGAGATTAGTATACTGAGTGTTTTATCTAGAGCATCTTATTTAATCCTCACAATAACCCTATGAGACATTAACATACCAATCCTGACAGAAGGGTTTTTCAGTGGAAATATGCTTGACTTCAACAGCATGATTACTAATGAGTGTGGCAGGGCATGTTAGACTGAGCAGATGGCTTCTTGTATCCTGCAAGGAGCCCCTACAAGATCATGACATAGCTCTTATTTTTACAGTTCACGACTTGGCAAGAATGGCATGTTCCAACAGTCAGTTATTTTCAAAACATTAAATTTAAAACAAAGAGAATCCAGCAGTATGAACAGAGACTATAAATTCTACAAAGGCGAGAATTCATTGATGTCTTCCAAATGTTTAGAACACTACCTGGTGCACACATACAGTAAGTGCTCAATAAATATCTGCTTAATGACTGATTAAATGACAATTTGCATTCAATGATTTTTGTCTGATGTTTCACGTTGTACATGCATATGTTGGGGCAAGGGTCTACAGTTTTTATCAGATTCTCAAAAGAGTCTTGGAAATACGTTCTGATCCACAGCTGGAAGGAATGAAAGATTTCTACCCTGCACAGCAAGTGGGATTAGATGGCCTCCAAGTAGTTTTCAACTCTAACATCTGATCTCAGAATACTTTTATCTTTTGTAATGTCAGTATATTTACACCTCACAGTGCATCAGGCCTTAAAGCCTGACTTCTTACCATGAGATTGAAGGGTCTCTTTCCATAAAGAAATTATAAAGTATAATGAAGCAGTGGGGAGTCCACTGGAATTCTAGAAGTCCGTCATGGAGGGGATCTCCTGTTCCACTAATATAGGAAGCTCTACTCTCCTGTCTTTTTATATCAAGCCAAGTATATTATTAGTGTTCTCCAAAGGGACAGAACCAATAGGATATAAGTATATATAAGAGGGAGTTTATTAGGGAGAACTGGCTTACACAATTACAAGGCAAAATCCCACAACAGGCTGTCTGCAAACTGGAAAAGAGAGAAGCCAATAGCAGCTCAGACCCCGTCCAAAAGGCTCAAAACCAGGAAAGCCAACAGTGCAGCCTTCGATCTGTGGCTGAAGGCCCAAGAGCCCCAGGTCCCAGAGTTTAAGGGCTGGAATCTGATATCCAAAGGCAGGGAGGAACAGAAGCAAGACTTCAGCACAGGAAGAAGAAAAAGGACAAGAAAACTTAACAAACAAACTTATCCCACCTTCTTCTGCCTGGTTTTTTCTAGCAGGCTGGCCACCAGTTGGATGGTGTCCATGCACATTGAGAGTGGGTCTTCCTCTTCCAGTCCACCGACTTATCTGTCAGTGTCCTCTGGCGATACCCTCACAGACACACCCAGAAACAATACTTTACCAGCCATCTAGGCATTCCTCAATCCAATCAAGTTGACATCTATTAACCATCACACCAAACCACCAGAACAACCTTATGAGCAATTCATGTGTTGTGAATTTCCATGGGTGGAAGTGGATTTAATGTGTTCTAACCACACATTCTAGTCTACTGTCTCGTGACCAATTACATCGTTATATACATTTTCTAAATAGATAATTAATGCCTACAGTCTACAAATATTTTTCTGACTTGTGTTTATATAAAAAGCTGCACAATGAAATAAAAATAAAATCAAATATAGTTGTATATTTAACAAATTCTCTATTTAAAAGAAGGAGGGCTTTGGGGTGATCAATTCTAAACCCACAATTTGAGACACAAGGCCCAAAGGAATAGTAATCTCAATTAACAAATTTCTCATGCTAAAGGATATTTAAAAGTCTAAAAAGTCTATTAAATTAAGTCATTAGAATTTGTTTATGGGATGTGGTTCACAGGCGACAAGGAGAAATTGCAGATTTTTTTTCACATAGGTTTAAATTATCTTTGTGCGCCTGATCTGATCTTGATTCCAATCTTCTACAAAGTCTAAGAAAAGAGGAAGAGAAAGAATTCAGGAAATGGAGATTTCTTTGAAGTTTAGATTGAAAAAAGCCAGAACAAAGAACAGAACAGGAGGAAAATCTGGGACTTGGGGGTGAGAATTTCTCTGAACCCTCCAGCTCTAAGTTGAGTGCCTCCCTCATGACTTGCTCTGGTCTCCACTGTCTGCTGATTGATTTCCTTCCCTCCTTCTTCCCCTTCTGCACTTCCTCCTTAAAGAAATGCTTCTAGCCTAGTGTAAAACTCTCTATTCACAGTGCAACCTCAGTTTATGCTGTTCAACTAAACAAAGTTGATACTGTTTTAATCCCATTATTATGGAGTCCTAGGCTAAAGTTATTACAAAGCTTGTCTTATTCTCATAGTGTGAGAGCAGTGTTATCTGTGAACTTAGAACTGTCAAAGGAAATAGTATGAAACTATTATGTCTCTGCAAGTGCCTCATTATCTCAGCCATGGAAAAGAATGTTTTCTGATTATTCTCTACTGTTCTCTTGCATGTGGTCTGCATTTCATATGTATTAACATTTTATAGTTGACCTTCGGGCTGGTTGACAGATTTCAACAGTGATGCTGAACAATGCAAAATAAATCACTCTCCCTACCAACATTGTGCTGTTGATAGTTCCTGCTTCTCACTTTCTTAGCTCTATTATTTATTATCCTCTCCTACTATAAAGAACTAAAAGTACATTAATATAACATTGGCCTATGAACTATGCTAGAAAGACAGCTTATCCAACATCATCAGAAATATAAAGTAAGACACTAAAGATAAGAAATAGCTTCTCCAAAATAGTTAATTTTTAAATCAAATGCTTGTGATACTACAGTTTATGCTTACAGATCCTGGCAGATATGGACCAATGTTTATCAACAGAAGTATTTTTATGGCAATTGATTTTGACATTTTTAAGAAAGCACAAATGTAGAAAATAGGCTAAATCTCATTTTTCTTTTTATAATATCCAGGTTCTTTGGCTATCATATTCTAAATGTGTACACCAAATATATAAACATAAACATGTAAATGTGAATAATTCTAAACTACCTATGTATATCTAGTGGTTTATATAAATTTTAGGCATATAATTTTAGGATATTTGTTATTTTAGAAGATTTATAAAAATGTGAGTGCCTTAAACAGTTTAAAACTATATTGAAAACTATCAACGTTTAAATAGTTAAGCTAAAAGGAGTAGGTTGTGAGAGCAGCAAAATGCTGAGAGTATTTCAACTGTATATTATTTTGTGTGCATACTCATGAATTCAAGACCTTCTCTGTGACTAGCATAATCTGTTTATAAATTTATCCATATGAAATGTAAAATAACCTAAGTAGCATTTATGTACCTTTTATAATGGGAAATTATATCAAATTAAAACAATGAATTTAAATGCTTGATGAAAGCATGGACCAGGGCTTCTGAGTATTTTGCCAGAAGAAAGGAGAAAGCTGAGGAAAGCACCTGATTTGAAAAGTCATCCAAAATGATCTAAATGTGAAGAAAGAATCTATGAGAGTGACAGACTTGAATTTCATGAAATTTAAAAGTAACTAGATTTATTATAGGTTTTAACCATATACTTTGAGTAAAAAATTCATTTGTTTTGTCTACCCGATGTCAGTGATGATATATATGAAAGCACTTTGAAAAAGCTATGTGAATGTCTAAACAAAACTTTTCTGATTATAAAATTTTTTTTAGACCTTAGAACAGTTTAGCAAGATAAAAACAGTGGAATTTCCTTCTCTCTATACTTTTTAAAGCAGAATAAAAAGCTGTCTGAATCCCTTCCTGAACAGAGTATGATTCTGCACAACTTTTGAGGTTCCTTCTCATTTTGCCTTTGTGTAAAATAGGATTAATATTGGTTTCTGCAAGCTCTCTTGACTTTGGACTTTTATTTCCACTTTCTTTAGCAAGTCAGAATCCAATCTAGGTAGTATGTGATGGCTTGAGGGATTTTCTACTTTGAGAGTTTTCTCCTTATTTTTTTAACTGCCTATAGTAAGATGTGTGGCAATGCCTCACAGAAGGAAGCTCTGAGCTTTACCTTGTATTCAAATGGACCTTCCACACCATCTTTCGTACTCTCTTGATTATTGACCACAGCTTGAATGATGCTTCATGAGAGCATAATCTCACAGTGGATCCATAACCTTTGTAAATTCAGTATGACTGTGATGAACAACCATGTAACCCAAATGTTCATGGGTTCCCCGACCAGCATGTGGGAAAGCCTAGCCATTCTGCCCTCCTTAGAGACATGATCTGTGGATGTGTTCTTACTAGGTTAATCAACACAATGCAGTTTTCACATACTTATTATCACTTCAAATTGGGTGAGAAAAATGCAGAGAATAATGAGCTATGTGGCTGTATATTTGGCCAGTCCCCTTAGACCACGATGACTATATAATCTACTGTCTAAGCTAGGACCCTTTTTAGAGTAAATGGAGGGACAAGGCAATGTCATTGGTAATAACCCTGGAACCATACAGATATAGGCCAAGACTATCCCAGAAGAACTGGCTGCCCTATTTTGAGCCCAAGCTCTGCTGCAGTAACAGACAAGGCTGGCTGATGGAGACATGATGGTTGCGATGTTTATCAGTCCCAGTCATTTACTGAAAAGGAAAAAAGCTAAGTGGGAAGACAAATTATGAAAATAATTTGAAAATTTTTGTCTTAAAGCCATTGTTCTGTTTCCTAAATGCTGTCTAATTTGATGCAAATTGTTAACTCAGATGATAAATTTTCCAGCATATCATTCTCACTTGGTATCTTGCAAAACAATTTTAAATTGCTTTAGGGCAAACTTTGATTCTAACACTAATTTATAGGCCTTGCAAGAATTTGTGTAACTATTAATTTAGCTGTACAAAATAGCAACTTAAAATTTATTAGAATTGATCTATTTTTTAGTAATTAGTGTTACTTGCCCTGTACTTGAAATCAGCAGAGTTTAATTTTTGAAGAATAGCCACCTAAAATTGTGATCCTTCAAAAGTATTTTGGGAATACCTCTTATTCCAAATTTAGCATTCGAAGTCAAGTTCAAAACTCAGAGTGACAGGTGGCTGGGAGGAAGTCACAATTGATGGGGTGATGAAGATGGTGACAAAACTCTGGGGAAATGGCTGGGACGTCACATTGAAACAACGGCGGCAAAGAATGATCAGATCCTGATTTGTCTGGACTAATGCAGTTCAAGATCTGAGATGTGATATATAAGATACCACAGTGTTCCTTTCCTTCTTCCAAAAAATCCATCTGGAGCAGTAGAAAGTAAGAGAGGGCCTAAGAAGAATGACGGGAAAATGGGAAAAAAGAAAATGATGTCTAGGCAATATTTTTAAATGTTGGAAATAATGAATCTGCAATGGAATAAACCTATATTTGACTTTTACTTCTTCAAGGAACATCCTTCCATTACCTTTCCTTAACTGAGCCTTGCTTTATGTACAACTCTTTCAATGTGAAGCTCTCACTCTCTTATGTTCCATGAACTGCAGGGTCCAAATGCCTGATAAGCACTCTTGTAGCCACACCCAACCCATTACTTTCTTCATTTCATTTTATTTTCACCTTCCTTTAACACTTTCCTCCCTCCTTAGATGGTCATACCTTTTGATTATACCAAAGACTAATTTTATCTGGGCTGGTCATGCTCCACCTGACCATAGGGCCATGAAGAAAGGTTCACATTCTCCTGGCTCCTGGTTGTGGCTTCTGGGCCTTTGACAAGTATCTTCTGCAAGAGCTCCTTCTTTGAACCTCCTGCTCCCAACTGATAGCATCTTAGCTTCATTTTCTACTTTTTAAGGACAAGTTTCTTGTGTTTATGGAGGATTTTAGCAGCTAGATCACTGCCTACCTTGGCTTCTTCTAAAGTCCAAGGAGACTTAACTGTGAGTCAAGTCTCTAGTCTCAAAGCTCCTCAAACCACTCTACTGTAGTAATGATAGTTATAAATAATAAATCAATTTTACCTAGATTACAGCCTAATACAAATCCTTGCTAGAATCTTGTAAATAGATATTACTCCCTATTTATAGATGAGAAAATTTAGGCAGAAGGGTTTTTTTTAAAATTTTCATTTTGCACAGGTGCTAAACAAAGGAGCTGAGATACATACCAGTCTGTCTGATTCAAAAGCTGAATTTTTGAAAGCTAAGCTATGCCTCTTTCTAATAATCTCAATTTGAATTTGTTTCCTCATCTTCAGGTCATTATAGCAACAACTTCATTGTCTAATTTGATACACTTTTGAAATATTGAATTGTGAAATTTTTAGCTTTACTACCAACATTTTTCCTTCCATCTGTCAATCTGACTAAGCACTCCTTTGAAGACCACCACAACTTTTAATTTCTTGACAACTCACTATTTTCTCAATTTGCCTTCGATTCCCTTCTTTCACTCCTTGAATCTCACTAATGAAATAATACAACTACTGATATTGTTTGGCTGTGTCCCCACCCAAATCTTATCTTGAATTCCTACACGTTGTGAGAGGGATCCAGTGGGAGGTAACTGAATTGGGGGGGCAGGTCTTTCCCATACGGTACTCATGAGAGTGAATAAGTCTCATGAGATATGATGGTTTTTAAAAGGAGAGTTCTCCTGCATAAGCCCTCTCTCATTGCCTGCTGCCATCCACGTAAGATATGACTTGCTCTTCCTTGCCTTCTGCTATGATTGAGAGGCTTTCCTAGCCACATGGAACTGTAAGTCCAATTAAACCTCTTTCCTTTGCAAATCACCCAGTCTCAGGCATGTCTTTATCAACATCATGAAAGCGGACTAATACAGAAAACTGGTACCAGTAGAGTGGAGTGTTGCTGAAAAGATACCCAAAAATGTGGAAGCAACTTTGGAACTGGGTAACAGGCAAAGGTTGGAACAGTTTGGAGGTCTTAGAAGAAGACAGGAAACGAGCAATAAGGTTCAGGCTGAGGTGGTCTCAGATGGAGGTGAGGAACTTGTTGGGCACTTCTATTTATGATTTAATATTTTTAAATTTTAAAAAACCACAAATCATCTATGTAGTAGAATCCCATTTCTTAGATAAATATTTAAAATTCTACTACCGCATGTTATTTCTGCATCTGTAAAGAGGATTCTACAAGGACACATACCAAACGGTGATGAGTGGTTCTCTCAGAACTGGTTATTGGAGGTTGTGAAAAAAGGACTGCCATGTTTTCATATAAATGTTCTGTATTGCATGGAATTTTAATAATTACATATTTTTTCTTTAGTGTAAAACAAAACACTCAAGTAGAAATAATTAAGTATTTAAAAGGATATGTAAATAATTGCCTTAGTTTTAAACTGTATTTTAAATCATATGAAGAGCCAGTTTTCAAGGTAATGTAACTTGAAATATCATTAGCTCAGTGATTGTTTCTATGAGTAAAAAAGTAAAATGAAACACTGACACAGAGGTAATAAGGTATATGTAAGACTCAGAGAAATATGATGGCATAAACTATATAATGGAGAATCTGAATTTATGCTTATTCTGCAGTCCAAAACATTTTCTGAATCTTCCTTACAATCTCAAGGCCCTTAGAAATGAACTAGAATATTCATACGCTACCCTTCTCTTTGGCAGCCCACCACTCTCCTTCCCATACATCCCCTTTTGTAAAAAACTAATCTACTTTCTTGCTTTCGGCAAATAAATAAGGACAAAAATTTAGGATTCTGTCTATAACCAAAAAGTCAAAGTTTGTATACCTGAATTCTCTAACAAGTTATTATTTTTAAGCTTAAAAAACAAAGAACTTTTAAGAGGCCTTTTTCTCCTGCTAAAATCCAAATGATTTTTTTTGCACTATTGATCAAATCTGGTTTTAATTACTGGTATTCATCCAGCAATAATTATGGAATGAATTAATATTGATATGTTATATATTCATATTAAATCAGTACAGGCAGTCTAAACGGTTATGGTGGTGCTATAATGAAAAAGATTAAATTAGTTTCTGTTTCCATTTGCAGCTTTTAACAAGGATCTATTTGACTGCTAGTATATAGCTTTTTTTCCCCCAACTCTTAAAGGTTTAAAATTGAATATGCATGATACCTAAACTGGAAATTTGTAAGAATTTTATAAACAAAATAAAAATTTTGCCAATTATTTTATTCTCACTGTCTCTAGGGTGAATTTAACAGAAATATGTTTTTTTAGGAATTATGAGGTAAATTTTGTTCTAAGCCACTAACACTTTGTGCACTTTAAAGTTATCTTTTTCTATAGAAGAATTAGAGAGCTTTATAAATACTCTTAGCCAGAAAGTACAGCTGAGACAATAAAATGCCAGTGAATGTCACATAGTGAGCGTTTTACAACATAGATTTCTTGATTTATTTATGTTGCATTTACAAGTTCTCTGAATGTGTTTATATATTTGTAAATAGCTTGAATAGGCTACAACAATGAAACTTCCTTCTTAGGATTAAGAATGAAAGCTCCATTTATTATTAAGATAGGAAGTTTATGTGAGAAATGAAAGTTGAGTCTATGTTAAAAATAAAAGTGTGTTACTCAAAATATCACCTCAAACAGGTAGAACAATTAAATGGTAGTAACACAGCTTTGAGAGGAAAAACACTGGTTAATAGACTGAGGGTTGATTGACTGCCAGAAGTACTTTTCCCCTTCCACACAGTTGTCATGCTGTGACTATATCTAAAAGTGTAGGAAGAGTGTGTAGTGAATATTAGTTGTTTTGTTCCTTGATCAGTAAAGAACATCTTCCTATGTTTTGAGAAATTTCCATAATATGAATCTTTGTTTTTCCCTGGATGTAAAAATTATGAAGAACCTAGAGTTCCTAGATATAACAAATAAAAATACAGGGTACTAAGTTAAAGTTAAATTGTATATAAACAGCAAATAATTTGTTAGTGTATGCCCCAAACAAGTGTGTCTCAAATAAGTATGTCAAATTTTACAAACATCAGGACTCCTATATTTTATTCTGAAATATTAAAAGGCAAGATACTGGCTTTCCAGCCTCCTGTGAAAGTAACACTTACAGGATTTGACATATGATCGCCATGTGACCTAGGATAATCAACCAGTCAGATGCACAGACGCATTGGTTCAAACTTAGCATCTTTTCCTTTTTTTTTTTTTTTTTTTTAAGACAGGCTGGAGTGCAGTGACGTGATCTCAGCTCACTGCAACCTCCTCCTCCCAGGTTCAATCGATTATTGTGCCTCAGCCTCCCAAGTAGCTAGGATTACAGGCGCCTGCCACCAACCCTGGCTAATTTTTGTATTTTAATAGAGATGGGTTTTCACCATATTGGCCAGGCTGATCTTAAATTCCTGACCTTAGGTGATCCACCCTCCTCAACCTCCCAATGTGCTGGGATTACAGGCCTGAGCCACCATGCCCAGCCAGAACTTGGAATCTTAAGAAGCAAGAACAGTGGAGAATCCCTATGCAGTCAGTAGTAGCAGTAGCAGCAGCAGCAGCAGCAGCAGGTGTCCATGGCAACAATGATGATTGTGTCCCAGTGGTGTCCGCAATGAAAGCTTTTTAATCCCATGTCCAGTAGCAGTAGCAGTAGCAGCAACTGCAGTTACTTCACCGCATTATTCTATAGTATGATTTTGAAGCTTGGTCTCTTTTCTTGCTGCCCCATTTCCATGTTCAATCCTTCAAAATTCTGTTGGGTCTTTGACCTAACCAACATCCTTTAAACAAATTCCTTTTCTGTTTAAATTGCCCAGAATTATATTTTTATTAAGCATAATATTTGTACATACTTATGGGGGTATATGTGATATTTTACTGCATACATAGAATGTGTAATGATCAGGTAATAGAACGTATAATGATCAGGTAGGAGTGCCTATCACCTCAAGTGTTTTTCATTTCTAAGTTTTGGAAAGATGTCAAGTCCTCTCTTTTAGCTACTTTGAAATATATAATACAGTGTTGTTAGCTATAGTAACCTTACTTTGTTATCAAATATTAGAACGTATTACTTCTATCCAACTGTATTTTTGTACCCATTAACCAACCTTTCTTCATCTCTCCTGCCCCTAACCACACACCTTTCCCAGCCCCTGGCATCAGTCATTCTACTCTCTAGCCCCATGAGATCAACTTTTTTATCCGGGCATCCCTTTCAGGAGAAAAGAATCCTCTCTTGTTTCTAAGAGCAGCAGAGCACAATATTAAGAGTATGGACTTTAAAGTCATGTTCCCTGGATTCACAGCCCAGCTAAACCACTTACTATCTAATGACCTTAAACAAATTATGTAATTTTTGTGCACATCAATAAAGTTTCTATTTCCATGTCTGTAAAATGAGCAGAGTAACAGTGTCTATCTGATGGGATCATTTTAAATTTCAAGTTAGTAAATATTTAGAACAGGGCCTGACAGTAAGCACTATATACATGTTTTGAAAAACCCAAAAACTAAAACTAAAAGTCATCATTCACAAACCCAAGTTGTATGCAGAGGAAAAACCAGTCATTTTTAATTAGACCATATTGATTATTTCCTTCAGGTGCTAGAAGAGGCTTTAATGTGTAATAAGCCATTCCATTACTAATATAGGTTAGAGCAAGCAAAACATTTATATTAGTATTTAGACCAATAATATTGAATATTTTTCTGCCAAAACCCTATTAAGGTAGTGAACTTTGTTAACCTTATTTGAAAGCGAAGTAAATGAGGTTTGGAAGGAACTACAAAACTTGTATACCACAAAACATCACCTCACCAACTTGTATGGTCTTACAGATTTAGTTATTAATGGACTGAGCAGGAAAGGGTGGAGGTGGAATGATCAGATATCTAAAATATCATTTGCAGTTTCATAAAGGGGAGTTTATTTGACTAATTTGTATTACAGGTCTAGGAGTAACAACATACTGAATCTGGAGGCTTTAGTGGAGTCAATGATGAGAAGCAAGGTGATAACAAACCTTGATGAAAAGAGAGCAAAACATGAAGTGTGAGGTCAAGAGCAGAACATAATAGACTGAGATGTCAGAAGCTTGAATGAGAAGAAGAAAGAGGGCATGATACCTACAACTGACAAATTATTTTTAATTGACTCATTTACGAAATACTTATTGTCTGCTCTATGTCATATATAATTTTATCTAGAACTGGTTCTATGGCAAAAATTAATTCAGATTAATAATACATACCAGTAATGAAATAAATATTAGCCTTGACCTAGTGCTGATCCCTCTTTAATTTCCTTTAATCAATGTGCCACAAAAGCAATAGACTCCAAAAACGCTTTGGTATCAGCTAGAATCAAAAACATTCTTCTCTTAGCAATTGATTTTGGAATTCTTTGAAGAAAGCCCAGTGGTATTTTTAGAAAATATATTGATAAGCAGCTTAGCAGGAGGGTGAGGTCTCAAGGGGCATACTCAAGGGAGTGGGAACATTGATACTAAATTCCATGTATGTCTCCACTAAGCTTAGAACAGTGCCCAGAACATAAAAGAGGCAAGTTATTCTGCTGAGAATTTGGTAAACCGATTTTGCACAAAGCTCTTTATTCTGTCCGTGGTTGAATTTCAGTAGGGAATAAAGATTATTTATTTATTTATAGTTTTTCAAGTGTTCTCTTTGGGGGAGAAAGGATCTATAGTAGTACAGATTTATGTTGTGCCGTTATATTTTCTTTGAAGAGTTTCATTTATCTTCAAATCATTTGGCTTAGTTGTTGCCCCTACTATATATTTGTACCAAAGAGTGAATAAAGCAATTTATTTTCATAAAGATTAGTGGTTCAATACACCTCCTTAACTCAGAAGTTGATAAGTAACATGTCATTGAGGAAAGTGGCTATGAACAGCCCTCTTATCAACTTCCACATTTTCAGAAAAAAAAAAAATCTGTCTCAGTGAGACTAAAAGTTTAAAAATGAATTTGGATTCCAGAAATGAAGAAATTTTTGTGTCAGATCAAACTTGACAAGGATTATTTTGGTACCTATCATGTGCCAAATACAGTTTTAGTTTTTCAAGTGCATTACTTTAATTCTTATAAAAATAGTGTGTGTTGCTTTCATTCCACAAAAGAAGCAGGTTATAAAAATATATTCTTTGGGTGAACAAAAGTTGCATGAAGCTAGAATAGTCTTCTAATTTTAGAGATGGGGGTACCAAAATACAGAGAAATTTTACTTAAAGTCATTCAACAAATCCAAATACGAAGTTGATTTCCACTCCATTTCGGTTCCTATTTCAGCATATGACTTACATTTCAAGCCAGAACTTGTTTATTGTGATTATGTTAGCACACTACACTTCAAAAGGAAATCTCTCTTTAATCTGTAACATTGTTTTAATTATGTGTCATGTAGAGGTCACAAAATTAAAGGCAAGAGCTTTAAGATACATGTTTCGTGAGGTAGTGATTTTGTTCTTTTCATCGAGTAAACAAAGAAACATTTCAATGTGGGCCATTTTTACCATAAGAATTCCAAGGGGAATTGTCAAGGTACATTGTAAAGTAAACGTCCTTTCTAACTTACCTAGTCTCAGTCTCTCTAGATAGATAGGCCATACACAAAATTCTATACATATATAAGTATATGAGTACATATGCATATACATACCTATATATGTCTACACACATATATGTATATACACACATATATACATACCTAGATATGTATATCTGTGTACATACACATACCTATACATGTATATACAAATCCATGCGTGCAAGAGCACGCATGTGTGTATGTATGACATACACAAAATGTATGTCCATGACATTATTGTCATGGTTTTATTTTGGGTTAGTTTTGTTATTTTCATATAACAGGTCTCAAAGAGCACTGAAGAAGCCTCTCCTGTAGGAAAAGTACAGGGCTACGTATTTACACATAATTTTCTCATTTTTAGTAAACAGTAACTCTATGGTAAAGATTATCTTACAAATTTTGGACTCAGTAAGGTTAAGTGTTTTACTCAAGATCACAGGTTCATAAAATAAAGAGCTGATGTTAGAATTTGGGTGTTTCCCGCATGTTCTCACTCATAGGCGGGTGTTGAACAATGAGAACACATGGACACGGGGAGGGGAGCACTACACGCTGGGGTCCGTTGGGGGGAAATGGGGGAGGGATGGGGAGGTGGGGAGGTGGGAAGGGGTAGCATGGGGAGAAATGACAGATACAGGTGAGGGGAAGGAAGGCAGCAAACCACACTGCCATGTGTGTACCTATGCAACAATCTTGCATGTTCTTCACATGTACCCCCAAACCGAAAATCCAATAAAAAAAAAAAGAATTTGGGTGTTTCTCAGTCCAAAGTCCATGTTCTTTTTATCATATGATAAAACACTTCAAACATACAATGTAATCTATTTTGGTATTTCGTGTTATGTTTGATAAAATATTTTAAACATATTTTAAATATTTCGCACTTGCTATTTTATGTTTTAACATATTTTGAGTTATTGGTAGCCTATTTACCAACAATTTTGTATAAGTAAGCCATACTGCACATTCGCAATAGCAAAGATATTCACCAGATTCTGGTATCTGGTGAGGTATCAGATTCTGCTCTAAGTGCTAGTGATGGAGCAGTACACAAGAACGACATATTTCTGTTTCTGCACTCCTACATCCTACTGGGAAAGAGACAGAAAATGAATAGGTGGCAAACAGAATGAAGATAATACATCAAATGGTAATAAGTTCCATCAAAAAAATAAAGCAGAGTAAGGGATGGAGAGTTACTGAAAAGGGTGCTGTTTATTTAGCGCAGTCATACACGCCATTCTGCTAAAATGATATTTGAGCAGAGACCTGAAGAAATCAAAAGAGTAAGCCAAGTGGGGGTATGTGGGGAAAGAGTGTTCCAAGCAGAAGGAACAAGAAGTATTAGTTTCCTAGGGATGCCACAACAAAATACCATAAATTCACTGACTTAAAATAATAGGTATTTATTCTCTCACAGTTTTGAAGGCAAGAAATTCAAAATTAAGGTGTCAGCAGAGCCATGCCCTCTCTGAAGTCTGTAGGGGAAAATTCTTTCTTGCCTCCTCTGGCTTCTAGTGACTTTTGGAAGCATAACACCAATTTCTTTCTCTATCTTTGCATGGTATTCTTTTTTCTACTTTCTCTCTGTTTCCTTTTTTTTTTGTCTCATAAGGATACATTCATAGAATTTAGGGCAATCCAGGATGACTTCATCTCAAGATTGTTAATCAATTATACCTGCAAAGACCCTATTCCCAATGTGATCCTTTGCTACAACATATAAAATCCCTGAGGTGGAAACACATTGGAGGGAAAGCATGGAGGATGTATGGCCAGAGAAGAGTTTGGGAGTTGGGGGAGGAAGTGGTAGTTTACAAGTCAGACAAGTCCTTTGAGTTAGTGGACAGGCAGATTGTGGAAGCCTGGCATGCTCCGGAAGAGTCTTGAACTTCAATCTAAGTAAGCTGAGTAGTCATTGACTGGGAATTTTAGGACAGAGCAGTAACAGGAGTAATGAAATCCATAAAGGATCCTCACTCTGGCTGATTCATTGAGAATGGAGTGGTTGGGAGAGGAAAGGCAGTAGAACCAAATAAGAGGCTTCCACGTTAAATTCAGTAAAAGATAACCATAACGTGGTCAGAGTAGTAGCAGCAGAGCTGATGACAGTCACATTTTGGGTCTATTTCGAGAACATGGCTGACAAGATCTGCTACTGGATTAGATAGGAAGTGTAAGATAATGAGATTCAAGGATGAAGCGAAGAGCTTTACTTGAGATTCTTCAGGATGGAGCTGGTTTTACTGAGGTGGGAAGTCCTAGAGGGGGAACACATATGGCCTTGGGGCCAAAAGTCTAAAGCATGTTTTGAAATGTTATTTCTGAGATGCTGCTTATGCATTTAAACACTGAAAAACTAGGCAGAAAATAAATACTGACAGCTAAGTTTCTAGACCAATAATTCTGCTGGAAAAAAACCCATAAAATATTATAATAGATAACTTTAAAAACCTTAAGAGTATTAAAAAGCTAACTAGATGGTAAACAATTAAAGTTGAAAAATATAAATGAAAGCAGAAACCAGAAAGGAATTCAGAGAATTGAAGATCCTTTTGTTGTCAAAGTTTTTGCCAAACTGGAGGAATTTGAGCTTTGGCTGTGACAGCTGGTTTTTGATAGCTTCACAGGAAGTAATGTCCAATTGAGGTAGAAAATTTGACAGGATATCTACCCCTATAAAGTTGGTAGCATAAGGGCTGCACTAGGAAGATGCAGATAAGCCTCATCTATGCCTCACCTCCAGTGAACTATAAGGAGAGTTGTTCTGACACTTAATATAGCAGGGCTTGGGGAGCAGATGGAGAGAAGTTATCACTAGTGAGTTGTAAACACAAATCTACCTTTCCCAGATTTGAGCCTAAATCCACATTATTTAGGTTATTTTTTAAAATTCAAGTTATTATTTCAGATTTAAGTGGTTTGGATAGGTAGTCAACTAGACTCTTATCGGAAATAAATGCAAATAAACTCTTTAGTTAATATGTCTTTATTAAGGCTTCTAAGAATGCTCAAAAACATTTTATCAAGTAAATGAGCATCACAATGTTTAAACTAACCAAGTACTAAATATATGGATTTTGTGTGTGTGTGTGTGTGTGTGTGTGTGTGTGTGTGTGTGTAAACTACATCAATGCATAATGGGCCAGAACTAACAGAAACAGTCCCAGAAAGACTTCTGAAATTTGAATTATCAAACACAGATTATAAAACAATTTGTTCTCATTATATATAAAAAAATTAAAAGCTTGAAAATATAAGCAAAAATTGGAAAATATATATTTTTTCAGACAGAGTCTCACTCTGTCGCCAGGCTGGAGTGCAGTGGTGCAAGCTCAGTTCACTGCAACCTCTGCCTCCTAGGTTCAAGTGATACTCCTGCCTCAGCCTCCTGAGTAGCTGAGACTACAGGTGCATGCAACCATGCCTGGCTAATTTTTGCATTTTTTAGTGGAGATGGGATTTCACCATGTTGGCCAGGATGATCTCGATCTCTTGACCTCATGATCCGCCCTCCTTGGCCACTCAAAGTGCTGGGATTACAGGCATAAGCCACCACACCTAGCCTGGGAACATACTCTTAATTAAAACTATTTTAAAGCTTAGATTTGAAAAAACAAATAGAAATTCCATAAATAAAAATACACCAACTGAAATTACAACTTAATAGAAAGAAGAGCAGCATGAAGAGATCTGGTGATTCACCCTGAAAAAAATTAATAAACTTTGGACAAAAGAATGAAAACAAATATTTGAAGGCACTGAAAAATAACCAAAGACAAGTAGAAACTAGAACTGAAAGAATCCCTCTGACTCAAGGAGGAACTATAAGTTGGTGGTTTTCCTGCTTGGAGACATTTCCCTGAAGGCCTGAACCAGCTAACAGTTCAGTCTTATAGGTTTTAGAGGGCAGATGATGGAGTTCAGAGAGATTAAGGAAAGAGTACTTTTGCTATACACAGCAAGGTTATGATGATGTTAATGAATGGCTGGAGCACAAATTCATTGAGGATAAGAATGTCAAGGAATCAAGACTCTGAAGCATCAGAAAATCATCTACATACATACTGACATCAACAAAAACTGTAACAGAAGTATTACTGCAAAGACAAACACGGTTCCATTAGAGAAAATTTTCAAGAAATAACGGAAAGTTACAAAAGAATTCAATAAATGTATAAAATAATAATTGGGCATGCTTGGTGTTGTCTACTGGGATAAGCTTCAAAAAAGCTGGGTATTTTTATTTTTTAAAATTTATTTATTATACTTTAAGTTATGGGGTACATGTTCAGAATGTCCAGGTTTGTTACATAGGTATACATGTGACATGGTGGTTTGCTGCATCCATCCCCGTCATCTACATTAGGTATTTCTCCAAATGTTATCCCTCCCCAATCCCCCCAACCTCCGCTATCCCTCCCCTAGCCTCTCCAATCCCCAACAGGCCCCAGTGTGTGATGTTTTCCTCCCTGTGTCCATGTGTTCTCATTGTTCAACACCCACTTATGAGTGAGAACATGTGGTGTTTGGTTTTCTGTTCTTGTGTCAGTTTGCTGAGAATGATGGTTTCCAACTTCATCCATGATGAAGAACATGAACTATCTGCAAAGAACATGAACTCATCCTTTTTTATGGCTACATTGTATATACACCATATATACACCATAGTATTCCATGGTGCATATGTGGCACATTTTCTTTATCCAGTCTATCATTGATGGGCGTTTGGGTTGCTTCCAAGTCTTTGCTATTGCAAACAATGCTAAAATAAACATATGTGTGCATGTGTCTTTATAATAGAATGATTCATAATTCTTTGGGTATATACCCAGTAATGGGATTGCTGGATTAAATGGAATTTCTAGTTCTAGATCCTTGAGGAATAGCCACAGTGTCTTCCACAATGGTTGAACTAATTTACACTCCCACCAACAGTGAAAAGTGTTCCTATTTCTCCACATCCTCTCCAGCATCTGTTGTCTCCTGATTTTTTAATGATCATCTTTCTAACTGGTGTGAGATGGTACCTCAGTGTGGTTTTGATTTGCATTTCTCTAATGACCAGTGATGATGAGTTTTTTTTCATATGTTTGTTTGCTGCATAAATTATTCTTTAAAAAAGTGTCTGTTCATATCCTTTGCCAACTTTTTGATGGGGTTGTGTTTTTTTGTTGCTGTTGTTGTAAATTTGTTTAAGTTCTTTGTAGATTCTGGACATTAGCCCTTTGTCAGATGGGTAGATTGCAAAAAAATGTTTCCCATTCCATTGGTTGCTGGCTCGCTCCAATGATAGTTTCTTTTGCTGTGCAAAAGCTCTTAAGTTTAATTACATCCCATTTGTCTATTTAGGCTTTTATTGCCATTGCTTTTGGTGTTTTAGTCATGAAGTCCTTGCCCATAAAGCAGGGCATTTTTAAAGAGAGAAAGGCTAATATTTATTCACCTCCCTGCCTCGTGGCATAAGGGACTAGGGAGATAAGGCAAGTCTTGCCTGGAGCAAAGCTCTATGGATCCCTACAAAGATGGAGTTGTAGGGATCTACAACATGGTGTTGCAAACATGGTGCTGCAAAACATGACAAAGTAGATCATGTCACCGTTGCTTTAATGGATTTCCAGCACAATCATTAGCAGTACCTTTGATTTTGTAACCAATAAAAGGTTACAAATATTTTTGTTTCACATTGAATTTATTGTAGGAATCTTGAAATTTCATTTATACTAGTCACAATTTCAAATGTACAGTAGTCATTAGATACACCACTAGATGTTGTTGAAAAATTCCATCTATTATTGTATCAGAAATTAGATTTTCTAGTATTTTAATAATTGTGTTTTAATGTAACTGGTTTCCTCTAGAATATTATATATACATATTATTTTATGCTTTTAAAAACATCATTTTGAGAAGTTCCATCAGACTGTCAAAGTGAGCCGTAGCACAAAAAAATGATTAATAACCACTGATTAGGTGCTCAGGACATAATGGTAAATAAACTATTCAAGTTTCCATTTGAAAGGATACCGACAGAAGTGACTTTTAAACATTCAAACAGGCAAACAAGTACAAAAATAAATACAGGATGAAGATAAAGACTGAGGAGGAGAAATAAAATTACCTATGGGGGCCAAAGAAGGTCTATCTGGAAAAATAACTTTTAATCTAACATGTAACTATGGAGATCTAAGATCTAAGGAGCTAGCCAAAGGGTTAGTGGGCGAAAAGTGACTGAAACAGAAGAAGGAGCAAGTAAAAAGGTGTGGAAGAGACCAAGGAGTGCTAAAATCTAAGTTATAATGGTTGGAAACAATATCCTTCTCTTTGATTTTTCCCATCCATATACATCCCTTCTCTTTGATTTTCTCCCTCTGGAAATTTGCTACATTCAAAACAACCCATAGTATAAAATTAGGAGACTGAAGCATTTGGAGCAAAAAGAATAGGACTCATTTAGTTATAGCTTGCAGGCAAAAGCTGATTTACTGCCTGTTTCTGTATGGCCCATGTGCCAAGAATTTTTTTTTTTCATTTGTATATAAGTGGAAAAAATTAGAAAGAAATTTTTTGTGACACCTGATAATTATGAAATATTCAAATTTCAGTGTTAATAAAGTTTTATTTCAAAAAACAAACTGTTAATAGTCTGTGCAAGGATGACTTTCTACCTCTCCTAATGAATAATTTCTTTAAGATTCAGTTAAAATGTTTTTCCCTCTCCCAAATCTTCATTTATATTCCTGGGAATTTAATTATTTTTCCTCTATTCCTCTATTAGCAATATACGTTTTTTACCTTTGATTTTTTGTTAGTATTTTTATTATTATAGTTTTTATTTGTTGAATTTTATTTTAATTATTAGTTTACTTGTTGTGATGGTTTATTTCACATGTCAATTTGACTGAGAAACCTAGAGAGATGGTAAAACATTATTTCTGGATGCAACTATGAGAGTGTTTCTGGAAGAGATCACCTTCACCAGTATGGTGGGTACCATCAAATCTGCTGACAGACTGCATAGAACAAAAAGGCAGAGGAAGGGTTCTTGGACCTTCAGACTCAGGCTATGACTTATGCCATTGACTTCATTGGCTCTCAGGTCTTCGGACTCAGACTGAATTATGCCACTGACTTTCCCGGTTCTCCAGCTTGCAGACAGCAGACTGTGGAACTTCTCAGCCTCCATAATCATATGAGGCAATTCCTATCTGTATATAATTGTAAGAGCTTTAGCTTCTAACAAATTGAAAACACTTAGGGGTGGCCAAAAAGATATTTGGGACAGAAGTCAAACAGTCTATATAATGGAGTTCAGAATTTAAACCTGAGATGAGCCCCTAAGATGACTCTATTTTTTGGTTCAATGAAACAGTATTTATTGTATATCTATTTTATGTACAGCTCTATGTCAGGCACTGTGAGGAACATAGAGATAAATGACATAGTCACTGCAGGATAAGGCATAAAGGGACAGAACTATATGAATGGAAAACAATTTATTACCACAATAATAAAGAACAGATTGCTGCCAAGTAAGGCTGTAAGACATGGCATTTAACTTAATAATAAACAGGAAAGATACTATTAAAAATGGACCTTTCGAACATATAGACAGCATGAGAAAAGGCACAGAAGCAGAAAAGGATGGTATTCATTCATTAATTCATTCATTCTTTCACCAACAGTATGAGGTACTGTGATACAGAGATGAACAAGGCACACTTTCTGTAAAGGACTTCATTATCAATTGAGAGAATACAAGGAAAGAAATATCACAAATTATTAGAGACATGAAGAAAAGAATACTAGGGCCAATAGATGGTAGTATTTGATTAATTCTGAGACACATTTAAAAAGATATTTCTAAGAAGACCTTACAGAGAACGTGTGCTGATCAGTGGGCAATGGATTGTGGTAAAGAAAAAGAAACTATCCCTTATCACAGGGATAAGAAGAATGTTGTGTATTCTTCCAAAGAACATCTGCTAATAATTGTTGGCTGCAATTATAAAAGCATACAGGAATATCTGCTCATTCTTGATGGCTTGAGATTATAAAACCACACAAACATAGGGGTTTGACTTGGTAGAAATTAAAATGAGACTGCTGTGTAAAGCTGGTATGCTCAAAGATATTCCACAGTCAGTGGAATATTCACGTAAAATGCATCTCAAAGAAGATGATTTACTGATCTCTAATTTGGCTCCTGGTGCAATGGGAGAAAAACAATCTTTCTGTAGAGTCATAACCATTAGTTGGCACTTAGACCAAATTTTATTAGTGTGGACTAAAAAACTGCAAATCAAAAGTTTATTCTGAAGCAGATTCAGTTTGATAATTTTTCTAGGTTGTTAGATCATTAAAATTCCCATATGTAAAGATAGAACAGATTACAATTTGGAAATTCACTAAACACCTGAGAAACAAGGCACCGTGAGCAAGAATCTGCAGAAATTCAAACTGCAGATCAGGCATACAAATATCATAGGTATTAGAATTATCAAATATAGAATATAAAGCAAATATATTTGGTATAATTAAAGAAAGAAAAAAGATTTCAAATATGACTAAATCAAAAAGAATACCAAAATTAACCAAGTAAATATCAAAAAGGAATACTTCTATAAATAAGTAACACTGTAATTAAAAATACTCAAAATTCAGTGAGTGTGTTATATGAAGACTAAACAAAGCCAAAGAGAAAATTAATAAATTGGAAAATAAATCTGAAGATATTACCAAAGAATGTAGCATAGAGAGATAAAAATACGCATGAAAAAGTGATTGAGGGAAATGAAGGCTAGAGGAAGAAAAGCTGATGTAAATCTAATCAGTGTTCTGAGCAGAAGAAAAGAACAAATGAAGGAAAGACAATATATGAAGAAAGAATGGCTGTGGTTTTAGTCAAAATAAAGAAAACCTTCAGAATTTAGATTTGGGGGCCTGGATGAATTCAGCAGAATAAATAAAAAGAAACTTTTAAGTAAGTTATCTGCATTAAAAATGCATAAAATCAAAGACAAAGAGAAAATCTTAAAAGCAGTAGAAAGAAAAGATCAATTCTGAGGGCTGCCATGTATATTTGTGCAAGCTATGCACTACCATAGATGGTACTAGTCATTTATGGTCTATGTGAATGGTGTCCTTGGGAATTGAGCAATGCTATTTCTGAGAAGGTTTGTGCAGCATCCCAGTATCTAAAAAAAGTGATGAATAGCTTGACAGCTGACAGCTGACTTTCCATTGGCAGCAATGAAAGCCAGATATAAAAAAAAATAGTATATTCAAATGCTAAGATAAAGTAACTTTCAACCTAGAAATTTATACTCATAGAAATGGTCTTCCAATATCATTTCAAGTGAAGACATTTTCAAAAAGAAAGGAAATGAAAACTGAAAAAGAGTACCAAAAAAAAAAAAAGTTGCTTCCAAAAGAATCTTCAAGGATAAAAGAGTAAAGGAAAATTATCCTAGAAGTAAGATCAAACATTCTGTGAATAATATGTGTAGAGGAAAAAAAAGGAAAACGAAGTGCTAACCTTATGAAAGCTTAATAAGTTGACTATATAAAACAGTAACCAAAATGTTTAATATGTGAGACAAAAATTATGGACAAGAAGAGTATAAATTTAGAGAAGTACATTGTGGAGTACAAAGATCTAAGGTCTTTTTATTTATTGAAAGGATGGTTAAAATATTAATTAAATTTAGAACTTGTTAAGTGCATTAGTAGGGTAAATACTAAAAGAATAAAAATAGAAAAGTGTAACAACCCAATTAGTAAAAAACATAAGGTAAAAAAAGAATTTTAAATATGTGCAGGGACTGTGAGATATAAAAATAACCAAAGTGTTTTTCCTACTATCACTCACCCCTCAGCATAGCAGTTCTGACACAAGATACTGGAAAGAGGTTGATCACATACCAAGCAATTCCCTGGCAGAAAACAGCTAGATGCCCTCTAATCATTTCCATTCTGACACTGTCTACCTGGAGGTCTCATCAGATCACATAGGTTAAGGCTGAGTTTCACAAGACTGCTCCATACCTCCAATCACAAGACTCAGGTTGTGACTTGTACTTCTGACTGACTGGAGTTTCCATAACTCTCTCCTCCAGTTTGATTAATTTGCTACAGTGGCTCATAATGACTCAGGGAAACACTTAATTTTCCAGTTTATTAGTAAAGACTATAACAAAAAATACAGATGAACAACCAGATAAAGAGATACATAAGACAAGGTCTGGAAGGGTCCCGAGTGCAGGAGCTTGTGTCCTCATGGAGTTTGGATGCACCACTCTTCTCCCCTAGGATTGTGTTCCCCAACCTGAAAGCTCCCTAAACTTCATAGCTTAGGGATTTATTGAAGGCTTCATCACACATAGGTATGATTGATTCTTAACTTTATTTCCAGCCCTCCCCGCTCTCCAGAGAATGGGGTTTGAGGAAGAAAGCTCCAAGCTTATAATCATGACTGGGTCTTTCTAGTGACTAGCCCCCATCCAGGAGCTCAAAAAAGTCACCTCATTATACCAAAAGATACTCCTATCACATATCACACAGAAAATTCCAGAAATAGGAGCTTGTGTCAGGTGTCCCTATTACTTAGAATATCACAAAGTCTTAATAGCTCTGAGTCAGAGACCGTGGCAAAGACCAAACAATAGAATAAAATCGTCTCCTACCACCCCTATCTATAACGGTATTGGGAGCTCTATCTCAAGAACTGGATTAGAGACCAAAAGAACAAAAGATTCTCCTAGCTCAGCTATCACTTAGGAAATTAGAACTGTGTGCCAGTGACAGGGGACAGAGAGAGAGAGAAAGAGAGAGAGAGAGAGAGAGAGAGAGAGAGAGAGAGAGAGAGAAAGACACCTTATTATTTCATGGGTCAAATAAAAGCACTACGTAACATAAAAGAAATAAATCCAAGTACATAAATAATCATAACCAAGTTGAATACAAATGCTTCTCCAGAGAAGCTGTAAAACTATAATTATTTTTTTTTAAATCAAGAAGATGTGCCTGAGACATAAGAATACAGAAAGACTTTCAGTAAAGTAATGAAAAGGTATACAGTAATCAAATAAAAGTAACCAAAGAAAAGTCAATGTGTCTGTATTATGATGAGACAATGAATATTATAAAGTGAAAAGCATTGAGGCTTATTTTATAAATAATTTTTATTGAGAAAAATGTTTAATTCTTCAGTAAAACACCTAAATTTAAGTGCATCTAATAACTTCAAAATATGTAAGGCATAAATTCCATAGACTATAAGAAAATGTTGACAAATTTTGACATCACGGCAGGAAAAATAACTCATCTCTTGCAGTAATTGATTATTCAGTAACACAAAACACAAAAAAGGATACAGATGTTAATCCATTATTTAAAAGCATAATCCTTTTTTTGAAAATTGAGATGGAATCTCTCTCTATCACCCAGGCTAGAGTTCAGTGATGCAATCCGTCTCACTGCAACTTCCTCCTCCCAGGTTCAAACAATTCTCATGCCTCAGCTTCCTGAGTAGCTGGGATTACAGGCGCACACCACCATGCCCAGTTAATTTTTGTATTTTTAGTAGAGATGAGGTTTCACCATGTTGCCCAGGCTGATCTCAGACTCCTGGCCTCAAGTGATCCACCCACCTCAGCCTCCCAAAGTGCTCAGATTACAGGTGTGAGCCATCACACCTGGACTAAAAGCATAATCTAATTGATATATGTAAAATTCTGTTTCACAAAATAAAAATTAAACATTTATCATGATATATTTATAAAAATGTGCCTCATTAAGTCATAAAACAAATTTGAAAATAAATGTATTACAAAAATTATATTTTCTGACTAAATAAAAAGAAATTATAAATTACAAAAGCCAGTATTTTAAAACAGTAATTTGTAAAAAGAAAATTACATTAATAAATAGTGGTAACAAAATGGATCATTGGAATTTTTCAAATACTAAAATGAAATAATTTTTAAGTTATATACACACACATTTGTGCAGGAACTCAGGAAAAGTGGTAGAGAGAAAATTATAGTCTTATATGTTCATGTTAGAAAAGAAGTTCTAGAGATTAACGAGCTAGGCATCCAATTTAACAAGTTAGAACATAAGCCCAAAGAAAAAAAGAGCAAGTAAATAATAAATCTAAGATGACAAAGATAAAGATTAATGAATTCCAAAATTGCTTTTGAAGCAGATTTGAAGCACTTCTGGCAAGGCTATTCTAGAAAAAAGAGAAAGCTCATAGATAATATTAAGACTAAAAATTACAGATGTAACAAAAATTAAAAAGGTAAGAGAATATTATTTAAAAGTTTATGTCTAAATATATATATATATATATATTTTTTTTTTGAGACGGAGTTTCACTCTTGTTACCCAGGCTGGAGTGCAATGGCGCGATCTCGGCTCACCGCAACCTCCACCTCCTGGGTTCAGGCAATTCTCCTGCCTCAGCCTCCTAAGTAGCTGGGATTACAGGCACGCACCACCACGCCCAGCTAGTTTTTTGTATTTTTAGTAGAGACGGGGTTTCACCGTGTTGACCAGGATGGTCTCGATCTCTCGACCTCGTGATCCACCCGCCTTGGCCTCCCAAAGTGCTGGGATTACAGGCTTGAGCCACCACGCCCGGCCAAATATTTTTAAACTTAGAAGAATTAGATATGCTTGTAGGAAAAGATTAGAGTGTGAACAAACAAAAAGATGAACAAATCTGAAAGGTCTTATAGCTACTAAAAAGTGCTCAAATAATATTTCATAAATACCCCACTTAGAGAAGAGATATAAAATAAAGGAGGCAGCCAGTATACATATATATCACTCAGGGACCTCCACTAACAACCACAGCTTAAGCCACTGAGGAACTCCCAGAGACCACTGATGCTGACTACAGCTCAAGAAATTATACGAAGACTATACTACTGTGCCCACTCAGAAATCAAAGCAAAATATTCTACCAGACCAACACTATAGGAAGATCTATAGGAAAAAGTCTTCCTTTAAGGAAGCCAATCCATGTAATTAAAATAAATGATCCCTACACCAGATACACAGATATCAACATAAGAATCCAAAAAATATTAAAAAGCAAAGAAACATAACACTTCCAGAGGAACACAATAATTCTGCAGCAGTAGATACTAAAGAAAAGGAAATCTATAAGCTTCCTTAAAAGGAATTCAAAATAATGATATTAAAGAAATGCTGTGATACACAGAAGAACACAGATAAATAAAACAAAGAAATCAGAAAAACAATTCACGATTTGAATTAGAAATTTAACAAAGAGGTAGATATCATGTTTTTAAAAATCAAACAAAACCTTGGAACTGAATAATTCAATGAATGAAATAGCAAATACAATTCAGAGCTTTAACAGCATTACTAGGTTAAGAAGAAGAAAGAAAATTCGTACTTGAAAAAAGATATTTTGAAATATCCCAGTCAGACAAGAAAAAATAATTTTAAAAGAATGAGGAAAGCGTATATGACACATGGGATACCAAAAAACAACCAAATATTTAAATTTGGGGATTTCCAGAAGGAGAAAAGATGAGCAATGGCATAGAACACCTGTCTGAAAAACAGTAACTGAGTGCTTCTCAAATATCTCAAAACATATAGATTTCCAGATATAGGAACCTCAAAGATTCTCAAATAAATTAAACCCAAAAAGGTCTTCTCCAACAAATGTTATAGTCAAATAGTCAAAACTCAAAGACAAAGAGAATTTAAAAGAGCAAGATATAAGTATGAAGTCACATATAAGAAAATTCTCATCAGACAATGGGTTTCTCAACCGAAACCTTAGCGGTCAGGAGATGACATATCCAAAGTGTGGAAAGAAGAAAAAAAATCATAACAAGAATACTATCCCCAGCAAAGCTAGCTTTCAAAAATGAGAGAGAAATAAAATATTTCCCAGACAAGCAATATTTAAAAATTCATGTATTCAAATACTGCAGAAGTCCAGTAAGAAAATGTTAGCAATGCCTCTGTTTATTCCTCCATCTGCTAGCATGAATCATAATTCACCTCTTCACCTTTCATCACTGGTGAAATCTATACCAACAAGACATGCTTGTGTTGATTATAAAACGCTTCTCTTCTTAGTCATTGCAAAGTTAGAATCATATGCACTATGTGTAAGAAATCCCCCATCAATTAACAGATCCATGAAAACTACTCTGTACCCACTGTACTTTTGACTTACGAGTCCTTAACCAGAGGTTAAGGACATCCCTAAAATGTTACTTAACAATGCCTTGAAACTGTTCCATCATCACAGCTATGGAGTGCTACCGGCATCTAGTGGGTGGAGACCAAGGATGCTACTGAACCTCCTACAATGCACAGGACAGTCCCCCAAGAATTACTCAACCCAAAATGATAATAGTGCGGAAGCTGAGAAACCTCACAACTGGCTCCTACGTTCTATTATTCACAGGAAGTTGTTTTTCTTACCAAGGAATTAAACTCAAATCCAGGGACAGAATAGAAGTCAGATGCTAAGCTAGACAGACTTAGAACTAAAACCCAGATCAGATGTTGTGGCGAAATATCTTGCATATAAATAGATTTGTAAACGCTAATTTTATTTTTGCATTTCTAATATATTTACACCAAAGTGCAGACTCAGGAACCAGACTCCCTCAGATTGAGAACAAGTTCTGCCACTTACTAGCACGGTAATATCAGGCAACTTATTTTCTATCTATCAGTTTCTGCATCTGTAAAATGAGAATAATAACACATGGCTTTCCTGGTAGCTGTGAGAATTATATTAGTTAATATTTGCAAAGCACTTAAAACAGTATCAAGCATATGCTAATACTGGTATGCATCAGCTGATAGCACTTACGTAATTTATCTTTCTAATGACTGTAAAATGCAAATCTACAGTGCAGGACCACCTTTCTGGCATCAAAGTTTGAAAGAAAACAAAATCAGATTCCTTGGTATGTAGAATAATTTAGATATAAGAAATATTTTATCTGGAATAGCCTGATAAACTGCTGTGGTTTTTTTTTCTTTCCATATTTCCTTTTTTTTCCTTCCATATTTTTAAGGCACACTTTTTCAAATTTGAGGATTCCCAAAATTAGCATCTTACCAACATGTGCTTTCTCATTCATCACTGTCAGCCAAGTTGCAATTGTGATCCAGTTATTATTAACTATCTACCCACAAACATAGTTGTTCCTTTCAATCTGACTGAATAACTGCAACCCCTTGATGCTTCAGTTGATAAATCACTTAAGGGTCATTTAAGGAAGGTGTATCCTTCCTGATTGGCATCTAAAAACCTTCTTTCGGAATTTCCTGGTCAGATCAAGAAAGCTTCATCATCAATACTTTCCACAGCAGCTTGGAGGCAAATCTTACTGACAATAGTGAAGTCTTAATAGAGATACAGATCTTTATGATTTTGAGAATAAAAAAAAATTGTAAACATGGACTGTAAACAGGAAGAGGTTTTAGGAATGCCTCAAGCAATTATTTCACTCACATTTTTCTCTGTACAAGAGTAATACGTAATAAACATTTATGTTTAAACAAGTTTAAAAGATTTCTTTTGTAAGCATAAAAATGAATGCTATTTGAAAATGCATTAATGTGCAGGTTTTTTTCTTGGTGCAACTTCGCAAACATTAAAAGACCTTACAGATGATAGCATCTTAGAGTTGATAAAATACGATGCTCAGAGACACAATCCTCAGCAACTGGAAGAAACGTGCCCACCAGGTTCAATGACCTCCTCAATGGGCAGTGACAGATAATCTAAGAGGAAATTTGCTCCTACTATTTATTGAAATGAGTTACTAAAAATATAATTACCACATTTAACAGAAAGTGCCAATATAATTAAGAATATTATATTTTTCACAAGATTTCAGTTCAAAACTACCTGCCTTGACATATGCTTGCAATATTATTCTCCTTTTGCTTAGTTATGAATACTAAAAATAGTATCTTAAGCCCCCCAATTGACTAAATGGACCTCCTCTTGGCTAAGGGGACCTCAGAGAAACCATAAAAAACTGAGTTCCACGCCATGTTGGGATGGGAGGTCAGATAGGGCTCATTAAACTCCCACCCACTTGCAGTTTAGATCAGTATTCACATTAAAATAGAGATCTTAAGACTGACAGAATGGACTCTTGTGGCAATAATTTACCAAATTATAAACAGGACCTATGGCCATGCCAGAAAATGGTTAAGTGATGCACCCCTACACTTAAAGAATAAACTATGTTCTGGTTGCCATGAGGTTTTTTTCCTTCTTCTCTAGCAGTTAAATAGACACTAGCTTTGAGATGCGCAGTACTGAAGCAATTGCATTTCACCACTACCAGACACTGACCAACTGACTTCCCTCTTCCACAAGCCATAACTGCAGCTTTGATTGGACAAGACATTAATTTTAATAACTTAATCCTGATAGGAAGACCACTGATTATACACTAGTTCTGGTCAATTTACAAAGGCTGCCCACTTGAGTGTCCTCAGTTCATGCTTCATCTTTTGATGTACAGGCCTAATTGTAATACATTTAAATGTGGTATCCACTTCAACGTGAACATGCATTGCATGCAAATGCATGTTTATTTCAGTACGCATGCATTAGGACCCGCTTCATTTATAGCTCCTCCTATAACTTGCAGATTATGTATACTCAGCAAACTCGTCAGCATAAATCCCTGTTCCACCTTATCCTTCCACAAAGTGCCTGCTAACTGCTGCTGCCAGAGACTGTGCTTCCCAGCCTCTCAGAATGGGCACCGTGCAGGCTGTAACCCTTTGTAAAAAAGAGAAAAGAAAAAGTCTCCTTCCCAAATTGAGAGACTGTGTGATTTTTTAAATTAACAGTTAACTGTCACTTGTCTTTCATATCTCAGCTTTGATGGCATCTTCTCTTAGCTACCTATTCTGTTCCCTAGACCTGGGTGAGGTGCCCATCAGTGTTCTCCCAGAGCACCTTGGGAATGAATCCTCTTATGCTTCCATGCTGTAATTATCTATTGATTATGCTTGCCTAAAGTCCTTGAAGGGACTCAATCTTGATCACTGCTGTTGTGCCAGTGTGTTAACCTATTCTGTATTAGCCAGCAGACTCTATCTTGCTGAGAGCCAGACAGACTCCATCTTAACCTCTGCCTCACCCCTCCCACCATTTCCCCCTTGAGTGTATACCTGGCTCATGCTACTGTGCTGGGTCATGCTGTACTTAGAACTACAGAAACATATAACCACTGTAACCATACACTGCTTGGCAAGCCCACTTGTTATTGTGAATACTCCCCTGATTGATTGTATGACAAGTACCAAATACCCTCCTTGGCAACCAGCAATCATGGGAACTGCTTGTGTATACCCTCCTTAGTAATCAACAATCATGGGAACCTCCTGCCTCCTAGTTACCAGCCTCTTTATCTAACTTGCTTTTTCTGCTTCTGTAAATTCTGCTTCAGCTAGGCTCCCTCTCCCCTTCTCTAAGCAAGGCATAAAAAGGAATCAAGCCCCTTCCTCAGGGCCGAGAGAATTTTGAGCATTAGCTGTCTCTCAGTGACCAGCAATAAAGGACTCTCAATTGGAACTCAGAGTGTGGCGCTTTCCTTCTAACTTGCACGGGTATAACACAGCACCTATTACGGTGTCTAGCATAAATGCAAAGTGCTTAAAATTTACTCATTTAACTCAATACCCCATGGTCTTTTAATGGAGACTTGGAAAAAAAGCACACACACACACACACACACACACACTCCACACTAATAGCAAAAGAATAACATTCATTCCATCCACAAATATTTATCATTCTGAGCACCGAGATTGCAAAGGTGGACAAGGCAAGGAAACTCTCTGCCATCTCAGAACTTGCAAGCATCAAACAACTACATGAATATAGAGTACATTATGTGAGATGGTGATGAGGGCTCTAGGAGCCCTCCCAGCAGGCTAAGGGAGCAGGCTGGAGCAGTGTGGGTGCTCCTTTGCATAGGATGGTCACGCTCCCTGATTAGTGCCATCTGAACAGAGAACCGAAGGGAGTGAGGGGACTCGCCAAGTGGGCATCTGAGTGAGAAGTACTCTAGGCAGAGAGAAAGTCATGTGCAAAGGTCCTCATGCAAGAGAGGACTTTCTAGACCTCCTCATTGTGTGGCTGGAGGAGAACATGCACAGGAACAAAATGGTAGAAAATGAGGTTAAAGAAGTAGCCCAGTCATGTGATGGCTTTAGGCCACTGGGTGTTATTCGAACTTTGATAGAAATCCTTAGAGGAGCATCTCTTTGATTGGTCAATCAATTCGGCTGAAGTGTGTCTCATCCATCAAATATTCTGTCACCTTAATAAAGCCCTTCTGATTTCATTGCCAGGCCTGAGGATCATGTTGTGTGGATGCTTTTGCTCTACCCCAAGCATAGAGCCATTGAAAGTATATTATGCAATTAAAAATACTTAAGGAATAAATGAATAGTTGAGTGTAACCCAATATGTGAGGCCTGGGTCAATCCTATTCCATTAGTGAACAATCCTGACAATGGAAGGAAGCCTGATGAGCTGGACTGTTCATTGTGCCATTGTTCTGTCAATCCTGAATGTACTTTCCATATCTGAGTCCCCTTCTCCTACCACTGGAGTCAGAAGTAATTAGTAGTACTCAGTGATCTTTCTGTCCTTTGGGTCATGAAAAGAAAAGTGCACTGCAGTTAAAGTCAGAATATCTGAAACTGCAGTTTTCTTTCATTTTTTTTTTTTTTTTTTGGAGATGGAGTTTCCCTTTTGTTGCCCAGGCTAGAGTGCAATGGTGCAATCTCGGCTCAGTGCAACCTCGGCCTCCTGGGTTCAAGTGATTCCCTTACCTCTGCCTCCTGAATAGCTGGGATTACAGATGCCCACCACCATGCCTGGCTAATTTTTTGTATTTTTAGTAAAGATGGGGTTTCACCATGTTGGACAGGCTGGTCTCAAACTCCTGACCTCCAGTGATCCGCATGTTAGCCTCCCAAAGTTCAGGGATTACAGGTGTGAGCCACTGCGCCCGGCCTGAGGTTGTATTTTTCAAAGCAAGAGTTTTAAAATCAGACAGACCTTGGTTTGTGACAAGTCAGTCAATATTACTTTTCTAAGTAACAAAATCTGGATGATAATGCCTGCCTTTAGGAGTTTTCTGAGAATTAGGATTGTTTGTATAAATAACTTACCATGATATCTAGCAAATAGTAAATACATAATAGAATTTTTTAATGTATAAATTTACATTTATAACAAGTGCTCAAGCATTTGATGAAATAATTTCAGACTCAATAGTTTTATCATGTTCTCTTAGGGAAATTTCCATGGTTAGATGTGCATGATGATCATTTTTTGCCTGTGTCTATTCTACTCAAGAGCGTGTATTCCTTGAGATAAGAACTACAAGCAGGTACTTTTTCTGATGTTCTGTATCTGAAAAGGTAGATGCTCAATAAATGTACAGAATGTGAGCAACTGGGTCTCACAGATATCTGTGGGTTGCTTTGGAGCCAGAGACACCCACATGCTCCTCCTCCATCCTTCCCTTAACTTGGCAAGGCAAAGAGGGACATGGTGGCCTGCCTCATCCTCTCCATCCCACCAGGGTATCTCTAGGCTAGATTTCCCAAGGAAGTCAGTCTCCAAGATGGTTCACCCTCAAACAAACCGGTGTGTCTTCCTGTCCAGAATGGTTTAGACATTCCCAGTGCCATTGTCTATTCTTCCACGTAATTAAGAGTCTCCAGGGGAACCAGCCTGGCAGCCTGAGAAACATAGCAAGACCCACCCTCAACCCCATCTCTAGAAAAAAAGAAAGAAAGAAAACTTGAACTATTTTTTTTTTTTTTGAGACAGTGTCTCGCTCTTTCACCCAGGCTGGAGTGCAGTGGCATGATCTCAGCTCAATGCCACCTCCGCCTCCTGGCTTCAAGCGATTCTCCTGCCTCATCCTCCCAAGTAGTTGGAACTACAGGCATTTGCCACCACAACCGGCTAAATCTTTTTGTATTTTTCTAGTAGAGACGGGTTTCACCATATTAGCCAGGATGGTCTCGATCTCCTGACCTCGTGATCCACCCACCTCGGCTTCCCAAAGTGCTGGGATAACAAGTGTGAGCCACCACACCTAGCCAACTTGAACTACTTCTAAACACTTTCATTTACAGTGTTTTTTGGGTCACATGTGAATGGAATGGGTTCCAGTAATCTGAGGTTTATTTGTTGAATTTTATTTGTTGCTTGAGTCTACCTCTTCTCAGCTAAGGCTGTCATTTTGTTTCTGTTCCTGGTAAGTCATGCATTTGACACCTTATTATAGCATATGATTGGGGCAGGCACCTCTCAGAACCAAATCAACTGGTTGAAATACAGGTACTGATCAACTTACGACCTATGCAACTTACGACCATTCGACTTTACAACCACAATCGCTAGCCACGACTGCTCCATGTCTGGCAGTGCAAACGTTGCCCAGCTGGGCGTACCACAGTGTGGACCAGCTTCCGGCAGCACTACCATCTCCGCGTGCACCATTTCAACTGTTATCCAAGACTCGGTACAGCAATTTGTGTTTTGTGTCTTGGATATTTTTCATCAAACCCCTCCCAAGATGTCTACCAAGAGGAAATTGTCTTTGTCTACGCCTCAGCCTGCCAAGAAGGAAAGAAAGACCATCGATCTCAACACAAAAATGAAGGTAATTTAGCAGTACGAAGGAGGAAAGAAAGTGAATGTGATCGCACGTGATACGAAGTTATCACACTGGACTGTGTCGACGATTTTGAAAGATAAAGACAGAATTCGTGAAGCTGGGAAAAGTTCTGCACCCATGCGATCAACAGTTACAACAAAGCAACGAAGCGGGCCAATCCGCGAAATGGAGAAATTGCTGCCTCAGAAGACGACATCAACGATCCGCAGCCAAGCACCAGCGGCCAGTAAAATGTTTCGTACATGTTTATATATTTTGATATGTTTTGCAATTGGGAAAATGTTTCCTACGGTAATTTTTACACCTGTATTTTGTATTTTTGTATGCACCTGTATTTTGTAATTTTGTATGTTTTGCAAATATTAAACCATTTGTACTGGTAATGCAGTGTTTTACTTAAACCTGACGAATGTAAAAATAAGAAACAAAATGGTGTAGAGATGATACAAATGGCATAAAATGAACAAAGAAAATTATGATATATAATAATGAAAGAAAATTATGATAAAATGACTTAAAGATTTTTATAACATCATTTCACAGTACTGTACTGTACATATAGCCTACTCAACTTACGATCAAATCGTGTTATGACCGGTCTGTTGGAACCAATCGTGGTCATAAGTTGAGCACTAGCTGTACCAGGTTTAAAGGGAATATTATTCAAGCAGTTTGCTAAAGTCTTCCTGAGTCTGCACTTTCCTTGCTTACTTGCTTTGGGCATATATGTGCACACACACTCTAACACAATCAAAGCAAGAAGCTACAGTGTTTTCTGATTTTGATATTACAATATCAAGATGAAAATTTTCAACTTTTCAATTGTTTGGAATTACTATGTTAACCTTTATGAAACTTTGCAGTAAATAATTAAAATACTTAGCGATATGTAAGGAAGCACAATGAATTCCTCAGGCATAATATGATATTGCATTTTATAAAGTTCAATTTACAGATAAATTTTGAAATGAAAACTCTTACGTGAGTAAGTAGTGCCACAGTGTGGTTGTAACTGATAATTTATTTCAGGTCTCATGCTTTCAACAACCTATAATCCAAGCTAAGACTTCTGTAATCTAAAAAACTTCCTTCTCTATCAATATCAGTGATCCTGGCTTCACAGGTCTACACGATCAATTATATTGCATGTGTGTATTTTCAAGAGACCACCTTAATTGCTCACAAAGTACTTCGCAACTATCTTGTCAAATAGAAGGGACAGATTTTAAAACTCTCATTTTTCAAACAAGAAAAACTGAAACTCAAAATACCTGGCTGGGAATGTTTACAAAGCACTTAAATGACGGAGATGAGACTAAACCTTCAGCTTCTGGGTCCTTGTGAGGACATCTTGGTGAATACAAGAACATGTGGGATTCAGGGTCACAAGTCCAGGGCTGCCAACTAAGCTCTGCCACATGATTAATTGTGTGCTGTTAAGCAAGTCATTTAAATCCGTAAGTTTCTAGTTCTTTTTTATAGTGAAAGAAAATGGTGTCTGCCTTGCCTATCTTTGGAGACTGTTGCATCAATCAAATAAAATATAGTACACAACAGAGCTTTATGCAGACTGTGAAGTACTACAAATGTTAGCATTTTTATTAATTCCTTGCTACCACCGCAATACAAAAATGCTTCCATAATAGAGTAAGACTTACTTGGAGTAAAGAAAATCCAATAAATATTGTAACTGCAACCCAAGCTAAAATGCCTGCTTAAATTATTCATTCAAAACTGGGATTTTTATGTCAGTCTGAAAAATACTAATAATCAATTTCTTATTGGTATGTGTCACTTAAGGATGCAATTTATATTCTTGGTCTAGTGAAGACCCTTCACTATATACAATATATGTATTTTACATGCAGTAAAACAAAATCTGTGGTGGTAGAAGGTTTTCCTTTATCCTCAACTTTTACTTTAAATATGGGGATACACGTGCAGGTTTGTTACATGGGTGTATTGCACTCAGGTAGTGAGCACAGCACTCAGTAGGTAGTTTTGACCCATGCCCTCCTCCCCCACCCCAGTAGTTTGCAGTGTCTACTGTTCCCATGTTTATGTCCATGGTTGCACAGTGCTTTGCTCCCACTTGCAAGTGAGAACATGAGGTATCTGGTTTTCTGTTCTGCATTAATGTGCTTAGACTTATGGCCTCCAGCTCCATCCATGTTGCTGCAAAGAATATGATTTCATTCTTTTTATGGCTGTATAGTATTCCATGATGTACGTGTATCACATTTTCTTTATCTGATTCACCACTGGTGGGCACCTAGCTTGATCCCACATCTTTGCTATTGTGAATAGCGTGGGGATGAATATACAGGCACATGTGTCTTTATGGTAGAATGATTTATACTCCTTTGAATATATATTCAATAATGGAATTGTAGGTCAAATGGTAGCTTTAAGTTCTTTGGGAGATTCCCATACTGCTTTCCACATGGCTGAACTAATTTACATTCCCAAATAGGTAGATTTTAAATATCATTTTATAGTAATTCCTGATATTAGATAAATCTTCAAAAAAAAAAACCTCAAATGTTGTACACAAATGAAATCAAGATAGCTCACAGGACTTAGCATTATAACAAGCTTAGTTTGCTTTTTTAAATTGGCTAGAAGAAAAGAGAACTACCTCTTACAAAGTACATAAAAATTCTAACTTTATAAGAAGTTCTTAAAAGTATCATCAAGGTTGTATATTTCACACAGTTTTGAGATGCTCTTCAATTTCCATAACTCACAATATTTGGTTTTGTTTATGTCATTAGTTTTCAACCATCAAATAGGTTCTAGAAAGTTCTTAAATAAGATTGTCTACATATTTTATATTCCATTATTGTCATAAAATTAAAATAATGACTTTAAATTTAAAAAGGATTTCCATGGTCACAAACACAAAAAACATGCAATTCACTCAGGAAGTTTAAAACTCTGTCTTTAAGCATTGTTTTAACACTTACATCTGGGTGGGTGTGGACAACATTAGAAAGGTGTGGAGAGGATGAAGAAGACAGTTTTTTTTTTTTTTTTTTTTTAACATCTTGGGCCAGTCAGACAACATCTTAGTCCAATAGGTAGTAGTGTTTATACTTATTCAGGTAAGTTTAAGGTTCATTCAGCAAACCAATATTGGTTCGCTAGATATAACAGGCATCTCTGCCCGGCTAAAGACCCCATTCCCTGTGCTCAGAAGTTCCCAGAGAGACTGTGAGACAGATAGATAAATAAACCATTGGACAATGGGTTGATGCTGTAATGGAGATATGCACAAAGCATGCAGAGATGCCGGGAAGAATCACAGAGGAGATAGTCTTCTCTGGCCTTAGGATAAAGGGGAGTGGAAGACCTGACGAAGAAGGTTAACACCTGGGAAACAGGATTTCAAGAAATTCCCAAGCCCAAGGATAACATGTAAAGGTGTGGTTAAAAAAATGTTAGAAATTGGGAGGTGATTCTCTCTGGTGCATTTGGTAGATCACTCGCTTCTAGGTTTCCATCAGGTCTTTTCCATTACTCTATTTTGTTATTGTGTATCTTTAAAGTGTTTTGCATCAGAAAATAAAACAAGGAAAAGAATGGTTGAATCACTTTTTTTAAAATCATGCTTTACATCATTGTGATCCAGGGATATGTTATTATATGTTCATTCCTAAGTGTTAAGACGTGTCTTCAAGCTGCCCCATTGGAGAGATGCTCTATTTGCATTAGAAGACAAACTGAAAGGTGCACAATTTTTGGGAGAATGCTTCCATCTAGTGGTCAAATTGAGAAATTCACGTACATGTATTCATTTTATTTCTTAAAAATATTTGTTGATCTGTTATATACCAAATAAATATTTTTCTATTCACTAATAGTTAATAATTTCTTATTTACCTTTAACTATTGGAGGATATAACAGTTTTGTTTTATTTGGCCTATTGGTTCTCAAGGAGGTAGCTTCTCTAAGGAAAAATAAGATCCTCAAAAGAGGGCCATATTTGTTAAAGCTTTCATACATCTTGTCTCATTCAATATTCACAGCCACATTGTAAAAATATAAAAACTTTTAATATGATCTCATTTTATACTTGAAGAAATAGAAACATAACAGGGTCAATAATTCACATAAGACCATCATGCAAAGAATTAACTTGTCAGAATGACTTCAGTTCTAGTGTTCTTTCCTCTAGATAGATTAAGGATGATTATTTTATCATTAACTCTGTTGATGAGGTTATAAGTTCTTTATGTGATGTGCATAGTATCTGTTTTGTAAGTTTGGATTTTGAAATGCATAAGATGTTTATGATGTAGATGCATTACTCAGGACAGGATACTTAATGCTGGGGTAACAAACCCAACTCTTAAATCTCAGTAGTTTAAAATGATGGGAGTTTATTTCGCATTGTGGTTCAGCAATAAACTCACCTCTTCCAATTGCATTTCATAGGTCTAGCTGAAGGGAAATGAATAAAAAAAGGGGTAGCAAATTGAAGGTTTGGGGAGGATTACTCTCTGCTGCAGAAATATTTTCCCTTTTTTTCAAATATTAAGTATATTAAAGTATATAAACATTTTTTCAAATATTAAGTATAAAGTACATAAAGTATAAACATTTTGGATCATGTGGGTTAGCAAAACATTCATGTGCTTTTGCGTTTTTGTTTCTTTCAGACAGGTTCTCGCTCTGTTGCCCAGGATGAAGTGAAGTAGCGTAATCATAGCTCACTGTAGCCTCCAACTCCTAGGTTCAAGCTAGCTTCTTGCTTCAGTCTCTTGAATAGCTGGGACTACTGCTACTACTGCACAATGTACCCAGCTAATTTTTAAATCTCTTTGTAGAGGCAAGGGTCTCAATCTGTTGTGTAGGTTGGTCTTGAGCTCCTGGCCTCTAGAGATGCTCCTGCCTTAGCCTTCCAAGGTGCTGGTATTACAGGCACGAGCACTGCATCTGGCCTGCTTTTGCTTTTATTTGTATTTTTTTCTCTGAAGGACCTCAAGATCACAGAATTGTATTAATCTTAATCCTTGGTTCATAGCATACCTATTGATAGTTTCTGCATGTTTCTACTCCATTAATTATGCATATATGTATGTGTGTATTTTAATAATGGAACAAGCACCTGTGGACCTAACAGCCAGTATGAAAACTCAAATTTTGGCAATAAGTCACATGTAGCTATGTGGTCCCCATCGCTTCTATCTGCTACCCCTTTCCCAAGGTAACTACCTTTCTAAATGTGGTGTGCATTTTCCTTCCCTCTCAACACGGTTTTATCTGATCTGTCTACATATTGTTTAAAGGCATATTTTATTTATTTATTTATTTATTGTTGAGATGGAGTCTTGCTCTGCTGCCCAGGCTGAAGCGTTAGTGGCGCAATCTCAGCTCACTGCAACCTCTGCCTCCTGGCTTCAAGCGATTCTCCTGCCTCGCTTCTTGAGTAGCTGGGACTAGCGGCACATGCCACCACACCTGGCTAATTTTTTGTATTTTTAATAGAGACAAGGTTTTACCATGTAAGCCAGGATGGTCTTGATCTCCTGACCTCATGATCCACCGGTAAAGGCATATATTGTTATTTTAGTTATTTATCTCAATGTTACGTTAGGATTCCTCTGTGTTGCTGCACATCATCACAGTTCATTTACTGAATGTCACATTATAGTATTTTGTGTGACTATAACAGATTATTCATCTACTGTCTTTGAGGATGTGAATTTGGGATTTTCTCCAATTTTTGCTGTTGTAAACAACGTCGGACAAGATCCCCATGTACCTACGGGGATTCATCTCCTAATAACATTTCTTTTTTGGCCAAGTTTATTTCCTCACTGGTCTCTTAAAAATATCATCCTGGCCAGGTGCAGTGGCTCATGCCTGTAATCCCAGCACTTTGGGAGGCTGAGGCAGGTGGATCACCTGAGGTCGGGAGTTTGAGACTAGCCTGACCAACATGGAGAAACCTCATCTCCACTTAAAAAAAAAAAAAAGTTTAGCTCAGCATGGTGGTGCATGCCTGTAATCCCAGCTACTCGGGAGGCTGATGCAGGAGAATCACTTGAACCCAGGAGGCAGAGGTTGTGGTGAGCTGAGATCACACCATTTGCACTCCAGCCTGGGAAACAAGAGTGAAACTTTGTCTAAAAACAGCAACAACAAAAACACCATTCTATTTCCTGATCCTGCACCTTGCTCCTGTCTTCTCTGTCCATATGCCTCTATGCTTCTTTCTGCACATAAATTCTATACATTATCCACAGCATGAGATTTCACCCTTTCTATGAAATTTCCCATTACCACTATAATTTGTAGGATTGCTTTTGCCTCTGAATGCTTAAAAAATGGTGGTTTTGTTTTGTTTTTCAAACAGAGTCTTCTTCTGTCTCCCAGGCTGGAGTGCAATAGCACAATCTCGTCTCACTGCAACCTCCACCTCCTGGGTTCAGATGATTCTTCTACCTAAGCCTCCCAAGCAGCTGAGATTACAGGCGCCTGCCACCAAACCTGGCTAATTTTTGTATTTTTTAGTAGAGATGGAGTTTCACCATGTTGGCCAGGCTGGTCTTGAACTCCTGACCCCAGGTGATCCACCCACCTCAGCCTCCCAAAGTGCTGGGATTACAGGCATGAACCACCATGCCTGGCCTAAAACATGTTTTATCCCAAACACATCATTTGGTAACTATTATTAACAATCATTCATTTACCACCTACGACATGCCAGACATGGATCCAAGAACTGGCCTTAGATCGTTTTATTTCATTCTCAATACAACAATATAATGTGGAGATTATCATCATTACTATTTTTCAGTGCATTAATTACACATTAATCATCCTAAGGGTCTGATTGCTGAAAGGACTCAAGGCTCCATTTATCCTTATCAAGCAAGAAATACATACAGCAATAGCAGGAGAAGGGCATGCATTCAAAAGGGTCTCAAAACATTAGGTACAGGTTTCTTTGTTTTTCTTCCATTGAAAGGGGTCACACCAACTTCACTTAGTCTCTAGGTGTCAAATCACCATCAGCATCTGGAAGTCCAAACTCTTGTTCTTGGTAAGGAATTTCTCACCATAACCTGGTCATTACATACGTCTCAGCTATGTATCCAGCCTTAGCTGTTGAAACATCATCCTCTTCTCCCAACCTCTACTGAAACCAGATGCAAATCATAAACCCAGTTACTACTAAACAGTGATGGCAAACTGTTACATCCTGCTCCAGAACAACTCTCAGTACCATAGAGAATAACATTTGCCTTTGGTCAGTAAGTACTATAGCACTGGCCAAGGGTCAGTAGCTCCCTGCATAAGATCATGATCAATCCAGATCAGTTGAGATTAATCCCAACTGTGCACGCAGGTAAGGAAATGAAGGCTTAGAGAAGTGAAGTACTGTCTTCCCTGAGGTCATCTCACAAGAGTGATGGGGCTGGTCAGAGAAACTCCAAGGCCTGTGCCCTTTGGCAAGCTCTGAGATATACTGACTCTTAATACAGTTAGCTGTGGCTTGCCCCGTCCACAAGATCGCGTGTGTTATGAAGAAGAGTTGTTTGTCTGCATCTTTATATTTCTCCCAGCATCTACAAAGTCCTAAATGTAAGTAATATGCACCAATAAACAGCTGGGCAGAATGACTAACACTTTCTCCTAGCAAGTGGTAAATTATCTCATGGCTCCCAAGTGAGCACAGCTCTGTTTGATTTCTGTACCTCTGCTCATGCAATTACTCTGACTTAGACTGTCTTCCAACTCTGCTGTTATATATGAATCCACACCTAAATTTTCAAGCCCATATTCATCTTTCCCTTTTCTAAACTTATATAATCATTAGCATATGTTTCAGAAATTCTGAAAGTATTTTACATTTGCTTTTTTCACTCCAAAATAACATTATAAATTTCTTAATGGCAAGGGGCTTTTATTTTATATATGTTCTTTAAAAAATATGTGTATACTGTTAGCTATCTATGCATTATCCCCAAACCAAATTGTGCATCAGCTATAGCACTTTTAGAATCAGTGTATCTATTCCTTAAAAATGTGTTTTCACAGCCAAGTGGTCACCAGATGAAATACATAGTATAATTACTTTCTTAATGTAGCCTTTGAACATCTCTAATCATTAGGGCAAAGCAAATTGAAACTACAATGAGATACCACCTTGCACTCATTAGGATGGCTATGATTAAAAAAAAACAAACAGAAAATAGCAAGTGTTCTGGAGGATGTGGAGAAATTAGAACACTTGTCTACTGTTGGTGGGAGTGGTATATTTGCTACGGAAAATAGTATGGTGGTTCCTCAAATACCAAAATTATAATTACCATACAATCTAGTAATTTCACTTCTGGGCTTATACCCAAAATAGTGGACAGCAGGGTATAAGAGAAGTATTTGTACACTTAGGTTCACAGTACTCTACATACGGTAGCCAAAAGGTGGAAGCAACCGAAGCGTCCATCAACAGATGCATGGGCAAACCAAATGTGGTATATTGTCCAAGGGTGTATTACTCAGCCTTCAAAAGGAAACAAGTTTTGACCTATGCTACAATATGGATGAGCCTTGAAGATATTATGCTCAGTGAAATAAGTCAGTCAGAAAAAGGACACATACTGTATGATTCCTCTTATATGAGGTACCCAGAGTAGTCAAATTCATAGAGAGGAAATGGAATGACAGCTGGCAGGGGCTGAGAGGAGGGAAAATGGGGAGTTGTTTAATAGATACAGAGTTCCAGTTTGCAAGATGAAGAGTTCTGAAGATGGGTTGCACAACAATCTGAATGTACTTAACACTACCCAACTGTATATTTAAAAGTGGTTAAGGTAATATATTTATTTTATACCATATTAAAAATTTGGTATTCTCAGCACTCCTAATATGGTGTATTTTACCATATTAAACATTTTTTAATGTAACCTGGGTTTCTCATTGACTAATGAAGTAATGCAGAAAGAAATCCAGTAGGCAGGTTACAGCTATAGGGCTAGAGGATTTAAGCTACCTTCTACTGGTATTTCTGGGGCTCCTATTCCTTGAGCACTACTAGGTGGTTATAAGGTCTGGCTGGTGCTTATTTGGAAATGTGTATCTAGCCATCGGAGACATCCTTAACTCTCTTTCTGTAGACAAATTTCAACTTCTCTGCAAAAAATTACAGCTCTTTCTTATCCAGGATTATAGGAAGAGACTTTTTTTTTTATCATAGTAATACTAGATATTCAATCCAATTTAGATTTTCAATCAAATTTAGATGAATGAACACTCAGAAGATGTCCTTACTCACCTAGGCATACAGCTTACTCTGGTTAAGGCAGCACCAAATTCTCCAGAGGCCAGACTGGGAAGGCATTAGTGTGGTACTCATCTTGTTAGCCAAGAATGTCTGACTCCCTTCCTGTAGAATAGAGGCCAGCTGGGCAGGATGGCGTTGGGGGCTGCTTCATGGATGATGTAGGAAAACCTAATAGTCATCTTTAGCAAATGATTCTCAAGGGCAAATATCAAGACTATGTCTAAGTAAGAATACTATAATCAAAGTAGAATCATATGTTCAAAGTCACATGCATCTGAGATGCATTTCTGCCTCCTGAAAGCTGAAAAAAGAGTGTTTCAAAGAAAAAAATATAGGGAAATATTTAACCATGCCCATTAAGACCTTTTCTATTAATCACTCTTATTTTATATCTTTCTGGTATTTACCATTTTTTCTGATTACAAAAGTACTATTTGCACATACACACAGAAACATGGCATAAATAAATCTTCCCATGGTCAAACTGCTTTCTCCTCATTCAGACATTACTAAAATAATTTTGTTGATATTGTGCTATATCTTTATACAGATTTTTCTCTAGATACTGATTATATATATATATATGCTTCTAAAGAAATTGGGTATTTATAGATACTGCTTTCTATGACTGACTTTTTGTTTTTGTTTTTGTTTTTGTTTGTTTGTTTTGATACAGAATCTCACTGTGTTACTCAAGTTGGAGAGCAGTGGTACAATAGTAGCTCACTTCAACCTCAAACTCCTGGGTTCAAGCCATTCTCTGTCACAGCCACTCAAGTAGCTAGGACTGCAGGCACATACCACTACACCCAGCTAACTTTTACGTTTTTGCAGACAATGATCTCACCTATATTGCTCGGGCTAGTCTCTAACATCTGACTTCAAGACATCCTCCCATCTTAGCCTCCCAAAGCACTGGAATTATGGGCGAAAGCCACCATGTACAGCTTACTTTTCTTTTTTGCTTAATATATCCAAATTAGCTTCACATTTCAAAACACATAAATATTTTTTCTTCTTAATGATCATAAAGTATATACAAGTGTCTTCTTCTTGGTATCTTCAAGTTTATAGCAATCTGAATCACCAATCTGTCATCAATAGAAATCACAGATCTTTTCATATCACATCAAGGTTGTTACAGATATCTAAATATAATGGTTACATATATTTAGACTACTACTACTCCAAAATCTTTATAGTTATAAAACCATTGCTGGATCTTGTTAAATGTGTTAATAAGGAGGCATATAGTTGCTTCAAAAATTTGCTTCCTTAAATTTTTATAGCTTGTTTTAATATAATCAGTTCTTTTGTAATCTTACGTATTTCTTTGTATCATTTAGAGTCATTCTGAAATGGAGTTTATGGGTCTCACCAGACTTTCAAAGGGGTCAGGAGTCTCTGGGGCAGAGGTAAAATACACAGAGGTATTCAAAGTAGGTAGAAGGCAACACCTGGGAAGCAGTTGGATTCAACCAAAAGGACCTCAGTTAATAGCTGGGATAACAAACCAAGTCCAGTTAGGCAAAAATTAAGCTGATTACCATTCCCTATCTAAATGGGCCAAAATTTAAGGACGTGTCCAGCAGAGTGCAGAGATGTAATGCAGCTTCTTAACCAGACAGAAGTCTATTTATAGAAATCGAGAAGTTATAGTGGGAATTAGAAGGAGAATGAAGTCTGAAACATGCAGATTGCCCACAGCTAACTGGGGTGGGCCACCTTGTTTTGATGGTGACATTCCTAAGAGTCATCTATTTCACAGCCATTTTCTGAGTGGTCATAATATGCAGGTATAAGGAAGATGCATTCCATGACCTTTTAAGCTATTGAAGAAGAAATAGATGAAAGAGATTATTTTTATGAATTCTATAGTTGCAGCATTTTTAGGATGTTTGGGGAATTCAAAAGAGAAATACCTAAATACACGTGATACATTAAGAAGGTAGAAATTTTCTGCAAGAGATACCATTTTTACACTATATAGATTACTCTCTTCTCTTGGTTCCTATAACTACACACTTTTCTTCTCTGACCACTGCTTTAATGGATGCTTCTTAATCTCTAAATGATGATGCTGATCGGGATGTTATCTCATATCTTATCTTCTTTTTCTCTCTCTCTCTTTCTCTCATTTCATCTATTTGCATAGCTTTATTTACAGATTTATGTCTCCCACTCAGATTTCTTTTCTGAAATGCAGACTCACATATCCAAAGCCTAACTGAAATTTTTGTCTTAAATTTAAGTTGCCCTAGCTTTGCTTTTGCATACGATAGAGTATGTGGACAAGTGCCCCAGCCTATCCCAAAAACAACCATTAGAAAATCTGAAAAAATACATGAAACAATGTTCATCAGATATCGGAACAACAGACAACTCAGGAAACAGATTCCTGAGATAAGTGAAATGAAGTAAGCATTGTGATTGTTCCAGCTTACTGGTAGGAGAGAATTTTCAAACTGTACTGTACTGAAAGGGGGCCAAACAAAGTCCAGTATTCTTGCTAGATTGACGAGACAGAATTTAGAGTTTGGGAAGGCCAATGGGAGTGGAATTTGTATGGGAAAATACCAGAGAGGAGAGAGCTGCAAAGAGAGAATTGCAGGAATCTGCCAGAGTCTCCATTTAAGTCTTTGGCTGAGTAGTGATTTTCCGATGAATATAAGGAAACAACCTAGAGTAATCACTGCAACTTAGATGTGGCTGGGAAGAGTTCGTACAACTATCAGCTAGAATGGGATAACCTCCTAACACAGGTACCCTGAGTATGGTCCTTATAAGTGTATTGTTTTAATAGTGAAGCAAAATTAGGCCCAGACCAAATGCTGCTCTAGAACCATTCCAACAAAGCTTTAAAGTAAACCTTGAAAAGATCAAAGTAATTCTAAACCATTTAACTACAATCCAGAAAAAAAAAACCAATATTATTTAAAGAATGCAAAAAAAAAAAAAAAATTAGCACCCCACAATATAAAATTTAAAATGTCTAACATCCAATCAAAATTTACCAAATAGGCAAAAAAAAAAAAAAAAAGAAAAACAAGACCTGTATAACAAGGAGGCAAAAAAAAAAAAGCTCAATATAAATAAACAAAAAATGACACAGATGATAGAATTAGCAGATAAATATATTAAACAGCTATTATTATTGTTATTGTTATATTCCAAATGATCAGCAAGATAGAGAAAAACATGAACATAAGATCTAATAAAACATATACAGAAGACAAATACGGTATCTGATATGAAAAGTATAGTGAATGATAGCACATTACACACTGCAAAGAAATGTGAACTTGAAGACATGCAAATAAAAATAAAAAATAAAGCACCTGAGAAAAAACTTATAAAAATGAACACAGTATCAATAGCCTGTAGCATAATATAAATGGTTGAATATACATATAATTAGAGTCCCAGAAAAAGGAACGGAGGAGGCAGAAAAAAAATTTTGAAGAAATAATGGCCAAAACTGTTCAACTTTGATAAAAGCTACAGACCAAAAATTCAAGAAGCTCAATAAACTCCAATTTGTATAAACCAATGGAAACCATGCTAAAGTACATCATAATCACATGCTGAAAAATCACTGATATCTTAGAGAATTAGTGACACATTACATATAAAAATAAAGATGACAACAGCAAGACTGAAGACAAAAGACCATTGTATTAAGATACTAAAAGAAACACAATATGCCCTAATCCATGAACGCTTTTTTTCCATTCCTGTGGCAGAGATAGCTAAATGTTATCAAATATGTGTGATTCCCATCAATGTAGATTTATTGCTGAGAAACAACTGCCCAGCCAGGTTCTTCTATATTTTCCCTTTTTGCCATGTCTCTTATTTTTATTCCCTTTGCATCAAGTTGGGTCATGAACAAGATACTCTGGAGTTTACAGAATCTATCTGATTAGATGTGTGCTTGGCAACCATTTACTGCTAAGAGAATGTCTTTTGAACTTTTTCTTCCATATCATGTGTTTTGTTACCAGGATATTTCTTCTAAGCACAAACTATAAACTACCCTGAGGAATTTTTCTGCAACACCTAAAGGCTAACAAACATCTGTGTTCACCCTCGTAAATTCTGATGCTGTTGTATGATAACATAATTGTTTGTTTACTTGTTTATTCTCTCAGTTGGACTGTAAACCTATTGAGAACAGGAACTGTTCTTATTTTCATTAGCTTCTCAGTGCTTTCCATAGAATAGATAATTTATAAATAGTTTTGAATGAATAAATTGCATTCTATAACCCCATTGTCATGTAGGGTGACACATTTTTAACATTCTTTTGTTTAGAAGAAACTGAGACTCAGAAGAAAGCAACTTGAAGTTACAGAGTGAGTAGATGGCAGTGTCAGAGTTAAAACCCAGAATTAGTTCCATAATCTTATTTGGGAAACTTTATTCCTTTATCCTAGGTAGTACAATGTGAAATTTTTCCGGCAATATGATTCCAAATTTAATGAAATGGTACTGGCAAAGCAAAAGATTCGTTATGAGAAAAACCTGGAACTGCAACATCACTCCCCAAACTGAGAAAGAACCAAGAGACCAAAAGTGATGGTTAATAAAGAGTGTCAACTTGATTGGATTGAAGGATGCACAGTATTGTTCCTGGGTGGTCTGTGAGGGTGTTGCCAAAGGAGATTAACATTTGAGCCAATGGACTGAGAAAGGCAGACCCACCCTCAATCTGGGTGGGCACAATCTAATTAGGTGCCAATGTAGCCAGAATAAAAGCAGACAGAAGAACGTGGAAGGACTAGACTGGCTTAGCCTCCTAGCCTACATCTGCCTCCCGTGCTGGATGCTTCCTGCCTTTGAACATCAGACTCCCAAGTTCTTAAGTTCTGGAACTTGGACTGGCTTCCTTACTCCTCAGCTTGCAGCCGGCCTATTGTGGAACCTCACCTTGTGACTGTGTGAGTCAACACTCCTCAATAAACTTCCCTTTATATGTACATCGATCCTAATAGTTCTGTCCCTCTAGAGAACCCTTTCTAATACACCAAAGCATGAACCAGAAAAATCCAGCTTGATGAGTAGGTGAGTTCACCAGGACTCACATACAGGGCCTCCTGGATGGCAGCAGGACAGTTCTAGAGATCCTTGCTGCCTCCCATCTCTAAACTACTTTTAATCTAATTATCTGGCTCTTTGCCTGCTGCTTTAAAGGACTAGTATAGAGGACACTCCTTTGTTGTAGATAGATGTGGCATTTCTGCAAGGTATGTGATTCTATCACTCTGGAGGTGGGCTTAGCTAGGAGGCATTCCACTCACCCTTCTATAGGGTGGGAAGATTTCACATGATGGTCTGCTTTCCAGTGATGGCCTCCGCTTGTTGCAAGGCCCTATACATGGTCAACAGCTGTTGCTCTAGGACTGTATGGTAGGATTCTGCCTCCTATTATGATTGAGACCAAAACCCCCTACAAGTGCCATTTTCATTGGTTGCTTTTGTCACAAACCCCAGTTCATCCTGTGACTTCTAATACAAAAGGATATTGTAGCCATGGGGCCCCTAGTGCTTGGACTTAATTCACCAATATTTTTGTTTTGTTGAAGCCCTCTTGCTCTGTATGTGCTGAGTCCCATTTTTTACCATTTTTTTTAGGGTGTACAATGGGCAGAGGGTTGATGCCAAATTAGGGATGAATATCTTCCAGTAGCCCAGTAAATCTAGGAAAACTTGGAGTTGGTTTACTGTCTGGAGGACAGGCTGCTGTGCTGTCTTATCAATGACAGCTTCTGGGTTACTGACCAGGTTACTCCCAGAAATTTGATGGCTATGCCAGGCCCCTGTATCTTTTTGGGAGTAATTTCCCATACCATGTCCTTTAGGCCATCCAAGAGGCTTTGTAGGACAGTTTTCAGATCTGTAAGAGCTTCTGAGGTTAACATATTATCATTAATATAGCAAAGAGAATCTAGACAGGTCTTGCGCAACCATAACATGACAGATGGTGGGGCTGTGACGGTACCCTTACGGTAGCACCTGGAAGTCCATGGTTGGCCCTCCTAAGTGAAGGCAAACTGGTCTTAAGAGTCTTCTGCTAAAAAAAAAAAAAAAAAAAAAATACTGGAAGTCACCAGGTGCGGTGGTGTGTGCCTGTAGTCCCAGCTACTCGGGAGGCTGAGGTAGGAGGATCACTTGAGCCCAGGAGTTCTGGGCTGTAGTGCACTATGCTGATCGGTTGCTGCACTAAGTTCGGCATCAATATGGTGACCTACCGGTTGCCTAAGGAGGGGTGAGCTGGCCCAGGTCAGAAACCGAGCAGGTCAAAACAACTTCCATGCTTATCAGTAGTGGTATTGTGCCTGTGAATAGCCACTGCACTCCAGCCTGGGCAACATAGTGAGACCCCATCTCAAAAAAAAAAATACTGGAAGTCAATCCAAGTTGTTCAGAGCATGGACCTTTCCCAGCTTAAGGAACACTTGCTTTAGCAGCTGAGCAACACTGTGTACAGCTGCATGTACAGTGGACACCACTTTGTTCAGCTCATAGCAGTCTAGGATCATTCTCCAGATGCCATCTGGCTTCTTCACAGACCACACAATGCCGTTACTGGAGCTCTGGCCTGACTATTTGTATCTTATGTTATTTTTGAATTGTTATTACGTAGACTTTGAATTCAGGGTATGTTCTGTTAAGTGATACTGTTTTTTGTCCATTGCACATCAGGGTCACGGCAATGCACAGGCACCCATTTGGCCAGTCCCCTTTTTGTTCTTTTTGGACTCAGTCTTTGTTTTTATCTAGCTCATGGAGGTCCACCAATGTTTTCCTCACACCTTAGATTTTATTTCCCATTAACAGGCCCAAAGTGTGGCCAAGAGTGCCATATCATAATCCTTTTTCAATTGGAATTGACTCGAACATTTAATGAGGATGTAAAATAATCCCAAGACTTTAAACTACACAAAAGACAAAACTAGTCATTATTCTAAGCTATTTCTCTGTTACCCGTTTATATAGCCTGTGAATATTACGTGTTCACCTAAGCAAGAACTTTATAGTAAAACACATGGGCATGTTTGCCTATAACTTAGAAGATTCAGTTGTTTTCATCGAACCAACAATATTAAAAATAGTATAAACAAACATCATTCTGGTTTTGACTGGGTTTACAGTCTTTCCTTACAGTCTTATAATCTTCGAGTCAAACCCTGACACCTTAAAATTTCTAGCAGAGGCAAATATAAAACTTATCTAATCAGTAAACCCAAATAAAAATGTATGCTGCTGACAATTTTAAAGACATTTCTATTTTTATTTCACTAATGATTTTAAAGATAGCTTATTTGTTAAAGATTACTGAATTCACATGAACTTGAAAAGCATTTGGGCTGAATTTGTCAGTAGCCATTTACTTATAAGCCAATTTTGTAGAACGTTAGACACAACACATAACATAATACATGTACAAGCACAAACATATTTAAACATGTATCCACACATAAACAAAAATCTATAGTTTTTACCTCAGAACTCTAGCTATGAGACAGCATCACAAACTCATTATTTTGCAACAGATAGCTGGATCCAAATTATTTCTAATACAGTTGGGACCTGCTGACATGGTTATACCTTGTTTGTACTGTTAGGTAATCCAATGAAGGCTATAGACCAAAATTTGGGGTAAAGCAATTTCTATAGAAATTTTGTCCTAAAAAACTTCTTTTACCCTTCTTACCCCTTCAGTTTCAAATGAATTTTTAATGTTTACATTTTAGCAAGAACTGGCTGAACAGTGTTAAAAAAAAAAAAAAATTTCCAAGTGTCCTTAAACTGGCAGTACCATAAAAAGTGAGTTTTACGTAAACACCCTAGTTTAATAATAACAGATTGAAGCAGGCACAAAGGAAATAGGGAAATAGATGACAGTTTTAGAAAACTTTACATATCTCTATAGTTACAGGTAAACCATGTGAGCTCTGAGTTTTTCTTGTTATCATTTGTCCATCAGTTTTAAAATGTGCACAGAAATAAATAGGCCAAAATATGTAACCATCTGGAGTCCTAGAAAACCTGGTCTGCTTTTGAACTTCTGCAGGAGTTTCTACCCTTTCTCTTTTTCTTGGTTTAATTATTTATTAGTAGCTAGCCTTACTGCAACAACAGGGTGCTTGCTACCCTTATTGTTTCTTAGTATCTTAGCTTCTTCCAATACATGCTCAGTCACTGCCAGGTTTCTCTGAGCATCCCCATACTCATGTGGCATTCCACAGAGGCTGAGCAGTCAAGCAATTCCACCCTAGGTGCGTGTTGCCAACAACCCTGAGATTCCTCCCACGGATGCCTCTTCCTGACTCATTATTTGGTCTCTTGGATCCTGTTCATGATGCCAATCGTTATGAGAAAAATCTGGGACTGTAACATCCCCTAACAAACTGGGAAGGAACTGAGAGACCAAAGAATCATTTGGACAAGTCCAGCATGATGAATAGATGAGTTTATTAGGACTTAACATATAAGACATTCCTGGTTGGTGACATTCCTTCCACCTCTAAACTGCGTTTAAGCTAATTTTCTGGCTCTTTGCCATGGTGTTTGAGCAATGAGACTGTTTTTCTTGGTAGATTTTGAGATACTCTCCAGGACATTTGGGTTCTCAGGGACATCTGCTCCTCGGCTGAGCACTATGCCCTTGGCTCACTGCCCAGGCTTCAAGATTTAGGCAGTGGAAATACACCCTTAGTAACCTGGTGCAGGACTAATCACAGTACAAGATTTCTTCAAGGGAAGATACTGTTTGGACATATGTGAAAGCCTAAGAAGGGAGACCATCTTTACTCTTTTATCCCATCAGTATACACTGCTCACACAGTTGATATGATTAAGTACATAGTATGTAATTCTAAACCAGAACCTGATATGAAGACATTGTTTCTGAAGTCCACACATTACACATTGGAGAATAACTTTATTTTAGAAAAAAATCCAACATCCTATGATTTTTTAATACTAAAGCTTCTCAAAATGTCTAGTGTATTTATTTGAAAGCTGTTGGCTTAATGTAGTAACACAACTCTAGTGTCAGAGGTGATACAATGTCACTGCATTATAGAGTCAAGAGACCATTTCTGCATGCAGATGTATGTATGCATGTGTGTGTAATATATTTTTGAGAAATGTAAGGAGCTCATGTGTTGCTTAGTGTGATTAGAGGCTTTTTGTGTTTACTCTAAGAAATCAATAAACAGTTTCCGGATTTATAATGAATTGTGCGATTGTGGTACTGATGTGCATTTCAAGCAAAATTTGAAATGTGTTTCTGGTTTGCTTAAACTTAATTCATCAAAGCATTGTTTCATAAGAGCTATTTCAACTCCCAAGCTACTTTTAAGGTCTGTTTGGGGCTTTTCTTCTCTCAAATATTAAATCATCTCTTTGTAAAAGCAAAGAAAATTCAGAAGTTTAAGTTTGAAATGTAGTAGCTGTGAAGTTCTAGGCAGTTCTTAATTTGGAACTCATTCCTTTACCTCCCCATGAAATGTGAGTTTTTTAAGCATTCCATTTAATTGTAAAAGGATTTTTTTTTTTTTCTTTTGAGACGGAGTTTTGCTCTTGTTACCCAGGCTGGAGTGCAATGGCGCGATCTCAGCTCACCTCCACCTCCACCTCCTGGATTCAAGTTATTCTTCTGCCTCAGCCTCCTGAGTAGCTGGGATTACAGGCATAGGCCACCACGCCCAGCTAATTTTTTTTTTTTTTTTAAGTAGAGCATGGGTTTCTCCATGTTGGTTTGGCTGGTATTGAACTCCTGACCTCAGGTGATCCACCTGTCTCGGCCTCCCAAAGTGCTGGGATTACCGGCATCAGACGCTGCACCCGGCCAAGACCTCTTTTTTTCTTACTCGGGAGCTGTGTGCTTGGCTACCATAAGAGGTTGATTAGATATTTGTGTGGCACTATTGATGAGAATACTGAGCACCGCATTATACCAAAAAAAGAGGTATTAGATGGATAACCCAACTACTCTGATTTGATCATTAAGTATCCTGGGTTAGCTATGACTTGGAATTGGCCTCTAATTCAAAAGAAACTCCATTAAAGAAATAAATTCCTGACTGAGATAAATATTTACTCAAAACCAATTCTCCTTGCTTAGAACCTCAAGGCCATTTTCTTTCTTCCCCTGCTTTTATTCTTTTGTTTCTGTGGTGCTCTTAGCTTCGGATTCTGAACTTTTCAACACTTATTTTCCTGGCTTTCAGTAACTCTGGATGTCCTTATATTTCACTACTGGATCACTAGTTACTTTGACTTTCAAATTCTGTGAGTGCACCAGGGACTTGAACAACCTTACCTCAGGAGGTCAGTTGCTTCACGTCCATTTACCATGAGACAATACTTCCTTCATCTACAAACACATAGGCTGACAGATATAAATGGCTTTGGCTATTCCATCCTCATAGGATAATCTAAATAAGTTAGAAGAAGTAAAGAGAATAAAAGGATGAGCTGTTCTACACTTTTCATAGCTCCCGCTCTGTCATGGGAAATTCAGCATTCCTGCTTACCTCTGTCAGGGAAGAAAGGAAGCTGACCTCTTAGTGCCATGAATGAGAAAGGGTACATTGCCAGTGGAGTAATCACTACCAATTATTTCGCATGTTAAAGATACTGGACTTTTGAAAGGAGAGAAAGAATGGCCAAATGACCAGACTATGTCCATAAAGCTTGATCACGAATGAACATCTTTTTGGCCTAGGGTAAAAAACACAGATTTGCTTTCTAGTTCTGCCCCAACTACTAAAAAGTTAAAAGAAAAACACCTCATCAATGGAAGGTACAAAAACAATGTGGCTATTATAAGATTACTGCTAATATTGTATTAAACAAAACAAAGAGACTTTGTTGATCTTTCTGACTAATGCCCATCTCTTAGAATTCTACATATTTTATTCACCATCCTATAAAAGTAACTGATTAATTTGATCACTGTTAGGGAGAAGATGTCTTGTCTTCTCTCCGGCCAGCAAATCCTATTAAATATTGACAACTTCTGCATTATAAAAGTAAATTTTCTAATTTGTTTCTAACCTAGAGTATTCTCAGATTACCCAAGCTTGGCTACATTGCTGATTATGAACAAACATTGACTTGTCCTCTCAAAATGCTATTTAATGAACAGAGAAATCAGGAATAGAAGGATGCCTAAGGAATGTAGAATATAAAATTTGTATTATAATTTACATAACATTTAAGTTTCATTTCCACATAGAATGTAAACAGCCACAAGATAATGGTGCTCCCACTCTAATGATGAGGAAAAGCTGAGTAATATTTTTCTAGAGTCCATCAGAGAGCTGAGTCCACAAAGCAACTATGTAAGCTAAAGCTGAAGGCATGAAAAGCCCCTATGAAGGGAGAATGTGACCCATATACAGTTTCACTTTTGGCAGAGCAACAAAGGATAAAGTGGTTGTTCTAAAAGACACCTTAAAGCAGGGGGGAAAAAGTAATTCCAAATTTTTTAAAACTCTTAAAGGCTAAGTATAGGCAAATGTGATAATTTACAGTTACTAGGAGCTCCAGAAATAACCACCTTACAAGTTTGTTTGCACAGGCCTCAAATGAATGATTATAATAAATTATGATGGCAAAGAAGAAGGTGGAGGAGAGTATTTCTTGTTGATGTCCTGTGGGAAGTGCAGGAAACCCTCTCTTTTCTCCGATAACCCAGAAAAAGGTCTACTGATTCTGAAGGAAGCAAAAGCTCTTTGCCCTGCAAGGGAGCAGGAAATCCCTGGGGCTCAGGATCTTGCACAGTTACAAAGCGAAAACCTATTAATACTGGCAGGAATAGTGAGAAAGAGGAGGTTGTACAACTCTGACTGCTCAAAACCTTTCACAGAAACATAGCAGAGTGGGTACTATAAAGAAGAAAGGATAGAAATACTGAGAAGTCTCCATCCCCAAAGTTCAAGAGCACAAGCCTAGCCTATGACTGAAGTTGAATCAGGGCAACTGATAATCCATTGCCTTCCCCATAGTTCCACAGAAAGCAGCAACCTATTGCTGGGGGAGGGGCAAGTGCATGTATAAAGGTTATCTCTGTGTACTGGCATGCAGGGTCTGCAGATCACACTGTCTGGGATTCCTGGCTATGCTGCTGCTACCTGCATCAAGAGCTAGCAAAAGCCCAAGATAAGAGTAAAATCCTGGAAAAAAAAAGCTACTCAGCAGGCAACCCTTATAAGAGAAATTGCATTAGCTGAGAAGTGCAGAAAAGATGAGCTCTCCATGAACTCACCTTTTCCTTCTGCCCTCTATTGACAAAAATATTAATGTTATAACATTTGGCAAATATATGTATATTAATGGCCCACATCTATTTTCACAATAGTGCAATAAAGTATAAATTCAGAGTGGAGAGGCAATAGATTAATAAATGAGAGTTTAGTATGTCTTTTTCCATTTTTAAATTTTTTCTTGTCTTTTTATTTTTATTTAAGGTAGGTTTCTTTCAGACAGCATATAGTTGGGTTTTAATTTTTTTGTATATAATCTGACAATCTCTGCCTTTTAATTAAGATATTTAGACTGCTTACAGTTAATATAATATTGATAGGGTTAGATTTAACCCTATTTTCCTAGTTAGTTTCCAGCAAATTGTTTCTTATTAACTATTTAGTGATTTAATTTTTTATTCTTTTTTTCTTGACTTTTTTTTGGGTTGATTAAACATTTTATATGATTTAGTTGTGACAATTTAAACACATAAACTGGGTGACTGCTGAAATATTCTGTAACAATTTAATCAACAAAATGGTTGCAATATTCTCACACTTTTCCCTCCTAAGAGTGAAAAGTCATGGAAATGGAGAAACATTTCTATCTTGCACTAAAAATTGCCATTCCAAACAAATCTTCAGATAAAGGTTTGGGCAGTTAATTATCTATCAGTTTGGTCCATCTAGATATATTTCTTATGATCAAGTGTTGGGAGAAACCTTGGGACTTGTTTTCTCGAGAGAACGCAGATTGTATTTCCGGTGTTCTACAAGCTCTACCGAAAGACTCTACCTGCATAACATGGATAAAAAAGGAGACACAGCACTGCTAATGATTTCATTTATAGGTAATCAGTTACAGCTATTACTCCATTCACCGTGTCCAGACCATACTTAAACCTTGTTATTTTTAGATGCCATGAAAAAATTACTACCAATAAATGGGATAGGGGAGATGTTTAACAGCAGAGCTTTTGCACTGTATGTGACCATAAATCAAGATGATATGTTGCTAAAACAGCTGTCTGGATATGATGGAAAGCATATGATGCGGCCACCTGCCCAGAAGTTGGCTATGGTTAGAATCCAGTTTGGCAAGACAGCAAATCTCTAATTGAATAGTTAACTGAATAATGACTCTAATGGAGCACCATTCCCTTCAATAATGCCGGTAATTAGTTTCTTATTCCCTCACCCCAGAAAAAACTATTGGATATTTTAATCACTATAACATCTTCTGTTTTTAAAGGTCAGTGGCCCAGTTTGGTAGCAATCAGGGTAAAGAAATGAATTTGTGTGTAAACTATGATAAACAGAAGTGATGGCAGCACATTACTGGACAGTAAGACCTTTAGTAATGTTCTCTAATAACCCAAATGCCAAAGATAGGAAGGGAATTTATCACCTCTGAGGTGCAAAATGTTGGGACTGGACAGACAAAAAACGATTATGTCTCTATTTTGTCATCTCTATACTACATAATGATGCCTGGAAGCTCATGTACGTAAAACCTTTACTACAACATCTAAGATATTGTTCTGTTCACAAACCAGATGTAATCCAGAATTCACTGAACCATGGTGGCCTCTCATTACCACCAGATCACTAGGATGCGTGATACATGAGAAAGGTCATTTGTGTTGAGAGTGAATGGAGAATTACAAGGCAGCTTAGATGGTTCGATGTGTCAGTTATTTCTTTAATCTCCGCCACAGCTATATGGTGAACAAAATATTTTTATCTTATTGATAGAATAAAGTCAATATGATACTCATGTAAACAATGATCCCTGTGATGAGAAAATATTAAATAGATTGACATCTACTATTTAACACTCAGTAACTTTGAAGAAAGTTTCATTTTCTTATCTGTAAAATGGCTCTTCCGTAGCTTTTAAAAACCTTAAAAAAGCATCATTAGCTATCATATGATAATAAATTGTTATACAGTTATGGTAAATCTGAGCAGTTTAATCAGCCAAAAAAGAATAATTAGGAGGTAATACGTGGAGAAAGGTTTGAAGTAATAGTCTTCTCTATACCTAACAGTTTTCAAATAATGGTTCTGACCAAATAGAGTGAAGATTTCATGAAAACTTTTGATATTCAACTTCTATTTAGCATTGATATATTTATTCTTTCAAGTAGGCTAGGACTTTGGTTGATATGTTAACAAAATCTTACTTATTTTATTCACTTTTCCTGTTCATCATACAAACTGTTCATCTGAGACTTAAAGAATATTCTGATAGAAAAAACGGCAACCATAGCTTCAAATTACAGTGATATCATTTCCTATCTAAACCATAGATTTAAGAAGTACTTTCTCAAAATTTAATGTACAACACAATTGTACAGATTTCTTGGTTCACATATATTCTGATAAATTAGGTATAGTAAGGAACTATTTTATTGTTGTTATTTATTTTTTTAGTAGCTCTCATCACAAAAAGCCTTTAGCAAACATATTTTAAAAAGTGATACCTCTGAAATAATGAAATTTGTTAATTTTTTTCCAAGAATGTGACAGCAAAACTAATGCCCTCTGAAGTGATAAATAGGGAACTTATCGATTACGGGAGTAATGTTTCTGTATTTGATGCTTTTATAGGGAAAACTAGATCATAGAGGAAAAGGTTACAATTTGAACACCTGAATTATTCAAATTCTTTCTCCTTTTTCTCAAACCTATTGATGACAGGATTTGGGTTTATAATTTTGTTTTCAAAGCATTATAATGATTTACTGACTTTTAATGAAAACTCAACATATATAAATTAACGGTTTTGAAAGGCTTTTGCTTATTACTAGTGTAAGATATATTAATGTGTTAAATATATTCTGGGTGTGTGCAGTATTGAAATCTCTGCATGATTTCTTTGGCTGTAAATAGTATCAGTTGTGTCTATGACTTTTTTTGGTGGCTCAGGGTGTAATGGAGGCTGTGGCAACGTTTTGGGATGCCATGTAGTCTAGTCTTTAGACACCAGTGGTGGCATCAGTGTGTTGAGTGTGCCTGTCCTTGGGTCTCAGGTTGGCATACACTGACACTGCTGTTAGCAGATCTAGGCAGGTCAATTTTTGGCCTCCAGGTAACCTGCGTAAGTGCCAGAAACAGCAGCAGTGGGGTGGGCAGGTGGGTGGCTTCTTGAGCCCTCGGCAGTAGGCATGGTGTGAGTGACGGCAGTTGCAGTAGTGGAACAATGCTCAGGAACCCAAACCGTCAGTCCTAGTGTTGGCAGAAGCTGCAACAGGCTGGGCAGGTCAATTCCAGGCCTGCAGGTGGCACATGTTGGGGGGGTGCAAGCTGTGGTTGTTGTGGTAGTTTTGGTGGTGAAGTAGCAAGCCTTTTGGTTATCTCAAGGAAATGCTTTATAAATAGAAGGGAGAGCAAGTGCAAGGTCCTGAAGCAGAAGTATACTTGACATTATAGAATAATAGCAGGTGACCGGTGTGCCTGGCATGGAGTAGAGAGGCAGGAATAAACATAGGGAGAAGATAATAAAGAAGGATTGGGAGTTTGTGGGTGGGCTACAAACTCATTCTGGGCTTTTAGAAGTCTTTGGAGAAATACAGTTTTCTGAACTTCTATTGTTTCAAGCAAAGGAGTCTGCTGCCATCCCTCGACTCCCACAAAGTAAAATGAAACTCTTTTTGAATCACCACCACGATCTGCCCATACTCCGGTCACCACTCATTCATCACTCTTTTCCTTCCCCCAAACATGAGTTTTCCAATGTTTTAAAATTCATGATTCATTATCACAAAATTCCCCTTTATCCTCATACTCTTTTTCTGAATGTTCCTGGTTCAGACAGAAAGCTGGCTCTTCCCTGTGGACACTAATTCTTCACTTCTCCCTCAATTGTTTTCTTTCCCATGAGTTTTATAACATGGGCCTGGAAGATAGATATCACACTGGTCCTTCACTGTTACTTCCAGATCACTGTCTTTTCCAGTTCTCCCACATCCACACCTGTTGTTGAGTATGCTATCAGACTAGAAATGTATATTCAAATGTTTAGGTTTCATGGATGAGATCTGGCAAACCTTCTAGTCTTCTTCCCCCTTGCCAAGGTCTACCTTTGCATATTGACAGTTCTGCAGCGGAAAGTTTTCCCAAGTTTTGTTCCCAATCTCCAGCCTATGGTTTTAAAGGCTCATATGCAGAATATATCATTAAAGTCATACCTAAAATAGGATGAACGCGGTGGCTCACACCTGTAATCCTAACACTTTGGGAGGCCGAGGTGGGTGGATCACCGGAGGTCAGGAGTTCAAGACCAGCCTGGCCAATACGGTGAAATCCCATCTCTACTAAAAATACCAGTAGCCCAGCATGGTGGCATGCATCTGTACTCCCAGCTACTCAGGACGCTGAGGCAGGAGAATTGCTTGAACCCAGGAGGCAGAGGTTAAGGTGAGCTGAGATTGCGTCATTGCACTCCAACCTGGGCAAGAGAGCCTGCATCTTTCTCCCTTGCTGGATGCTTCCTGTCCTGGAACAACAGACTCCAAGTTCTTCAGTTTTAGAACTCAGACTGGCTCTCCTTGCTCCTCAGCTTGCAGACAGTCTATTGTGGGACCCTGTGGCCGTGTGAGTTAATACTTAATAAACTTCCCTTTATATATATACATATATGTGTGTGTGTGTACACACACACACACACACACACACACACACACACATATATATATATATATATATATATTCTACTAGTTTTGTCCCTGTAGAGAGTTGTGAGTGATACACCTCAAAAATTGGAAACTGAATTAGTTCTTACCTGAGATAATTTGAGAAGGACTGGTCTAGTAGACATCACAAATTCAATACAGATCCTAAAAAAGATAATATTATTTAAACAACGTTTTATTTATTTTATATGCCTAAGTATTTAAATAACATAAATAAACTTTAAAAAGCTATCATGAGGACAACTTTGAATGTATCTACTCTATTTACTTACACATTCATACATACTTACAAGTAATACATGAATGAAAACTCACTGTAAACAATTAAACAATATGAAAGACCATAGATGTAAAAGGTTTATCCGTTCACCACTGCAGCCTTTTCCTCACTGATTCTAATGATCTGTCTCAAGGTAATGTTTCTTCATAATTTAATAGGTATTTTTAATGTAGAAATATTAGTGGATATACACATGATTTAGTTTTGCCATTATTTAAATAAATGAGATTGTACTTGTATTATTCTGTAACCTGATTTTTTTCTCCACTAAATCATATACTTGGAGATCATTCTGGTCAGTTCACATGAATCTACCCCCAAAACAGTCACAGCTTCCAACATAACTGTTGATCATTCCCCTGTTGTTGAACATTCTGATTCTTTGTTTTGCTATTATAATACTATTACCATGTACATGCATTTCTTCACATGTACCTTTCCCAATTGTGCACAGTGTTTGTAGGATATATTCCTAGAAGGAAAGTGCTGGGTCAAGGGTATTTACATTTAAAATGTTAACATTCTTGAAGTGGCCTCCAAAAATTCTGTACCCATTCACAATTTAATCAACAATGCATGAGTATGATCATTTCACACTTTCACTGACCCTGAATTTTATCAAACCTTTCTTAATTTTTGCTAATCTCATAAGTAAAAATACATTTCTTCTGATTGATTGATTTACTTATTTTTGAAACAAGAGTCTTGCTGTATCACTCAGGCTGGCGTGCAGTGGCACAATCTTGGCTCACTGCAACCTCTCCCTCCTGGGTTCAAGCGATTCTCTTGCCTCAGCCTCCCAAGCAGTTGGAATTACAGGTGTGCACCACCATGCCCAGCTAATTTTTGTACTTTTAGTAGAGACAGGGTTTCACCATATTGGCCCGGCTGGTCTCGAACTCCTCACCTGGTGATCTGTCTACCTCAGCCTCTCAAAGTGCTGGGATTACAAGCATCAGCCACCACACCTGGCTTTCTGTTGTTTTAATAAGCATATTACTGTTTTTATCAATTGGTTGTTGATATTCTTTCCACATTTTTTGTTTTCTCAATTTATTTGTAGAGTAATATATATATATATATATATATATATATATATGAGATCAGATATTGATTTTCAATCATTTGACATATATTGTAAATATTTTTTTCTCATTCTGTTGTTTGTCTTTGTTAATGGTGTTCCGATTTATTCTTAAAAATTAAGTCATACCCTAACTTTAAGTTTTATGAGCAAGAAATATCTTCAGATATCTCTACATTGATCAGAACACATCAAGAAGTCATGACCATTTGTTTTATAAAATACTGAGAACTAGGCCAGGGCCAGTGGCTCACGCCTATAATCCCAGCAGTTTGGGAGGCTGGGGCAGGCGGATTACATGAGGTCAGGAGTTTGAGACCGGCCTGACCAACATGGAGAAACCCCATCTCTACTAAAAATACAAAATCCAGGTGTGGTGGCACATGCCTGTAATCCCAGCTATTCAAGAAGCTGAGGCGGAAGAATTGCCTGAACCCAGAAGGCGAAGGTTGTGGTGAGCTGAGATTGCACCATTGTACTCCAGCCTGGGCAACAAGAGCAAAACTACTTCTCGATAACAAAACAAAACACTGAAAACTTTACCTTCTCTTGAAGAGATGTTCTCCCAATAGTTAATATGCATAGTATAATGAGATAAACATGGTTTTATTTATCTATAATAAATATTATATATCCCAGTTAATGACGATAAGATGAATAATGATAATAGCTAATTTTTTTTTTTTTTTTTTTTTTTTTTTTGAGATGGAGTTTCGCTCTTGTTACCCAGGCTGGAGTGCAATGGTGCGATCTCGGCTCACCGCAACCTCCGCCTCCTGAGTTCAGGCAATTCTCCTGCCTCAGCCTCCTGAGTAGCTGGAATTACAGGCACGTGCCACCATGCCCAGCTAATTTTTTTGTATTTTTAGTAGAGACGGGGTTTCACCATGTTGACCAGGATGGTCTCGATCTCTAGACCTTGTGATCCGCCTGCCTCGGCCTCCCAAAGTGCTGGGATTACAGGCGATAATAGCTCATTTTTATTTATTATATACCAGGTGGTTTAGGTAATTTCTGTCATCATTCTTCTTCACAACTATTGTTATTATTTTTAAAAAAGAAAATTGGGAGTGAAAATGATCAGAAAACTTGCTCAAAATTGCATAGGTAGCAAGTGGCATGGCAGGAATTTCAAGGCAAGCAGTTTGAATTCAAGGCCACTGTTCCCCACCCTTAACATTGCATTGTACCTCTTATCTTCACTTTAGGCAGGGAAGATGAGTGACAGTTCAGATTAAAGTAATAGCAAACTAGGAATCCTTCATACTTTAAAACAAGGGAGCATGGGGTCCTGCAAGATCACAGGACAGGTTAAGGTAGGAACTGAGAATTGACCTTAGATTTTGCAACATGAGGAAAAACAGTGCTGTGGAAGTAAGGGCAGTTCTAGTGCAGAAGTGGGAGAAAATGCATGATTGGTGGGATTTTGCTATAAAGAAGGGCTAAGAAATAGACTGTAGCAAGCTAGGGAAGTAAGCCCAAGCCAATGTTTTGTAAAGACGGCTTTAAAAAAATAACTACATGTTGATGAAAAGCAATCAGTAAGTAGCAAAAATCTAACAATTCAAAAGAGGCAGAAGATAATTACCGGAGGCTATTTTTAATTTTTGGTAAAACTTATGACGAGAATAAAAATTTAACATCAGATACATTATCAGATTGAATTATTATGGTAAAACTGCAACAAAACACAATTCATGCTAAGAATCTGGTACCAAAAACTACTAATCTCTGAAACATAACGCGCTATCTTTCGTCTTTGTTAGCAGGGCATCAGGTATTACGGTATTACGATGTAAAAAATATTTCAATAGCCATTAAGGTTTTGGGTTTTAATAGATACCGTTTAAAGCAAAAATAAACACATAAAAATGTGTGTATCTGTGTGTGTCTAACATTAGTTGAGTGTTTACTACCGTTTAAAGCAAAAATAAACACATAAAATTGTGTGTATCTGTGTGTGTCTAACATTAGTTGAGTGTTTACTATATTCCAGAAATAGGGTGCTTGGCATTACACAGCCTAGGGATTTTTGTCTTTTGGTTTCCTTCCTGCTTAACAACAACAACAACAACAACAACAACAAAAAACCCAAAAAACAAAACAAAACAAAACTGCTTGGGAGACTGGGGACTAAATTGAAGAAGGTAAAGCAAGCAGTTTTCTGGGGTAAAAGGTATAAAGTTTTAAAATCTCCCAACGTTCCCTACATTTGCATTATCTGCCTTAGGCATCTACTTTTACTACCTCAAGCATTAGTTTTTCCTGTCCCAACTCCTGCGGAGAAAGCGGGTCATAAAGACGCGTCCTTGGCCCGGGTCTGCTCTCCATCTGTGAACCAGCTTCCTGGCGTTAGAAAATCTTACACGTAAAAGGAAAAGGGGGAGGGAAAAACGGACTCCCGCGTGGGCAGGCACGGCCCGGAGCCTACTCACCTACCCTCCCTGCGCGCCAGCCCGGCGGCGTCGGGAAGCTCCTCCCCGGCCGCTCTTTCCTCCTCCTCCTTCCTGGCGGCCGTGGCGGGCGAAGCGTGAGCGCTGCGGTATTTTGTCCCGAACGGTGACCCCTCCTTCCAGGCGGGCTGCGGCGGCGTCAGCGGCAGCGGAGCGTGGAGGAGAGGCCCGGCCGGCCCGGCGGCCCGGCGGCCCGGAGGCCGCGGAAGGTGAAGGCCGGGCCGCCCACGCGCGCCGCGGGATTGAGCGGGAAAGAGGCGGGCGTTAGAGAGCCCCGCCCGGCCGCTGGGAAGGTGGGGGAAGCCCCGTGCGCCCCCCGCCCGCCGGCCGCCGCCGCCCAGCTGGCCCTGCAGCCGTCGCCGCTGCCTCGGGCTACAGCCCCGGGCTTGGCGGCGCCGGCTGGGGAAGGAGGGCGGCGAGCGCGCCCGGAGCCGCCGGAGATGGCGGGAGGGCACTGCGGCGGCTTTGCCGCGGCGGCGGCCGGCAGCGGCGAGATCGTCCAGCTGAACGTGGGGGGGACCAGGTGAGTCGGCGGGGGGTGGGGTTTGCAGCGGGGATGCCGTGGCGGCCGCCTCCTGCGGGGGCGACGGGGACCCGGAGTTGCAGGAACTCGGGCGAGCGTGGGGCCCTCCAGGCGGGAAGAACGTCGGGCGGATTTTGGAGCTGGTGAGGGATCCGTGCAGCTCGGAATTACCGAGGACCAGGCCCTGGTGGCCGAGGAGCTGCTGTCTTGGAATGCCAACCTTTGTCCCTCCCCCTTTCTAAGCTCTCAGGCGAGGAGGACCATGACATAGCCTCCCTTACCTCCTCTGAGATTAGAGTGTTTTTGAGGAATTTATTGAGTAGAAGCCTGGCTTTGTGGTTTGGACGTTGGAGATGAACCTGCCTTCCTTTCTCTTTGGTCAGCAAGGTGTCGGTTTTCTTAGGGAAGAGTGCGATGTTCTTTTACACGCTTAATTACGGGGTTTGTAATTTGAAAGATTTCTGTGTTGGGAATGCAGTCGATTTGCAGTGCATAATTGTTTATTTTCAGAATTTTTAGTGCATGGACTTGAAGGTTCTGGTCAACTTTTAGACAGTGTGTCCAGGAACTGTAGTTTGAACATTTGCTTCTAGGAAGCTCTGGATATTGGCACAGCGTGGCGCCCTTGGAGTAAACAGACTGAAAGCTCTTCTCTGTCTGTTCTCTCTCTGGCCTTCCGCCTCCTTCTTTCTGTGCCTGTTATTAAGTTTGTTGGGGGGTGGGAATCATAGTTTTTGTGGATTTCCTATAACTTATGAGTCAGTCCTTTCAGAAAAGGGAGTTTGCCAGCTGTTCGAAAGAAGGGTTAGTTGAGTTTTAGGTTTGGGAGGAGATAAACAAGGAAATGCCCTGAAATACAGTGTATTTTGCTGTGCTTGAGAATATGATTTTCAATCAGCATTTTAACAGTAATTTAATGTCCTAGAACCATAGTGACAAATGTCTGCTGCAGTGCTTTAATCTTAAACATTTGATAGCTTTCTAGAATTTAACACAGAGAACAGTGATACTTTGTTGTTTCTTACTGCTTTTTCCTCTTCCCCCAAATCAAAATTTAGAGAATTTACAACGTTATTGCAGTTGTATAGAAACCAGTCTGATGGAGATTTATGTCTCCTGATGTAAGAGATGGAGTTTTTTTCTACAATCACGTTAAAATATTGGAAGTTTGGTAACTTGTGGAATACTCCAAAAGAGGAGGCCTGCAAAGAGTGTTGATACTGAAGAGCAGCAGTATAATCATTTAAAATCCATACACTGGTTTCTACTTGCTTTTGATACTTAATATATTTCTATTCAGACATTCAGAAGGACATACAGTATGTTATTTACTGTATGGATGCCTTAATACTGAGCGAACTCTTAAAGACTGCAGAATTCATTTAACAATTTTAATTTGTAAGGCAGTTATCTTGACACTGTAACATTCTATCTTGTGTTTATGTTATTTATGGAACTTGAGCTTATCAGGTTCTAATTTTTCTAAGTTATACTAGCAAAGAATACAAGATAATACATTACTGGTTTGAACAGTTTAGAAGACATCAAATTGTTAGTAGGAATGGAAGCATTAAAAAAACTTCAGAAAATTGTTTAAAAAACCTTATAAGTAGTAATGGTATGGCCTATAGAAAACCACATCTGACTCATATTCTAAGAATGTTTTCTAGATTTGCTTTGAATCATACATACATGCAGCATTTTAGACCTAGATGAGATCCAGAAGTCATTTGTATCTTGTAGAAAACACAGTGTAACACAGTCACTTAAGCCATTGTAAGAGAAAAATCGTGATGTGATTGCCATTGAAGTTTAGAAACTACTGTGGCATAGAATGGAAGTCCAGAAGTAATAGAGTAAAACTCAGAAGGAGAGTTTATTGGAAGCAGAGAAGCATATGCTATAGGTAAGGTCTTTTTTTTTTTCTTCTTTTTCTTCAAGAGAATAGACATGTAAATGGATATACTCAAAGGAATTACAGAAATGACTAATTTTTATGGTTTAATGCCTTGTGGGCGATTCAGGAAGTAGAGAAGATTAAGTTTCATTTAGCATTGTTAATATTTGTTATTTACAAAAAGTAATGAAATGAAAGAAACCCACTATGACTGAATTTGTGATTTATTCTGTTAAGGGTAAGAGCGATGATTTTAGGCCTCATGCAAGAGGGCTGGAACTAGCCAATGGGGACTGCCAGACAGAGCTTTTGAGTCAGATATGTTTCCAGTTCCCAGGCTTTGTCTCTAACTTAAGCCTAGCAACCTTAGACAAATATTTTCATGCTTAGTCTAGTAAAATGTAAAGTGACAGACAATAGTACCAACCTTATGAGATTGTTATAGGAATTTGAATAAATGTGAAATATAAAGGTTAGTGGCATTATCAATAGTTACAGTGCAAAATAAATAACTAATCAGATTGCTTCCAAGTTAATTTAGTAGGAGGCAAGTTGCATGAAGTGTAACTGTGGATATGCTAATTTCTTTAGCAATTCTTTTGCTGAGACCAGATTGCACACGACTATTCTTGGGACACTATGGGTATGAGATTAAAAAAAAAAAAATCAAAACAGAAAAGGCTTTCATTTATCTTTGAAATGATTATGCTTATCATATGTAATTTTAAGTGTTTTAGTTTTCATGAAGTTATATTTGAGACTAGTTTTGGGCCTGATGTTTAAAAAAATTGGTGGGGTTAAGGGTACAGTTCCTTTGCCCAGAAATTCCAGGTTACTAACCTTTCCCCAAAATGCTGATTAAAATTGAAACTGATTATACAATTTTAAGCAGACCTTTGCAATTTTCTAAGTAGCACATAATTTTAATTGTTTGAAATACAATTGTTGAATAAGTGGTGAATATGAAAGATTGCAAGTTATAAGCTATCTTTATTTGGAATGAATTTGATGGTCTCCAGAACAGAGCGGATCTTCATTGTAGTGAATCCTTGGATCCTTCAATTTACCATTGACTGGAATTTGCTTTGATTTTGGACAAAGTCTGTTTTCTGTGACGAGGGTAATCTGTATTTTTCATGTTTTCTTAGGAGTCTACTAAGAAATGCACTTAGGAGCATTTGCAGTGTTTTCCTAAAGTGGCTCCTTTGTTAATCGGATAAATGGCATAGGAGCTGCTTATAAACACACTGTCCATAACCTTTGATATTAGTCAACTTCTGTGTGTTCCCTAAAGTACCCCTTACTGTAGTTTACATTTAAATGTCTTTAATAAATGGATTGTTGTACTGTCTTTCCTTTAGTTAGCCAGTGAAAGAATACTTCTCCTTACAAATTGTAAAGTTATCAGTGGGAAGAAATGGAGATAAACTTTTTTTTTTTCTTTTTTTTTTGAGGCAGAGTCTCACTCTTGTCACCAGCCAGGCTGGAGTGCAGTGGCGGATCTCGGCTCACTGCAAGCCCTGCTTCCCTGGTTCAAGCTTTTCTCCTGCCTCCCGAGTAACAGGGACTACAGGCACATGCCACCATGCCAGCTAATTTTTGTGTATTTTTAGTTGAGATGAGGTTTCACAATGTTGACCAGGATGATCTCGATCTCCAGACCTCATGATCTGTCTGCCTCGGCCTCTCAGAGTGCTGAGATTTTTTTTTTTTTTTTGAGGCGGAGTCTTGCTCTGTTGCCAGACTGGAGTGCAGTGGCATGATCTTGCCTCACTGCAGCCTCTGCCTCCTGGATTCAAGCGATTCTCCTGCCTCAGCCTCCCAAGATAAACTTTTAATTGTTATTGGAAAGCATGTTTTTATTTTTATTTTTATTTTTTATTTTTTTAAAGAAAGAGAAAGAAAAAAAAAGAATAATAATAAAAAAGAATAAAGAAGAGGAAGAAAGAGAAAGAGGAAGAGGGAGAGAGAATGGGGGTATTGCTTTATTGCCCAGGCTAGAATGCAGTCTAAATATGGTTATGCCTATCATTGTGCTTAATAATGGAGACATGAAAAAAAATGAGGGAAGAAAATAACAAACAAGGAGCCAACCAATATTTCGTTTAAACTTGTAAGTTGATATGATGTGGTACTGATAAGAGTGTATATTTTGTGTATTTAAAGTGGAGAGTTCTATAAATGTTAATTAAGTTTGCTTGTTCCAGATCTGAGTTCAAGTCCTGGATATCGTTGTTAATTTTCTATCTCATTGATCTGTCTAATATTAATGTTGAAGTCTCCCATTATTATTATGTGGGAGTCTAAGTCTCTTTATAAGTCTTGTATATCTGGGTATTCCTGTATTGGGTGCGTATATATTTAGGATCTTTAGCTCTTCTTGTTGTTGCATTGATCGTTTTATCATTATATAATGTCCTTCTTTGCTTCTTTTGATCTTTGTTGCTTTGAAGACTATTTTATCAGAGGCAAAATTTGTAACTTCTGCTTTTTGTTTATTTTTGCTCTCCATTTGGTTGGTAAATCTTTCTCCATCCCTTTGTTTTGAGTCTGTGTATCCTTGCATATAAGATGGGTCTGGATGCAGCATACCGATGGGTTTTAGGCCCATTAGTTGATATAAATTCTTCATTATATTGGCGCTCTTTACTTTTTGGTATTTTTTTTAGAAAGGCTGATACTGTTTGTTCCTTTCTATGTGTAGTGGTTCTTTCAGAAGCTCTTGTAAAGCAGGCCTGGTGGTGATGAAATCTCTGAGTGCTTGCTTGTTCACAAAAAAATTTTTCCTTCGCTTATGAAGCTTAGTTTGGCTGGATGTGAAATTCTTGGTTGAAAGTTCTTTTCTTTAAGGATGTTGAATATTGACCCCCCCCCCCCCCTTCTGGCTTGTAGGGTTTCTGCTGAGATCTGCTGTAAGTCTGATAGGCTTCCCTTTGTGGGTAACCTGACCTTTCTCTCTGGCTGCCCTTAGTATTTTCTCCTTCATTTCAACCCTGGTGAATCTGACGATTATGTGCCTAGGGGTTGCTCTTCTTGAGGAATATCTCTGTGGTGTTCTCTGTATTACCTGGAGTTGAATATTGTCCTGCCTTGCTAGGTTGGGAAAAATTTCCTGAATAATATCCTGAAGCGTATTTTCCAGCTTGGATTCATTCTCTTCGTCACATTCAGGTACACCTATCAAGCTTAGATTAGGTCTTTTCACATAGTCCCATATTTCTTGAAGACTTTGCTCATTCCTTTTTATCCTTTTTTTCTCTAATCTTGTCTTCTCGTTTTATTTCATTAAGTTTGTCTTCGACCTCTGTTATCCTTTCTTCTGCTTGATCAATTCAGCTGTTAAAACTTGTGCATACTTCACGAAGTTCTCGTATTGTGTTTTTCAGCTCCATCAATTCACTTATTCCTCTCTAAATTGTGTATTCTTGTTAACATTTCGTCAAACCTTTTTTCACAGTTCTTAGTTTCTTTGGATTGGGTTAGAACAAGTTCTTTTAATTCACAGAAGTTTCTTATTATCCACATTTTGAAGCCTGCTTCTGTAATTGGAACACACTCGTTCTCCATCAAGCCTTCTTTCGTTGCTGATGAGAAACTGTGATCCCCTGCTGAGGGAGAGGCGTTCTGATCTTGGGTATTCTCAGCCTTTTTTGGCTGTTTTCTACCCTTCGTTGTAGATTAACCCATCTGTGGTCTTTCTAATTACCATCTTTGTAATGGGGTTTCTGAGTGGACGTCCAACTTACTGATTCTCAGCGCCGAAATCTGAGCAACCCACTGCGCCTACTAAATCAGCGGCGTTACGATTGATAGTGCTTTTCTGACTCTGCACCAAGAACCGATGCTCTGAGGCACGGGCAAAACCGCCTCTCAGGTCACAAGAGTCGCGCTGGCTACCCGTGGGGCTCCTCCGCTGGGAATCTCCTGGTGCATGAGCAACAAGAATTCATGTGAAGGTGTGGCGTCCTCTCGTTCTTTGCGCTTTCACTGCGAGCTACAATCCCGAGCTGCTAGTGACCAGCCATCTTGGATCTCTCTCCGGAAAGCATGTTTTGATAATGATAGAAAATTTCTTTTAGAGACTAAGATAAGCATTTTTTATGGAACAGTACATACACTGTTTCTGCTGTTACTGACACTGAGACTGATACTACTAAATGGTTTAAGTGGGCAGTTTATGACTTCTGTTTGTCAACACCAGTGTACTCTGAAAGTGCTCTGTTGTAACCATAAAAGGCTTGCAGATGGTACAGAAGAATCAAGTCTTTGTTTTGTACAAAACATTTAACTGAGCGTGTAGTGTGGTTCTGGTTATCACACATCAGTTTCTACAGACATTTACTGAGGATGTGCTAGGTGCCAAGCACAGTGCTTTTAGGTTGTCCTCTGCCTTTAAGAAAAAAACAGCATAGGCTGGGCATGGTGGCCCACACCTGTAATCCCAGCACTTTAGGAGGCTGAGGTAGGTGGATCACGGGGTCAGGAGATTGAGACCATCTTGGCTAACACAGTGAAAACCCATCTCTACTAAAAATACAAAAAATTAGCTAGGCGTGGTGGCACGTATCTGTAGTCCCAGCTACTCGGGAGGCTGAGGCAGGAGAATCACTTGAACCTGGGAGGTAGAGGTTGCAGTGAACTCAGATCATGCCTCTGCACTCCTGCCTGGGCAAGAGAGCGAGACTCCATTTAAAAAAAAAAAAAAAAGCCGGGCACGGTGGCTCAAGCCTGTAATCCCAGCACTTTGGGAGGCCGAGGCGGGTGGATCACGAGGTCAAGAGATCGAGACCATCCTGGTCAATATGGTGAAACCCCGTCTCTACTAAAAATACAAAAAAGTAGCTGGGCATGGTGGCACATGCCTGTAATCCGAGCTACTCAGGAGGCTGAGGCAGGAGAATTGCCTGAACCCAGGAGGCGGAGGTTGCGGTGAGCCGAGATCGCGCCATTGCACTCCAGCCTGGGTAACAAGAGCAAAACTCCGTCTCAAAAACAAAACAAAACAAAACAAAAAAAAACACGGTTTTTAATACAAAGTGCATTTCTGAAACTGAGTTTGAAAGGTGAATGTACAGCTAATCCATTTATCAAGATATATAAAATATTATGAGTCATTGTTGCCTCAGGTACCTGGATGAACTTGCAAAGTTGAGAGATCCATGAGACTTCTGACGCTACTCTGTGTAAGCCTTGGTAGTCACAGTTTTCACCCTGGCCTGCAATCCAGTGCTGTTTAATATCCCATTTAGAAGATGGAAGTGGGAAGTAGGATGCATTTTGGGGTTTGTTAAGCTGCAGTGAGCAAAAAGTAAGCAACCTACATGTTTTTGATAATTATAGGCTGCTAATTTAGGTAACGGCAGACAATAGAGGGGTGATACCGTTCTCACCTGCACAGTCTGGGAAACATCCTTAGCCATTTTGGCTGGGGTTGGCCTGTATTTCCTGCTGATAGTGCATGGTAACTAGTGCCACTATTCAGTCACCTTGTTTAGTTTAAATATGAAAGATAAAAATAAATTTAGGGATTTCATATAATCCAGAAAATGAATGTGGAGTGAAAGTAGAGGTTTTATAGTCAGAGAAGGGCTGGACTGAACAAGTGCTATAGTGCTTTGGTTGCCATGTCAGTTTATATCAGTTATTTGTTTATTGTCCCAGTCTGTTACACTGTACTTTCGTAAAGATCCTCCCAAAATTGGTGGTAAGATACAAACTTGATCAAATGACAATTAACCTCAGAACAGTGGTGTATTTGCTGAATGATTTTTGAATGAATGAAGTCAGCAGTTGTAAATAGCCCAAGAATGAATATAAAGAGGATGTTAAACAAGTAATTTACAGTGAAATTACTATGAGCTTAAAAAGAGATAATACAAGGTAGGATATTTAGAAAAACAATTACAGGGGGCTGGGTGTGCAGCGGGTGGAGCATAGTGGCTCATGCCTGTAATCCCAGCACTTTAGGAGGCTAAGGTGGGTGGATTACCTGATGTCAGGAGTTCAAGACCAGCCTGACTAACATATGGAACCCCGTCTCTACTAAAAATACAAAAAAAAAAAAAAAAAAAAGAAAAAAAATTACAGGGAAGATAAAACCTGAGTGATATCAAGAATGATGGGTGGATCTTGAATGAAGAGGGTGATCTCTCTGAATAAAGATACCAAAATGATAATAAGCATGAATTGTTTTGGGATATGAAGAAGTTTTGTCTTATTGGAAGGGAAAACCAGCATTTGTATTAGAGAGATGAAATGGAACCTGAAGGTAATTTTGAATGTTATACTGAGAATTTGAGACTTGGTATGATGGGCTAATTGTTGATTCTTCAGCAGAGATTAGCTTTTTGGAAAGTAGTATTTTAAGATGCCATATGTGACAGACAACTAGTTGTTGTTGAAAGCTGCTTGTGTAATCTTAACTCTGAATTGAAAGTAGCAACATTTAAAAATATTAAATGTAATAAATATATTGGTACAACTATAACTGTCAAACATCTTGTAAATCATTATCCAGAATATTAAAACAAATTAACTAATATTGAAATTTCAATTCATGTTCTCATTTTAATGCCAGATGATTTTTAATTACAGATTTAGTACCTCAAGACAAACTCTTATGTGGATTCCAGATTCTTTTTTTTCCAGGTATTTTATATAATTCTTTAGTATATCTTTTAATATATTTGTGTATTTACCAAAATATAATAATTTTTTGTCAGTTAAATTGTTTTTATTTTTTGAATAAAGAAAGTTAACTCTTAAAATGTTTGGTTTTTTTTTTTTAACTTGGAGGATAGATAACTTATTTTTAGTGGTCTTTGACATTTGATAAAGAATTAGCACATTTGTTTATACTCAGATTTTTTAAAACTAACTTTAGATTGTCGATGCTTTCCAGTTTGCTGAGTGGAAGAATTTCAACACTTCGAGATGAAACTGGTGCTGTGAGTATAATAATAATTATTGATACATATTTCTAAAGTAGTGCTTATAGTACTTGGTCTTAATATATACTTACTCTAAGAATGTGGGAAAACTGATGTTTTAATAATCACTGAATGAAAATGGCATAATTTTATTTCTTGTCATACGTAGTTTTTCGCAATTAGAGAAGATCCCTAAATAGGGAATACTACATATAGCAATTTAAGTGTTCATAATTAGAAAGATTGTAGGGTATGAGCTAACACTGGTATTGGAAGAAATATTTTTTAGATCAATAATTGAAACTTTAACAGTAAGTGGATAAATGTAAATATTCTAATATTTTTATATTAGAATATAAGAGGTTAAATTAGTAAAGTCCTACAGCTTTTTGTTTTATTTTGGAGAATAATTTGGTGAATTTGTGCAATATTGAGACAGTGAGGGAAGGAAAGAATTGCAAAGTTTCAGTGCAAAAAAGTTGGTTTATACATTTAGAGGCAACAAAGTGACCAATGGTATTTATTTGCTGTCGTGAGATTTGGAGATGAAATAAGGTAACAAAGGCAGATATGGACATGTAAAATTATAAAAAGTCATCAGTAATAAGATCTCCACAAATCTGTGATATTTCTTCAATTTTTGAGCTACTCTAATAAAAACAAAAGTAAGAATTTATGAAGTTTAGAAGAATCTTATTGATTGTATATACGTAGTTGATCGTAGTAGGAAAAGTGTTATTATTGGCTACCATTTGCCTTTCTGATTGACTTACATAAGCTTTAAAAGGTGTTCAGTTTTTATGATTAGATCTTTTGTAAATGATTCAAAATAGGTGTTGGTATAAATTTCTATAAAAAGTTATCAATTATGGGCCGAGTGTGGTGGCTCACGCCTGTAATCCCAGTGCTTTGGGAAGCTGAGGCAGTTGGATTACTTGAGGCCAGGAGTTCGAGACCAGCCTGGCCAACATGGTGAAACCCCATCTCTACGCTGTGTGTGTGTGTGTGTGTGTGTGTGTGTGTGTGTGGTGTGTGTGTGTGTGTAAATTAGCCAGATGTGGTGGCAGATGCCTATAATACCAGCTACCTGAGAGGCTGAGGCAGGATAATTGCTTAAACTTGGGAGGTGGTGGTGGCAGTGAGCCAGGATCACACCACTGCACTCCAGCCTGTGTGACAGAGCAAGATTCTATCTCAAAACAAACAAACAAAAGTTACCAATTATGTATTTTACATTTTCAAGCAATTTGTTTTCCTCTTATGTATTCTGTGGTGCTGTATTTGAAAAAAAATTGTTGTTACCTCTCCCTAGCCCTGAAGAAAATTGAATTTAGTGAAAGTGTTACAAGGATAATATTTGTGTCCACTTTTGATAGCAGTGTGCAGTATTTACTTTTCTCAATACCCCCTGTGCATTATTAAGGTACATTGTAGTTTTAAAGATTCAACAATGTGAGAAAGTATTGTTTATTCATAACGTTTTCAAAGTACCGATTGAATTCTGGACTATTTCAGATAAAAATGTTTCCTCAGGTGTCACTTTTACCAAAGGTATCAATAAAAGTGATTTTATTATATAAGATTTTTTCTACATATTAAAATATCAGTTTAACAGTAACTTCAGAGGAAGAAAAAGACACCATCTTTTTCTGAATGCACCCAGAACTACATTCCAATTATAGAAACGTTAAAATTTAAGAGTGGAAACAAGGAAACGTAGTATTTAAATAATTCAGACTTTGTTCCTTATTAGTGTTACAGATATTAAAGTTAAAAGATTAATTTGTAATTTGAGAGTAAAACAGTTCTCTTTTTTACAGATATTTATTGATAGAGATCCAGCAGCATTTGCACCCATTTTAAATTTTCTTCGGACAAAAGAACTAGACTTAAGGTGAGAAATGCACTCTTTTAAAAGTAAATTTCTTTCTGGTAAACATGTGTTTTTAGTATATTTTATGAAGGAAAAGTTTTTTTTTTTTTTTTTTTTGAGATGGAGTCTTGCTCTGTCACCCAGGCTGAAGTGCAGTGGCACGATCTTGACTCACTGCCACCTCTGCCTTCTAGGTTCAAGCAATTTTCCTGTCTCAGTCTCCTCAGTAGCTGGGACTACAGGTGCATGCTGAATAATTTTTTTTATTTTGGTAGAGAAGGGGTTTCACCATGTTGCCCAAGCTGGTCACAACTCCTGAGCTCAGGCAATCCTCCCACCTCAGCCTCTCAAAAGTGCTGGGATTACAGGTGTGAGCCATCATGCCCAGCCGTAAAAGGTTGTTTTTTTGTTGGTTTTTTTTTAAACTAAGACTTTGATTAGAAGTTTCCTCATGCTGAAACTCAATGTGATGGTCGGGCCTATAATCCTAGCTGCTCTGCAGAGGAGGCTGAGATAGGAGGATCCCTTGAGGCCAGGAGTTTGAGGCTACAGTGAGTTATGATCATGCCTCTGGCCAGTACTGCTATACTGTTAACTCAGATAGTTTCAAAATAGAATAAGAAAGTTTTATGCATTTTTAATGTTAAGTTAGTCATAACTAGTTTCACAAATAAAAACAATTTAACATGGTAAGTGTATATGTTTATTAAGGCTGGGGAATATTTTTAAAATAAGGACAAATTACAACTGAAACCTAAAATGAATCATTAGTATTAAAAATTTTGAAGCTTCTATTTCTTTTAACTTTTATTTTCATGTTACTTTACTACTGTAAAGTAGCATCATTTTCATCTGGATAACATAGCCCTTCCCAAGGCTGGTCTTTTTCTTTCTTTTTTTTTCTATTTTATTTGTTCGACAAATATTTATTACATAGCTATTCTATACAAGCATGAGATATACAAACGTAGATCAGAAATAGATCATGCCCACAGGGAATTCACAGTTTAATTGGGGAGATTAAGACAGATATGTATAGAAATAATTATGATAAAAAGTTAAAAGCAACTAATGTCACTAAAGAATGATTTCCATTCTATCTTTTGCCTTCTAGACAATTATTTGTACTAGCCCGATAGAGCCCTGCTCTCTCATTTAGTGACCCAATTCGTGTGTGTGTGTATATATATGAGAAAAGAAAATTTTTAAGTATACAGCAGAATATTTTTGTTCACATGTTTTTTTTATTTAGACTTTTTAACGATTAAGAGTAATAGAAATAAAGAACATTGGGAGAAAAGTAATTTTTAAAGCCTTATGACCGTATACATGAAGAACCTAGAATGTTTTCCTTTCGCTTCAGATGATAATACATGTTTGCAGTGTTAGAGAATTTATATCGTTTGTTTCCTTGTAGGGGAGTGAGTATTAATGTTCTCAGGCATGAAGCAGAATTTTATGGGATCACACCATTAGGTATGTGCTCTTCTCTTAACATTTTTCATTTATGATTTGACTCATGCATGAAACTTGCCCAAATGATTTGTGTTTATATCAGGTCCTAATTTTTGATGAAATTGTTCAGTGCTTAGTTTTTGTGGATTTTCATAGTAAAAAGATGTTGTCAGCTCTGATTTAACTTAAAATTTTCCTTTTCTTTCCTTATCCTCTTGAACTAGAGAAAATAAAAATGGAGTACTGTTTTTCTGTTTGCATGTACTCTTGACAAGTTTGCTTTGAAATGTTTTTAGTAAGAAGGCTTCTCTTATGTGAAGAATTGGAGCGTTCCTCTTGTGGCAGTGTCCTTTTTCATGGTTACTTACCTCCACCAGGTATTTTCACTTTATTTAATCTTTTTAAAAATTTCTTGTATCATTAAACAACTACAAGCATATGAATAGAAAAAACTTCCTTGATTATTGAGTTTTTAATCTGTAAATTTACTAGAAATGGTGAGAACTTTGATTTTTACAGAAATTAAGTCACACTATATATTGGAGCACAGGTTTGGCAAACTTTTTCTTATAAAGAGCCAGATAGATTTTGTGAGCCGGAGGATCTCTATAACAGCTGCTTATCTCTGCTGTACATACTACATGAAGATGAGGTGTTACCGTGACCACTACAACTTTATTTACATAGATAGCACTGGGCTGGATTTTCCATGGTCCATGGTTTGCTGACCCCTATGTTAGAGCACTCGTTGTCAAACTCCTTTTTGGCAAACTTAAGGAATTCTGCAAAGATAAGTCAGTGTCACCTCAGCCCCACTTCAGTAAGTTAGAAGCGTCTGCTAAATTTTACCTGTATTCTAATGGACTTCTGAGCGAGATTTCTTTTTTAAAAAATGCTTTCCTGTCAAATAAAACATGTTTGAAAGTATGGGGAAATTCAGTTCTAAAGTAGTTAAATTAATACAGATTACCTAAACACATAGTACCTGTACCATAATTGTAAAGAGTGGCTGACAGACTGAATTAATTATCCATTAACTCAGTAACCTAAAGCTAGGTAAAGCGGAGCATAATCTGATAAATCTTAATCTTGGTAATTATAAACAATATGACAAATACCAGAAATCTGTTGATTTTTGTATTTGTTTTTAATTTTCATTTTATTTTTTAATTATAATTAAATATTAATAATTTGCTATATTGGAAGATCTATTTCGGCTTTAATGAAATTCAGATTTTTATATTTCTTTGTTACAGTGTGGTATTTTTAATTTCTGAAAGGTGAACTTGGAAATGTATTTGTTTTCATTTCCTCTTTATAGGTATTCCTAGTCGTAAAATAAACAACACACCCAGATCTGCTGATTCTAGGAATGGAATAAATTCTACGGAAGGTGAAGCCCGGGGAAATGGTACGCAGCCTGTTCTCTCTGGAACTGGAGAAGATACTGTTAGGCTAGGTAAGCCAAGATTACACAAATAGAAAAAGAAAAGTATGTATGTTTTTAGTCCTAGGTGATATTAAGTAATCACTTTTAAAGATTTTTGTCTCATCTCCTTTTTTATCTAGATTTATCATTGCTATCTTGGAAATTCTCATTTAACATGTAATTTTCATTTAAAATGTTGTACAGTCTTCTGTTTTCTCTGAATCTTTAGAACAGGGTTGACAAAGTTTATCTGGTAAGGGCCAGAGACTAAATATTTTAGGCTTTTGTGGGCCACATGTTCTCTGTCAGACCTACTCAACTTTGCCATTGTAGCATGGGCACATAACGGACAATATGTAAACAAGTAAGCATGGCTGAGTTCAAAACAGGCAGAAGGCTGAAATTGGCCTGGGGGCTGTAAGTTGTCAACCCCCATTTTAGAATGTAAAATATTTCTTTTTCTAAAATCAACAGGATTTCCTGTGGATCCACGAAAGGTGCTAATAGTAGCTGGCCATCACAACTGGATTGTAGCTGCATATGCCCATTTTGCTGTGTGTTACAGGTACTATATAATTAATAATGGTTTGCTTTTAGAGGTGATAATTTTAAAATTAATTCTGATTTTATAGTTTTAGATTGAAAAGCTATTTTTTTAGTCATCAGGTTTTTTCCTGCATATTTTACTCACGTCTGTATTATCTGATTAAGATTTAGTTGCTTTTATTTTTGCAACTAATTTAGTAAACATTCTGGCAGCCTTTATGTGTTGTAAACATTTCGCAGACAAGTGTGAGCTGTTGTGTAGCTGAGATACCTTGATGTATTATTTCTTGCCTATATCTAGCTTCTGAGATAGTAGTAGATAATGACGTTAGACAGGATTATTAATGTGAGCTTTCTGATGTTCTGTCGCTAATGATTCAGTGTTTTGTATTTTATAGCAAGGGAAAGTACATTGATCATAATTACCACATTTTGGAAAGTGAGGTAAATCAGGGTAGTTGTGGGCACAGTGGTATAGTTTAACATCTAATGTGTGAGACTTATAAAGAAGTAGTTTGGTTTTACTAATGCTTACATTCTTGGAGACTGAGAAGCAATGAAGAATAGTGTAGACCAGTGATTTTTTTTTTTTAATTGGGAAAGTGATAGGACGCTTAGTTCAAAATTACTGTACTCATCTGAGAAATGTTGATGACAGAGAATGGTGTAGAAGCACAAAAATGGTTGGATATACTAGCTTAAATAATTATTGTACTTAATTGAAAAATCAAAGCTGTATAAACTTTTTGTATATATTTATCACTGTTGAATTTGGTTAAGAAAAAAATATACAAAATAGTTTGAAAAATATCTAAAATGTCTTGTAAAGTTTACAGATACATTTTAAAGAATCCTAGATGTATTTTTTTTAAATCTGAGTTTATAAAAGGTTTTGCAAATCTGGTAAGAGCTGTTTATATCAGTAATCTCAGGTTTATATTTTCATGTAGTAACGATTAGGTGCAGATTTTATGTTTTAAGAGTGTTTTGGCTGGGCATGGTTATTCATGTCTGTAATCTCAGCATTTTTAGAGGCCAAGGTGGGTGGAGTTCAAGACCAGCCTGACCACCATGATGAAACCCCATCTCTACTAAAAATACAAAAATTAGCTGAGTGTGGTAATACATGCCTGTAATCTCAGCTACTCGGGAGGCTGAGGCAGGATAGTCACTTGAACTTGGGAGGTGGAAGGTTGCAGTGTGCCGAGATCATGCCATTGTACTCCAGCCTGGGTGACAGAGCAAGACTCTGTCTCAAAAAATAAATAATTAAGTTTTGAAAAAAGAATGTTTTGTGGATTTGTAATTTTAATTGTGAAATAGCGTGGAAATTATTTTTTGAATAATTTCTGTGGGGATGGTTTTATATGAAGTAAGACTGATTTGATAAAGGAATTTTTTTTAGGAAGCATTGTTTTGAATTTATCATCTTATGGATTTGAATTGAGATGACTTGTAGACTCTTCTTTACATATTATGTACATATTTTTGTTGATAAGGAATTCCAGAAGAATTGTGAAATGATTATAAGTGATTGAAATGTAGCAGCATAACTTTCTTTTTGTCATTGTACACAATGCTAAAGATTGCTCTTTTTGGCCGGGCACGGTGACTCACACCTATAATCCCAGCACTTTGGGAGGTCGAGGCTGGTCAACATGGTGAAACCCTGTCTCTACTAAAAATACAAAAATTACCTGGGCATGGTGGCACGAGCCTGTAGTCCCAACTACTCAGGAGGCTGAGGCAGGAGAATTGCTTGAACCCAGAAGGCGGAGGTTGCGGTGAGCCGAGATCGCACCGCTGCACTCCAGCCTGGATAATGAGCGAAACTCCATCTCAAAAAAAAAAAGATTGCCCTTTTCCAGAAACACCACATTATTAGGCAAAATTTAACTCACTGGGTAACAATTGTAAGTAGGATGATGCTATTGCATTTTCCATTCTTTGTGTCTGCTTTGATCACTATCTTTCTTTGCTTGCACCAAGTGTCAGTAATGTCAGAGCAGTATACCCATGCAAAGTGAGGAAGGAAGAAAATTAAGGACATAACTGATTTTCCTCACAGTTAAATCATTCAACACAATGGCAATGAAAAGATTTCAAAAGAAATAAAAATATTTGAACTGTTTAAAAGTGTAATCTTTTCTCAAAGTTTTTCATCAAGTTTTTATATCAATAAGTTAAAAAAAAAACCTTAAAAAAAACAGAGTACAGTGAAGACCTTTATGCTGTTCTCCTGGCTTCACTAATTTTCTACATGGTTAGGCTTTATGCTTATGTTCTTTTTTCTTGCTGAGCTTGTGACAGTGTAACTTCTATTAACAAAGAGTAGTTGTGTAAGTTGCTGCCCCCTTGGGGCTTATATTCCACTTTAGATCTTTAATGCTTGTGGAATTTACTTTTTTGTTTGTGGTATAAGGATTTATTTTCTTCTCAGTGGGTAGATAATTATTTCTGACAATTCATTACCTAAATCATTCTTTATCACTGAATCTGATAGCCCACTTTATTTTGTTTTATGTATGTGTATATGCTTGGATCTGTTTTTCATTTCTCTCATGTCCTTATGACATGTCTATTCCCATACAATTTGACGTGACATATGTTTATAGTAAGTTTCAAAATCTCACAGGGTATGTCTTCTTTACTGTATTTTATTGAGGTCCTCACGTAGGAAGTGACTAGAAATAACTACATGTTTCGCATAGCTGTCTTAACTTCAGAGGGTTGGCTTAATAGGCAGCTAAAAGATCATGGAGAACTGACATAACAGACTTATTCTTGTGTTACATATTTTATTTGCTTTATATATTTTTTGAAATTGAGACAGAATCTTGCTCTGTCACCCAGGCTGGAGTGCAGTGGCATGATCTTGGGTCACTGCAACATCTGCCTCCTGGGTTCTAGCACTTCTCCTGCCTCAGCCTCCGGAGTAGCTGGGATTACAGGTGTGTATCACCACACCTGGCCAATTTTTCTATTTTTAGTAGATACGGGATTTTACAGTGTTGGCTAGACTGGTCTCAGGTAATCTGCCTGCCTTGGCCTCCCAGAGTGTTGGGATCACAGGTGTGAGCCACTGTGCCTGGCCTTGTTCTACATATTTTAAATGTATTACTTATATGAACCGTTGTAGACTAAATATGTACCTTCTTTGTAATTATTATTTTAAAAACAGAAGCAAATTTACATGTCTTATTAAGAGTTAAATTCTGTAGTTGTTATAGTCACTTTAAAATATGCTATCCTGATTACTTTACCCTTTTTTGACATCTCTTTATTATGTAATGCCCTAATTACTATAGAGAAAAACAACTTAGTAATATCTCTGTAAAAGCTGAGATTTTATATATGTATATTTTTTTAAGTAAAAGCAAGTTTGTTAAGAAAGTAGAGGAATGAAAGAATGGCTGCTCTGTAGCCAGAGAAGTCCTGAGAGCTACTTGACTAAATATACTTATACTTATTTCTTGATTATATACTAATTAAGGGGTGGATTATTCATGAGTTTTTCAGAAAGGAGCAGGCAATTCCCAGAACTGAATGTTCCTCCCCTTTTTAGACCTTAGAGGGTAACTTTGAGACTTTACGATGGCATTTATAAACTATCATGGGGCTGATGGGAGTGTCTTTTAGCATGATAATGCATTATAATTAGCGTATAATGAGTAGTGGGGCGACTAGAAGTCACTTTTGTTGCCATCTTGGCTTCAGTGGGTTTTGGCCAGCTTCTTTATTGCATCCTGTTTTATCGGTGGGGTCTTTGTGACCTGTACCTTGTACTGACCTCCTTTGTTATCCTGTGACTAACAATAACCTCCTGGGAATGCAGCCCAGCAAGTCTCAACTTTATTTTACTCAGACCCTATTCAAGATGGAGTCACTCTGGTTTGAATGCCTCTGACATATTTTTCCCCTCCCTTTTACAAGGGAACTCTTAATCTTACGGTTGCAGAGGGAGGAAGATTCATTCTCTGTAACTTCTGCAGGCTGAGTAAGGATGATGATAATTCTACCTATTAGGGTCTCCTGCATTCAGAGTAGAGAAGAGCTCAGTCAGAAAGTGTCAGTAGGATGAGAACTCTGATTTCTGACAAAAAGTGGTGTCTGGAATGCATGTTTGATTTAAGAAAGCACTGAGTAAGTTTATCTTGCATTCCTATACAAAAAGAGCAGCAGCAATATGTTCCACAATAACAAAGCAAGATAAGTAAAATTATTCCGAGTAAACTAAATAAGGCTTTTCATGAACTGGGAAATTGTTGAACGAAGCTGGTGTGGAGTTGGAACCACGCTGATATATGCTAGCCAGTTCTAATACCTGCCCGCAATTAGAATACTGATCCAGATTTCTATGTTACCCATGCCTCTTGTTTCTTCTGAACAGCAGCCACAGATCACTGCTTGGTCCACAGGAATAAGCAGGGTGAGTCTAAATTGCAGGAAAAAACTCAAAAACTATTGATGAGACAAATCTAATAAAACTTATACCATAGTTTTTTAAACAATTATCTTCTCTTTGGTCTTTCATTTTTACTAAAGACACATCATGGTAGGGCTGATTTTTTTCTTTCTTTTTTTTTTTTTTTTTTTTTTTAACAAAACAAGCTTTAGTCTTACTATACTTGGCCTAATTATTTGTATAAGAATAATTAGTTGCTATATAAGCTTTTTTAAAATTGACTTTGATGGAACTTTTTTCCATAAAGAATCTCAAATTAGTCTTCTTAAAGCCTTGAGCCTTGCCATGAATTTATCATTGCCTACAGATAACTGTATGAGTTGGGTACATTTCTTTCCTCTTGAGGTTCCATGATAACTTGGGGCTTCTGGGCCTGTCAGAAAGTGGCATTCTTTCCTTACCCCAGACAGGTCAGGAACCTTGTACAGGAACTGTGTAGGCATGGTATAAGACCAGTTTTCCCAAGGGGCTTTTATCATCTCTGTGAGTCAAATTTGATCTCTTAAACAAGTCCGTATCTGAAAGCATGCTATTCCAGTCAAAGCCATGAAAAATAACCAGTTTCTCCAACTGTGTCCTGTTACAAAAACAGAATGTTATTGCCATAGGAATACTCACAAATAGTTTCCAAATTCTGGAGAAATCAGGTAGAGAGAAAGGAATATGCTCCAAAATTTGTTTATAAGAGTATACATTACTCAATTGCTAAAAGCTGCAAAAGCTCGAAAGGAAAGTGTTCTTAACTCCAAAGTCAGCTAATTGGTGCTGCAGTCTATTTCCTTTGGGTCAGGGGTCTCTCCAATATCGCCTTTCATAGTTTCCCAGGAAGATGTTACTGGAAAGGGGTCCTGATCCAGACCCCAAAAAAAGGGTTCTTGGATCTCTCACAAGAAAGAATTTGGAGTGAGTCCACAAAGTAAAGTGAAAGCAAGTTTATTAAGAAAGTAAAGGTATAAGAGAATGTCAGTGAATTTTAGTGTTTATTAGGTAAGTATTTCCATTTGGTTGTCCCAACAAATGATTCCTATCTGGTGGCTGAAGAGGGTGATTATAAATTACACAATGCTTAGGAAAAAATGATATATTTCTCTATTGCTTTGAAGTGTAAAGAAATCATTAATTCTTCAGATTAATAGGCTGAATTGCATATTTTTATGAATTATAGTTGTATTACCTTGCATACATATTTAAGGGAAAATGAAGTTGATGTGTTTTATTTAGGCCTTTAGGTGACCATAATTATGAATACCTAAGTTTGCTTTCTGCAGTGACTGTCAGGTAGTTTGCAAAAGAACATTTCCTTCATCTTCTATTTATTCACTTTAGGTAAGACAAAAGAGAAACTTTATAATTATGTTTGCATTATTTGTTTAGTTTAAAAATAGATACTTAATAGTTCAACTCATTCATTATTATGGTTACACAACTGCTAAAGCTCTAAATTTATGAAGGCCGCTCTGCAGATAGTCACATAGAAAATATGTCTTTAATACCTAAATTCAGATAGGGCAGAAAGAATTACTAGAAACTGACAGGAATATTTATTAGAGAAATTAGGTATTAAAGAACAGATTAGCTTTCACATATGGGTGATCAATAGCTCTATACAGTTTTGCATTTAGACCTTTAAAAACCAGTCTTCAAAGGGTATTCCACACCCTATCCTTTTTTATATAATAGTGCTAAGGTATTAGAATGCATATGATACACTCACTTACCTTAGTGTTTCTGGGTAGACTGTCCATCTGAAGTTCAAAAAGTAAGAGATTCAGTATGTGTTATTGCAGTTAATAAACACTGGAATGCTGATTAATAAAGGAGTAGTAATTCAGAAATTTAGATTTTTGCTAATTGTTCCGACTCATAGAAGATGACAGTGTTGCGGGTGTGTGTGTGTGTGTGTGTGTGTGTGTGTGTGTGTGTGTAGAGAGAAACATGAAAGATAAAACCATCGTTTTTTAAGTTTTTGAAATTTTTTTTAAATTTGGAGGACTTTACTAAATTATTCTTTGGAGAAATATAGAACCGTAGTCTCTTGTAAGTAGTTATACGTTTTATGGTATGCAAGTATAAAATACCCTAAAGATAATACTGTGGCTTCATAGATGATACATATCAACAAAATCTTATTTGTAATAAATAGGAAGGTGGAAGAGTAACTGGTTAGTTTTATTTTTTTGGTGCATTGATGTGTATTCTGCTTACTTAATTGCTGCTGAGTCTACCTTATGTGCCTATTCTTCCTTAACAGAATCAAAGAATCTTCAGGATGGCAGCAAGTGTTTACAAGCCCATATTTGGATTGGACTATCGAACGAGTAGCTTTAAATGCAAAAGTGGTTGGAGGTCCACATGGAGACAAAGACAAAATGGTTGCTGTTGCCTCAGAGAGTAGCATCATCTTGTGGAGTGTTCAAGATGGGGGAAGTGGAAGTGAAATTGGTAGGAAGAATCTTGTTTATGTGTTGCTATTTGATGATATTAATATTTTGAAGTTTATAAAAGAGATTGACACTGAGTATGAAAATTAACCTGGACTATTAGAGCTGCCATACTATGTAATGTGGGAGGAATGAGCTGATACTGAAGGAAAAATTATGTTTTAGAAAAAAGCCAGGGAGCGTCTTTTCACCACTTTACTCTAATTGAAACCTGGCTGCTCTTTGAGAATGCTGCTTTTCCTGAATGCCACTTGGCTGTTTTCTCTCCACCCGTCTCAAACCACTGAACTTGAATGTGGGGAAGTTACTTTCTTGCTCCTTGTTGTTGCTTCTAGACCAGACATTCCCAAACTTTTTGGTTTCAGAACCCCTTAATCCTCTTAAAAACTTTTTCAGACCTGAAAGAATCCTTGTATGTGTTATTTTCTGTCAGTATTTACCATATTAGAAACTAAAATATAACTTTTTATAAATGTTAATTTAATATAGCTAATCATTGCATGATAACATAAGTAACATTTTTAATGAGAAGTAATCACATTTTCCAAAAATGTGTTAAAGTAGAACTTTTTATAAATGTTAATTTAATGTAGCTACAATCATTGCATGATAACATAAGTAACATTTTTAATGAGAAATAACCACATTTTCCAAAAATGTATGAGAGGAATGTCATTGGTTTACAGTTGCATAAATCTCTTTAATGTCTTTTTGAATTCTGAAATCTATTTGTGTTCAATCTGCTGTGATATGTTGTTTTGCTTGAAGTATATGAGGAAAACTTGATCTTACACAGATACATAAGTCAAAAATTATGCATAGTCTTTGATTCTTTATCAAAACTCTAAAATCATATCAGTGAACTTTTCATATTCTGTTAAATTAAAATTCATCAGACTATTTTATACTTTGAGTGGATCTTTTATCCATGCATGCTTTTATAGTGTGTTGGGGATTTGGAAATTGTTGGTTTACTGAATTATGTAGATCTTCTAAATGTTGATATCTTTCATTGTGTAATAGGAAAAAAAATTACATTCATTAGTATCCTCACTGACCACATGTTAGGGAGTTGTCACACTCAGTGTGGCAGATAAAAGATTTCTAAACTGCAGACTTTCACTTGAAACACTGGGTTTTTATCAATGGCAACAAATAACATCAGTTGTTTTCCTTGAAATAACAGGCTCACTTTGTTTATTTTTTGAGGCTAGTTCTACCAAACACTCAACTCTGAATAACCATAGTTAGTCATCATCTTAAATTAAAATGGGTATTTAATGAACAGAGCAGCTCATGTGACTCTTTGCTCCAACAAATGTGAAGGTGCTTTTCCTTGGCATAACCATAGCACTTAGTCATACAGAATATTAAGATACATAATTGAAACTAAGTTTTAGCCAATAGAAATTTTTACTGCTTTATCAAGGATGTTCTTCAGTTACTAGTGACCATTACATTCTTCTCTGCCACGGACTTGAGAACATAAAAGGCTAAATCTTTAATCTTTAAATCTTTGATTTGGCCTTTTATATTCTTCGAAGTCTGTGGCAGAGAAGAATGTAATGGTCACTAGTAAAATTTAGTACCACTGTCCTGGTTTGTGCTGAGTAAGGTATGTGCTGTTTTTACCAAACATTGCTTTGCATCATCGTGTAAATGTCAACACAGATGTTCTAGAATAAGCCATGAAATTAATAAAAGTTTTCAACACTTTGAATATTTCAGCGCTTTCTGTGTTTGTAGCAGTGCATTCACATAAAGGATTTTTAACGATCACTTGGAGCTAATACCAGATGGATACAAGTGAAATACCAGGTCCAGCCACATCTATATATTCATCTGTTTGCAAGACAAAAATACAATTCAGATTGACTCTCTGCCACATACTTAGTTTGAAGAGTTACTGTGTTATTGAAAAGTTACCATGTTATTTTTTTCATGGACTTTTCATCTAGCAGGCATTCAGCACTGTCATCTCTTTAAGGCTTTATTAGTCTATCAGCAATTGGGTGCACTTCTCTAGCCACTGTGATGTCATAACTTACCTTTGCAAGCCTTCATTAGCTTTTTCATTTCTAGTATGAAAGTCTATACCAAACAATTTCTGGCTTTGAAGAGTTTTTTACATCCTCATTTAAAATTCTTAATTTCTTTTTCTTCTTTTCTTTCTTTTTTTTTTTTTTTTTTTCTGAGACAGGGTCTTGCTCTGTCACACAGGCTGGAGTGCAGTGGTGTGATCCTAGCTCACTGCAGCCTCAATCTCCTAGGCTCAAGCACTCAAGCAATCCTCCCACCTCAGCCTCCTGGGTAGCTAGAACTACAGGTATACACCACATTGCCTGGCTATTACTTTTTAATCATTGTAGAGATGGGGTCTCACTATTTTGCCCAAATCTCAAATTCCTAAGCTTAAGTGATCCTCCTACCCTGGCTTCACAAAGTGCTGGGATTACAGACATGAGCCACTGTGCCTGGCCAATTTCTTTTTCTTTAAACTTTTGAGTATTCAGTCTCAATGAACCTGAGACAACTGTTATGATACTATTCAAAAATGTTTTGCTACATAAAGCACAATATGGTTAAGTCATTAAGATCTATAAAGTTGAGAGAAAGATAGTTTTTGTTATTTTAAAATTTTTATTTACAATTTTGCCCAATTTTTTGAGTCTTTCCTTTTATGAGTTAAAGAATTCTGATTTGTCATATTTTTCTTTGTCAGTATCTTTAGACTTAGGTGTACACCTATGGATTGAACAGGTGTATGTTCTACTTTTCCTTTTTAAAGCTCATGATCTAAGTATAAGAATATATTTTTTTAAATTGTAGGACAAAATTTTAATAGTTTTTGGTAAAATACAAAAATTTAGAAAACTTTCAAAACACTTTTAATAGTATTGCACAACAACACAGCCGTATTTACTTATTTCTTGCACTTCTTTGTAGGTGCACAGAACACTTGGATTTCAAAATAATTTATTGGATAATAATGAGGTTGCAGAGAGTTATATAGCAGATATAAACTGAAGATAGCTAGTAAGAGAACACAAGATGTATTTAGAACAAACTATGCTGATCTTGGGAAGTTTAGTTATACTCTAAACCTACCACTATAGATAATTATAGAAAAAATAAAAAATATATATGCACATTCCATTAGCTGTGTTAATGGTGACCTCATCGCATGTCATGTAACCTTTGGAAAACTCTTCTGTGTACTCTTAGAGAATAAGAATTTTTAAAAGGCAAAAGGCAAATATGTTTTTCATATTACCATGAAAATAGTCTTTTCCTCTCAGATTCTGGTAAGGGTCTCAGGTAACCATGTTTCCCAAACCACACTTTGAAAACCACTGTTCTGGACCATTGTCCTTTCCTTCTTTCCCAGCTTCCCTTCTCTCCCTTCTGGTTTTGGATCTCATGCCATCTAGACTTACACTTGACATAGCCTTCAGCTGCCCTCTGGGTTACTATCCTTCATTCCTTTGAAGTCATTAGCTCTAGTTCCCTGAGTGAATTCGTCAACTCCACTGGATTCTCTTCATTTGTCACTTCTACTTTTTGTCAGACGTGGAGTCTGTCCTTATAATCACTCCAGCAAAGAGCCTCAAGTTTCTTGTGTCTCTTTCTTTGCCTAACTTGGAAAAACTCCAGGTTGGCTAAATCCGTCTTTCCATCTCTATGGCTGAGTATGGCTGGGAAAAAGAAATGGGCATGCACATGCGCACATACACACCAATGCTCAGCCTCAATTCTTGATCTCTGTTCTTAAGTGGGCCTTTAAAGCTACCCAGCAATCCTGCTGTATAATATTTTTTGTTTCTCTCTCTTCCTTTCCTGGATGATATTTCATACTTTTTTCTTTCTTCCTAAACTTAACGCCTCTCTTATTCTTATTGAGAAAATAGAGAAAATCAGGAGAAATTTTCCTTAAGTTGTTATCATGACATGTGCCCATCTATGTGTATCAGTTCTGATATTCTCTATTGTTTCTTTTGTTACTGTGATTAAATTTTCTCTGCTCTTATTTAAGGTCACTTCTCCAGTTGTGTACTAGATGCCATTTCCTCTCCTCAAATACATTGCAATTCCCCCTTTCCTGAATCAGTAAAAATTTCCCACTCTGTAACATCATTTTTATCAGCATACATTCATGCAGTAATTCAGCCTGAAAAGCAACAACAACCTATGTTGTCTTTTAATTTCCTCCTTTTTTTATTTTTTATTTTTTCTTCTCTTTAGAGTGCCTTAATCCATTTGGGCTGCTGTAACAAAAACATGTTTTTGTGGCTTATAGATCTACTGTATAAATCTATTTCTCACAGTTCTAAAGGCTGCAAACTCTAATTGTGCTTTTGTCCTCAACCACTCCATAAAACTATTGAACATGTTACCCATGATCTCTATTCTGCTAAATCCCGTAATCAAATCCTAGTCTTTCTCTTACTAGTGCTGTCATCTGATATATTTTATATTGTTTAATTACTCCTTTCCCTTTGACAACTTCCTTCTTTTGGCTTACAGGACACCCTGTTGTACTGATTTCCATCCTAATTCTCTGTTTCTTCTTAGTTCCTTTTGATAGTTCTTCCTTATTTGCCTGACTGCACAATATTGGAGTACCTCAGGGCCCAGTCCTTGGACTCCATCTTCTGTATTTATTCTGTTTGTGATCTTAAATACTCTAAAGCCTTTGTGAATGCTTTCTATATACTTAAGACTTGGATGTTTATATATCTAATCTGGACCCCTTACCTGAACTCCAGAATTTTATATCTGTGTTAAGAGTCCACAAGACCACTCCTGGATTTGCTAGGAAGACTCATATGACTCAGCATATAGAGGTATGATTTATGAGAGAGCTATGATTTATTACAATGAAAGCATACAAAGCAGAATTAGCAACAACAAAGGATATATGGGTCAAAGTCTAAAGAAACCAGGAGCAAGCTTCTAGGAGTTCTCTTCTAGTAGAGTATCACAGGATGTACTTAATTCCTAGAACAACAAATTGTGACCTGTGAAATGTCTGTCAGGGAAACTTACTAGAAACTTGGTTTTCCAGATCGTTACCGGAGGCTAGTCATGTTGGTATCCTCTGCCTAGTATTTACCAAGGTTTCAGATTTCCAGAAGGAAAATGTTCAACATACACTGCATTGTTTATGCAGTTTAGGTTTTTTGTCATCGTATATTAGATTTCCTTTACCTAGAATTTCATGAGTAGAATTATATATATATATATTTTGTGCTTTGCTTTTTATTAAACATACTTTTGAAATTCATCCACGTCGTTGCATGTATCAGTTGTGTGTTCCTATTAATTGCTGAGTAGTATTCCATTGAAATAATATGGCAGAATTTGTTTATTCATTTACCTTTTGTTGGACATATGGCTTATTTCCAATTTGGAGATACCATGAATAAAGCTGCAGTTAACATTAAAGCAGAAGTCTTTCTATGGACATATGCTTTCTTAAGATAAATACATAGGAGTGAAATTTCTTAATCATATGAAAAGTATATGTTTAAGGTTATGAAAAATTGCCAAACTGTTTTCCAAAGCAGTTGTACCTTTTTGCATTTTTGCTTGCAGTGTATGAGAGTTCCAGCTGCTCCACGTCCTTATCAACACTTCATTGTCAGTCTTTTTAATTTGAGCCATTATTGTGGATTTTAATGGTTCAGTGATTTTAATTGTGCTTTAATTACATTTTTCTGATGATTAATAAGATTGAACATCTTTTCCTGTACTTAATGACCATTTGTATATTTTCTTTTGAGAACTGTCTCTGTAAATCATGTATACCCTTTTTCATGAGGTTGTCATCCTGTTACTTATTTGTAAATATTTTTTATATATTCTAGATTCATGTTTCACAACCAAGGAAATCTTATCCACCAGGGGACATTTGGAAATGTCTAGAGATATTTTTGGTTGACACAGTTGAGGGAGGCCTGTACATGTCTCCCTTCACCTTTTCTCTGTCTTTCCCTTGCTCCTTCCCTCTTCCTCCTTTTGAGCTTGCTAAATCACTTTATATTAACCTGGGGTTATGGGAGCCCTGATTTTTTATTTCAGTTTTTTTTCTCCATTCTTCAGTTTAGATATCTTTTATTGATCTACTTTTAATGTCTTTTATACTTCTGTACTATTCAATCCACAGTTAAGTCTATCTAGTGAATTTTCATTTGAAATGTTGGGCTTTTTAGCTCTAGCATTACCTTTTGATTCCATTTTCTAGTTTGTTTCTTCTGCTGAGATTTCTTGTCTTTGTTCATTATGTTCACTTTTTAGCACTTATAGCTGTTAAATTTGTTAAAGTTTTTATCTCCTAATATAAATATCTACTTATCATGTTTTTATTTTGGGTCATATTTTCCTGTTTCACATGTTTAGAGAGTTTTGATTATGTGTTGTACATGTGAATGATACATTTTGTAGGGTTATGAATTATGTTGCCTTTCTTCAAAAGTTGTGAGCTTTGTTCTGACAGGCAATTAAGTTATTGAAGGATCTTAATCCTGTTAGGCTTGTTTCAGTGCTTTGTTAGGGGTAGGCAGACTCTTCTAGCTTTATTTTTTATTTTAGAGTAGGGCTCCTTTTCAAGGGTATGGTCCTTATTTTTAAGATGTTGCTTTTCTGGAATCTTATTTTACTGAATACCTGAGGGGCTCAGTAAGGACTCTCTACTTTTATTGAGCTGGAACTACTCCATCTATCCACATATGACCTCTGATATCTACAGTTACCTCTTAGTCCTAAGGCTGCCTGCCTGCCTGCCCTCCCTCCCTCCTTTCTCTCTCTCTCTCTCTTCTTTTCCTTTTTTTTTTCTTCTCTTTTTTTTCTGTTTTTTCTTCTCTTTTCTTTTCTTTCTTTCCCCCTTCCCTCCTCACTGGTCCTCCTCCCCTCCCTTCCGCTCCCCTCCCTCCTTCTCTCTGGAAGGAGTCTTGCTTTTTCACCAGGCTGGAGTGCAGTGGTGGGATCTCTCACTGCAACCTCTGCCTCTCAGGTTCAAGCAGTTCTCCTGCCTCAGCCTCCCAAGTAGCTGAGACTACAGGCATATACTACCATGCCTAGCTCATTTCTGTATTTTTAGGAGAGATGGGTTTCACCATGTTGGCCAGGATGGTTTTGATCTCTTGACCTCATGATCCGCCTACCTTGGCCTCCCAAAGTGCTAGGATTACAGTCATGAGCCACTGGGCCCAGCCAGCAGCCTTTCTTTTCTCAGAGATTCTTGCCCTGCCCAGGTCCAGTTTGGCCGTAGCCAAGGTCTTAGGGAAACCCTTGTCCCCAACTTTTATGCTACCCCTTCCCCACTCTGGCACAGTTCACTTCCTTTTTGTACTGTACCTACAAATTCTACCCTCAAGCTCTTTGCTTCCTCAGTTCTGGGAAATCGTCTCTCTTTACTTGGTGTATTAGTCCATTTTCACACTACTGATAAAGACATAACCAAGACTGGGAAATTTACAAAAGAAAAAGATACATTTCCACATGGCTGGGGAGGCCTCACAATCATGGCAGAAGGCAAGGAGGAGCAAGTCACACATTACATGGATAGCATCAGGCAAAGAGAGCTTGTGCAGAGAAACTCCTGTTTTTAAAATCATCAGCTCTCGTGAGACCCATTCACTATCACGAGAATGGCACAGGAAAAACTGGCCCCCATGATTCAGTCATCTCCCACCGGGTTCCTCTCGTAACACCTGGGGAATATGGGAGCTACAAGACGAGATTTGGGTCAGGCACAGAGCTAAACCCTATCACTTGGATTTCACCTTTTTACGCTGTGATAAAACATACTCTTAGGCAGGGGGAAGGTAGGGTTTGTCAGTGCCTTTCCATCTCTCGGGTCCTCTGCTGCCTGTTGTCCAGAACCTAAAAAACTTACCTTATGTATTTTGTCCAATTTTTTTTGTTACTGCTTTTTTAAAGTAGAGAATAATCTGATGCCATTTATTCTAGCATGGTTTGACAGCTAAGTCCTCCCTAACAACTTTAGGAAAAAAGTTTTAACATAAAAAATTTTGAAATTATAAGACACTGGTATTTAAACAGAAAGTAAATCAATTGTGATTTCTTTTTCTTTTTTCAGATAGCTATTTGTAACATACCAATAAGTGAATGGAATTTTATTACTTTCTTGGTTTTCAAAGGCTAATGTGACAGGTAGCTATGTTATGAGCTGGCATAATAGTAATTTGTTCACGCCCTGTAAAAGAAACCATTTCTTGCTAACAAATGTTCTTCAGAACATGACAACACTATCCAAAGAAAATTGTTAGGGCTAGTATATCCATGACAGAGCCCTCCCAGGGGCTGAACTCCCTTCATTATAACTTAGATAAGACAGAGTTAGTGGGTTGCTGCTATAAGCAATACTTTACCGAGAGGGCCCCGTAAGACAGGAACTGGTTATTACTTATACTGTTGTCTTCCCTGTTGCTGGTGCTCAGGATTGTTGGGTCTAAGCAGGAGTGACACTTTAAATTTTGTGAGACCATTCAGCATGTCTTTCTTGATTTCTTAGAACAGCATCCTTCTCTGGAGTAATCAATGTTAGTTGGTTTTTCTGTTTTCATTTCTGCCTTTCACATAGCTATACTGAATATAGTTGGCTTCATATGTTCTAAAAAAAAAACATGTTCACATTGTTTGTTATCATTAAAGTACTATTATATAGAATGCCTAAAATGGTATACAGTGTGAAATGATGACTTTATGCTTTGAAGTGGCAGCTTTATTTCTTAACCAGTTCTGGGCAAAGGACTTAGCTTTTTATATGTTTGCATGTTGTACCTTATTTTGTTCTAGATTTTTAGGCTGAGATAATGTGTTTCATGTGCATGTTTGTATAAATGTGGATTTTATAGATAAAATGTTTAGTAGAAGATATTTCTAGAAATACTTAGCAGGTTTTTTGTTTTGGTTTCTTTTTGTCTCTCATCTTTCTTCTTGCTAGATGCCTTGCTTTCACAAGACTGATTAAAAGTTTTCAAGGTGTTATTTGTCACTGGTCTTGTCTATAGTACAGTTCCGAACAAAAAGAGAATACCTAGCACCAGTATAAGATTCAAAAGAAATCAGTAATCTTTTCCGGCTTACGTTTTTAAAGCATGTTATAATTGCATTTAATTGGTTTGTTTTTCCCATGACTTCTTCAATATTTCATGCATTTTTTTTTCTCAGCTAAATGCTAACAAAGTTGTTTGTATTGGCACAGGTACTTTTTAAAAATAAATAAACTGATATTTGAAGCAGCCAGACATCTATAGAAAACAATATTTTGTAGGTGAGACTCATTTCCCGGCATTATCAGAAACCCTTTATGGGAAATACATTTTTTATAATTAAGATAATGCTATTTAAGTGCCAGAATTGGATTGTAACTTTTTTTTTTATTTAAGACAGAGTCTTGTTCTGTCACCCAAGCTGGAGTGCAGTGGCATGGTCTTGGCTCATTGCAACCTCTGCCTCCTGGGTTCAAGCAATTTTCCTGCCTCAGCTTCCCCGGTAACTGGGATTACAGGTGTGTGCCACCATACCCAGCTAATTTTTGTATTTTTAGTAGAGATGAGGTTTCACTATGTTGGCCAGGCTGGTCTTAAACTCTTGACCCCTTCTGCCTTGGCCTTCCACAGTGATGGGATTACAGATGTGAGCCATCGTGCCCGGCCAATTCTAACATTTTTAAGCTCAAGTGATCATTGAAACATTTAGCTTAGATCCTATTTTGTAGTTGAGATAAGAACCAAAAAAAGAGGCAAACAAAGGTACTCTCAGAGCCAGGATTCCAACCCAGGTTCTCCTAGTGCAGTACTCTGGTAAAGAGACACAAGTGTATAAGGCTATGCATGCCATATCAAGGTGAACCTGGAATTCTCTGCTTAGGCGTTGTTGGGTCTTTTGCTATTGATGTGTGATATGTGTTCCTTACAGCCTCTCTCACCTACACTTACTCTTCTGTTTGCTCAGATTCCCTGAGCTTGCCTATACTCAGTTTCACAATTTGATGGAATCCTGTTAACTTCTATTTTATTTTTGAGACGGAGTCTCACTCTGTCGCTGGGTTGGAGTTTAGTGGTGTGATCTCGGCTCACTGCAACCTCCGCCTCCTGGGTTCAAGCAATTCTCTTGCCTCAGCCTCCTGAGTAGCTGGGACTACAGGCATGCGCCACCATGTCCAGCTAATTTTTGTATTTTTAGCTGAGACAGTGTTTCACCATGTTGGCCAGGCCCAGGGTGCTGGGAGTATAGGCATGAACCACCATGCCTGTCCTGGACTCCTATTAACTTTAAAAACTCCAACTCACTGGGAGCAGTGGCTGGTCACAGTGGCTCACGCCTGTAATCCCAGCACTTTGGGAGGCCAAGGAGGGTGGATCATGAGGTCAGGAGATCGAGACCATCCTGGCCAACATAGTGAAACCCTGTCTCTACTAAATGCAAAAAAATTATCTGGGCGTGGTGACATACATCTGTAGTCCCAGCTAATCTGGAGGCTGAGGTAGGAGAATTGCTTGAACCCAGGAGGCGGAGATTGCAGTGAGCTGAGATCATGTCACTGGACTACAGCCTGGGCAGCAGTGAGACTACGTCTCAAAAAAAAAAAACAAAAAACCTCCAACTCAGATGGCTTCTTTTCTAAGGTACATTTTCAAACCCCCTTACATACCCCCTTTTACCCCCTAGTTACTATTATACCCTGTACATCCTTCTATTATTGTATTGAATTGTAATTGGTTGCCGTTTTTTTCTACTAAAGTGTAAGTTCTTAGTAACATCTTGTCTCCTCATATTTCTGAATCCTAAAGCCTTATGTAGTGTCTTTTGAATTAATTGAATTGAGATTGCCATGCTGGGAAACTTGGGGTTTTAAAATAAGCTCTGAGTAAAAGGCCCGAATGTTTGTTTTTAGTATCATGTGACTTCTTGCTGCTTTTTTTCTCCTTTTCACTTATTTCCTGAATTTAAACACATTCTGGATAGTAGAAGGTCAGGTCTGTGTGTTCCTAAATACCAGGTCCATGAGCAAGTTACATCTAACTCGTCTATAAATTTGGTAAAAATATAGTGGTTTTCTGATTTAGTGAGTCTGGCATGGAGTTCTGTTTTGTTTGTTTTAAATCTGTATATCAGGTTATTTTGATGATCAACTGAGATTAGGAACCACAGCTTCAGAGTAAGGTGTTACAGCAGTATGAGATGGCTTGGACAGACTCTTTCTTACTTTAGTAGTTCTGTAAGCTGCTTAAGAGCTTGTGAGTGTCTTATTTCTGGTCCCCAATGTGTCTAGCACATAGCTTGTAGTAATGAAAATAGGTTTAAATTAGTCACCTTAAAGATGTTTTTAATCTAGGTTTTGATTAATTCTAAAAACGGTGACTGAGTAACCTTTTTATTTTTTATTGTCATTTAAGGAGTGTTCAGCCTGGGTGTTCCTGTAGATGCTCTCTTCTTTATTGGTAACCAGTTGGTGGCCACGAGTCATACAGGGAAAGTGGGAGTGTGGAATGCTGTCACGCAGCACTGGCAGGTTAGTTTTAACTAAAGCATACTACAGAAGTGGAAATATTTCTGAAACGTACGCTGATTATATAGTTTTTTCTTGTAGAATTCATGTTGTTTCTGTTTTAGATTATACAGAATATTGAATAACTGTAGTAAATTTTTTTGCTAGATACATATTTGAGTATATTTTCAAGAGTTTAAGCTACTTTGGGAAATAAGTGAGTTTTTTAAACTGTGGTTTGGCATTTCTTCATTTATTTTAAATATTTGAAGTTCTATGCCTTGAGCATGGTAGTCCAGGCAAACTTTATTTCCTGAATAGGAGCACAGATCTGTGTGAAAGTCCATAATCTGTTCAGAGAAGATAGCATGCTAAATACTCTCAAGTACTTGAGAGGAATAAGAAGATAAGACTTTAAAAAGGTTAATACCTGATTCTGAAGGAAAGAGGAAAAATTAAGGACTTTAAGCAGGGAGTGACATATTCAGATCCATGTTTTGGAAAGATAATTGTGGCAGCTAAAGGGAAAGGTGGATGGAGGTCAGGAGGTAATCTACCACAACAATCAAGAAGCAGAGCCCTTCGACTAATGGCAGTGGTGGTAGAAGTAGTATGAGTACGTTTGAAAAATATTTGACAGACGTAAAATGACAGGTCTGCTATCTGATTGATATGAGAAATTAAAGAGAAATGCATTTCTAATTTTGGGTTTCTAGTTTGACAATCCAGTAACTAGTAGTATTTTGAATTGATAGGAAATATAGGAAGAGAAGCAGATATGCTGGTAGGGTGAAGAATTAATTGATTAATATGTTTACTTTGAGATTCCCGTGGGTATTCAAGTGTAGATGTTAAGTAAATAGTTGGAAGTACTCCTTTGGAATTTAGGAAAGAAGAAAGAGTGAGAAATATTTGGAGTCTATAATACTTACGTGATAAAAAATTGATAAGATTTTCTGTTGAGTGGTTATGTAGAAAGAAAGAAAAGTCTAAATTAGAACTCTAGCATTTAAGGGGACAGGATGGACAACCAAGAACCAAAGGGACACATGGTATGATGGAGAAATGACATTAGTTTTGGCAATAGATATCATTTGCAAATATGTATCAGTTAACTGTTGGTGGAAGAAAGCTAGATTGCAGGAAATAAGGAAGTAAAAGATTAGAGAAAAGAGACAGCAAATTCAAATACCTTTCAAGAAGTTTGTTGGTGAAGGAAAGCAGAAAATCAAAGTGATAGCTTAAAGATCAAGGCTGGTTTGAAAAAAAAAGATAGTTGTGTTTTATTTTTCCTCTAGGATAGGACAGGTTTGAGTATGCTTGTAGCTAGAGAGGAGAGTTATCAGAAGTACCTGAATATTGAAAGAATGGAGATTATTTCCAGTCCCATAAAATTCAGGAGTTTTTTCAAGGTTGATTTTAAGTATTTGAGTCAGATGAACCACTAAACAGATGTGTGTAGATTTTTGTGTAATCATAAAAGTTTTTGCAAAATCAAGACAGTTTCAAAAAAAATGAATGAAAATGTTGTAAAAGCATTGACTCTGATTTGGGTAAGATAAAATTAAAAAAAAAAAATTTAAAGAAATGTTTCAGTTTCTTGTTTTATGTTTTTGTTTAATTCCACTCCTCGCCCACACACACAAAATTATATTACAAAAGAAGATTGATAAGGAGTTAATTGGTATTGTCAAAAAGGTAGCCTAGGTTTTTACATAGCGTAATAGCAATTTTTAGGCACTGTTTCCCAAGTTGATACTTTAAATTAAGAATTATATTGGAGGCCGGGCGCGGTGGCTCAAGCCTGTAATCCCAGCACTTTGGGAGGCCAAGGCGGGTGGATCACGAGGTCAAGAGATCGAGACCATCCTGGTCAACATGGTGAAACCCCGTCTCTACTAAAGGTGCAAAAAATTAGCTGGGTATGGTGGCACGTGCCTGTAATTCCAGCTACTCAGGAGGCTGAGGCAGGAGAATTGCCTGAACCCAGGAGGCGGAGGTTGTGGTGAGCCGAGATCGAGCCATTGCACTCCAGCCTGGGTAACAAGAGTGAAACTCCGCCTCAAAAAAAAAAAAAAAAAGAATTATATTGGAAACATAGATTATACATGTTTCATTCTCATATCAAAACAGACAGCTTTGAAAGTTAGCTCTAGAAAGCATTATGTACTTTACTTCCTAAAGAATCAGAGAACTCTGTGTTTATTCTGAGAAAAGAGATCTTCAGATGTAGTACCATCTGAGTGACAGCCTAGCCTCTAAGTACACAGTGAAGGCTGAATTTGGGGAAGAAATATTGGTTCTGGCAACAAGAATTCAAAATGAATTTCCATGGTCTGATGGGCTAAACTGGACAAGAATTTGGGAGACTTTGTTTGATTTAGCTTCTCTCTTTCCTGTTATGAGGTACCTGTAGCACTGATGTTGGAAGCAAACGTTTTGTGTGTGTGTGATAGGTTTACCCTGCATGTTAGGATAGGAATAAGGCAGGCATCGGAATCCTGGGCCCACATTTTGTTGGGAAAAGAGAGGATTGACTTTGCAGTATTATGTTTTGACTGCTGTCTTAAGTATGGTCTCTTTGCTTACTTACAGAATTTAAGGTAAGAAATATGAGAGTCCTAAGATTCAGAAATTTACATATAGAAATACTAGATACAAATATTGAAACAAGATATTGTTTATACTATGTATTAAATTATGTTAATTGGTTTGTTTATGCACACTTGCATACCATATATCAAAGTAAAGGTTCTCGGATTTGGGATTTTAGCAAAAGCAGGAGGCATGATTTCATGGGACAGTGGAAATTGAGCCTCCTACAAAAATGTGAAGTTTTAAAGGTCTGCCTCAATCTCTGAGAAGATTGGGAGAAATTTGCCCAATTATCTTGGAACAAGAAAGTTTGATGTGTGTTTGGTGTCTTGGAATGGTAAATGGAGATGCAAGAGGAAGCCATCAGAAATTGAAACCAATATATTTAAATTGAAGCATAAAGACATGCCTTTGTTGTATGGGAACTCCAATTTGAGAAACTGGTCTAGGACCATTTGCATTCTAGGTATAGTCATGACACCAATTAGAATGCTTTCACAAGGCTGGGCACGGTGGCTCATGCCTGTAATCCCAGCACTTTGGGAGGCCGAGGTGGGTGGATCACGAGGTCAAGAGATCGAGACCATCCTGGCCAACATGGTGAAACTCCGTCTCTAAAAATACAAAAATACAAAAAAATTAGCTGGGCGTGGTGGTGCGCGCCTGTTGTCCCAGCTACGTGAGAGGCTGAGGCAGGAGAATTGCTTGAACCTGGGAGGCGGAGGTTGCAGTGAGCCAAGGTTGTACCACTGCACTCCAGCCTGGTGCCTGGTGACTGAGTGAGACTCTGTCTCAAAAAAATAAAAAAAAAAGAATGCTTTCACAAGAGAGAGCACACAGGAGTCCTGTAGGAAAAGTAATTTCTACTAAAATAACCTCCCAAAACTTACAAACTTCACATGGAAACAAATGATGAAAAGTCATCAAACCTAAAAAATTTGCAATTCCCCAAGGAAATAATGGAGCCATTAAATAGCTACTGTATTGAAGGAACAGGAAAAATGAGAAAATGGAGGGAAATAAGATACTAATAATTAAAAGGTCTTTGAAAACTTTTTAAAAAATGTATAGAAGCACAGCTCAAAGAAAAATAGTGAATTGACAGACACATCTGAGAAAATCATTTCCAGTTGAATCAAGAATGAGATAGAATATATGAAAAAGAAGAAAAAAGTGAGAAAGTATTGAGATAGGAACAGACTAGAGAAGGGGCCGTATTGGGAAAATATTATAACTGCATTTTGGAGAAATGAAAAAGGACATGAATTTATTGATTAAAGAAATGTACCAAGTCTTGGCAGGCTAAATGTTTAAATGCATCATGCTATAATAAAAGATAAATTATGATAGAAAGTATTCACGGAATAGTGACAGTTTGCCTGTAATTAAGACTTTAAGCAGATTCCTCGTCACCAGTAGTCGACACCAGAGACAATGGGCAGTCTCCAAATGGTAGAAAAAGTAACTTTCAACCTAGGATTTTATACACAGCAAAACTATCATTAAAACCTGAATGAGGAGGGTTTTCTTCAGAGAGAATTTGTCACTCAGCAACCCTCAATGAAAGGACTACTAAAGAAAAATGCCTTTTGAGAAGTATTTGAAGGGGAAGAAATAGAATGCATTCATCAATGATTAGGAAAGATGTTGGTAAATATGTTGGTAAATTTAGATAAGTGATTATTTCAAAAGTATTGGATGAAGTTCAAAACATACTGTAAAAAATAATAATTTTATAGGTATAGAGATGGTAGTTAAAAGATTCTAGGGGCCTTATATTATTTGGGAAGATAGACTGGTATTTTAAAACTGGAAAACATTTAAATTTACATGTAGAAATTAGTGGTAATCACTGTGTGCTACCTTATAAGAGAAAAATCCACTTCCATTTTGTATTTTTGACCACATGACTGAACCATACATACTAATTAGATGGTTTCTTAGATTCTTGCCACAAAGTTGTTAGGATACAGAAGAGGAGGCCACACAGTAGCAGCTTCCTTGCTTGTGCTAGTAGAAAACTCAGCAGTTCTAACTCACTGTAATTCTGCTTACCCTCTGCTCTCTCTGTTCTCCCTGTTCTGAGGGGTAGACATGGAAAGAAAAGCAGATCATGATTAAGAGTTACAGAAAAAGAAGTAGCAAGGCTTTAATCCTAGAGCCCAATCCTCCCAGAGAATAAATAGTAAAAAATGTTTGTCTTTGATGTGCCTTGCTGGTCTTTCATTGAAAAAAATGTATCCAAAGGGAGAGGAATCTCATGGCCTTGTCTGTCCCGATCTTCCTGCCATGAAGATTCTGGGGTAGGAGTTGAAGCCCTTTTCTTAGTGCTAGAGCTAAAATGATTTAGCTAACTTGGGTGAGAAAATTGGTTAGGGTACGTAAAACAGTCTTCCCTCCATCCTTTAGACATCTTTACACATAACACTGAAGAGTGCTCAGTGTTTACCTGGTATTAAATGTTTTGTCTTTGGCTTTAATTAGAAGCCTGACCTCAGGATAGGGCATTACAATTGAGTTCTTTGAGATATTTCTAGTGTAACTCATAACTGCATGACATTGAGAGGGTACATAAATAAATTAGGATTATATACAGGAAGAGCATAGAGGAATCATTTCCAAGTTTTAGTTATTTCTTTTTTTAATTTGAATGAACCTAGATTCTGTGCTTTTTTTACTTGGTCTTTCGATATTTCTTTTCCCCTTGCCCTACCTAACTCATAACTGACTTCAGTGTTCAAGCTTCACTTCCTCTGTGAACCCTTCCTTGATCTTTGCTCTTCACCTACCAGCATTGAGATGGCAATTGTTCCTCTCTTTTATGATTGTATTGTAGTCTATTTTAGTGCCTATCGCACTAAAATTTTTTTAGTGTGATATTTTTCTGTTATTTTTCTTTCTCGCAAGTTTACCAGCTCGTAGAGAGCAAAGAGATATCTCACATCCCTTATCTCTAGTACAGTGTTTGTTCTCTTGGATACTATATAATACATAAAAAGTACTTAAATGTTAAGCAGATAATGTTTAGATTTTAACTTTTCAAATGAAAGCCAGATATAGAATATGAAAAGTAAAAGTCCCTTAACATTTTTAACTTAAATTTTTGGAAATCTTTTAGACTTGTAGGCAAAACTTGGTGTCTAATAACTCATGTAAATGTCATCTATGAAGAAGCTTAACAGGCATCTCTGGCCTGGCTGCAAACAGGGAAGGTTTATTTTGATGAATAGTAGAATTCATCGACTAAAATAGTATTGCAACTATTCTAGCAAACACTTTTTATGTTTTTTGTTTGTTTGCTTTTTGTTTTGTTTTGCAGTAAAACTCGAGCTGTTTGCTGTTTCTTTCAGCACAAAGAAGGAAGAAAACAAAAAACTTTTATTAAGGAGACTAAAAAATAGAGAATACCACCTTTTCAAAATAATAATAAATTTTCCAGGGAGCAAGTACTTTGTGGAAATCAGTTCCTTTGTTTACTAGTTCTAATTCTGTCACTTGCTTACTGTGTGACTTTGGACAAGAAAGGGAAAAGAGAGGGAGCTGGTCAAACTTGGCCTTCCAGTTCCAGTGGGCTGAGACCTAGTTATCACATGTGGGAAAAAAGAGACAACCCATCAAAACTGAGAAAGGAAAGTACTGCTGTGGAAATACAATTTTAGAAAAATATTTTGAAGTATATTGATGGTTCTCATCTTATATAGCATGTTCGTGTATGTCTGTGTGCATGCGTGCACCTAAAGGAAGTTTATTTCCTAAGCCCTACTGAAATTGGATGTGGGTGTCTCTTTACCAGAAGAATCAAAGTTTCGAGGAAATTGACCAGAAAATAGAAATTATAATTACTCTCTAACATCTAATAATATTCTCACTACCTCAGGTTCAAGATGTTGTTCCTATAACTAGTTATGACACTGCTGGATCATTCCTTCTGCTGGGATGTAACAATGGATCAATATATTACATAGGTAGGTGTACAGTCACTTAAAATGCTCCTGCGTAATATAACTTTTTAAATGAGAACAAGAAAACATGACCTTTCAGCTTTAGATAGATAATGCTATTTATTTTAATGCTATTTAAAATTTTTGTTTTTTAGATATGCAGAAGTTCCCCTTGCGAATGAAAGATAATGATCTTCTTGTAACTGAACTGTATCATGATCCTTCAAATGATGCTATTACTGCTCTAAGTGTTTACCTCACACCCAAAACAAGTTAGTACATGGACAATTAGATACATTCTTGACTTTTTATGTTTGTATTCATTAGTTTATTATGTGACTAGGTCAAATTAAACTGGTTTTTTTCTTTTCGAGAACTGCAGTGCTAAGGAGTTCATCTCTACTAAGTGTACAATTAATACTCAGTTTTATATTGAAGTCAAACATGACTAGTAAACAAACAATTTCAGGTGGGAAATTGGAGGAATTGCATTTGTTGATCCTTATTATTAGAATATTTAGATGAAATTACAAAAAAATTCTGCACATTTATCTTGTTATTAAAATAACCACTTTTTTACTTTGAAATTAGGAGCTTTTCAAAAAATAAAAAAATCTTAAACTATTGCAGGAAACTAAGCTTATTTTCTTGGGAATTTAAAAATTTAAGCTGTAGAAAAAAGGCATTTTGTAACTTGCAGAGAAAAAAGGCGTTTTGTAACTTGCAGTGCATTTTAGAGGCTATCGCAATAAAATTAACAGACTAGTTCTGTAAAGTAGTAAGAATTTTTGTATTCTAGAGTAAAAAATAAACACAAATGGGAAATTAAAAATTTATCTGTAGTGAAAGGAGTTCTAAGAAACATTAATATGTATTCAGTAATACTCATAGGTTTGGATGTGCTACTTACACAAGTTATCATTTTATTGAAATTATAAAAGAAACCATAATCTTTAGTATGAAAGAAATGTTCAATAATATACCTATGAATTTGACTGAAACCATAGTAGGACTTAAATTGTATTGCTCTAGAAATAGGGTCAGTATACCATGAATTTCTAGCCAAGCTGGCCCTTTTTGATACCAGCTGTCTTTAGCTGCTTTTGTGCCACAATGACGGAATTGAGAGATTGTGACAGAGACAGTGTGGTGTGCAGACTTTAAAATGTTTACTACTTGGCCCTTTACAGAAAGTATGCCAAACCCTGCTCTAGAATAAGATGTGGATTTTTTTTTTTCAATCTAGTTAAAAAGCAGGCATAAAACTGGAAAAGTTCTACAAATTGAAGCACTTCTTTTGTAGTGGCAGGGGGATTTTAAGGCATGAAAAACAGAGTCATCTTTCAGGTTATAGGAAGTGTTTTTCATGACATGCTCTTTTTTTTTTTTTTTTTTTTGATTGAAGTATTTTCAGATGAATCAGTAAAACTAGAATAGCTAGTAAAGCTAAGAGGTTCTCTATCCATGAACTTTTTAGGAGTACATATAGGTCACTGCATTTTTTCCTATCTAAATTTGCAATGGGGTCTTGGCACTTGTTTAAAAAAAGGAAAATAAGAAGATACAGCTGAACCTTAGATGATTAGAAGAAGCAACATATTGTAAGTATGATGTAAGCGAGGTAATGAATATCTTTATTCCCTATCACAGTGTTTTGAAACTTAAATAGTATATATAATCTTTGATTATTTGAGGATGATTTAGTATTGTAGTTTAAGTAGAACAGATGATAATTCTAGGCTAGACGTAAGAAATATTGCTTTTGGAACACTTTTGTTTCAGTAGTGTTCTTGGCATGGCAGATTTATGAATTCTTTAAACTATGTTGAGTACCTACTGTGTCTTAGGCACTCTGTAAGGTGACAGATAAAAAGATGATTATGATTCAGTCTTTGTCAATAAGGAATAGAAGTAGCTAGGCAGAGAAATAAGTACAGAATTAGTGTGTTATAATTGCTGTGGTAGAACCGAATACATAATGCAAGGCAGAAGGTGAATAGTTATGTCTTGGAGTGAAGGTTAGGAAAAGATTTATCAAGGAAATAATGATTTTAAGATGGCCCAAGACAAGTCTTAAGATTTTTTTTGTTGAGCTGGATTTTGGGCTGATATAAACAGTGAATCCAGCTCTGCCTATTTTATCATAGGGAAGCTTTGCAAGGTAGCTTTTTAATTATCATTCCATAATATCACCTGTCAACTCTTGACTTTATATAGGTGTCAGTGGTAACTGGATTGAGATCGCCTATGGTACGAGCTCAGGAGCAGTACGAGTGATTGTACAGCACCCAGAGACAGTTGGGTCAGGTCCTCAGCTTTTTCAGACTTTCACAGTTCACCGAAGTCCCGTTACAAAAATCATGCTATCAGAGAAGCATCTTGTATCAGGTAAAATGACTTCATTAGTACTGATAAAGAACTTGGCCCTGTGTGTTACTTTCTGTACCCCTACAAATTAAAAGAATGAAAATGCAGTGTTTATGTGAGAAAAATATACTAAAAGAAGTACTAGAAAAGTTTAATAACTGAAGAAATTATATATGATTGTCTTTTAAAGATGTCTTTGAGCCAGTCATGGTGGCTCACGCCTATAATCCTAGCACTTTGGGAGGCCAAGGCAGGTGGATTGGTTTATCCCAGGAGTTCAGGACTATCCTGGGCAACATGGTGAAACCAATCTCTACCAAAAAAGAGGGGAAAAAAAGATGTCTTTGATTTTGCCAGGTATTAATATACATAAACTTAGAAGATGTGATTTTTTTTTAATTGTTCTCTTGGCATATGTTATTGCAAAGTATTTATAATGACCCTGCTAAGAGGAATTTTTATTAAATTTTTCAGGTTTTACTTTCAATATAAATTGAGTTGATTCTCTTATGGTTTAATGCTAAAGCTGTAGATTTATATGCGTATTTTGATATTTTGTCATCTCAAAAAATTAAAATTATGGAGATTATTTGAAGAAAATAACTTTTGTATGGGTTTGTAGTTCTTTACAGTCATAAAATTTTAAAAACTTTAAATACTAATTGTATACATAAAAAATTTAATACTAATTTTCAAATTTAATGAATAGTACTTTCTGATTACGAAGTAAAATTCTGTTGAAGAAATGCATTGTGTGTGGAAGATGATTTCTCAAAGCCTTCATGAAAATTGACTTGTGAGTTGGGTGTTTCAGTAGAGCTTGCTTTCCAGAGGAGTCTTAACATTAATTCCTTTTGTAGAGCAGTTCCTGTCCAACTTTCTCTCTCAGAACTCATCTTACTGTACATTATCACCATGTACTTACCTACTCAAGTTGAAAATCTAGGAATCACCTTTGATTTCTCCCTTTCTGTCACCTCCCAGATAGTACAGTTCATACCAGTAAGTCCTGTTGGCTTTGCTGCCTTATTATGTCACAAATCCAATCACTTCTCATTGCTGTCAGTCTAGTATTTCATATCATCAGAATTTCTCCCCTAGATTACTGTAGTAACTTCTCAACTTTTCCCTCTTTATGGTACATGCTCCACACAGCAGCCAGAAATAGCATTTAGAAATGCAAAGCAAGTCTGATTCCTGATGGCTTCTAATGGTATTTAGAATAAATTTAAATTTCTACCATGGTCTATGTGGCTTTTCTTGTTCTAGATTCTACCTATCTTTAAAATCTCTTCCCAACTCCCATGTCACTTTTCTTGTTGCTGATAACACTCTAACCTGTTGGCTTTTCTGTTTCTTAAAAATGTGTTAGAACTTTGACATTCGTTCTTTTTATTTGAAATGTTTTGCCTCTAGATATTTGTTTGGCTACATTCTTGTCATTCCAGTACCTTTTCAAATCCCTTTTCAATGTGGACTCCTTGACTGCCTGCTTTAAATTAAATTAGCCAAACCTCTATTCAACAATAACTTTTTATTGTTAGAAATATTGTTGGATAGGCTTGGCTGATAACAGTACCTTGCATTGTTTTTCATAGACTTATCACTTAATTATTTATTTGTTTGCTTATTATCCCCATCTCCTCTAGAAAAGTTCTCTCGTAGAAGAAACTTCATTCTATTCTCAGCACTTAGCATAGTTCTGACACATAAAAGATGCTGAATAAATGTTATGAGATAAGGCAACTCAATTATCTGAGAAAAGTAGGCTGGTTTGCAGAGTTATTGTGTTGTTTAGATGATAATGTATAGAGATATTCTAATTGTTACTATTTTTATGGTTAGAATGTTATTGTGGGACGTGATACCAAGGAACTTTGTAAAATTTGTATTTTAACATCACATATTTCATGTAGGTTTGAAACTTATATAAGTTAGTCAAGAGAAATATCATTGTTAACAAAAAATCTGGAGTATTTTATGTATATTCAGTTATGTTATTCTGCCACCTGGTGGATATTAACAAATATGTAATGACATTGTTTTTGGTAGATATTTACAAATAATGTAATGACATTGTTTTCCCTATAGTGCATTTTAATCCCTTAAAGAAACTTTAGATAATGATTAACATTAGCAAAATTGATGTAATTGTCCAATTAAATCAATTAAAAATATTTAAATTATTTTTCTGGATCCTATTATGCTTAATAGTGAAATCAGGAAATGATTTCCCATGAAACTAATTAAATAGCATAGAACAAAATGCTCCCTTTTTCACTTGAAAACTGACAGTCTGATCATTGAGAATTTTGTAACATAAGAATAGAAAGTGCACAGATGTTACTTACTGTTATTTGCCAAAATTAAATTTCTTTCCAAAGTTTTGTTTAAAATATGTAACTGTGTAATATAGGTAACATATTTTACCCAGTAGTAAACATTATGTATGTGTGTGTATAAGAAGTACTGGATACTTTTCTGATATTTACTGATGATTTCATAGCTCATTGCTGATAATAACAAATTTTCTAAAATCATAAATGGCAAAATTACTATATTTTTTATTAAGGCATGCCCAAAAAGGAGTTTTTGCATTAGTTATACATTATATGGTGTATATTTTCAAATAAGTATCTACTCAGACAAAAAAAGTAGAGATCGATTAGGAGACATTTCAGTATATGCCCAGTTAATATTCTATTCCCAAAATAAAACTAATTGGTGCATGTTTTTTAAATGCAGAACTCTCTTTATATAAAAATCATGCTCAGCTTTAGTATAGAATATTAATTTTCCTTAACGTAACTGTGAGTGGGCAATAAATAGCTGATTGCTCAAGATGTTTGAAAATTGTTTTTTGTGCCAGTAATTTTTCAGTAAGTCCTGATCTAGGCTAATATTAAGTAATATACACAGAAACAGTTTATATAATTAGAAAAAATAAACTAGGAAACTGTTTACTATATAGTTTAGCCACAGAATAGGATACCATTCAGCATCTTTTTTCTTACACATTATTTTTAACCTTTACTGCATTTATACTCTACAAGATATTTTTATGAAGATCTATAGATTTACTTGGTATACCGTATACTTTGCAGCAAAGTAAAACATACTCAATTTTCTCACTTTTGCTAAGTAGATACAAATTAAGTATAATTTTAAGATAAATATGTAATTTGCTGGTTATACTCTGATCTGTTTAATGTAGATCACAGAGAAAAAAGTTAAAATGGGTTTTTAAAAGCAATTTTGTATTCTTTTGTTCTCTTTCTCTGCTAGTCTGTGCAGATAATAATCATGTCCGGACGTGGACAGTAACGCGATTCAGAGGGATGATCTCTACTCAGCCAGGTTCTACTCCTTTAGCATCATTCAAGATACTGTCCCTGGAGGAGACAGAAAGTCATGGTAGCTATTCCTCTGGAAATGACATAGGTGGGTGAGATTATTTTAGGGCATTTTTAGATACTATATTAGCTGTTCAGAAGAAGTATATCAACTAATAAAACCATAAAAATGAGTTTTAAATACAAATTTTTCATGTTAATTTTCAAATTCTAAATAGAATTTTGGTGCATTTTTCTGATTGAGTTCTATGAATTCATGAAATTATTTTATGGCAGCATTTTTCAGTAAAATGTTATGAGAGCAGATTTTTTCTCTTATTAATATTTCCTCATTTAAAGAATGTCATCTCCACATGTTAGCTACTTTTATTATTAAATCTGTGATAGCTGTGCACATTTGACATTTGAATTTTTTTTGTTAATCTACTGAAAATAAAATTTGAAGCTAGGAAAAGGTCTGTTACTATATAATAAGAGTCATTTTGATGGCATTGTAGTATCATTAGGAAACAATGTAGAATGTCTCCATTGATGTTCTCTGATTTCAGCAAAACGTGTATAAGGTTAATTTAGGCTTTCTCTCTATACACCATACATACATATGCACATGGGTACTTACACATCCATACATGTGTGCATACACATATACAGTCTTCATAGAGATCATTCCACCCCCAGCCCCATTTGAAAAAAATCTCACTCTCCTTATAAGCTACTTAAGAGAATTCTACTGCAGCCTTATTAGAAAGAGAAATGCACAGTGTTACCAGTTTTAACAGTTACATAATCCTAGTTCTCTGCATGATGATAGGAACTGGAAGTTTACATTGTTACTTATTTAACAAATGTTTATTGAATATTGTGTTCTAGATGGTAGAAATTTTAAAAAGTGCAGTGAACATCAACTTACAATTGAAGTAAAACAATTGTATTTTGCAACTCTGCTTAAAGAAATAGATCAAAAAGCACCCACAGGAGATAGTACCAAGATCTATGTTTGATGTTGTGATACATGCTCTCGTTTAATCTTCTGGAGAATTTAGGAAGTAGATACCCCAATTAACATTAATGGAAGCTGACATTCAGACAGAGTACACTTTATAGAGGTTTAATGTTTGAACTGAAACATGAAGGATAGGTAGACAGTTGTTGGGTGTGGAAGGTTCTAGGGTTGGAACATTCCTGGCAGAGAAAAGAGCAAGTTAAAAGGATAGAGGCCAAGGAAACTTGGCAAGTTTGGAAAATGTCAAGAAAGTCATTCATTGCTCAATTATAGGATATGTGAGTAAGAATAGGAAGATATATTGAGTGAATAGGCCAGTACCAGATCATGGAAGGCATCTAAAACTAAGAAATTTAGATTTTTATCTTGTAAGTAATGGGGATCTTTTGAAGAATGTTGAGAATGATACTAGATTTGTGATATATATAATTCATCTTTCAAGAGCATACAAGAACACTTGAGAGTAAAGACTTAAGAAAGTGACGCAAGGAAACCAGGAAGGAGGAAAGAGGAGGAGTTATTCAGTAAGAACCAAAGGGCATGATGGTCATTGACTAGATGTGGCAGGCATGAGATAGGAAGGAGTCTAAAGTGACACTAAGGATTCTTACTTGGGAAGTGGAGTAGCTGACTGTTATTTACTAAATAAATACAGAAAAAAAGAACTTACTTTGAAAGCAAAGATGATTTAGACTAGTATATTTTGAGTGATGATGCATATGGATACTATTCTGTGGTATGAAGATATAAAGGTGGTACCTCTAGAGAAAGAACTTAACTAAAACTTATGTTTTTGAGTATTCAGCATATGAGAAGCACCTGAAAGCCCCAGGAGTAGGTGTGTTATTCTGGAAAGCATGTGTATTGTGAATAAAAAGATATTTATAAACAGCCCTATAAATTAATTATAAAACCCAGTAAGATAAAGGGCACAGGGAGGTTTTTTTGTTTCTCTTTATAGTTGTATTTAAAATATGTATATCCTCAGAGATAAACAGACATATAGATCAGTGGAACAGAGTAGAGTCCAGATTCAGTAGAGTGGTAAAGGTGTAATCCATATTGCAATGGGTAATGAGGTAATAGATATTGGAGGTGACCATAAAAGGAAGAAGTAATGGAACTAGTTGAAAGGCAGGGAAGTTCAGTGGTCATAATTTTTATTCTCCCAGCTTTCTCCCTCATTTAAGTTAAGAAAGATCTGAGGATAGTTTGTATTCCAAAGAAAGGAGCCAATTTGGGAAGCAAAACTATAAATGGGAGGTGAGGGAAGAGAGAGCAAAGAATTAAGATATAAATAATAGGTTATGAGTCAGTCTCATGTCAATATAAAGTTCAAGGGGAGAAAAGATAGAGTTCTGTAGCTTTCTCATTCCTAGTTATTTGATTCTGAGTTACTTTATTCAGTGTTGCTATTTTGACTTTGTTTATGAGTTATTCAATGAGGACTATCATTTCATTTCAATAAAATTAGAGATCAGAAATTTCCAGTAATTGAGTAACTGCATAGTGTAGTGAAGAGCCAGACAGCTTCAGTTTGTTTGAATTTCACTTCCATCGTTTAGGACCTATGAGATCTTTGGTTAACTAATCTCTTGGTGTCTTACTTTTCTCATCTGTAAAATGGAGATAATAAATATTAGTACCTCCCTTACAGGGTTATTACGATTAAAATGAGTTTATATTTTAAAAGCATATATGTTGGCACATAGTAAGTACAGTGTAAATATTTGCTAGCTAACAATAAAGATGACTGCTTCATTTATTAAGCACATGTGACATAACTTGGGATATATTGTCTTTAAAACTTTTATTGCAAATCAGATACTTTTTATTAATAGTAACGATACTGTTTTAGCTACTGAGTATAATGGGAAAAGAGAATTACTAAAATTTTATGTTTAAGTTTTAAATAAAAACATTTTCTTCTTTGCATTGTTGTTCAAGATTTTTCTAAAATATAATGGGCTATTTACCTGTCTTGCCAAGTACACTAAAATGAAAGTAATTGAATCTTTATTTTTAGATTGAAAAGCTTCAGGATGCAACTCAGTAGAAAATTTTATACTGCACTTTAATTTTCATACTGTATTTTTTTCTCTTTTGGTTTATCAATTGCCTTATATAAAGTTTTTTTTTATTTGCATCTTTAAAAAGAAATACTAAAGGAAGAAATATAGTTAATGGAAGCTTGAATTAATTATATTTCATCTGATGAAGCTACACTTTATAAGATTTTATGTGTTGTCTTTTCAGAAAAGTAAATTCAGTATATGCAATGACTTAATTTACACATCTTTTTAAAGTTATAAATGTCTAAGCACATCCCCAAAGATACTAAATATCTTAACAAGTCTCCTGCTAGTACTGTTAATGTAGTGCCTTAGGAAATTTTTTCCTTTAGCTTTTATAGCCTAAGTTATATACAAAATATAATTTAGAAATAATTGTGTATTTAAAAAAAATTTAATGCAAATTGAAGTTCTTGTATCCATTTATATCATGACTGATTTGCAGCTGAAATGTGATACCATATTGGTAGGCATGAGAAATTCTTTTCTTCCTCTTTTTTTTTTGAGATGGAGTCGATCTCAGCTCACTGCAACCTCTGCCTTCCAGATTCAAGCAAGTCTTCTGCCTCAGCCTCCTGAGTAGTTGGGACTACAGACACCTGCCACCACACCTGGCTAATTTTTTGTATTTTTAGTAGAGACAGGGTTTTACCGTGATAGCCAGGATAGTCTCCATCTCCTGACCTCATGATCCACCTGCCTCAGCCTCCCAAAGTGCTGGGATTACAGGCATGAGCCACCGCACCCATCCTTCTTTTCTTATATTAATATTAATGTTCCTTTCATAAAATGAAACAAATAAAATTTTAATTAATTTTTTGACATTTTTGTTTTCTGATCAAGGACCTTTTGGAGAGCGAGACGATCAACAGGTGTTCATTCAGAAAGTTGTTCCCATCACTAACAAACTATTTGTAAGACTCTCATCTACTGGAAAAAGGTAACACTTTACTGTAAAGATATTTATATTCAGAAGCTGTCTTACAAAACATATGACATAATTTAACATATTGATCAAAGAGCGCTACTAGAAACAAATTGTTGGGAGGGAAGTCTATTAATTATCTCATAATCATAACTCAAAATTAAGACAGTATACTTAATGCTTATTTTCTGAGATTTAAGAGTTTCACTGATGCTATGGACAGTTAGGAAGGACTAGTGATAGAATAAGAACACTGAACTTTTTTCATGGCCAAACAAATATTAATTTTTTTAATCATAAACAGTTTCTTTTAAAAACCTAGAACTTAAATATTTTCCATCCCATATGAATCTCTATACATTATTTATGTCTCTCAAATAAAACATATTACAGATTTTCTGACATTCAGTATCCCCTTTTAAAATAAAAATGATAAAGCAATTAAATATTAATAACTAATTTGCATAATCTTGGCACAATGTACAACGTAGCACCCATGTTTTACTTCCAATTTTAGAACATTTTTTCTCTTACATCTACTTTATCATGGAGAGAAATGATCTGTCTCCATGAGAGCAGGGTTCTTGTCTCTATGCCGTCTCCACAGTATTCTTATGTGAATGCTCTCCTTATAGGGTACTGGCAGTATTCCTCTGCATTTGTCTTCAGAAATGATTTCTCTTCAAACTCGAACATAGTGAATTTGCTGGCAGACGGTTGCACTAATTCGGGTACTTCCTGTTACTAGCTATGTAAATGCAACTCAGGTTATTTTATTTTCCTTAGCCCAGTTTCTTTATAGATTAAGGTTCAACGACTTTGGCAGGATATCATAGGATAAAATAAATTTCAAACCTGAAATATCTCACATAGTTCTTAACCATCATAGATGTACAATAGAAGTTAGATTCCTCTTCCTTTTCCATTTACTGAAATTTTACTTCTTATAAAATTAGTATTTATAACCTCAGATTTTGTTTGAACATTTCTTTGCTTTAAACACAAAGTTTTTTCCTCAGATTTTGTTTGAACATTTCTTTGCTTTAAACACAAAGTTTTTTGACGATGAGAACACATGACACATGGGAGGGAACAACACACAACAGGGAGCCTCTTGGGAGTGAGAGGGGATGGGGAGAGAGAGAGAATCAGGAAGAATAGCTAATGGATGTTGGGCTTAATACCTAGGTGATGGGTAATTCTGTGCAGCAGACAACCATGGCACATGTTTACCTATGTAACAGACCTGCACATTTTGTTACATGTACCCCAGAACTTAAAGTTGAACGGAAAAGAAAAGTTGTTGCATGTCAAACAAATGAAAAAAGTAAAATTCCTGTTAATAGTCCATTAGGAGGGTTATTGTTTTCATTTTTTTCTGTCCCAACTTTGATTTTAGGTTCGGGGGTACACCTACAAGGTTGTTAACTGGTAAATTGCACGTCATAGGGGTTTGGTGTACAGATTGTCACCCAGGTAAATGAACCTGGTACCCAATAGGTAGTTTTTTGATCCTCTTTCTTCCCACCTTCTATTCTCAAGTAGACCCTAGTATCTATTTTTCTGTTTGTGTCCATGTATACTCAACGTTTAGCTCCCACTTTTAAGTGAGAACATGTGGTATTCGGTCTTCTTGTCTTAATTCACTTAGGATTATAGCCTCTAGCTCCATCCATGTTGCTGCAAAAGATGTGATTTTGTTCTTTTTTATGGATGTATAGTATTCTGTGATGTATATGCACCACATTTTCTTTATCCAGTCTACTGCTGATGAGCATCTAGGTTGGTTCCATGTCTTTGCTGTTTATTGTGAATAGTGCTGCAGTGAACATATGGGTGCATGTGTCTTTATGGTAGAATGATTTATATTCTTGAGGGTGTATACCCAATAATAGGATTGCTGGGTCCAATGGTAGTTTCTTTGAGAAGTCACCAAACTGCTTTTTCACAATGGCTGAACTAATTTAGATCCCCACCAGCAGTGTATAAATATTCCCTTTTGTCTGTACCCTGTTTTTTTTTTACTTTTAATAATAGCCGTTCTGACTGGTGTGAAATGATACCTCATTGTAATTTTGATTTGCATTTCTCTGATGATTTCTGATGTTCAGCATGTTTGTATGTTGCTTATATGTCTTCTTTTGAAATGTGTCTGTTCATGGCCTTTGCTCACTTTTTAATGGAGTTTTTACTTGTTGATTTAAGTTCCTTATACATGCTGGGTATTAGACCTTTGTCAGATGCATATTTTGCAAGTATTTTCTCCTGTTCTGTAGGTTGTCTGTTTACTCTGTTGATAGCTTCTTTTGTGGTGCAAGTGCTCTTTAATAAGGTCCCACTTGTCAATTTTTGTTTTCGTTGCAGTTACTTTTGGAGTCTTTGTCATGAAATCTTTGCCAGGGCTGATGTCCAGAGTGGTATTTCCTCAGTTTCCTTCTAGGGTTTTCATAGTTTTAGATTTTACGTTTAAGTCTTCAATCCATCTTCTGTTGATTTTTGTATATAGTGAGAGGAAGGGGTTGAGTTTCAGTCTTCTACATATGGCTAGCCAGTAATTACAGCACCATTTATTGACTAGGGAGTCCTTCCTCCATTTGTTATTATCAGCCTTGTTGAAGATCAGATAGTTTCACATGTCTGGCTTTGTTTTCTGGGTTCCATATTCTGTTCCATTAGTCTGTGTTTGTTTTTGTACCAGTACCATGCTGTTTTGGTTACTGTAGCCTTGTAGGATAAAGTCGGGTAGTGTGACATCTCTGGTTCTGTTCATTTGCTTAGTATTGCTTTGGCTATTTGGGCTCTTTTTTTAGTTTCTTATGAATTTTAGAATAGTTTTTTCTAATTCTGTGAAAAATGTTGGTAGTTTGATAAGAATAGCATTGATGTAATTACTTTGTGTAGGATGGCCATTTTAACAATATGTATTTTTTGTTTGTTTTTGAGACGGAGTCTCCCTCTGTTGCCAGGCTGGAGTGCAGTGGCACAGTCTCAGCTCACTGCAACCTCTGCCTCCCAGGTTCAAGTGATTCTCCTGCCTTAGCCTCTCATGTAGCTGGGATTACAGGTGCCTGCCACCATGCCCAGCTAATTTTTTGTATTTTTAGTAGAGACGGGATGTCACCGTGTTAGCCAGGATGGTCTCTATCCCCTGACCTTGTGATCCTTCTGCCTCATCCTCCCGAAGTGCCGGGATTACAGGTGTAAGCCACTGTACCCGGCCCCATTTTATCAATATTAATTCTTTCTATTCATGGTCATGGAATGTTTTTCATTTGTTTGTGTCATCTGCTTTCTTTGAGCAGTGTTTTGTATTTCTTGTTGTAGAGCTCTTTACCTAGCTGATGTATTTCTAGGTATTTTACTCTGTGGCTATTGCTAATGGGATTGCATTCTTGATTCAGCTCTCAGTCTTAATGTTAATTGGTGTATAGGAGTGCTATGATGTTTGTACATTGATTTTTGTGTCTTAAAACTTTGCTGAAGTTGTTTATTAGATCTAGGAGCCTTTGGCAGAGACTATGGGGTTTTCTAAATATAGAATCATTTGATTTTCATTTTCATGTTACTAATCTTGTTGATTTTTAATTTTATGGTCGTGTTTTCTTCAACGTATCTCTTAATATTTTGATGAATAAATTGTTTGAGAGAGGATGACATTTTTTCATCAAAGTTCATTGTCTTAAGAAATTCCATAAATTACTGTGATTTAGTGTTCTCTGCATACTCAGTGAAGAAATTGCCAAATATTATTAAAACTAGTATCATAACATTCTCTAACAATGTAGTATATCATATTTACTTACTCAGTTCTAATATCCCCCCTTCTGTTATTTCTAACAGTAGGTTATAATCAACTACAGTTTCTCCATGATAAAACAAATTTTATAATTTTTAAGTTTGATTCCAAAGGAAAGCTGTAGTTACAAAAATAACATGCAGAAATTACTTTGTAGAATTGAATAGAAAATCAGTCCTTTATAAAGCTATAGTGAACCAAAGATTTTAAGGACGGTGCAGGCTCTTAATAGTGAGAAGTGAAATGAAAGGGTTTTATTGAAAGGCAGCAAGAAAAAAATCCTTGTAGGAAATTTTAAATAAATTTTAAATAAAGTCCTAAGAAATCTATTTCATAAGGGGAAAAAAGAGCAAAATTATATTTGTTTTGTGGAAGCAGAAGAGTCATAGCTGATACCCCTATAACAAAACATAGGCTGGCACGAGAAAAGCATTCCAAATTGATTTTATTGTAGTTTTCTATGACACGAGAGCCTTCAGAATGCAGACCCAAAGAAAGACAAGGAAAAGTGTCTATTTTTATGCTTAGGTTAGAAGCAGCAGGGACAGCCATGTAGAAATGTGACTGGACAAAAAGATATAAGTTAACAGAAATAGACTGAGTAGGGAAATGCAGCAGGGACTGTCTCTGTGTGGCTATTCCTTTCTCCCAGGGATGGAGCAGAACCCTTCTGCAGAGAGGGCCTTAAGTTCTTTATGGCCAACTTTTCACAGAAAGATAGGGAAATGTTAGGGTAATATTTTTATGCTTCGTGGCCAGCTTTGGGGAAAGAGGGTTCTTCTTATTTCTGTGACCCAGCTTGAGGAAGAAGATTGTTTCTGTGACTTGCTGTGCAGGTAGGAGAGAAACTTTGCTTCTGAGGGTATTATTTTCTGAGATCCAAGTTTTCGTATGCATACAAATGTTGATTTATTTGAAACATAAACAGGAATCTGGGGAGGGGTGTGTTGAATATTTTAAATTAATTTACAGATGTTAATTAAAAATAAATGTAATTCAAATTATGATCATCTTGATAAATACAGGAATAAAATCTGATAATTCATAACCTATTTATGATTTTTTAAAACCCTCACAACTAACAAAAGAGGACATTTTAAAATCTGGTAATGCCTATGATAATAATTCTTTCAAACTTTATACTGGCGAAATATTAGAAACTTTTCCTTTGTGTGATATTGTGAAATATATATTTGGTCTTTTTCTCTGTTTCCTGGCATATACTTTCAAAAATTCTTAAAGTCTTCTAAATGATAAATATCGTTTTGAATGCCAGTGAGTTGACTGATGGCAGGTCACTAGAAAGACTAAGACGGGAGAGAAGGTTGGCACTTTCAGCCTCACCCCACAACCTTTGAGAAGGGGAGAGGGGCTGAAGGCTAAAAGTTGATCACCAATGGCCAGTGACTTAATCAATCATGCCTATGTAATGAAGCCTCCAGTAAAATAATAATAATAACTGAGTTCAGAGAGCTTCCAGGTAGCTGAAAACCTGGAGTTTCCTGGAGGGTGGCGGGCCCAGAGAGGGCATGGAAGCTCCATGCTCCTTCCCACACGCCTTACTCTGGGAAGCTATTATTGATCTGTATCCTTAAATATATCCTTTGTAATTAACCAGTAAATGTGAGTTTTTCTTTGAGTTCTGTGAGCCACTCTAGCAAATTAATCGAACCTAAGGAGAAGGCTGTGGAAACCCTGATTTACAGTCAGTCAGTTAGAAGCACAGGCAAAATAACCTGGGGCTTATGATCATCATCTGAAGTGGAGCTCAGCTTTGAGAGACTGAGTCCTCTACCTGTGTGATATGACAGATAGTGTCAGAATTAAACTGAGTTAGAGGGCAATTAATTGTCCCATTCTGTGTGTGTGTGTGTGTGTGTGTGTGTGTGTATAACTTCTCACGTTCCTTAGAGTTGATTGTTGCCTCAGAGTACAGGAAAAGCACTTTTTTTTATTTCTGTATTAAAAAGCCTTAAGATCAAGAATGAGACTAGTCTTTATCACTATATGTGGACATGTAGGAATTAACTTTCTTCCTTCTTTTTGTCCGGCCTACTAGGAAGCTCATCTAAGCTTCATATTCTATTCCTGTTTCTCAAATTCATGTAGATTGTATTTTTTCTTTGTCTATATTTTTGACCTTGCATTTGCCTATACTGATTTTCCTTTTTTAATAAGCTCCCTCAGCTCTTTTGAAGTACACTGGGATAACTAATTCAGTCAAGTACAATTCAGTCAGACCTTACATGACTTTGGAAAAATCATTTGCTGATGTTATCCCTTGGTTTTCTCATTTGTCAATGTGGATAATAATTGTTCTCGCTCAGGTTCTTTTATCTTTTATGAAAATCAATTAAATAGCCATAAAAGTCTTTTTTTAGAGCTAAGAGTATTATCCTAATGACGGATACAATATGGGCCGTCTCCATAGAGCTATATATTTCTTCTGGTTTCAGATTTTAAAAATTTACACATAAATTTTAAATGACTTTTCAAAAGTCTTTTCTAGTATAACATGTTTGCTTGCTTTCTTTCTGCCTTTTTAGTTTCATAGTTTCTTTTTAAATAATCGTTCATTCTCATCAAGGGTCGTTCTGCTTTTCTTTTGCAGAATATGTGAGATCCAGGCTGTTGACTGTACTACAATATCCTCATTTACTGTGAGGGAATGTGAGGGATCCAGTAGGATGGGCTCAAGGCCAAGGCGCTACTTGTTCACAGGCCATACAAATGGAAGCATTCAAATGTGGGATCTGACCACTGCTATGGATATGGTTAACAAAAGTGAAGATAAGGGTAGGTTCTCATACAGAAAGATGTTTGCCATGAGGTTAAGCTTTTCACATAAGTGATTTTAATGAGTATTTGTTCTCCTAAGATGTAGGTGGTCCAACTGAAGAAGAGCTGCTCAAATTACTGGATCAGTGTGATCTAAGCACATCTCGCTGTGCTACCCCTAACATCAGTCCGGCAACTTCTGTCGTTCAGCATAGCCACTTACGAGAATCAAATTCTAGGTAGGTTTAAGAATTGGGTATTATAAACAGAATTTATTTCTTTTGGGGAAATTGACTGAAAAACTGTAATCACATAGTTGTTCTAGAAAGCCATATTGTTCAAGGTACATTTTAAATTCAGACATTATGTTAATCAATTTGTTTTTGAGACAGAGTCTCGCTCTGCTGCCCAGGCGGGAGTACAATGGCACGATCTTGGCTCACTGCAACCTCCAGCTCCTGGGTTCAAGCAATACTCTTGCCTCAGCCTCCTGAGCAACTGGGATTACAGGCACACATCACCATGCCTGGCTAATTTTTGTATTTTTAGTAGAGATGGGGTTTCTCCATGTTGGTCAGGCTGGTCTCAAACTCCTGACCTCATGATCCGCCCACCTCAGCCTCCGCAAGTGCTGGGATTACAAGCATAGGCCCCCATTCCCAGCCTAATCAATTTTTTAACAGTTTTACTAAATTTCTCATCAATAGGCATATCTGGTTCTTTGGAACTTAATAGAAAAATATTTTTTGCCTTTTAACTTATTTTGTGAATTGCTGCCAATTTGGAAGCCTATTTTGTGATCGAGAATTTATTCAAAGGAAATTAGGAAAATCGTGTCACCTTGGTTAGTATGTGAAGCTTAATTATTGTGCCACCTCAGGGACAATATTAATCAGTGATTACACTGTGTTGACTAATCTTACATTAAGCATTATGTACTTTTAATACAAAGTTCCATAATGTCTGTCTTTTTAGTTATCATATTGATAAATTCCAAAGTCTGAAGAACCAAAGGCTAAATACTGAATTGTGTTGGTTTCATAATGGTTTCAAGGATTTTTTCCCCCCATCTTTTTTTTAGCTATTCAAAAATTCAGCTTGTTTGTGAATACACGATGGTATTTTTTTGCATTGGTAATTTTATATAGTATCTATGTAATAAAGAGTACTTGATAAGTATATTTTTATAAAGAGAAATATGGATTTAATACACTTTATATATTTATATAGTGTGTTTTATTGGTAGTTTAATTAATATGTTCCCGAAAAATGAGAGTGAAATCTGAACTGTTTTTTTTTTTTTAAAAAAACGACATTTCAGCCTTCAGCTTCAGCACCATGAAACCATCCACGAAGCAGCTACTTACGGTTCTGTGAGGCCTTATCGAGAGAGTCCTTTATTAGCAAGGGCAAGAAGGACTGAGAGCTTTCACAGTTATAGGGACTTCCAGACTATTAATTTGAACAGAAATGTAGAAAGAGCTGTCCCTGAAAATGGTAACTTGGGTCCAATACAAACTGAAGTGAAGGGGGCAACAGGGGAATGTAATATATCTGAGAGAAAGTCTCCTGGAATAGAAATAAAAAGTTTGAGAGAATTGGATAGTGGATTGGAAGTGCATAAAACAGCTGAAGGTTTTTCAGAATCTAAGAAAAGGTCATCAGAAGATGAAAATGAAAATAAAATAGAGTTTAGGAAGAAAGGAGGATTTGAAGGGGGAGGATTCCTTGGAAGAAAGAAAGTTCCCTATCTGGCATCATCACCAAGTACTTCTGATGGAGGAACTGACTCACCTGGTACTGCGTCCCCATCTCCGACAAAGACTACTCCATCTCCTCGGCATAAAAAAAGTGATTCTTCAGGTCAGGAGTACAGCTTGTGAAAACTCACTCAAATGAATAGTTGTTTTGTTACATTTAGATGAAAGTTAAACTTTCCTGGATTTCAATGCATTAGTTTTTACACTAAAACTTTACAAGATAAAATTGGACTTCATTTAGTATCTTTTTAACAGAATTACCTGAAATAAGGAGATATAATAGTCATATCTCTTTTGACATTTTGGAAATTTTTTTTAGTTTTACAAGCACATTTAACAGATCATTTATAAAGCAGGAGTCCATTTTAACATTTACCTACTTTTTTTTGGTTTTGGAAATGTACCACGTTTTAATAGGATGGTGCCCGTATAGGTGAGCATACCTTTAGAGCATGGGAACCAGCAGGCTGCATTCCTAATCTTCATTATCCCTGAGACTCGTCTTGCGATGTTCTTTTAAGTGAATCACATAATTGTCTTTGGAACTTGGTCTCCAAACCCTTGTGATTGCAAAGTGTTTACCAGATATTTGATGAGGTGCTATGTTTGTGAAAAACATATCATATAATTCAAAAACACTATTAATATTGAATACCAGATACCACTGTGTAGTAAGTCTTTTAGGATAATTTTAATTTAGTTGTGTGCCATTTACTGATTCTCATCATTGGGAGTTCTTAAATCTTAGCAAGCATCAGCAATATTAAATGCCAGAATTTCATTGAAACTTTCAAGTTGGAGCAATTGTCTGTGTTAAAAAGATGAAATAAAAATAATAATCACAGGCAAAGCTTTGCCCAGAAGGGAAAGCAGTACCAGTTGCTAACCTGTCTTGTTTTAGGAGCCACCATATTTTTTTTTCAGTGTTAACAATCATGATATTTAAATTAAAACACTATTTTGTTCACTTGTGGGACTGCAGTTCTGAATTTTGGGTTAAAGGTTTTCGCTGCTGTAAGAATGTTAATTTGAATGTATTTTGAATTGTAAGAGCAAAAGAAATTGTTTTTGTACTTTTTTTTTCATTTGATTGGAATGATTTCTACAAATAGGGTAATTGTAAATTTAAAACATTAACATTTATTGGTGAAAAATGTATATATCCCCATTCCAAGAAATGTGAGTGAAGTTGAAAATAAAATCTTTTAAGTTTGCTATATTGCCAGTGGTTTCACAACAGTTCCCTTGTATTTATCAATTAAATAAAAAATGATTATGATACTGTTTTCAGTTATTTGAGAAACAGTTCTGTTTAAAGTGTGCTTATATGCTTGTTCATTTCTTTGCCTCTTCCCATAATTTAAAAAAAATGGGAGAGTAAGATAAGAACTTAATATGTGTGGAAAATAAGTTACCAATGAAGATATGAAGCAAAGCATAATTTGAAAACTACTAAGATTGTAATTCTCTTACACCCTTCTTCCTCTTTATCACAGTTATGTGAACATTGGGTGGGCAAGTAAGAAAATGAAAGAAAAAAGTACACTAGTGACCAGGAGTAAAAGGCCATTAAAAAGAAGGCAGTAACGATTACATAATAGAATCACATAAAAAGGAAAACAACTATACCATAGATTGCATTATAAAACACGTCAAATCTTGTTACTTTCTTTTGCTTTCAAGAGATTGAACCTTGATGTTAGAGCACTGACACTGAAACCTTGAACAGATTGCCCCCACTATGCCTAAATTTTTTCATTATACCTACCTCATTAGGGTTGCTGTGATGGGAAGAAAAAAAAGTTGAAAGGTACCTGTGTGATTGATGAAAAATGAAAACAACAATCATCATGGAAAGAGGTTTTAAAGTAAAAAAAATTTTTTTGAGATGGAGTATTTGCTCTTGTTGCCCAGGCTGGAGTGCAGTGGCAGGATCTTGGCTCATAGCAACCTCTGCCTCCCAGGTTCAAAGCATAGGCTTTTAAAAATACACAGTGATAAAGGTACCTGGTTAATTTTTCAAAAATCAGGATGATCTCAATCTTCTGAATCTAACAAAGCATATTTGTAGACTATGCTTTGTAAGTAGCAAACCATATTCTTAGAAGAGTCCACCAAGGATAAGGATTTATCACTACCAAGTTTGTGACCACTCTCATCATTTCTTTAAAATATAAGATAGTAAACCGTGGCTTTTCGGCATTTATGATGTATCAGTGATAACCCAAGAGGAACAGGGTACAGTGCTTGCCTTCCAGGGTTACATCTTCTGGGTTTTCATCCTTTACAGGTGGGTGTCAGTAAACGTGGTGTGTTCCTTAGTCACTGAGCTGAAACCCTTGATGGCGTTCATCAGGTCCTCTTCATCCACATACTGAAAAATAAGCTAATCACCATTGGCTACGATACTTGCTATCAATAGTATTTCCTATCAATTTATAGTTATATCAATTAAATGTAAAAAGTAGTATTAAAGGCTTAACATTTTATTCTCAAAAATAGTGGGGGCTAAAATAGCCCTTGCCTTAAATTTCTCTTACTGAAAGGATCACATCACATACACACGTGAATTATAGACCAATTCAAAATGTATGTAATTTGAGGGTTATATTGTGCCATATTTTAACCTTTCAAAGCCTCAGAAGCCTCAGTGTACTCATCTGCAGAGTAGGGTGTGTGTATATATACATATATATATATACATACACACATATGTAAAAATTGAGTTCAAAGAGTACATGGAAGAGCCAGAATGCAAGCTGTGTGCCCCATTTCTTCCCACTCCTGTGCTCTATTTCGTATTTATCAAATAAGGGTTAATAATGTTAAAATGAACAGATAACTTGCCAAGTATTAGCCCCTTTTGAAAGCTTGTATTGAATCCCTTTGCACATCACCCATTACTAGTACTGTAAAAAGCAAGCAAAAATGACAATATAGTATAATAAATACAAATAGAAGTCTGTAGTCAGATGATTTTAAGATCCCAAACCCATGAAAATATTGCCAGCTGTGTAATCTCTCATTAAATCACTCATCTCTCTAAACCTCAGTTCTCTTTGTAAAAATGAGGATGATAATAGAGCCTACCTCCTACCATTTGTGAAGATTAGGTGAAATGATTTGTCCGAACTTTCAACGTATTATGTTGAACACGTAGCAATTGCCGTTTTGCATGTCAAGAATGATCAATTAGCAATTCCTTGTTTCAACCCATCATCCCTGCCTTTTAAAAACTTTAGGACTGTTGGGAGGCCGAGGCGGGTGGATCACGAGGTCGAGAGATCGAGACCATCCTGGTCAACATGGTGAAACCCCGTCTCTACTAAAAATACAAAAAATTAGCTGGGCATGGTGGTGCGTGCCTGTAATCCCAGCTATTCAGGAGGCTGAGGCAGGAGAATTGCCTGAACCCAGGAGGCGGAGGTTGCGGTGAGCCGAGATCGCGCCATTGCACTCCAGCCTGGGTAACGAGAGCGAAACTCCGTCTCAAAAAAAAAAAAAAAAAACTTTAGGACTGAAATGGAATCATGTAATGAGGTTATAACAATATCAAACAGGCTGTGATTTAAAAATGCATATAGATACGGATATATAATCATTCTGAACAGGCAAGAAGGACTGTACTTTTTTTTTTTTTTTTTTTTTTAATGGTGTTAGGGAGCCTTGATCCAGGGAACTCCCTTTATTATTTGCCATTAGTCAAGAAAGGCTTCTTCATGGATGTCATCAACTTTTCAGTGAAGGAAAAGTGAGAACTTGGAGGAGAAAGATGAGTGCAAATCCAAAAACAGAAGCAGATGATTGAAAGAAATGGAGGTGAATAATTTTATCCCAGAGGAGTAAACAGAGGAGCTAACTTCCTAGCTGGTTATCTGTTTATTTTCTAAACTAGCCCAATGGAAGGTCCTGCAGTGGGCATCTGATCTAGGAAGTTAACACAATGAAATGTGATGGTTGGTAAAAATTCTAGAATTTTTATCTCGGCCACTCAGAGACTGATAACAAATATTATATCACTAACAGGTTGCCTTTCAAAGAGCCAATGATTTGTACCCACTGGACTGAAATTATGAAAGATGAAGCTTATAAATAGTAACATCCTCATTTGTCATCATTTCCTAAGTGTTTTGGAAAGCAACCATGTTTAGCTGTTGATATATTCTTTTTGTGTCTACTCATACACCAATAGGAAAAGGCTGATTATCTTTTTGTTTTAGTAAAACAAGTACTTGAACTTTCTGCCTTGTTTTAGTCACATTCCAATGTTTCCAGTCACCTTCTGCTCCAGGTTTATGAAGTATAACCTGTTGCTGCTTACTTATGCATTCATTTTTAAGCATCTATTGTGTACCAGAAGAACAAGACATAAAGTTTCTACCCTGCTTATCACACAATTGTAGCAACACTAGTAAACCAGTTGTTACTACCTCACTGGGTAAGTGCTCAGAGGCAAAGTGCCACGGGGCAGCATTCAGTGAAGTACAGGCAGCTTCGTACCAATATTTTTCTGGGATATTTAGCAAAGGCCCTGTAGGAGGAAACTGACTCACCAGTCCGCTATTGTGCCCCATGATGGCTTCCCACAGCGAGTCGTCCATCAAGACTTTCTTGTCTTGAACGTCCATGAGCTGGCTGACGCTGCGGTGGAGAGAGCCCTGGGAGTAGGTTAGACTGGTTTGTCTTGGACTCGGAATGCGCAGGATACACGAGCTCCGGTTGCTGCGGATACTCAGAGGTGTCCCAGACCGGGGAATTTTGGTATCAGCTAATCCCTGAAAAGGAAGTTGCTGTGAGTGATTCGCATATAAAGAATATGGGCTTGAAATATGACAGAGAACTGTGTCTTGCACATTGCCAGTGAAGGGAATGACTGTCTCCAGACAATTGTCACATTGTCAGTGAAGGGAACAACTGTCACAGAATTTAGCAGCTATGAGCACCCAGAACACTATGACCCTGGGTTTCTTGGTAGGAATAATGAGATGATGAGCTAATACTCAAGTTAGGTGGCCAGTGTTTGGGGCACCTAGAGAGCTCATGTGCTGGTGGTCTGGCAATTGTCCCCAGAAGAAAACAAGGGCTTGCTGCGTTGCAGAGTGGCGGGGCAAGGCGGATGGTGGGTGAACAAGGTATTTTCTTCATGCCTGTCAGCACAGAGCCTCCCTCTTGAGAACACCCCTCCCTCAAAGCAGCCAAAGATAACAATATTATTTCATGGGTGCCCACTACGTGAGCTCAGTTTGTCTTTCACTTTAAAAGTCCTGGATTTGTGTAGGGAAATTGACTCCTCCTTCTCTCATTTCTCATTCCATCTTCCTCCCCTTGTTACAGGATTCCAGCCTCCAAATTAAATCAGGTCTAATATTAACATTAACATCGGAGAGACAAAGTCACTCCATAACTTAGACATAAGATAAAATCTAGTTGCTCTAAATATCTGAGGGCTCTGATTTAGCTGGTCCCATTTCTTTTTTTAATAGCGTTTTCACTCATGTTGTTCAGCTTTCCAAGAACTGCACATATGGAAGTCATCGATGATCTCATCTTGCTTTTCACTGTGCAGTCAACACACCATGCAAAAAACCATGCATTCATGCAGCACACAGAGGTACCTCAAAGTGCATGGTGTAACTTTTTAGGGTGACATTGCTTGACACATCAGATATATCAGCCACAGAGTCAAACTGAGAACAAATGGCAGTGTCAGTCCATGTTAGAAAGAGTTTTAAACATTCTTTGCATTTCTCTAACGACAGTATTATCACACCCATCTTTAATACTACTCTGATATATATATCCTATGATACATACGTGCATATGTGTGTGTATATATACATATATATGTGGAGATATATACATGTTTGTGTATGTGAGAGAGAGAGAGAAAGAGAAACTTGGGTATTGCAACTAAAATCTTGTGTTGAGGCTGGGTGCAGTGGCTCATGCCTGTAATCCCAGTACTTTGGGAGGCTGAGGTGGGTGGATCATTTGGCTCCCGAGTTCGAGACCAGCCTGGCCAACATGGTGAAATCCTGTCTGTACTAAAAATACAAAAATTTGCCAGGCGTGGTGGCAGTTGCCTACAGAATAGCCTAGCTATTCTGGAGGCTAAGGCAGGAGAATCATTTGAACCTAAGAGGCAGAGGTTGTAGTGAGCTGAGATCGCACCACTGCATTCCAGCCTAGATGACAGAAAAAGACTGTATCCCAAAAACAAACACCCCCTGGTAAGTGGAAACAACAAACTGATTAGTATCTAAGGTAAATGCCACTGCCATTATTTGTTTAGTATTGTAGAGAATGAAGATCTTCAAACCAGTAATTAAATAACAAGCACAGCTTGCACTTGAACTTAGCTGTACTGTATACTACCTGGCCTTGAAAAATATTAATGAAATACAAAAGACATTCTCATTTCCTGGCACCTCTGCTTATTTTTCTCTGTTTAGAATACAGCCTAAAATCTTTTTGCCAGTTTGGGTCTGATGTTCAAAGGGTACCTTACCTGTTCACAGGGCAGGGGTGCTTGGAAGAGGGTCACAGCAGCACTGAAACCAGAGCTTGTCAAATGAGGGGGAGAAGTGTGTGTGTGTGTGTGTGTGTGTGTGTGTGTGTGTGTGTGTGTGTTGCAGGGGCATAGCTCATTGACCTATTCAGGTGAAAAGACAGTCAATCTGGAAAACTGAGCAGGTGAATCTGGCTTGTTCCTATTCCAATTTTTCCACTTGAGTGGATTCTTTCCCATCTGAGTCAATAAGGAGTCCACCGTCACCAAGAAGGACTTCATTTTGCTCTACGAATGTAAATTGTACTCTCTTTAGTTTGGCTAATTTTTGACAATGTCTCTCATGGTCTCCAACTTTGTGAGAGCAGTTTAGTTTTAAAATATTTTTAAAAAGCAACAGAAGAAGACTTGCAAGTACACCCTGTCAACTGGATAGGATTGAATTATGATTCAACAGGCTCAGGGGAATTCCACCCGGTGCCCTGGTGTGCCCCAGATTTCACTTCTGCTGAGACCTGCCTACAATGAACAGCTTCCCTGCTGAGGATGGGACAGTTCCCTGGGCCCAGAGTCCCTGGCAGCCAGCCAGTCCCTCCGTGCCATCCCATCTTCACAGCTGACTCAGTCTTGGCCACTCAGTGAAAGAATCAGCTGGGTATGAGGCAGGAGAATTGCTTGAACCCAGGATGCGGAGGTTGCAGTGAGTTGAGATCGCACCACTGCACCCCAGCCTGGGCGACAGAACAAGAATCAGTCTCAAAAGAAAAAAAAAAAAAAGAATCAGCTGGGTGCTGCTGTGCTTTTCCCTGATGGTAAATGGTGTACAGGAACAAGGTATTTAAATTCTTTTGTCTGCTGTTCCCAGCTGAAGCCTATGTCTGTCCCCAGAGGCAGTGTAGCCTGTGTTGTGTCAGGACAGCAACGTCTAATCAGCACCCTCCTACCACCTGCTTCTACTGTGTATCAAACAGTACATACTGCATATGGGATTTGTATTACTACTTCAGTTTCAGCTGTTCTCAAATTTTGCTGTGCGTCAGACTTCTTGAGGTTTCAGCTGAAATGGCAGATTCCTGAGTTTCTGCCTCAGAACTTCAGGCCCTGCTCCTCCTACGTGATGCTGATGCAGATAGTTCAAGGTCCTCACTTTGACAAAACAAAGCTTAGCAAGACTCATTAAAACCCTGAGCAATGGGGTTATATGCAGAGTAACATAACTTCCCCACAGGAATGAGGGGAGTGTCTCCTGGTCACTAAGTTAACCGAGTAAGGAAGATGGTATTCCTCCTCATGGAGGGTTCTGACACAGAGGTGCCTACCTGTAGGGACTGGGTCAAAGGAGAGGATAGTTTGTCACTGGAATGAGTTCTGGATGCTGCTGGTGTGTGGGTAAGCGTTCCTGTAACTGTGCCTCACATTATAGAGTAGATGCGCCCAGCGGTGCTTGGGAAATTCCTGTCACTACTCCACGCATAGACCCTAGGATTGATTTAGCTAATCTCCCAGGCTCAACAGACGTCTCCTGCCTTCTCTCTTCCACTGCCTTCCTCTGGCAGCAGGGCACCCTCTAAGAACATGGGCTCCTTAAAGAAAGTTACTCTTTAACAAGGAAAAATTTTGAAGTATCTGCTCTTCAGTGCGAATCTCCTAATGACTATTCACTGAATGGGAGCAAATGGCCCATGGTTTGAAGTGGTCACTTGACATTCATTCATTCAACAAACATTCGTGGAGTGTCTGTGATATGTCAGGCACTGCTCCCGGTGCCAGGGCACATACAACAGGAAGTGGCCCACAAAATCTTTGATCTTGGGAGCTTACTTTCAAGGGTCAGACAAACATAGCTGATTTAGTGTCATGTGATAAGTGCTATGGAAGAGAAAACAAGTGGGCTAAGGGGCTAGGAAATTTTACATCAAATGGGAGGTGACATTTGTGCAGAGGCGTGAATGAAGCCAGAGTGTGAGCCACCCAAGCAGCAGCAGCAGCAATGGGCCTGTGGCTAAAGCTTGTCTGATGGGCTCAGGGAGGAAGGAGGCTCCAAGGAGGGTGAGTGAGAAGAGGAGTGGGACAGATGTGACTGGAGAGAGAGCCAAGGCCCCCAGGGTACCGGGCAGTGCCTTCTTCATCATTGTCCCATTGCTACTGCCCACACCAACCACAAACCATGGACCTCAGAGGCCCCACTGCCCTTCCATGCTTCCAGCACTCCTGCTGTTATGGTCTCATCCCACCGTGTTGGGGCTTAACCAGTGCTCATTCGTCACTGAATCCTGGAGAAGTGCAGAGGTCTGGGAGGCAGACAATGCAGCTCTTTTCACTCACTGCCATTTTTTAAAATGTTGAAATGTAAGCAGCTTGACCAGGCTTCTGTGCTTAATTTTGATACTGCCTAGGGTAGCCACTAGCTGATGTAGAACCTTAGTGCAAACTGGAAAAAAGGCGCCTCCTCGGGTAGATGTAGCCCTATAGGCACACAGCTTTGGGGAACAGATGGGTACCTGGTGAGGATTAGAAAACGCCGTCTTTTTTCCTTCGGGTAGACAGCCCCACACCAGAGTGCATCATGGAATTAAATCACCTTTTACCCTTCAGTGAGTGCTCTGGGCAATGACTATCCCACACCACCAAGGGACGGGGCCCTGTCCCACCAGACCTTCACTGGACCTCCTATTTTGGGAATGAGTGATTTGGAGCTAAGAGGTGCCATCCATCCGCTGTGGCACGGGGTGTCAGGACCAGAGGACAAACAGGACACCGCTACCACTTTAGCTCCTTCCTTCCCATCTCCCCCTTGTAATGTCCGATCCCCCTAAATTACACAGTAATGCAGCCTATCATTTCCCCAGGTAATCTCAACATACAACTCTTCTCCACCATGCCCTGGCTTGCAATTATGGGGCAGAAATACTTATCCCTAGTTACACATTAAAATCACTTTTGGAATGAAAAAAAGAATACCAATCTTCAGGCCCTACTCAAGACCAATGAAATGAGAATTCCTCCGACGAAGTCCAGGCAGTGAGTTTTTTTTAAGAGTTTTCTAAAGTGATTCTAATGTGCAGCCAGAGTTGAGAAAGTTGTTCTAGGGTTAGCGTCCCTCGGTCCCCACACTTAATGAAGGGTAACTTACATCTAGTTCCTTGTTACTATGGCTATGAAACACTTTTCTCGGAAGGAAAACAAGTACTCCAGTCCCGTGATAGGGAAATGGGGCCACACCGCCGCAGACATACCATATGGTTTTCCCCTGGTGGGTAGACATTTAATGGAGACATCCTCTTCCGAAGAGGTACCAAGGGAGGTCTCTCTCTGATATATGGCTCTTTGTGGATTTTTCTTTGTAGTATCAGGGACAGAAAAATGGCCAGCACGATTAAGCCCAGCACGGCCATTAACGCTATGAACCACAGCTCGCCGTAGAACTCTCTGCTTTTGCTCCGCGTTCCCTTCTTTTCTCCAGGCGTGGTTAGAACCAAGCCTGCAAAATCCAGGGAAAGAAAGGGGAAATGTTATGTCAGAAAGCAATTTTGCCATCTCTGGCTCTGCTATTTGATAGTAAGTTAGGACAGAGTTGAAAGCAGTTTGTCTCTTGGTGCCTGTTTGCACTTGTGTGAAGCCTGGGGTAATGGTTCAGCAGGTTCGTGGGTTATAACGAGACGCTTACAGCTCTCGAGAGACCTCGCTGACACTCTTGGTGTTGCCACTCAGCCGGGAAATCACCACTGGCTTGGCAAATCCCTGGAAAAGATGGGAGTTGAGAGCGATTTTTAAAAGGGTTACCAAAGTAACCTTGAGGGTCACCTGTTTCATAGCTGTGTGCCTTAGAGCAAAGTCCTTGGGGGACTGGGATCCTTGCTCTTACTGCTGCAGAATCACAAACAAAATGACTGCTTGGAGATCCGAGGCATCCTTGCTTCATGCAACAGTCCCATTCCTGGTATTTTGTGCAAACTGGATTTTGAAGTATCAGATTTCATTTTTCATTATGATATTAACAGCCTGTGTTTGCTACCAGGTTGTCTTTACATGGCTTCTCTGTTAAAGAGCAAAAGGTCTGCAAACCATTACCCAAATGCACTGGGAAAGCTTCCTATAGAAAGAAATCTTTGAGGGCCGGGCGCGGTGGCTCAAGCCTGTAATCCCAGCACTTTGGGAGGCCGAGGCGGGTGGATCACGAGGTCAAGAGATCGAGACCATCCTGGTCAACATGGTGAAACGCCGTCTCTACTAAAAATACAAAAAATTTAGCTGGGCATGGTGGCACGTGCCTGTAATCCCAGCTACTCAGGAGGCTGAGGCAGGAGAATTGCCTGAACCCAGGAGGCGGAGGTTGCGGTGAGCCGAGATCGCGCCATTGCACTCCAGCCTGGGTAACAAGAGCAAAACTCTGTCTCAAAAAAAAAAAAAAAAGAACGAAATCTTTTAGCACTGGGACCACTTACCTTTGCTTGTCATTCACATGTTGAGAGTTCAGTTGATGTGAGTCTCCACACATGAGGTTAGTATTAATAAAAGTAGCTTACGTTTAACAAGAATGTGCCTGGTGACAGGCGTTATGCTTAGGGCTTCACAGGGATGAAGCGTGGGCAGGATTAATAATAATATTGTGGGGAAGATAGGAGAAAGGCTGACAAGGACCGTGCAGACAGGGAAAGGCGGTGAACTTATGTTGTCAGCTTGGCAAGCTAAGCAGGGGTGCGGCTGGGGTGAGGGTGGGGTGGCCAGAGATCTGCTCCCATCCAGCCTCTTGCTGGGGCCAGCACAGAAACCTGCAGATCCGGTGTGCAGGGCACACACAGGCCGATGTGGAGCTGTGAGCCAGAGGGATGCTCATCTAAATCTAATACCTACAGCCAGGTCAGAAGAACAGACAGACACAACTGCAAAGCCTACTCACTCACTGGACAAATCTCCCCCTTTTCAGCACCTCTAGAACTTCATGGACCTGCCTAGTACGTCACCCTCACACTCTCAGTGAAAGACTTAAAGGCCAAAAGTTCAGAACTGGAGTGAAAATATTAAAGGCAAGAACAGAAGGTGACTAGCACTAAACTTTGAACTCCACGAGAGGAGGGATATTACTTTGACAACCCTAACTCTGCCTGCTGATCAGCTCTGTGATTAAATATTGGACTCTGACCTTTGCTTCTCATCTCTAAAATAAAGGGTTGGAGTCAACGCTCCAATCAAGCTCCAGCAGGTCGAAATTCCCCTAATTAGGAACCAGTGTGTGTTGTTTGATTAAAAACAAACCAGCCTAGGTTGCACACTAAAAGAGTTGTTTCCTCTACGTATGGCGCAGTGAGGAAATAACTCTGGCTGTAACTCCAGAAACTGATCTGATGGGCCCAGTGGGCCTCTTGCTCCACAGCAGGCGGGGAAAGGGAGGGCAGCCTGCCCGAGGGAAGCCTCCAAAGGGAAACAGCCCTCAGAACAGGCAGAGGAAAATGAGGTCTCTGCCACTCTCCTGCTTGGAGGCTGCCTTCAGGCAAGGGAACAGGAGCATTTTTAAAAGTTACATCATAAAAATTAGAACTGACGATGGATATTAGTTGGGCAGTACCTCTTGGAATCTGCCATAGCTTTGCACAGTCCTCAGAGTTCCTTCCCTCTGCTCTGCCCAGAGCCCAGCCTCCAGACACAATGGAAACCTCAGTTTGTATTCATGAGCCAACCGGGGGTTTCTCCTTTTTATGAAGACCTTGAAATCAGGATGGTGTCTCTTTATCCCTTCCCTTCTTTCTTTTCTAAGTGCCCCTTCACCTTAAGGGACTCCACCTGTGCATGGCGTGTGAGGTTCACTGTCAGAAGTTGGAACTCTGGTGGCTGGGCCTCAGATCCGAAGAAAAACCGCAACCACAGCCAGTGTCAGAGTAAATCCCTCTCTGTTGATGGCCTGCCTTGGGGAAAAACATGCTTCCCATTCACCAACACAACCAGACTGGCAGGGCTTAGAAGGTGAGCAACCTTGGTTTTCTGGCATCACTCAACACGTGGTTCTGGGCCCTGTGTCAGAAGCACTGGGCAGCATTACTCTAAAGGGCAGATTCCTGGGCCTCCCTGAGTCTGAATCTCTGCCAGGGGCCTGGGAAACTATAATAAACAAGCACACTGAGGTGATTCTTACACGTACTTAACTTGGCAAACCACTGCAAAGAAGAGGTCCTGGGCCAGAAGTCAATAGAAAATCCGTGTTGGTGTTCTCATCACAGTAACGAGCTAGCAGAGCATTCCTGGATAAATTCCTGTGTCCCTTAGACCTCCACGTATCCACTTGGGGAAATATTGCAGTTGCTAAAAGAATACGGAATGAGGTCTGTTCTATCCTACCACGGCTATCAAATGAAATAAGCAATATATAAGGAATTAAATGTTGTAGGAAATTTTGTATAACATCCAGACATGTAAAGTTTGGAAACATGAATAATAACTTATTTTGACAAATTGAAACTATCCTTGACAATAATATGTATGTTTTACTGTGTTTCAGGAATTTGGGGCACGTTTACTCTTCAAAAAAAGAAAAAAAGGAAATGCTATATATGTGCATGCAAATTTGATATATCACTAATTACTGAGATTTAAAATAGGATATCAATCCCAAATCTGTTTTAATGGGAAAGATTTGGCATTTCTCTAATTTGCTTTTACGAAGTATCACAAACGTTAGATTCAGAGACTATGAGTAAAACTCAATTTAAAAGATCCTCCTTAAAAATCAAAATTGTATCCCTTGAGCTAAATTACTTGATATCAACAGTCAATCATACTCTTTTATGGAGGATAAAAGACACTTTCCAAATTTATCATTCTAGGCTTTGAATTCAGAAGATTAACCTTACGATCAACATGAATTGGCTGAATATTTTCTTTCTTCTTCTGATCTCTCCTCTAATTTCTCTGTAAATCACCTTTATGTACATGAAATCATACAATTCTTTATTGACAGGGTTTGTGGTTAGGATAAAAATTTAATCTCTCTGGTCTTTTCCATATTTACAATTCAATATTTGGCATTTTAAGAGTACATTCTGGTCAGGTACAGTGGCTCACACCTGTAAGCTCAACAGTTTGGGAGGCCAAGATGGGTGGATCACTTGAGGTTAGGAGTTCAAAACCACCCTGACCAACATGGTGAAACCCCATCTCTACTATAAATGCAAAAATCAGCCAGGCTTGGTGGTACGCACCTGTAGTCCCAGTTACTCAGGAGGCTGAGGCAGGAAAATCACTTGAACCTGAGAGGTGGACGCTGCAGTGAGCTGAGACTGTGCCACTGCACTCCAGCCTGGGCAACAGAGTGAGACTGTGTCTCAAAAAAAACAAAAAACAAAAAACAGAAACAGTATATTGTAACTCCTTGCTTACTGTAAGTTCCATGAGGACTTTAAAAAAGAATTTCTGACAACACTTGGCACAATTTCTTGCATATAGTCTATGCTAATATATTAACACCCCAAGTATGCATGAACAAACATATGTGTGTTTCTTGAGGAAAAGGCATAGACGCTACACCAAGTATAATATGGGTTGTTTACCAAGTCCAGTGGAGGTGTCATACTGGATCAATGGTGTCTTTACACTTCCTTCATCAGTTGTGCAGGTGACCTGGAAAAAAAAGGCTGGACAAAAGGAAGAACTGATAAACGATGTGTTCATTCAACACCTACACATAGGACACGTGCTTTTAAAAGAGCAATGCATCATGGCGTGAAAAATAGGATTCCAGAGCAAGTTATGAAGTTTTATATAATACGCAAAATTATTTCTACTTCAAAAAATCCAAGAAAAAAGCTATAATTAGTGTAATGACAGCCTATCCATAAATAATAGAGCTAAGGAAAATTAGAGCTTATACAGCAAAGGAAAAGAATATTAGAGAAGTAAAGGATAATATACAAAGTGCATCATGTTCTGCACATGGTTTAAACCCTTCCTTTGTAATTTACGGATGTACTTTCCATGAAGTGACCCAGAGTTTCTTACTCAACAGCAGAGCTGAAAAGGGATCCTAGAAATCACATGGTCTAAATTGTTCTTTCAATAGCCAGGAACTTGAGGGAAGTGACCCTTGCAAGGTCACACAGATGGTTTGAGGCCTGGCCAGGCAGAACCTGCATATCCCAACCATCAGGCCACCTTCCCTTCCCAACAAGCTGCCCAGGTGACTATGAATTGTAACCACGAACATGCACAGCTGAATCTTTGTAAAAATTTTCTTAAGTTTCTGTTACTATACATGCAATGCTGGAGCTCACTGCTCACCTCTACCTTATAGCCAAAATAAAATACCCACTGATTGATTCACAGTATAGTGAATATCGGCCTGCATGCTGATCACTAGAAAATACTTAGTACCTTGTAAAGCATTTTCTCATTTCAATTTAAAAACAAGACAAAAGAAAAGGGACGTTTAAGTAAATAGGAAAGAGGAATTCCATCTTACAGGGACAAGGTTGTTCTTTCAGGGGCTGATAACAAGGAAGGTAGGGAAACCCCTTACTCAGGTCCTTACGAATTAGAGATGGTCATTTTCTGACAAGTTTGGAGACTGGAGGTACAGCAAGACAATCTATGAAGTCCCTAGAAGTGTATTACTTTAGGGTAGTCATTGACTATGTATGGGTGCTATTTCTTTTGTGACCACGACTTGCCCTTGGGTCTCTTCCCTTCTTGGGGACCCTCCAGTCCGGTAAAAGCAGCACTGTCCCCTAGAACTGCATTATAATTGCAGTGCTGTCAAACTGCAAATGGAAAGGAAGGAAAACCTTATTTATCCTGAGCAGTAACTTTTCCACAAGAAGTGGGCACTTAAACCAAGACGTTTTAATGGTGAGCATCTGCTGGTCAGCTTTCAGATTTAACATCCCGTAACGCTGGCGAACACAGCACCTTCCACACTGAGAAACAGGAGTCGGAAACTGACTTTTGTCTGCCGTTCTCGGTATGTAGAGGGTGGTGTCGAAGCCGCTGTACACGCGTTGCCCTCCATCGGTTAACACGTACTCCTTCAGTGGGCCGTTGAGGAGGAAAGTACCACTCCAGTTCACACACAACACGGACAAATTGCTATCCACCGAAAATGGGGCTCGGTACTGAGGCACTGTTGGGAGAAAGTTGCACATTCTAAAAAAGGTAACCTCTCTGAAAGAGTGCAGGTGTGTGCTTTAATAAAAGACATGAGCAAGGCCAGGCATGGTGGCTCACGCCTGTAATTCCAGCACTTTGGGAGGCTGAGGTGGGTGGATCACAAGGTCAAGAGATCGAGACCATCCTGGCCAACACAGTGAAACCTGGTATCTACTTAAAATACAAAAATTAGCTTGGTGTGGTGGTGCACGCCTGTAGTCCCAGTTACTTGGAAGGCTCAGACAGAATAATCGCTTGAACCTGGGAGGCAGAGGTTGCTGTGAGCCAAGATCATTCTACTGCTCTCCAGGCTGGTGACAGTGAGACTCCATCTCAAAAAAAAAAAAATAAAAATAAAAATAAAAAAGAGCGAAACCAAACCAAACCAATCCAAAAAATAAAGAAATAAAGGAAAACCAACATTGCTAGAATCCTTCACTTTTTCCTCAGAAACAACCATAATCAGGGGGTGAAAAAAAAAAAACCAGTGGGAACATGTGTGAAATGCTTTCTCAGCAACTTTATGCCTGCCTTAAAAAAAAATCAATGGAGAGGCGTTTTATAAATAAAACTATTAACATACAATGGATCTGCTCACCAACATAACCCTGGAGCTCATATTTTGTCGCATTTTCCCTCTTTTAACAAGTAAAGTATCCTTAACACTATTAACTACAGTAGATAGCTATTTTTCATATCAAATCAATATTTATTGCCACAAAGCCCCAAGGACTAGATGAAGTTAATATATTTTTTTCTCCAAACCAAACTGCTTAGATGGGTGAATTATGTCCTTTTGGCACCCATTTATTTTTAAAGCTTTTTCTCAAAGTGTTAGTTTGTTTTCTGAGGTAGTTAAAAAGCCTTGCAAACAGCAATTCAAGTATTATAATTCATTGCCCTGACGAATCAATCAATAGCATAGTACATTAGTATATAATCAAGCTCAGGTCTTCTAAGTATTATATCACATATAGCAGCAACTTTGTGTGCATTTTACAGGCACATTCTCTTGATTTTTCAGCTCCTTACTAAAACAAAACAAAAATCCTTAACTGGGTCTCATCTTTCAAATGAATAATTTTTGTACAAACAGATGAAGGGATACCAGATCATCTAGTCAAGTCAGAAGAGATTTATTTCATGAGATTTTATTTTCTATGAAATAATCAATATATTTGTAAAAACATTAAGATTCACCTACAAACCAAATTGGCTTTTAAGAAAAGAAAGGAGTGAGTAGTGAGACTAAATTGGATGTGATTTTTTTCTTTAAAAAACAATCCATCTATTTCTGATGTTAGGAAATATAACAAAATAAAGAATAATTATGCTTTTGTAATTCTAACATTCAACCATAAAGACATAGTTGATTCTCATCTTTCAAAATAAGATATTTTCATAAAGCCATAAGAAAAATTTTCTGCAAAAACAAGAATTATCAAGCCCTTTTTAAATCTCAATGCTTTTCCAGCAATAAGTCTGCCTAATATCACAATGGAATGCTCTGTTGTTATTTGTCTATGACTTCTCTCTGTTATCTTAATTCAACAGATTTTCACTTTTTCCCTATATCGTAACAGCACAAATAAAGAAATGGCTTGTAACTAGTAAGAAAATAGGAAGATAGGAGTGTTATTTGTCCTATAGGATTTGAAGACCTACCTGAGGAAAAAGAGTAAGCAATTAAAATAAATGAGAAGGGGCCAGGCCCGGTGGCTCAGGCCTGTAATCCCAGCACTTTGGGAGGCCAAGGTGGGCAGATCACCTGAGGTCGGGAGTTCGAGATCAGCCTGACCAACATGAAGAAACCCCATTTCTACTAAAAATACAAAATCACCATTGGTCTTTCATGAATGCATAATTCTTACTTTCCAAATTGGCATAATATGCAATGCCAGATAGGGTATTTTAGGTAAGATTATAATCTGAAATAATCTTTCTGGAAAGCAAACATATAATTAGTATCCAAATCTTTAAAATATTAAAATACTTGATGTATTAATAGTACATTCTATTTGTCAAAATTTAAGAAGATAACCAGATATTCAAAGATCTGTTCATAAAGATTTATTTTATTATCTGTATTAAAGAGAAATAAAAAAATAACCAAAATGCCCCAATTAATTTATATATGGAATATTATATAGACATTAAAATTGGTGGCTGAAGAGTTTTTTTTAACGCCATGGGAAATACAAATACAATTATGTCAAGTATAAAAAGCAGACTATGAAATTTTAGTTGCAGTATCTCAGCCATGTAGTAAAAATTGTGCATAGAAAGGAGATTAAAGGAATTGATTTTGCCAAAACATTAGTCGTGGTTGCCTGTGGGTAGGGGGATAATAAGCAGGACCTCCTCAGCATGTGACCTGTGCTGTTGCACAGGCCCATGACATAGAAGAGTCCTGGGCTTAGCCTGATGCTCTACTGTTGCTGTCTTGGGATTCTTAATGATTTTTCAGCAAAGCATTCTATATTTTCATTTTTTACTGGACTCCATAAATCATGTAGTTGGTTCTGATAAGTACTTGTCTTTTTCTTAATACTTTTTGTGTTTGCCATACTAAACAATAAAAGCACATACCTTATAAAATCTGAAAAGGAGTTATAGTCATATATCTCATAATGACGTTTTGATGAAGACTGCAGAAATGATGGTGGTTCCATAAGAATATAGTAGAGAGGCCAGGTGTGGTGGCTCACGCCTGTAATCCCAGCACTTTGGGAGGCCGGGGCGGGCAGATCATGAGGTCAAGAGATCAAGACCATTCTGGCCAACATGGTGAAACCCTGTCTCTACTAAAAATACAAAAATTAGCCGGGTGTGGCGGTGCACACCTGTAGTCTCAGCTAATCGGGAGGCTGAGGCAGGAAAATCGTTTGAACCTGGGAGTCGGAGGTTGCAGTGAGCTGAGATTGCGCCACTGCACTCCAGCCTGGTGAAAGAGCGAGACTAAAAAAAAGAACATAATGGAGTTGTCCTGTACCACCTCATATATATATATATGTGTGTGTGTGTGTGTGTGTGTGTGAGAGAGAGAGAGAGAGAGAGAGAGAGAGAGAGAGAGACTTGCTCTGTTGCCCAGGTTGGAGTGCAGTGGCATGGTCTTAGTTCACTGCAACCTCTGCCTTCCAGGTTCAAACAATTCTGCCTCAGCCTCCCAAGTAGCAGTGATTACAGGCATGCACCATCATGCCTAGCTAAGTTTTGTATTTTTAGTAGACATGGGATTTCACCATGTTGGTCAGGTTGATCTCAAACTCCTGACCTCAGGTGATTCACCCACCTTGGCCTCCCAAAGTGATAGTATTACAAACGTGAGCTACCACTCTTTGCCTTCTTATCCTTTACATCAGATTTTTTACTGTACCTTTTCTATGTTTAGATACATAAATAACCATTGTGTTACAATTGCCTGCAGTATTCATCACAGTCACATGCCTATACAGGTTTGTAGCCTCAGGGTGGAGTAGGCTATCATATGTAGATCGGTGCAAGTATGCTGTATGATGTTTTCACGACACATTTCTCAGAACGTATTTCCATTGTTAAGGAATGCGTGACTGTATTATATAAAAATGAATGGAAGCTCCCAACTAAATAGTTGTTTGCTCTTTTCTTCACTCAGTTGCTCTTTTGCTTTTCCTAACAGTGCTATATCTCAATGCTTTTTTAACATACTAGAGATTATGCCATGTAATTTACAAAGAAGAGGCGTAGCAAAACTTCTTATAAAAAATGTTCTACAAGTGTTTGTTCATTTTCTTTCTTCCCATTGATCATTTAACTTCCTCTAAATTGGTTTTTACCCTATCCTCACATGAAAATCCTTCCTAAATTTGCCCTTGACTTCCATATAATTAATTCCAGTAGGCACTTTTCCTCAACAGTCATCTTCATCAGTGCTTCAGTAGCTTTCAATGTAACTGAGGCCACTCAATCTGTTTTAAAAGGTGGCTTCCCCAGTTTTCAGGACAAACCTCTCCTGACTGCCCTCCCATCTCTCTGGCTTATGGTAGCAGCCGCTTGTACTCACATTCTTTTTGGGTGGTGAAGCTGATCCACTCGGAAGCCGTGCTGCCCACCTCGTTGTGTGCCACCACTCTTAGCTTGTACGTGGTGTAGGGCTGGAGACCATCAAGGCTGGCTTTCTGCCCCAGCCCCATGTATTTTGTCTCTATTTGGCAGGGAGTACAGGGGAGGGCTGAGTCAGGAGGGCAAGCCACATGGAGTTGGAGCTCATAGCTAAAATGAGAATGGATACGTAAAGTGAAGATGGGTAATGGAATTAGTTTAACTCTCTCTTTTAAAACTGGTTCTATTTTGTGAGGAGACATTTTATTTTCATTGAGCTACAGGCTCTTTTGAATTTCCATTTGCAGAAAACTGCTCTCAGAAACACTTTATGTAATGCTGTTGGAAATGAGCAGCAGATGTGACCAGAGAAATGATGAGAAGTTACCATCAATACACACACTGCTGTTTACCCAGCAACTAGTGATCCTTGTTGGTACAGATAAGACGTTTCCCTCATTTCAGAGGAGAGGCATAAATGGTTTTTCTCCTTCTAGTATAAAGAAATTTTTTTTCTAAATGATTTTGAGTCAAGTGCCTTCTTTGTTCTTTCAAACAGTGGTTTATGACAATATTTTAAGTTAGATCAGGGCAATTCTGATTTAACTGTGGAGGTTTCTTACGTTCCAATGAAGGCTTATAGAAGGAATGATTCCAGACAATTACTAGGAGGAGCATATTGAATACAAACACGTTACATTGTCTTTTTAATGTAAAGCTTATTTTGTTGTTCTCTTTTCTATCATTAGTTGATTTTATGATGATTTAAATACATCACAGGTAACATGACCATGTAAATCAATTTATTTGTCTACTTTGCCACAGTTACCTGTTCAATAAGCAGGTCCTCCCTGGGGAGTGCTGGGTAGCTCTACAGGTTTGTAGGTACAGAGTAGGCTATACCACGTGTTCATATGTCTGTACAAATGCCTTGTTAGTTTATTCATCCTTCCGCCTGATCCATTACCTGTGAATGACACCATTAGGGAACATGGGAGGACTCCACTGGAAGGAGGCCGTCCTTGAGGCCAGCGTCTTGATTTGTGGAGAGGACAGTCCTGAGGGTGGAGCAGGATGGGTTCTCAGTTCAACGGTTGGTCCTTTGCTGCAACAGTTGAAGCAGGTGCAGGCCTCTACTCCAATGGAGTAGTTAGTGAAGGGTTGAAGGCCATGGAGAGTCTGCTGGGTGGCCATGCCTTCGGACAGCTGTGGGAGGAAAGAAGGCTAGATGAGGCAGTGTCAAACATCAAAGATGTCTGAGAAATGTTATCCAGGATCCCACCTCCTACAAATGGAGTGCCATGCTAAACACTCTGGGAGATGCAATATGGCATTTAGCATGACATTTATCATCAAAAAATTGCCAACCCAGTTAGAGAGGTATGACAAATAGGTGAAAAATCTGATAATGTAACAGTTAAATAGAAGGCATAATATTATCAATTATCTATTACCTTAGAAAGGTATTAGGAAATAGCACAGAAACGCAAAGTATTGATAAAAGTCTATGACCCTCAGAGTGATGTCTTTTCAAAAAACAAAATCTGTGTTTGAATTATATGTCTAGTCAGCATCCACCAAGGTTCATATTCTGCCATGGTTACTCGCATGCAATTTCTCAGTCAAAAAAATCTTTTCAGCTCCACGTTAAAATCAGGTACAAGTATTTAAGAGCTTAAAACACTATCTCTTTCTCTGAGGGTGTTGGTTTTTACAAAATATGATAGTCTTCTCTCAATCATCTTTATAGGATAAACTTTTCAGTTTATTTGAGCAAATTTTTAACCTCATTGTGGTTTTAATAAGTACTCTGGAACAAAAGAGTTCAGAAACTGGAAATGAATTTTCACATTGACATAAAGAACGTATGATTAAGAAGAGCTGTTCTTTTAAAAAATGCATACGATGTCCTTTAAATACAAATTATTTTGGTGTATTAATATTATCATTTTATAAGCACGGATAATCAAGGGTTGATTGTATTTACATCATCTATATTTATTGAATACAAAGCCCTGTAGACAATATGCTAATATTCCTTTAACATTCAATCCAACCCTCCCTGTATGTAACTTATCTGTTGAAATTGTGTTTCAATACCTGACACTCTGGTCTCAGAGGAATTCTCTACTCTTGCCCAAATTGTTCCCTAAATTGGTCTAAATAATTCATAGTATAATACCAGGATCTGCACAATCTCTATACAATGTTTGTGTGAACAAAGTATTACAATCTCCACTTATTCATGAGAAAATTGAGAGCGGCACAAGCTGTACCACAGAGACAAGAGCCTTTGTCCTGTTGGCTGCTGGTCTCTTCATTTAAATAATGCAGGAACTGGTCTAGCTGATTCTTAACATCGCTTCCAGGAAGTGGCTTGGCTAAAGCACAATATGAAAGATGATATGCCCAAGCACTCTCTGCTGTGTCCCGTTGTGCCTCAAACGTATTCATGAACAAACTGGAGCTAGGACTGTGCTGACGGAGCTGCTCTGCTCTCTCTTCTAAAGGGCTAGAACTTTCTTGAATTCACCAGAAGAATGAGCGCTTTCCATGTGTTATTAGAGATTTGTGCATGTCAAAATGGAGATTCCCAAGGATATCTTTGCTCTGTTTTGTCTTTTTCATACTGACATTTACACCTCCAATAATTACCATTGGCCAACTTCTTACTAGGTGGCACCACTCCGTTAAGTGGTTGATCTGTTTTCTAATTAAATTAGTTTGATTGTCTCTAAAGTCTTAGTTTCTTACATTTGTGGAGTCTTTAATACCACCTTTAGCATCTCTCTCCCTACGAGTTTACATACTTTTTCTATGTTTCCTCAGGGTTCACTTTTTCTTCTCTGAGGGATCTTTGTGCTACTAAGTTCACCACAAGACAATTGAGACTAGAAGGATAAGAAAGATGGAGAGAAAAACATAAAAACATAAAAACAAGGGCTCCATGGTAATGATATTTAAAAGTCAACCAGTCCTGGATTTCTAGCTCTGCTGCTCACCACTGTCTCAGGCCTATGGGCGCGGCTGGAGAACAGCCTGTAGAGACTGATGATCCCGTTGGGCTTCCTGGGGGCACTGATGTTGACCACTGCTTGGGTAGAAGAGACCGCATGGAACGTGGGGGCTCTGAGACCTTCTGGTGGGGCGGGCCCGGTTCTGCACCATGTCCAGCTACTGGGGGCTTTTCCTGCAGAATTCACTGCCCAGACCTCCAAAGAGAAATCAACAAGACTGTCAAAAGCAAGATACCCTCAGGCTGGAAAAAATAAAAAAATAAAAAAAAAAGAAAGAAAGCAATTGGCAACCAAAAGCAAATAAACACAACAGGAAGAGATAAATTTTGATGCTGCAACTTTGTAATCACACAGGAGAGTAGGTAGGCTCTTCCTCTTTTATTTATTTTTATTTTTTGCCTTTTGCCTTTGACCATGTGAACACAAAGGGGGCCTTTCAGGATTTCAGAACACAGTGGGTTGATTTAAGCCTAATGAAAAAAACTACTCATCTCTGTGTGGGAGCTGGAGTGAGTTTATCAGCTTCTACAAACTGGATGGATCTGCAGACTACTTAAAACTCAGCAATTCTTAAACATTGTCCCCACCAAATCTGCATGAAAATTAAATTTCCTTTCATCAAGGAGGGAATAAACATATGGAACGATGTATAATCTTATTTATCAAGAACCATTTGTATAATTAAACACGAATATCCTAAAAGGTTGCCTTAGGTCGTCATTTGCATGAGTAAGTAATTTGTAGAACGTCAGGTACAATAGACAGTGTAGATGGATGTATGAGTGTATAGGGTTAAATTAGGCCCAATAATAGCCAACTACACAGTGATCAATCAGAATGATAGATCTAAATGGCAATACAAGAAGACTGTCTGCGTGTTTAGGAGTGGTAGTATTCCTTAGTAAGCTTTCATGTGAAAGCCTAACTTCAGGAAATTTTTTTCTCATTGCATTTCTTTTACACTATATATTTTCTAAAAATTTGCCCCTGAGCTTTTAAAGACAAGTCTGAAAAACTTGTTTGATTCTACAGTACACACATTCCAGGCATTCAGTATTAAAAAAAAAAAATCATGCAGAATGTTCAAAATAGGAGTTATTTGTCAGGAAAAAATGGTCAGAATACTTTGCCGTGAGAGTTTAGTTTCATTTTTGTTTACTTTGCTTTTGTATCAATAACATCTTCAAGAGAAGAAACATTAGAGAGATTTTTAGTAGTTAAGCCAATTCCTGTCAGTGATTTTCATACCTTTCTTTTTTTCCTGGATTCGTTTGTGAAAGTAAATTTTCTGATGTTGAATTGTTTTCAGGTTGCTGTCAAATGCAAATCTCCAGCCCCTTGCTGATAGGATTGCCAGGAGCCTCATTTTTAAAAAGAGACAACTAACCTACTTACATAGACACACCTGCTCTTTTAAGAGCTCGGATATATCCTCTCATCATTTGCATAATAATCACTCACTTTTGTATAAACTCTACATTTTACAAAGCACTTTAACTTATGTCAGCTTATTTAGTCCTTACCATGGCAACCTTGTAAGGTGAGTGGAGAATGCATTTTCTCCACCCCTTTTAAAGGTGAGGAAATTGAGGCTCAGAAAATTTCACTATCTTGTGCAGGGTGACAAGATACAAGCACTGAAACTAGAATTCTGCTCTCCAGTGCCCATATCAACGAGCAGTGTTTTTTATTCTGTAATATGCAAAAATAAAATACTCAGAATCATGAAACTTAAACAACTTGTCATAGACGACAAATACCTGAGATTCTAGATTAGGTAAGGTGTCTTAGCCTGCAAGGATGGATAGACATGTACGAGTTGCCTTAGGCGAGGGAGGTTTATTTTGGAAAGTATAGGGAAGTAAGGAGCAGGAAACTATGTTAGACATGGGAGAGCCAGATTTCACGGAAGTTAAGAGTCCACGAGATTGCAACCACAGCTGCTCTCAGAATCCCCTCTGAAATAGGCAAGGTTAGACTTGGGGAGGGTAGGTGAAGCAGGTTATTCACAAAGAAGTCTGATTTCAGGGCTAATGAGGAGGGTCTCTGGCTCCTCACTCTGCCCCAGAACCACCTCTTTTACTGCAAATATCCTTCTGGGAAGCGGTGGGGGTACACCTATGATTGCACAATGAATGACAAGATTTGAAAAAATATTCTTGGGTAAGTAAGGTAAAGTAAGGTGTAAATATTGATATTAGATTTTTTTTTTTTGCCAAGAGCAGAACTTTGGTCAGTGATTTAAGGGCAGGCAGAATTTAAAATTCAGGCTACAATGGATGGGAAGAAAATGAGGAAGAAAGTGCAACTAGGTATCATAAAAGAAAAATTCAACAACTTGCCAATGAATTACTGTGCACCAGTAAGAGATGGCAGTAACGCAGGCATAGGGTGTTGAAAGAAAATGAGATGAAATAAGCATAATTCATAGAAAGTGCTCAGCACAGTTCTGGCTCTGGCTTATGGACATTAACTTTTCTTTCATTTTCAATGTAGATGTAGAATCATAAATACTATTAAGGCTTTGTAGTATTAATGGTAGTGTTGTAGATCGTACTAAATATCAGCCTTCCTGTATTACATGAACTTCTGTTGGTGGAGTTCTATTTCCAAAATGTTATTTAATCCCTGAATTTTAAAAACACTTGGGCCTCAGTATTATAGTGTTTTGCTATATTTCCTTGCAAATATTCTCATTGAAAACTAGGCAATTCAAAATTCCCCATCACTAATTGGGAATATATTTAGGCTGTTTTGTCTTTGGCAGGAGTCCTTCATAATACATTACTCTTTTTCCTAGACTTTCTTTTTAGTATTCAATCAATTTGAGATCAAAATAGCATTCATATAAATCAACATGCTATGCAAAGCAGGATCAACCTATTTACATGAGCTACTGTGAAAATGAAAACAGTTAGAATGAAGAGAAAGCTGACTGAGATAATGAAGCATTATGAATTTCACAAAACTTGGACCACGAAGCAGTGTCTCTGTTATATCAAACCACTAGGAGAAAAGGAAAACAGAACCTGTAAATAATAGTATTTTCTCTGTCTCCTTCTGTCTCTCTGTCTTTGTCTCTGTTAAGGCAAAAATGTCATTTGTCTAAAATACCACTGTAGAATTTTGTCTATTCCTGGTTAAGCAAGAGATAAAAGTATCGAAATGTAGTTCAGGGTTCAGGGTAAAAATACTAACAGATTATTCCCACTAAGAAACAATGCGCCAAGATTTGCGTCTGTCTTTATATGGTGGAGAAGGAAGGAGCAGAGATCCTGCAAGGAAAATTTTTTAGCAATATGTCTCAATCATTTAGTTGTAATGAACCCATATAAAAATCAATAAATAAAATATCTTATGAACAAAGAGTTGTGCATTCCCTCTTTCTTTAGTGTTTGGACTTCTCCTAGAAAAATGAAAAAGTTATTATTGCAGAAGAAAAACAAGTAAGGTGTATGAATTCCATGGCCAAGAGGGAAAAAAAAGTCAGGATATTCTTCATCTTTGATATATTTGGGATATCTTTATACATACAGTATGTAGACTGAACATGTTTATTCTTTTATAATAAAAAAAGATGATTAAGTTTTTGCTGAAATACATTATTATTTGGGTTTGGTGAACACTTTCACATGAGAAAGAGTGGGTGCACACACAGTTAGGACATGGAAGCTAGAGTCAGAAACTTCCCTAGCCATTAATAATGAAAAGTTAGGACTGACTGACTTGGTTGGGTTATTTCTCTAAGATTTCTGTTGTAACTATGAAAAAAGTGACAGTGTAAAATGTCATAGAAAACACAGATTAACTAATTTTAATAAGCCTGAAATAACCACAATTGTTTAGCCACAAATTCTGTAATTAACTAGCAAAATGATAGATTAATATGTCAGTTTTCGATGGAATTTGTTTTCAATGTAATATGTTTTTAAATCTAACTAGAAACTATTACCATATTTATGCTTGCTGTTCATTAAAAAAATGAAATTGTTCTTTTATTTACTCTTTCCTACCCCAAAGGACTAATTACTGTATTTTGCCTTAAAAAATTTTAATTACATGGAGTGTCAACATCTGCCACTAAGCTCCCATAATCACATTGCTGTGAAAACAATGAATTTAATCATTTGTTCTCTCTTGAAAATTGCTTCTTAGAAATCTTCTTTGAGAGAAGTCTTTGTCAAAATACATTCCTAAGTCATGGTCATCAAAACGATTCTAGGTACCTGTATCAGAATTTCTGGTGGGAGGACCTTGGAATCTTCCCTTTCAACGTATTTCCAAGTGATTTTTACACCCAACATTATTTGAAAAACACAAAGGGCTATTCTTTATAGAACCAGTACAGAAATATAGGCACAGTACGTTTTCAATTTCCACTTATGTCTCTTTAGAGTTATACTTTGCATTACCTTTGTCATTATCTTTAGTCATTCAAATAAGCACAATAAATGTGTTTTGGAATATGTTACAATTCAATAATCATCATAGAGTTAACCACCCTGTTTATCACAGTTCCAAACAGAACCAGAGTTTACTGACTTTGTAGGATCACTTCTTGCCTCCTAGTTTTCACTTAAGGTGTAATTTTTTGAAACCTTGATATTTCTAGAAATTACTGAGTCTATTTTTCTTCTGGCCCAGATGAACATTAATCTAAATGCTCCCAGTTTCTCTCAACCCAATATTTCTCCTTCTAATTTTGTTCTAGAAGGAAAGCAAACATTTGTGAACAGAAGCATTGTAATAATTTTTGTGAGTGGGAAAGAGAAGGGACCACTAGTCTGCAGAGAATGGGAGAAGGGCAAATGTTTCAGAATCTCCCCGAGTGGTGGCTTCTGTTACTGCGCTAGTTATTCTTTAGCATAATTTCCACACTTAACTTGTTGTTACGATTGTGATCACATTCCCATGAGGGGGACAAAGAGTTATTAAAAAGGTCTTCCCAATACCTGTATTGGCTAAACAAAGTAGTTTTCATCTTAATACTTTGTCTCACTCAATATCTCATATCTTTCTGAAATAGCCTTCCTTAGGATTGATGTTTTCCAAATATTGTCTTAGAGCAAAGCTAATTTATCAACATAAACTTCAAGGGGGTCTCCGATGCATTTTTTTTCTTTATGGTGTCATAAGTAGTGATATTTTAAGTATCACTTAAAAACAAAATTAAGATTTAATATTTAAATACATAGAAGGTGTTTAGTAACCAGTATTCCTGTAAAATGCAAATCAAATAAAGTCACTCTCCTACTGCAAACCCTCCTTCCCCCATTCCATAAAATACAAACTCCTCTCTAGTTCCATGAGGCCTTTCATAGTCTCAACTTTTGTTCGGTTCTATCCTCATCCCATTGCTCTCTGGCCCTTACTCACTAAGGTCAGCCACACTGGCCTACTTGCAAATCTAGCCTAGGGCCTTTGCACATGCTCTTCTTTTGCACAGAATGCTCTTCCCTCAGATCCTCATCTGGTGAGGAGGGTATTTTCTTTATGGTATCATAAGAAAAGGTTTTTTTCTTTATGGTATCATAAGAAAAACCCCTACATTGTGAAAATATTTTGTGATGCTTTTGGCCAAGGAAATGCTACAGGTCTTGTCAAAATCAAGGGAATGTATTTCATAATATATGGTTCATGGAGGGTTTGTATACGATCAGCACCAAGCTGATGTTTATTTGGTCTTACATTTGCTATTATTTTCCTTATAAAAATGGAATACAGGATTAACCAAATTCAGCCAACTAGTCTTTTACAAAATATCTCTAATCCGTTAATTCCTAATGTAAGTGATGATGACTGTCCTTACACTTGAAGAAATTTGAGATTTTGTTCTTTATCCAGGCTGCTCATTATAAGAGTTGTATTAGTATAACTGTTAACCTTCAGAGGATTAAGAGAGGGAAGATCATCTGAGCTCTCTGCAACTTCTGTGAAATTCAGTAGCATGCTTCCTTGTGGGATAATGATAATGTTTGATTAAAAAAAGCATTTCAACAATTCTGAGGACAAATTTATATCAAGCAGTTCTAAGGAGACATAATTGTTGATAAAAACTGAGGAATGTTAACATAATTTTATAGCAATTCACATCAGAAATAAATAACAAACTGGCATGAACAGCTATGCCAGTAATTAATAAGTAAACAGGTTGTATGTTAACGGGCAAACAATTAAATTATTTGTTTCCTAGGGGCATGTAATGAGTTTATTATCACATTCCCATGAGGGGGACAAACAGATATTAAAAAGGTCTTTCCAATACCTGTATTGGCTAAGGCCAACAGCTAATTCAATAGATTCGATCAAAATCACTACTTCTTTCACTGCTCCTGATTTATGACTTTGGTTGTTGTTAGTCATCACTCATTGCAGTTTGCTTTCCGGTGCTCATAAATTATGCCTCATAAATAAAAAGATACAATCAAGGAAATCATATCAATTCATCTACAACCTTAGAGTATATTTTCCCATGGCACTCATGCTAATGCCTTCTTAAAGGGTAGCTTGTCATAGGCTTTGAATATGTTTGAATAGCAATATGCTGGAATCTTCTTTGCCAGAATTGTGGTTAAAGCATTTTGGCAAAAAAGACAATGCAATGAATTTGAAAGTGTGTGATTACAAGATTGTTTTATTTCATGAGTAGCTCTGCAGGCTCCAGTTATGAAGGAATAATGTGTGGGAAAGCTCTATGTAGCTGTCTATTTAATTGTCTACCTATCTGATTTTCTTTCATAATCAAATGGATGTTTTCCAGCATCTCCGTTTGCATAATACCTTCCTGGATACAATAGAGTCACACTTTTACAGATACAGTCCCTGTATTCCAGGTACCCTTCATCTAGAACACTTTGGATTAGGCAAGATAGAACAGGACTTTAATTGAATTCTGGAACCCAGGGGAAGAGGGTACAGCAGGACATTGTCTTGCTTGCTATGAGCCCTTTTGAAATTCAGAGATCTGAAGCTACTGGAAAAATTACAAGACATTTCCCATGCTAAAAACAGGTGTCTTGTCACTACTGCTTCTCATACCGCCTTGCTCTTTGGAGTAACTTAATACATGTGAATACGGTTCTACTCTAACATCTGAAGAAGAGAAACTGACCTAACAGTAGGAAATACTGAAATAAGCTCTGATTCACTTTTAATAATAAAACTAAACAATGAATGTTTGTGGAGTTATTGCATGCTATTTTTTATTGCTTATAACTGCTCTCCCTAAGAGGAAACAGAAACCCAACCCCATCCGGCTCTCATGGAAGATACATAAGAGTCATTATTGGGTTTATTGAGCACTTAGACTTTTGTAAGTGTAGTGTATGTACTAATTTTGCATTTTTTCCTCCCAACAATCCTATATGATTGGTATTATCATCTCCACTTCACACATGAGAAATCTGAGGAACACAGAAATTTATGAAACTTGGTAAGTGATAAGGCTGGCCTGCCAATACAGATGTGTGACATAAAAGCCCGAGCTCTTTACCTCTTCCTACAAAAGGCCATTAAAGGAAGGCCTGTATACACCTTCCACATGGGTGGGTTGCTGTCCTGGGCTTGCCATAAAGCCCTGCATGGACTGGATTTTTTGGTGGAGGGTAGCCCAAAAGTGAGACAGTGGAAATTATCACAAACAATGTGACACCCATCTCTGCTGCCACTTATCATGCTTTGAGCAATATTGCATATTACACAGAGGCAAGTTCTAGTCATTTATTTCATCCTGTTCAAAACATGTGTAAATGCATTGAAATTCCATTATGTTCTCTACAATAATAACTGTATCCTAATGGATATAGCATTAAAATATATGCTTTATTCACAATAAGTTGCTAAGAAAGCTAAGATCACAATCACCAATTATGATTAACATCTCTATGAAGGATAGTAAATTAGGTAAGACTATTTATCATCCATGAATTCAACACATATTGACTGAGCCATTTCTATCTGCCAGATGCTGTTCTATGAGCCAGGGATACAACAGTGAACAAGGCTGTCATTAACATCCTGGTGAGGAGAGGCAATCAATAAAAACACAAATAAAATGAACAGGTAAGGATATATGCTAGAAAGGAAATGATGATATAGTAGGATGATATACATAAGGTGATATAGCAGAAAATGGTTGGCTTGTTCAGGAGGGTCTCTCAACAGTTGACCATCAAGCTGGGATACAATTGGCAGAAGGTCACCAGATGAGGATCTGAGGGAAGAGCATTCTGTGCAAAAGAAGAGCATGTGCAAAGGCCCTAGGCTAGATTCGCAAGTAGGCCAGTGTGGCTGACCTTAGTGAGTAAGGGCCAGAGAGCAATGGGATGAGGATAGAACCGGACAAAAGTTGAGACTATGAAAGGCCTCATGGAACTAGAGAGGAGTTTGCATTTTATGGAATGGGGGAAGGAGGGTTTGCAGTAGGAGAGTGACTTTATTTGATTTGCATTTTACAGGAATACTGGTTACTAAACACCTTCTATGTATTTATACATTAAATCTTAATTTTGTTTTTAAGTGACAATACCCTAGCCTTTAGGTTAACTTATTTAAAGTTCACAACAACCTTTCTGGGGTATTTATTTTTTAATCTCAATTTTACAGATAAGTCAACTGAGGTTTAGTGAGTTTAAATTACTAGCTGAGGATCCAGAGTTGGTAATTCATGTGGCCGAGATTGCATCCCTTATCAGTCTGTCTTCACAGGGTGAGGAATGTGTGCTCCTGATGGAAGTGACTTAAAGAAGCTGCAGTTCAGCAGAACCATCATTGGACTCGAAGTCAGAAAGTCTAGACTTGAGTTCTGACTCTGTCCCTTTTGACTAGGTAACTTGCTAAGTCATTCAGGTTCCTGACTACGCTAGTAATGACATCTATCCCACAGGACTATTTTAAGATTTATATGCAATAATGTTTCTAGAAATTTATGAGGAATGGGGTAGGGGATTAACACATTTATAAATATTTCATCAATATTTTGAAAATCGCAAAGCTTTATACAAATGCAATTTGGAGGTAACTGTTGGGGTAGAAGTTAAGAAAACAGTCTTTGGAACCTGAATCTTCAGGGTCGAATTTGAGTCCTTCAGCTAACCAACTCTACATTCTTGGGCATGGTCCCTAATTTTTCAACGCCTCATGTTTCTCACCTGTAAAATGGTGTTAGTAATAACACCTATCTCAAATGTTGCATGAGATGAAATTAGTTAATATACATGCAGTTCTTAACATAGCCTTTAGCACACAGCTAACACTAAATAAATAATAGTGAATACTATCACATTATTTGTGTGAAAAGACAGGATAGAGTGAGTTAACAGTTTGGGGATCTAGTGGGGCTAGATAGCAATTCTGGAACTCACTTCTGGATTCTAGTTAGTTGTTATGTATTAACAAAATTGGAAAACCATCCACACCATTTAGAATTTAGTCAACATCTCCCTCTGTATCTTTTGTCCAGGTACTTCTGTACTCTAAAGCTTTGAGGGTTAGAGTGAATAAAAGCCTGGCTTTTCAAAAATATTGCTCTACATTGAAATGTGTTAACTGGATGGCTTCTCTACTTTGTCTTATTATTAGTTAAAATTTATCAAAAAGTCCCAAGCATGATAAAATAAAAAATTAGAGCAGTTCAATGGATTCCTCAGAGAAAAGAATTTTGTTGCTGGTTTCTGTTAGAAATATGCCTCTAGGAATCAAAGAGAGAACTGTACAGTTTTCTAGTTGCTTATGGGCATCTTGGTAATGATCAGATCCATCAACAGATAGATAAATCGATTAACAAGAAGAAGTCTTAACTGTGTTCTCAAACATTACCACTTAAGGCATCTGACTTATTTGAATGTGTTAACATATTTGTTTCCACTTGAAGATTGGATTGCTTCATATATCCTGAAGTTTATTTATAATTTAATGGTACTATGCCATTGTTTCAGGTACTTAAGCACAATCCTCCTTAAATCTTCAGATTTACTTAGTGGTTTATCAATAATCATAGAGTGACAAGCCAAAGCTGTCCAGGTGATCCTCTAGCCTAGAAAGAATTCTACTGGGGAAGACACTGTGACATACTGGTTGAGAAGCAGCATCAATCTGAGTGTGGGGGACGAGCTGGTTTTTCCCCAGATCCCTTCTGGGCCCTTCTCTGGTTTGCTCTGTACCCCGGGAGGCTGACTTCATCAGACTGCCTCACCTGGAATCTTTCTCCTCTGGCTCCTTTCCATTTGGGTTTGATCAAAGGGAAGAGAGACTTCAGTTTCTGTTTCTCCTGCTCCTCTCTTTGCCACTGCAGGTTGACAAGGCTGAATTTCCTCTCAATGACCCAGTTTCTTCTGTTGTCCCTGCAGGCCTAGACGGTAACAGCTTCTGGCTCTTCCTACTCCCAGGGCATTTTAACACCCCTTATTGATTCTCTTAATTCTGCCCACACCTCCATAAATGGCCTCTTCATTAAATTTTCTTCAAATATCCTTTGAGTGTGCCATATGTTTCCTGCTGAGATCCCGATTGATACAGTGGAGAACATTTTGAACCATTACACGGGTACCAATAACAGTAGGTGAGCTAAGAGAAGCCTCTAAACATAAGGATGGAGATTTAGAAAGGCATTTCTTTTTGTAAGACTGAAGGAAGAGAAATGGTATCTCTTCATGTCTCTGAGGAATGATTTTAGTCAAGTAGATCTTTAATATCAAGGTGCCACCTGTGCTGCACAAAACCATCTGGCCAGAGAGGAGAATAAGAGTGGCCTTTAGAGTTTGGTATAGAAGTCATGCTCTCCCTGAAGGTAGGGAAGCTGCTTCTTCCTCCCTGGGTCTGTTTCACCATCACTCAGATCTTGCAAACATTAACATTCCGAGCTATATTTTTATGGATACATTATTCGTAGGCATCTTTGTCTTATCAACTATAAGTCCCTGAAGGGTAGAGTGCATGGATTTTAGCCTCCTGCCTCAATCCTAGTAACTAGGTATACACTTTGAACAATGTAGGTGCTTAATAAGGACAGGTTATTAAAAACTCAATTTACAGGATAAAGGAAAATAGGTAAAACACACCTCATCCTTTCCTGGATGTTTTTATAGAACCTAAGTTTCAAGTGACTGTGGGAGCCTTTGTTTTCATGACCATCTGAAGAGCATGAGGGCAGGCTGGAATTACACATCATCTACATTCAGTTAAAGAGCATTCCATTGTGTTGAACATTTTATTTCCAGAAAACAAGATTCCAACACAGAGATAGGAAGATCAATATCAGCTTAAGTGAAATATAAATCTGAGCTGCGTCTGTATGAGGGTGGGAACCAACCCATCTTCACATGAATAACTTGTCCCAAAGGCGCCTTCAAGATTGCCAACAATAGAGACTTAAGAGTAAAATCCTAAGGGTCACCATGAGAGATGAAACAAGAAGAAAAAGAACTAGAGCATGCTCCTGAACGTGCTCACACAGACAGGTAGAAATGATCTGCCGGGGGAACAAAATGCTTGATGCGAAAAATGATCAGGCCCCAGGCCTGGTGGCAGACTTCAATTTTCTATACATGGAAATGTCCCAGTGGCCTTCAGTCTAAGCTGTGCACTCAGGCCCTGAAGTTTTAGAATAAATACACTGCCTGAGTCAGGCAATATCAATAAATCATTTAAAACCTTGAGCCGTGGGTGTTAGGGTGGGCGGGGGGAGCTTAGTTCTTGTGGGAGAAATTAACCAAACAAAAGCCTCCATGCTGGTCAGAAATACGTTGGTGAGATTAATACCTAATTAAATGCAAGTCCAAAACTAAACAGAAACATGCTCAATATGTTTTCTCTAAATGTGATATAGAAAAGGGACGGAGTAAGGGTGATAGCAATAGAAAACAGGCAATCCAAAGCAAGTAGCTGAATGCAGAAAAGTAGAGTCAGACTATCAGAGTTTAGAATTTGAGTCAAAATTACTCTTTTTTTGAGAAGAGAAATGGCAAGGACAAGGAGTGTTGAACTGCCTAGTGCAAGGAGTATCACACTTTTAGAGCCAACTGTACTCCTGATTAGAGATGTTTACTCTCTAACATTTTATTAATGACTTGCTGACATATACAAAAGAAAGGTCTTAACCTGGCTTTTTAAAATAGTCTTGAATGAAAGTTTCTCCTTCTTTTAACTAGTGGTATCCTGGGGGGACTGGATGGGGGCATGGACCCACTAAGTAGCAGGCATCCTACTAGACACACAGATTTCTTAGTTCTCATAACACACTCCCTTTTTTAATGAGAAAAGCAAGGTTATCAGAAATAAAGTACGTTTCTTGCTCAAGCTATGTGATCGTAACTCAGCTTCTTCATCTGGAAAACAGGAAGGGTGTGAGCATCCAATGTGAAACAGCACAAGGATTGTCAATGTCCCACGGGTGTGGGGTACTTGTTTCTGTGGTTGGTGTGTGTAGCGTACTAGGGAGGGCAGTTCTTGCTTCTGGCTGGAAGCATTTCCCACATACCTCATGCAGCCTTGCCTGGCTGGGTCCTGCGACCGCACCTGCTCAGTCACAGTCCTCTGTTCTCTTGGTTCACAGGAAGGAAGGTAGTGCAATAGGATCAATCAGAGTCCTGCACTTGGTTGACTTACAGTCCCCTTTCCACTGTAAGCTGGATGGGTAATCATAATAACCATTATTGTTATACAGGTGAAGTAGTTTCTATGTATGAGGCACTGTTCCAAGCACATTCACATATTAACTCATTTAACCTCAAAGCAAGTTTAGTGCTACATCTATTCACGTTTTAAAGAACAGGAAATGGATGCACAGAAAGGGCTTGAAGAATCTGGGATTGTTAGTAGTGATTTCCTCAGATGCCTGGCGATACTGTGCAGAATGAAGCCAAATAGAGACAAGCTGAGATGAGGTAAGGAGGGAGAGAATAAATGAACCCTACAGCATCCGAGCCCTGCATCCTAGGTTGCCAGCACCTGGTGTTGATATCTTTTCTTTAGTTTCAAGGAATTCCTTCAAGGACCTTCCCAGATATGAGAGCAGAAGCAGTTCCCTTCTGTTTAACTTAGTTTACATTGGCTTTCTGTTACTTGTAGTGAAATAGTCATGATAACTTTTTGATAGTGTGGGTTTTCTCAGGAACATAAATGAGACTCTTATTTGTAGCTAACTAAAGAAATTTTGTTTGTTATTTATTTACATTTATATGTTATAACATAGCTATACTTTAAAAATATATTAGTAAATAAATACATTAGGTTTCAATGAGAGACACAACTAATGATATTTCCATTTGTCCACTTGGTGATAAATAACCATATATCCATTTATTGTCTGAAGCTGACCTCATACACTCACTTGCATCAACACAACTTAAAGCTAAATACCATTAGTAAATCCAGTTGCAATCACAGCACCTTGGGAGGCTGAGGCAGGTGGATCGAGGTCAAGAGATCGAGACCATCCTGTCTAACATGGTGAAACCCTGTCTCTAATAAAAATACAAAAAAAAAATTAGCTGGACATGGTGGCGTGTGCCTGTAGTCCCAGCTACTTGGGAGGCTGAGGCAGGAGAAGCACTTGAACCCAGGAGGCAGAGGTTTCAGGGAGCCGAGATTGTGCCACTGCATTGCAGCCTGGTGACAGAGTGAGACCTTGTCTCAAAAAAAAAAAAAATCCAGTTGTTTTGGGTCAGAATTTATTTAGTCAGGTTATACAAACTGTAGATTACAAAAACCAATCAAGAGAAGAACAGTTTGATCAGAATTTTTAAAAATTATATGCCTGTGGCTTACCACTATTCTACCCATAGAATTTAGAGCTGGAGGGTGCTTCTCTTTATAAACGAGTGCTATAAACTGACTGTTTTTGTCCCCTGCAAATACACATGTTGAAACTTAATCTTTAATGTGATGGTATGGAGGCCTTTGAGAGGTTATTAGGTTGCATAGGCAGCAGCCCTCATGAACGGGACTTGTGTTCTTACAAGAAGAGAAAGAGACTAGAGGAAGTCCCCCTACTCTTTTCTCTTCCCTCATTTTCCTCTCCATCTCCTTCTACCTGCATATGTGAATATAAGAAGACCATTACCTGCAAGCCAGAAGGTGGGCCTCACCAGACACTGAATCTGCAGGTGCCTTGACCTTGGACTTCACAGCCTCTAGAACTGTGAGAGATAAATGTTTGTTGTTTAAGCCACCCAATCTATGATATTCCATCATAGCAGCCCTAACTTCTATTATGAGGAAAGGCCCAAAGAGGTCAAAATGCTCAAGGATCCAGAATTAGTGAGAGAGGGAGTAGAAGATGTTGGCTGTTCTTCCCCTCCCAGCCCCACTCCGTTCTAACTCGTCATCAACAATTTAGTAGTCTATGGTGGGAGCTGGTGCAGGGAAGGCCTCCACAGTACCCCGGCAGTCTTCAGGCAGCTGCCACTGACAGTGACAGTGAGGATCCCCTTCTGTGTCTCCTCCACTGCCCTTCCTTCCATCCGCTTGTTTGGGGACAGTGTTGGTCTGTTAGAAAGCAGCAGACTGCCATTGTGTGTGGGCTCCTTTAGCATGAGCCCTGAGTTTAGACCCCATGCCATGAGTCACAGAGTTTCCTCTAAGGCTGCCCTGCTGCTTCTCAGTCACCCAGTCAGAGGCACCAGAAGCCTTCAGAGACCCTGAGTGTGCATGGACACTTACTGCAAAAATCTGTCAAAGTAAGGAAGTTTCAGGAAAACTAATTAAGTCACTGACAGCATGATTCAGTGAAGGGGGTGGTGGTGGCGGGCCCTATCAAATCCGTGGTGAGTCATTGCCTTAAGCGAGAGTATGAATATGAATGTACAATTACTGAGAGCTATTCATTAGCCTCGGCTCACTCCCCAAAGGTAAAAAACAAAATGTCTTAACACAGTAGACTTACACCCAGGTCCCTCTTGAAGCCTGTAGGAAGAATATTGTCTTAATTTGCTGCTAAACAATTAAGAGCTGCTCCATGTAGAATCTGGAGGTTCACATTGCATGTATTAGAATAGCCCAATTTTGAAAGGTTGAAGAGAGAAATGAGTATTGTCTTCCAAAAAATCTTCCTGGATTTGTAAATATTCTGTAGCACAAGCAAGCCGGTGATCTCTGTTTAAGGAAGAGGTCTATGCAATGGAAGAATTTTATTTAGTATAGATGCATCTCATTTATGCATGGAACATACATTTACAGAGTTGTTTGAGAATTAGATTTTGGTAAACTAAGTTGCATTCAAAATTCACAGACAATGTTTGTTTTCTAATGGGGCCCTGCACGGTACTCTGTGAAGCCACTGACCTATTCTTGTGGAAAAAAAAATAATAATCTTCCTAATTTTTTGATTCATATATTTCAGCTCTCACTGGCTTTATTAAAGCTAATCCTCCAGCGTTATCCTTCAGAATCCCACAATTCTGGAAGGTATGCTGAAATGTCTCAAACTAGAAAGATCCCCTGTTCTCAATGACCGTAAACTTTACTCTTACCACCAAAGACTGGACCTCCCAAGTAAGAAACAAAAGAAAATAAAACAACAATAACTAAAACCAAATAAAATCCACGAGGATGATTAAAATAAATTATTTGATTAACTGAAATATGGACTTTGTAGATAATGTATTCTGTTACCCTCTCTAGCTTCATATCAAAACAATAGGACCCTTCTTTAGGAAAGTGATGGATAGACCAATGTCAATAAGCTATCATCAATTACCACATGCAAATTAGGCATTTGTGGGGAGCTGGCTTCACTTATTTAGGCGATCTGTTTATGACAGTTTAGGCTAGTGATTCTCAACCCTGGCTGCACATGAGAATCACCTGGGGACCTTCTGAATTGCACAGATGCCCGAACCCATCCCAGAATCAGAACTACAGGGGAATGGGGCCCGGGTATTGGCATCCAGAATGTTGTGAAATTTCCCCAGGTTATTCTAGTGTGCAGTCAAGGCTGAGAACCACTGATTCGGAAAATCACCGCTTGAAAACTGGGCTTAAGTAGCATAGCAGCAATGTTGCACCCTCTGAGGTAATATTTCCAAAAAAAGTGGGTTGTGGACTATCCAGGCTGCTTGTTAAAAATACAGGTTGCTGGGGTCCCTTCCCATTCCACTCAGGTATCTGCCCTTTGAACAAGCTCTTAGGTCCTTCATTTGTCCTATAAACATTGGGATGCTACCTTTAGGGCGTTCCATATTGAAGTATTAGTGAACATTTAGAAGATGCTTTTGATAGCACATGGATTTTGCTCATCTCTAAAGAAGCTAGTTACCAAGCTGGTTATGTGAATTGTGGTGAGGTGAGTGACATTTGCTGCTCATTTAATTTCCGTCTTTGGTTTTCTCCTGTGAGAAGCTCCCCTTCTCTCTGTAAGTATCCGTTTCTCCAGATATTTTCTGACCCTCCTGCCCATCAGAACTTATCCATGTGATATCCAAGACATCTGATAGAATGAGCTGATTTAGACTAGTGAAAACTGTCTTGTTCTGTTCATATAACTAAATTTTAACAACTGCTTTCAATGATTTAACCCAAAAACAGAAATGAGTACAATAATGTAGCATAGTGTAGGGAGGTAGTGAGGAGCCCCATCTGACACTTGCAAGACACACCATGTGGGTGCCAACCTCCCCAACTACACATCCTCACGATCTCTCAATTAACTCTTTCACACTGCTGTGAAGTTTCTCAGTTCTTTGTTTTCATTCCCTACAATCTACAATTATGTCAAAAACACAATCTTCTCCAGAAGGGTCAACTCATTGTCAGTTGTTGGGTGAGCAGATGTGTATATGACAATGAAGGTATATTCAAAGGCAACTTGCAGACAAAATAACTCTCAAGTGGATTTGAGAGCAATGAAAATTCATCACAAATACAAAGTGCTCTTTTGTTTAAAAAAATTGTTTTAGTATATAACTTCCTAAATGATTTCTGTAGGATTACTCAGGGTCCGCATAGACTCAGTATTTGCACAGGCTAAAAGAAACCAATATTTTCCTTTCATTTATTTCAGCATTTAATCTATGCTTTTCAAAATATTATTTTCCACAAGAACTGGGCCTTGGGGCTGAGCTAGATTTGGATTTTCTCTGTTTTCTATCCTTATGTTGTAACTACATGAGATTAGCTAATAAATAAAAACTGGAGATCAAAAACCAAATTAAATACTTTCATTTGAGTGAGATGAGAATGGAGGAGTGTAACAGAGCTGATAGTAACAGTTACGAAAGAGACCACATAGCCTAAGGTTCTTAACTTGCCTCTCCTCTGAAATGTGGTTTCCTTGATTCCTGGTCATCCTTGGTATCTGATGAAAAATCTGACTAGAGACAAGACACATGCTTGGAGCTTTCCATTCCTTAGAAAACTGGGATGGGACCTGGCGCGGCGACTCATGCCTGTAATCTCAGCACTTTGGAGAGCCAGGACAGGCTGATCACTTGAGGGCAGGGCTTCAAGATCAGCCTGGTCAACATGGCGAAACCCTGTCTCTACCAAAATACAAAAAAATTAGCCTGGTGTGGTGGTGCACACCTGTAATATCAGCTACACTGGAGGCTGAGGCAGGAGACTCCGTTGAACCTGGGAGGCAGAGGTTGTAATGAGCTGAGATCTCGCCACTAGACTCCAGCCTGGGAGACAGAGCAAGACTCTGTCTAAAACAAACAAACAACTGGAATGAGACTTCTACAGATCATGTGACCAGAATTTAGCCCAATGACGCAACACAATACCAAAGAAAGTTTCTGTTTCTTATATATTGGTCATTAAGTTGTGTCTAATTAGTGGCCAAAGATTTCATGCTGATTTCATCCAGCTCTCTCAGGAAGGTACCATTTTTGTTTGAAAGGGAGTCTACATAATTGATAACTTTGATAACATGACACTTTTCAATTAAGGAAATGAGAAAAGAACAAAAGAACAGACACATAGGTTCTGGCTGTTTCTAATAGTATTATGTTTCCAATGGTGGCATCCATAAGTATTTTGTTCCTTTATGACATAAACCACATTTCTTATCCTAAACCCTTGGGGCCTGATATGGTTTAAAATAATTTTGTTTTCAGATTTTGAAATAGGATAAAATGTATGCACTGTATATTTTATAATATCGACAGCATGATCTGGTTAGCCTTCTTATAATAAAACAATATTTTTATAGCAAAACATATAAATATTCATATTAAATGGGATAAGCAAATACTGTAAATAGTCTCAAGTCTGTTTAGATTGAGTTTTGCTGCCAAATGACTTGTGGCAAAGCAAGAGAATACTTTTAAGAGATTTTTAGATTTGGAATTGCAAACAAGGGATTATGGATTTATATCTGCGTGTTTTCCAAACCATTCAATAATTTATTTGTATTTTCAAATCTTATTAACTTAATTCAGTAATTTGTCCCATCCATTATTTTCCTAAAATATTCTTTTCATGCTTAAAATGTTCCCTGTAATCATTAGACTCATTGATTTGGTCACTATTTTTTGGTGACTTATTACTTTTATTATTGCATGTTATAATAAGCTTTTTAAGGCTCAGTTTCCTCTTTTAGAAAATTTCTGTTGGCATTGTTCCTGGCACTTAAGTGCTTACATCAATCAGTAAGCTTTCTTTGACTGCAAGCAAGAGGCACTGATTCTGACTGAAACAAAAAGGAGTTTACTGTGAGTATATGGAATTAAAAGAATCGTTACAGAACCATGCTTGGAAATAGCAGGGAAAAGAAAAACTTTTAGACTGAGATTAGGGATATTTTATCAGGACTTCTCACCTCCACCTTTCAAAATTCAGAGTCCCCTGCTGAAGATCAAGCCCGAGGCAAATCTGAGGGGCTGGGCAGCTCATGTACCCACCACTTGGCTAGGAGACAGCCTGACACATTGATTGACACTCCCACCACGCCTGAGCAAAGGATAGGGGAAGCATTCTCCCACAGGAAACGGGGTTGTTATTGCAAGAAGAATGCAAATGGACCCTGATGGCAAAACAAACAAACATAACAGAAAGTCCTCCATAGAATTCATGAGATTTTCTGAAGATTAGTCTTAATTCTTGGCTTTTTAGGAATGTGTAGTCTTATATTTTTAGGCCATCCTCATAGAAAACTTACCTCATCGCCACGGGCAGGTTAGTTACATTCCTCTAGACTCTTTTTCAACATTCTGTCTCTTTCTTGAGCATGGAGGCTAGCGATGTTTACCATTTGATTTTACTTTGTTTTAGTACAAGTAATGAGTTATTTGCAAAATGATCTTTTAATAAGGAGCATGTCCTACCAAGGCAACACTGACAGAGGGAATCTTAATGGCGGAAACCACTCTATTAATAAGAAAAGCAAATATTTCACCTGGAATCTACATAAGAAAAACAACGCACATTGCAGGACTCAAAAACCAAGAAAATGAAAAAGGCAACGTATATGGCTTTTCCTCATTTACTGCTGAAAAAAAATTTAAAGAATACTATTACCCTCCTTAAGTCCCACATTTCTTTAAGTGCCTTTTCAAACTGCATACCATTTTTACAGGCGGGTGCTGACGGGTGCACACAATCAGCTCAAATCGTTGATAACACACATTTCTTACCTGATACTCATACTCTGTGAATGGCAATAGTTCGGAATCCATAAAAGAGGTTGAGCTTCCATTATAGATTAGTACTGGATTGGATTTTCCAGGCTGAGTTGCTATTTGTCTTCTGTATAATTCGTAATACAAAACTTTTCCATTTGGCTGAAGCGGTCCTGTCCACAAAAGGGAAATGGTGGGCTGGAATCCTCCTGGAGCCATTTGTACCTCCAGATGTGGAGGGGGTTGCATCAGAGGCGCAATCTCAGGGGTCTGTATGAATGTCCAGTCACTTGAGGCACATCCCAGTGTGGTGCACGCTTGAATTCGTATTTCATACCTTCAGGACATAAAGCAGAAATTAGTGATTATCAGCAAAATAGATATTCATGGGAAGAGTCCTTAAAACACTAAGCCTTAAAAAAAAAAAGCTTACATATATTCTTATTTATAGCTAACTCTTAAGAATAACAAAGTTATATTTACATGGATATTTTTGAACAATTAAAATCCTCCTGACTTTCTAAAGTTCCTTATCTCTTTGAAACGGGTGAGCACAATTCTTCTCCTAAACAAAGATGTATGGAATAAATAATTCTCAAGATTCTTTCCGACATGAAAATTCTGGTACTCCGCAGAATGACCTAACATAGCACTGAAGAATGCAGACCTTGGGAAGTTATAAACCAGTTCTCAGCAGTCCTGGACTCCTACCTTTGCAACTAGGGCTAAATGATCCTCCAGGAGTGTGTCCAGGTCATGAAAGAACATCACGGAATGAAGGTCTCAGTGGTAATCAATCCCCTCACCTGATACCTAACATCTTAAAACAGGCTCCCTTACATGACACGAAGACCTTGTGGGGCCAAAGTTAACTCAACTACACACCAGATTATAAATCATGAAGACACCTTATCCAGTTAAACTCAACTAATCAATTATGTTTTGCCTCATAGCTGGTCTCTGCTACTTGAAAAGGTCTATTAACATAGCAGGGACCTTTCTTTCTGACAAAATGAATTTTTGTGAGTATTTAGTGCCTATGGTGGCAAATGAGCACTTTTTTCTCTATTCCCAAGCACCACTGATTTTATGAAACCTTCAATTTTCCCTCAAGTGCTGAACTACCTTCTTTTTCCCTTTAGAACTTTTGGTTCTAGCCTTTTTTTTTGAGATGGAGTCTCGCTCTGTCGCCAGGCTGGAGTGCAGTGGCACAGTCTTGGCTCACTGCAATCTCCGACTCCTGGGTTCAAACAATTCTCCTGCCTCAGCTTCCCGAGTAGCTGGGACTACAGGTGTGCACCACCACATCCAGCTAATTTTTGTATTTTTAGTAGATACGGGGTTTCACCATGTTGGCTAGGATGGTCTCGATCTCTTGACCTTGTGATCCTCCCAAAGTTCTGGGATTACAGGCATGAGCCACCACACCTGGCCAGTGCTTTCTTTTCTTTTCTTTTTTTTGAGATGGAGTTTTCCTCTTGTTGCCCAGTCTGGGGTGCAATGGCATGATCTTGGCTCATGGCAACCTCCGCCTCCTAGGTTCATGTGATTCTCCTGCCTCAGCCTCCAGAGTATCTGGGATTACAGGCATGTGCCACCATGCCCAGCTAATTTTGTATTTTTAGTAGAGATGGAGTTTCTCCATGTTGGTCAGGCTGGTCTCGAACTCCCAACCTCAGGTGATCTGCTCACCTTGATTACAGGCACGAGCCATTGTTCCTGGCTCAGTGCTTTCTTAATTATACCTTTTTTCCCTTTGTGACTTATTTTATTCCCACTTTCTTCTCCTCTTCCTCCCCTGGTTCTCCTCTCATGTCTATATCCACCATGACAGGGCTACCACTTGATTGGTGATCAAATCCATAGCTGTGTATGGCAGATCTGACTTCTAAGCAATTCTGTGAAGTCAATTTTGATTCCCCACATAGAGATTATTCATTATCGGCATTATCTGTGGTAGCTTTTAAATTCTGGGTTGGATTCCTCTGCTCCTCAGGACATTCCCAAGCTACTTCTTACTGATCAGCTAGGAGGGCTGAAAGGAGGGCACACAGATTTGCAATATTCGGTGAACATTAATCCACAAAGACAAAAATCCCACATGAACTCCAACTTCATAGGGAAGTGATACTCTGTTTGTCAATGTCACTTACAGATTCAGTTAGAGAAAATAATGAAGAGATCTCTCATATTCTTAAATATCACTGCAATTTATCAGATAAATCAAACTTTTTTTCCAGCCAGGAGAAAAGCATTCCTCTCATTCCTGGATAAACTGTTTCTTCTTTAGAAGATTTTTTGATTAAGAGTTTCAAGGGGGAGCAAATGGATATGATTTTTGAAAGCTGGAGGTGCAGAAAAGCAAAGAGGAAGCCAGTCTAGAATATACAGCTCTGCAGCTATGGCGGGCCTGTTTTATGTCCTGAATCAGTGTAAGGTAATATAAAAGCCAGCTCACATAGCATGTGGATTAGCTGTGGAGGATACCTGAGGAAGTTTTAATTACTGTTTAATATTTAATATGACCCTAAATAATTGTCATGAGTAGATGCATAAGACCATGAATGTTTCATTTAAACAGCACTATATATCAGAGATAATTATAGGAGGATCTAATCTACATATCACTAGATTACGATAATAGCTAAATTTTACCTATGGTAGTCGGAAATCAACACTCTTTCAGCCTTTAAATTTTTTAAGTGATTCTGTTCATTTTACTAAATTTTAAGCATAAAATGTCTTTTATTACCCTTCTCTCTGGGGATGTAAGTTAGTTAAAATGTGATGGGGAACAATGCCAAACAATTTTCTTTAAGCTATGGGGAAGATTCTTTTGTGTGGAGAAAACACACTTCCATGCATGTCACAGAGCCCAGATGAAAACGGAAATAGGAAAACAGGAGCTAGCAAAGTGGCATTGTCTTGAGAAACCTAAGAAAATAGAGTCAGGGAAGCCTTATTATTCCTGGAAGAAGTGCTGGATTTGATAAGAAGGCTCTTCACAAAACAAACTTCGTTTTAAACAAATTTAAACAAATTTTTGTTTTAGTCTAACTCTGAATGGTCATAGTGCTCATTGATTGGCACTTTTTTTTTTTTTTTTTTGAGACAAAGTCTAGCTCTTGTTGCCCAGGCTGGAGTGCAGAGGCGCAATCTCAGCTCACTGCAACCTCCACCTCTGGGATTCAAGTGATTCTCCTGCCTCAGCCTCCCGAGTATCTGGGATTACAGGTGCCTGCCACCATGCCTGGTTACTTTTTGTATTTTTAGTAGAGACAGGGTTTCACCGTTGGCTAGGCTGGTCTGGAAATCCTGACCTCAGGAGATCCACCCACCTTGGCTTCCCAAAGTGCTGGGATTATAGGCATGAACACCTGGCTGATTGACACTTTTTAACCTTAAAATAATACATAATTTTCTCACACTCTGGTCAGATGACCCTACTGGAGCTGTCAAAACTGTCCAGGGGTCTGCATATTTCCAGGGGGATTAGCCTCATCTCTGTCCTACTTATTTCAGACATGAGGATGCATTGGAAACCTTTCTGAAAAACTGACTCTCAAAATATCACCTGCAAGAATTCTGCTCTCTGGAGGTTATGCAAATAAGCTTTGTTTTCATGAGGATGTGCTTTGTCTACTACGCATGTTTAGGTGGCGGGAGTTGGGGACACCATGCTTCCCATTTTTAGAGTCTTCATTAGAACTGACCAAAGGCTCAGGCAATAGAAAGGTCAGTGGCTCACTCTCAGAAAACTGAGACATGGCTACTTACCTGTGAAATGCCTTCAGCTGGTTTACTGTGTATGACTGCGTACCAAAAGAATTATGAGTTGTGTTTATGTGTATGATTTGAGTTTCTCTTTCAAATGGTTCGCGGATGAAGAGGGTATAGTTGATGATATCGCCATTTGTTCTCACTGGAGGGTCCCAATTCACTAAGATCTCCTGAGGGCCCCTGGCTTGCAATTTTGGAGGTTCCATCCCTGAGGGTGCTGAGGGGCTGGTTCGATCTTTTACAAGAGGACTTAAAATTCCCCCTTGGCTGTTGTTGGCAGTCACCGTGTAGCTATACTCCACACCTGGGGTGAGAGTAAAATCGTGATAGCGAGTTTCCAAGCCTGTATACACAATGTTCCCATCCCTTCTAAGTTCATAACTTCTGATCTGGCCATTTGGGTTTCTTGGAGGTTTCCACGTGATTTCTATTGATTCTGAGCCTGTGACTTGCAGTGTTGGAGAGTCCATGTTCTCTGGCGGGGCCTCCGTTGTCCAGGCAGATTTGGACACACTAGCAGTGCAACCTCCATTCGTGCAGGCTACAAGGGAGAAGTTATACTGAGTGTAAGGCTGCAGGTGGGAAACCAGCAGGCACAGGCCCTGGCCAGCAAGGGACTCCTTATTACCGTATATAACTAAATATTTAGTGATCTTTCCATTTTGTATTGTGGGTGGTGACCAACACACATTTATCTGAGTGGCACTGACGGCCCAAAGATCTGGAGGGCTGACTCCTGATGGAGCAGCCTCCAGAGTTGTGATGCTGATGGGTTTGCTGGTGGAGCAGCCTCCACCTGTGCAGGCTTGGAGTGCATAGCTATAGGTGGAAAAAGGAAGAAGCTCTTCGTCAGTGTAATTGAAAGTCACAGCATCAAAGCTGAAAGGATAGAGCATTTCATTCCTTTGAAGCCTATAGGACTGGATAATACCATTAGACTGTTCTGGTGGGATCCAGGAAATCAGCAGCTTATGGGGATTCATAGACACATAGGATATCTCAGGTGGAGAGAGACCTTCTGGAGGTGCTTGCAATGTCCTCACTGCATTCCAAGAACTATAGGTATGCCCGGCTGAATTCCAAGCATTGATTTTATATTCACACTGCGTCCATGGCTGCAAACCTGTGTCATTATACATAAATGTATTCCTTTCAGTGTTATATTCTGTGAAAACAATTTTCTCTTCGGCCTGGATTGTCTGATTTCCCCACGCTTTTTCTTCAAAGCATCTGCGAATCACTTCATAGCGAATTATTTTTCCATTTCGGTTAACAGGCTCAGACCAGCTCAGCTCAACACTGGTGGACTTCACAGACTGGACAGTAGGAGCCAACTGAGAGTCTGGGGGGGCTTCATCCGTCCACAGAGGCTGGGGTGCTGAGTGTGCACAGCCTGCTCTGGTGCAGGCCTCCAGGGTCAGCGTGTAGAGAGTGAAAGGGTCCAGGCGGCGGAAGAGAAACTGACGATTTAAACCAGCGTACTCCAGGAGCCCGTCACTGAAGATGTGGTATGTCTACAGAAGGAACAGAAGCAAAAGGGATAACTTGCAGCATGTGATTTCTTTGTGTCGTTGTTTAGCCCGTTTTTAACCTTTACCCTCTTATTCCTTATTTTGATGACCCTAATTTAGAAGTATTCTGATATTAATTGGGGAAGTGTGATCTTTTCCAGTTAATATAAGGCCCACAGAGAGATAAACAACGTTTTTCTTTGCCGTTGTTTTCCCCCAAAGCAAAGGGTCATTGAACCTGATATTTTGACTTAAATGGTACTCAGATTTCTCCTACTTGCACTTTTTTTTTTTAACAAGTAGAGAATAGCATTCAAATCTCCTTTTTTATAGATACGAGCTGCTTCTGATCTCACACAGACTAGAGGAAGTAGGGTCTACCTTCCATACCATTTGCTGGGAAATAGAATTACAATACTTAATCATTTGTTCTTACAGAGTGCCAGGGCTAAAAGTGTGTGTGAGTGTGAGTGTGTGTGTGTGTATGTGTGTGTGTTTAGGCACACAGACACCTATATTTTATATACAAGTACAAATATCCATACATATATATGCACGTACATACATACATATATATAAACCTTTACAACTAGGAGTTAGAAAATAAAACACTCTGTTTTCTCTTGCAGGCCATGGAAGAATTGATTGCTCCTTTGTGGGCATAGTACTCTTTTGTTCTGGGAAAAAACATCTGAGCGCTTATTATACTGTACAAATGTACAGCAAGTTTTCAACCCTGTATTATACATTTTTTTTGAAAAATGGGAAGTAACTTAATCTGAATGCAGGTGTTTCTGACTAGTGATTTCCCACCCTTTTCCTGCTTCAACGAACCTGAGAGAGATGCCACATTCCTACCGATGACTCCCTATCACGGTGACTCTCAAGAGGGGACAGGGCACATTGAAACATTCCCAGGAGTGGTTCCTGGGAAAGCTTAATTTAGACTGAACTGTTAATATGCTTCACTTTCTTTCTAGGATTACACAGCCTAGACTTTTGATAATCTCTTTATGTTGGAATATTATATGTTGGTGTGATTTTTCTTGTTGAGGATTCACGGCAAGACCATCCCCATGAGGAAAGGGGACTGCGTATCTTCTGAAGGGAGCTTAGGTTCCATCATTAGCTTGTAGCCTCTGTGACTCCTCAGCACCTCTTGATGCCCCAATAGTCACCTAGCAAATCTCTGACTGGTGTAAAATGTAGCTTTCCCTCTATACCCAAGCTCTGAAATGGTTTTGTAGAAAAACACCCAAACATTTTTACTGGTCTCATTTTAAACTTCTAACCATACATTTAAAATAGGCGATTACCAATTCGTAATCCTATTTTATTCCATCATGCGGTTCCTCTCTCATTTTCCCAGGTGATTCTTTCATATTTCCTCCTTTCCTCAACCACCAATACCCTCTTCTCTCTCTCAGCATTGGTTGTTGACATAACCACATATTCCACGAAAATAGAAGCAGTTAGAGAAGCATGCTTCCATGTTATATTCTGACCGCTGTATCCCTGTGAATCCAGACTTACATGATTTGCCTTTCCTTTTTTGCTATGAATGAAATATCTCTGTCCTTATTAAAGGCCACCCGAGTGCTGTATCCCATCCCTTCTTCCTTCCCAACGACTTCGCTACTACCATTATTCTCATATTCTCCTACGTCACTAGTTTATTTCTCTCTACCAGTTATTTCCATTCATGTTTACATGTACTCTAGTCTTTTCTCAATGATTTTAAATAAAACTTTCCTGTGCCACAGTCTCCATCTATTGCACCATTTCTCTGCTTTTCTTCTCATCTAAACGGCTTTAATGAGTTGCTGTCTTCCTTTCCTCCCTTGCCATTCTCTCCTCAACCAGCCATGCCAACCAGGCTTCCCCTGCTACTGCTCACTCTGCTTGTCGAGGTTACAGTGACCTCCCACTCCTACACTCAGGGTGGCTCCTCTGCCCTCACTTTGTGCACTCGGCAGCATTTTGGCGTATTTTCTCTTCATTTTGGGGACACTCCGCTCAGTACTTTTCCTTCTAGCCTAGTTCCCTCTTATCAGTCTTTGCTGGCTCTCTTTCCTCCTCTTGATCCCCACATTTATGCCTCAGGGCTTGATCCCAGACCCTCAACAGGCTGAGTTACATTCTCTCCATAGCTGATCTCCTCTGGCACCATGGGTTTAAATAACATCCACCTGCTAATGGAGGTTCGAAAGGTATTCCGATCATCGATCTCAGTGAGCTCTCTCAGGAGTTTTAGACTTGCACCTCACACTATCGACTTGCCCCCTCAAACTTGTTCATCTTCCAGTCTCCCCTTCCTCATCAATAGCCTAAAGCCTAAACCCGAAAGTCATCCTGAAGTGCTCCTTCTCCTTCACGTCTCTCATTCAGCTCATTAACACATTTTGTCATCTCCATCTTCTGAATGTGTCTTCAATTCACCCGTAGTTCATGACTCACAACTGCTACTCTAATTTGAGCCACGATCTACCAAGGTAAAATCAATACTCTACTTTGACATCTATAGTTCTCAAACTCTATTGGTCCTTATGTAGTCCATTTTCCACAGAGTAGCCAGATTGATTTTTAAAAACATAAATTGGATCATGATGTTTCTTTGCTTAAAGCCTTTAGTAATGTTTCATTGCACTTGGAACAAATTCTAAACTCTTTACCACAGCCTACAAGGTTAGGCACAATCTGTCTCCTGCCAGTCCCTCCAACCTCTTCTAGTGCCATCTTTCTTTTCCCCAAATGCTTCATACACGCTAGCTTTCTTTTCTTTTCTTGAACACACCAAGTTCATTCCTGGCTTCAGGCCTTGCATTTGCTGTCCATTTTGTCTGGAACATTTTGCCCCCGTATCTTCACATGACTTACTCTGTCTTGTCATTCAGGACTCAGCTCAAACGTCAACTTGATTCAAATGATATTCCATTCTAAAATAGCCTGAGCAGGCATAATTACATTATTCTATTTAATTTTCTTTACCGTATTCATCGCTCTCTGTAACTCCCTTGCTTATTTATTTACTAGCTTATTGTTTTTCTGTACCCTCACCGTTCATATACTCTGCCACATTTACACACACACACACACACACACACACACACACACACACGCACAGTTTGTAACATAAGGGATCTTGACTGTCTTGTTCACTGTTGAATAAGTATATGGCACTTAGTAGAAGCATTTCACCAAATATCAAGCAAATATTTGGTAAAACGCAAAATAAAGATCCAAAGAGTCAATATTCTTATTGACAATCATGCCAGAAAGAAGCAGATGCTGTCATGGGAAACAAATACCCACAAGAAGACGTGGTTTGAGGGAAGGAGCTTTCTTCTCTGGTGGGGACCTTGGAGCCGTAATTTAGATTTTAAGGCCATGAATCCTAAGGCTCAAGCCTCTTGCCCTAGGGGGCAGAATTCTGGCTTCTGTCCACATGCAGGCAGGCTGGTGGGAAGCAGCGTGCTACTGCAACTTGCAGCAGGCCTTGGAGCTAGGCAGAGAGGCAGCCCACAGAGAGGCCTGCAGGATGGACCAGGGCCTGTGAGCTCTAGTTACAGCTCTCAGTTATTGCTGCACGTAATTTCCTGCTGTCATCCCTGTCTTAGGGTTTTCAGGGAGGCTTTATTAAAAGTAACAGCTTAGCCTCAACCCTGTGATGTGGAATTAATGTGGGAGTCTTTGCCTCCTGGAGAAGCAGTAGCAAAGAAAAGGGTACAGCGGCAAAGAAAAGGTAGTCCCAGCCTGCAGAAAGTTGATGAGGGCCTAAGGGATGGGCCAGGGCCAGGAGAGGCTAGAGGTTAAGGCAGTAGCATGAACTGACAGGTATGTCTGCCACCATCGTTTGGGAGGAACACAGAGAGGTAGATAAGGGCTGTGGCTGAAGGTTCAGAGCATCAAAACGCAGGCTATTCATGAAAATACCATCTCCCCTGTACTCACGGGCTGGTTGAGCTTGAGATATGTATATGACATTTATAAGACTGTTTCTCATGGCTACGTACAGAAGTTGGGAAGTTAGCAGACACCTGTGGCTTGCTTGGTAAGCTCTGTTTAAAGCATAAATTAGGGAAGTCTTAAGCAAATAACTGAGAAGGGTAATTCAGGAGGCAGTTAAGAACACAGTCATTTAGAGTTCAGTTCTGATGTGAGTTCCTGGCTCCAAATCCCAACTCCATTACTTACAGTGTAGGCCTGCATATGCCTCATGAGGTTTAGTGGTACCCACCTAGTAGGGTTGATGTGAGAATTAAATGAGATAATCCATGGAGAGCATTTAGCCCGGTGTTGGGTTCACAGGAAGCATCACACATCTGAGCTAGTTTTCTCTGATCTATGATTAAATGCCTGGAGGAGCCATCAAGGAGAATTAAACAGGCTGCGAAGGGAGTTTTCCCACAGTGATGGGATGGCATGTAAGGGCTCATCTATTTATCTGGAGAACACCAAACATAATTTCTTATGCAGGGTAGACATTACCTTAATCACACCATTGGTTCTCATAGGCTCTGACCACTGTAGTAGCAATGCCCGGCCATTCTCTTTCTGTTCTATGATAAAGTTTCTCAGTCCACTTGGGGAAGATTCTAAGGTTTGAATCGGAGTCCAGGGGCTTAAAATTTCTCCTGCACGGTTTGCAGCCACAACACCAACGTGATATGTTGTGAATGGTTCTAAGCCGAACAGGTGGGCTTGATGGCTTGTTCCCTGTAAGAAAGTTAACAGGTTAAACATTTTTTTTTCTTTTAGAAACTGACAGTATCACTGGAAGGTAATTCTCCGAACCTCATGGCCAAAGCACAAGGCAACAGCAGTGAAACACCATAGCAGAGCCTTGAACTATCAGTAAGAAGACAATGCATTTTTTCTTGTTCTTATTGATACCCTGAATATATTATCCAATGTTGTAAGATTTTAGATGCTCAGAAAGTTTATCAGATAGTATTCTGGACTTTTTCAAGCTTGCAACCCAAAGGGTGTGAGATATATATGAAACCTATGATGCTTCACATCAGTGCTGCATCCAGCTCAAAATGGAAATCAGTGGTACCGAGTTGCATGTCGGACAGGGATAATTGCCTGCCAGGTTAACATTAAGGGGTTGGAGATTTAACCTGAACACTCCAAATCCCCAACACTATCTGATTATATAAGACTCCCCATCTTCCCAGTCTCCTTCCCTCATTCTTTCAGAGTGTGTATATATCTCAAAAATTCAATAAAACAAATCAACACAAGAAAACGGTAACAAGCCAATTCAACTATAGGTGTACAAATACCCTTAGAGAGGTCTACTATTCATATAGATACAAAAATACTTTATTATTAAAAGCACCATAAACAAAACTATGAAACCTACCAAAAGTAATTGTTAGCTAGGCTTAGAGAATTTGGTCTTTGCTGAATTAAAAGAAAAGAAAAAAGAGATAGCCGAATTAGGATTTTTTGTTTGTTTGTTTCTCTGCTTAGAGAGCAACATTTAACATATTTGGCATGACTAAACTGGAGCTAAGAATCCTAATGTTTCTAAAGGCCCTGGGGTGCTCTTTCCACATCTGGACTAAAAGAATGTTCTTTTTAAAGTACAAATTATGTCTGCAAGTAGGGTAGTAATATGTGCATAGGTAAAAACACACACACTCACACTCACGCACGCACGCACACACACACACACACACACACGATTAGCATTTTCTGTTATGTACCATACCCAATGGATGTAAGAAATATGATAAAATTTTGACTGGGTTAGTAGGATATTTACAATCAATGATCTGCTTTGGTTTATTAGATGTTTGAATGTGATAGATGGTTTTCAATCATCTTATTTTCTTGGTGAGCAAGGGAGGAGGAATGTGAAGTGGGGTAGTGGAAGTTTTTTTTTGAAAGTAAGTACCCAAGAACATCAGATAAAGTTATGTATAAGGAAGTCCTCCTTAATTTGGGGATATCCAAATATCATTTTGGATAAAATCTAAAACAAGATGACAAAATGAAACAGAACTGTTTTCCAAACAAACTGGTTAGACAAAAACAAAACAATGTAGAAATAGTTTTTGGTTCTGTTTTCTGACATTATTGGCTATACATTTTAACTGTGTTAATATTTCTTGTTATGTGTTAAACATAGGCAGAGAAAATACAATTTCCTTTACACATCAAAAACTTGTAAAGTCAATTTTCCTATTTCAATAAGTCCCATTATGATATTACATGCTAACCTCTTGAAATCTTTTAATATTTAAACATTTGCTGAGCAACCAGACTCTGAAACAAATTTTACAGAAATACTAATTTCTCTTTTTTAAAATATTAAAAGTTAGACCATAAATATTTAAAAAGTTATTTCTCCACAACATTGGATTGGCCTTTTAGATAAATATAGCACAGAACTAGAATGACCATAATGAATATTAAATCTGAAGATGCTACAAGTCCCGATTACAGACATTCTTTTCTGATAAATGATTCCTTTTCTGTGGAAATAGGGCAAACATGGGCAAGATTAATAATGCAAAAAAGAATAATTCTTTGTTCAGAATATTCAGTAATAGATGCCAAAAAACCATACGCTCCAAAGCAAATAGTAATCACCTCTAACAGATTATATATAAAAAAGGTGGGCTGCTGGGGGACATTTTTTCATAAGCTTTTGTCATAAGAAACATGAAAAGCATGTGGGCTATAAAGCAAAAACATATGTATATTGTCAATAGCTGCACCTGCTCAATTATAGTTTATTTCAGAGCTGAGAATTTCATTCAGCCCCTAGATGGCAATACTATCAAACACTTTTGGTAACACGAGTACTTAATGATTAACAACCGGCATTCAGTCATCCAACACACTCCAGGCAACCATTAAAAAAATAACAAAACTGATTTCATTATAGATTCTTTTAATAAACATTTATGGCTCAGATCCTTGAAAGCAGAAGTATTCAGAATGCCCTGGCTTCAAAACCTCCACCAGCTAATATAGAAATATGGCCTGCAGCTCGCAAGTTGAAGTTCGTGCATGCCTGGCACAGGAAATGTTTAGGGATATACTCCTACAAAGGGTGATTACAACAGTTCTTTTGCTTAACCTGGTCTACATGTATCCTAAAAAAAGAGAGAAATAATTGCATGTTGGAATTTAAAAGAGAATTTTTGTGTCATGAAATTATACTGAGGACAAGTTCTCACATTACATTAATTTGTTATTAATTAATTTTTATTGGCTCTTTTGCTTAGGCTGGAGTGTAGTGGCATGATCATGGCTTGCTGTAGCCTTGAACTTCTGGGCTGAAGTGATTCTCCTGCCTCAGCTTCCTGAGTAGCCGGGACTACAGGCATGTACCACCATGAGTGGCTAATTAGAAAAGGGTTTCTTTTCGTTTGTTCTTTTTTTTTTTTTTTTTTTTCTTCTAGAGATTGGGTGTCACTATGTTGCCCAAGCTGGTCTCCAACTCTCTAGCTCAGGCAATGCTTTTACCTTGGCTACTCAAAAGTGCTGGGTTTACAGGTGTGAGCCACTGGATCTGGCTAATTTGTTATTCCTGAAGAGTTACGTATGTACACATGCACACACACACACACACCCCACATATAGACTCCTTAAATAGATCTTATTAATAGCCATAGTTTTTGTCAATGTTTAGTAAAAGCTGTATTAAAAAATGAAGAAAACATAAAAATGGCAAGACAATCCTTACCAATTTATTCTTGCACATTTTAGGAAATAATTTATATTATTCTCTCTGGAATGAATTTCCAATACCAAAGTTCACTATTTTAGAATCCTGCTGCAGAATTTCAATGCAGTTTACTCTGTGGATTGGGTTGTCTCTCATTTACTTCCTCAGTTACTTGTTATTTTTTCTTAAATTCAGGATATTTGCTTGAGCACTGTGGATCTTAGATGTTTTGGGTTCAATTCCTTCCTTTGGAGATGTAGCATTCTGTCCCACTGACTAGGAAAAGTCATCATTGAAAACGATTTTCCTTCCTTTCACTCCTCTGCCTCACCCTTCTTCCTTCCCTTCCTTTCTCTTTCCTCTTATTCACCCTTTCCTTCTTCCCTCACTCCTTTTCCTCTATGGAGATTATCTTAATTCAATACTCTTACTTCTTCCCCTTCATTGCCATTATTTTGCTCTTTCCTTCCCACTCCTCCTAATGATTTTTTTAACTACATTTTTTGTTATCCCTGACTTCTGGGCTGCCACCTTGCCCTTGTTTCCATTTTGTCTCTGTTCATTCTATGTCCACGCCCATATTGTACATAATTATGCAAGCATATCAGCTACTTTTGTTAGGCAGCAGAGGAAGAGAATGACTCAACAAAGAAAGACAGGAAGAACTATTTTACTAGGAATAATCCATTCTTTGCAATCTAACATCTTCAACGGGATTCAGCCTCTTTTTTCACCTGTAACTTATATGCATGAAGGTCAGAGTTTGGATACAAATCAGTGCCTCATTTTATGAGACATAAAGACAAGACTCTCTGGAACACTCTGCCAGTTGAGGTTCTGCTGGCAATTTGAACTATATTTTAACCTCTTGACTCAGCTCCTGGGGACATACGAAACTACTTGGAGTCTTCAGCAGTCTGACAATTTTACACCATCTCCTCTGATTATTTTTGATGACTTGAAGTGCCCCAAAGGTGGCCATGGGGTCAATAGGTTTATGTAGGTTGAAAATGATCAAAAATTACCATTGATCTGTAGCTGTCAATAAAAGGCTGCGTGGGGATACTCCCTGCACAAATGTTTAAACTGCATAAAGCTTCCCAACTTAGTCATCTTTGAGTCTATTGATCTGATGATCCAGCAGTTTCCAGAGCTTTCCCTCTGGTCTTTGTGGTGCATTTTCACTAAGCTCACTTACTGTAGCCCTTAGGAATCTTTTTACCCTGCTCCCAGTAATGAACCAAAACAGTGATGTATAGGCACTGCTGTATTCATCAACAGAGTATTATGTGTGCGTATTACATTTTGGAAAGGGTTAATCTTCCTGGTCACCATCACGTTCATTCTAAGCCAGTGGGATTTCTTCTGCCTTTGTCTTTCATTTATGATTCTCCCTTATTCTGGGTTCCTTATCCTGAAATAGATGGGTTTTGGCTTCTGCATCCTGACCAAGTGACAGGGTTCCCTTGCCTCCTTAGTTATCATGAATACCAAGAACAGGAGAGTAAGTCACATCCAAAATTCACCTTTTTGCACAAAGAGAACTTCAGAGGAATTTAGATTTAAGTATATTAACCTCTGTATTCTTAAGTTGAACTGCCCAGATATTTTATCATAAATTATATTTTATCTTAATGATAGAGGAATGATTGTAGCTGAGACCTAGAGTTTCTGATTTAGATACAAATAAAATGTGAGAAGCAGTTCGAGCTCCTGTCAACTGTTATCTAAAAGCCATGACTCTGGAGAGAGTACACCCAGGCAATTGGATGACTTTTGTACATTGTAATGCTGACAAATCAACACAAAATATGTTTCTAGATTTCTGAAAGCCAGATAATTTGAGGCATTCTGCAGGACTCTTCTTCCTTTCATTTATAAAGTTAACCTTTGAGTTCCCCCGAAGTTGATCAATATATTTATATCTAATACTATTTTGCAAAATTCAAATCAGTCTTTTTTTCTTTCTTTTTTTGAGACAGAGGTTCACTCTTGTCCAGGCTGGAGTGCAATGGTGCCATCTCGGCTCACTGCAACCTCTGCCTCCTGGGTTCAAGTGATTCTCGTGCCTCAGTCTCCCGAGTAGCTGAGATTACAGATGCCCACCACCATGCCCAGCTAATTTTTGTATTGTTAGTAGAGATGGGGTTTCACCATGTTAGCCAGACTGGTCTCGAACTTCTGACTTCAGGTGATCCACCCATTGCAGCCTCCCAAAGTTCTGGGATTTTAGGCATGAGCCACCGTGCCTGGCTGTCAAATTAGTCTTCATACAGAGATTTTTTTTTTTTTTTTTTACCACCCATTAGGCAAATATCAAACTTGAATACTTATCCATGATTCACTAGGCATGAGACTACCGAGCCTGCAAAATATAAACACTGTCAAAACATTTTCATGGATTTCACATGCATGCTTCCTTTACCAGTGCCATCTTCACCCGAATATATCTAAGCTGATGGGACAAAGAAGAGATTTATTTTGATAGCACACACATACATGTAGAGTTGCTCTGGAATCAAAGATCAACTCACAATGCAAAAAAGGTAGAACAAAATACCCTTTAGGGCCATGGTCTATTGTTTAGTGTTCAAGAAGAGTGTGTATGTGCTAGGCAGCATCACTAAGTATTATGACACAGCTGTCAAAATGCTCAGTGCAAACATTCAGCATTGTTTCTCAGCAGCTGGTTTACTTCTTTAAACATTTTTGAGCATCGTTTATGCAAAAGACTCTATAAAGTTGCAATGGGAGACACAAGATGGGTAATGCAGACTCTTGACTCTGAGGAACTTATAATCTAACAGAGAAAACCAATAATGTATATAGATAGACACAATTCAGTGTGGCAGTGCTATAGTAAGTGCCAGAGAAATACTGAGAAGAAATTTATAATTCAGAAGAAAGGGGGTGAGGACTTGGGGAAGGCTTCATTGAGATGTGGCATTTGATCCAGGCCAGGAAAGATGCAGAATTTGAGTAGAAGAAAACAGATGAGGGATTAGAAGAAAACAGAATAAAGTTCAGGAGATACCTGGGTGGCAGTTCAACGTGGCGGAAGTGTGGTGGTTGCAGGGGAATAGTGGGGATTGTGGCTGGAAAGGGGATTGTGGTAAGACTGAAGAGGGCTGTGAATATCACATTCACAGCCTAAAGTCTTTGAATGGCATTTGTTAGGAAACAATAGGTAACATTAGGAAAAAAAAAATTAAGAACTAATTATATGTGAAGAGCTCTACAATGCAATTTGAAGGAATAATGGAAGAACTTTTAAATTTCACCCTATTGTGGTGTAGATCGTGGTCAGTGACTAATGAAATAATAAATCTGCCAGGAATTAATTAATTAATTCCCTTAATTATTATTCAGCCAATAAGTATAGATTGCCATTTGCACAAGGTAATAGGAGAGTATTTTCTTAGAAAAAGGATTTAAAATTTCTTTATGGAATGTTCACTCTATTTCAAAATGTGTAATTATTCTTTAGACACGAGGATTTTTCTTTTGATTTCAACTGAGGTGGGACTATAATAACTGAATGGCATTAAAACCAGTTTTACTATTTTCTGTCCTAACCCGCTATCAGAACCACGCATTTCTGAATTGTGTTTTTTCCTGATACTGGGGACTGGTTTGAGTGGCTCCCTCTACACTTTTGCCCCAGCCCCTTGTACATATCAAACAGTAAAGAGGCAGCTGGAAATGTTAAGGATACTATTGACGACTGGGTAACAATGAGGCCAACTCAAACGTACACATAAGTGTTAAAGCATTCGTAGCTGTAGGTTCTAGCTAGTGCTGTAGGCTAATGGATTAGTCAGGGGCCAATTGTTCTAACAATTGTAAATTTCAAACTTAATGTGTTCAGCTTGCAGGATCCACATATTAACACTGGGAACACTTTAATGCTTTTACTCCAACAACTCTCTACACTCTGAAAAGAAGAATGATATGTGAAAAGGGAGAAGGTTTTTTATTTCTCTCTCTTTAGAATACATCATTTATTTTGCAATGGAGGGGTCAATTCAAAAGAAGACTCAATTCACAGACATTTTCTTTATAGACAAATTGGCTACATCAATTTAACCTATAGCTTTATAGCAAAAGCTAGAGTTCTTGCAAAATGAACAGTGATGCTTCCGTTATCATAAAAACACTGGGGGAAAATGGTTTTGAAATGCCTCATTTTTCAAAGAAGAAGAGGGAAAAAAATTAAATTTATGATAATTAAATTTTAAAGTGGCAAATCAGTCACACTAAATATTAAAAAGCAGCACTTCTGATCTATCAAAATTAAACATGTGCATACCCTGTGACCCAGTGATTTCACTCTGATAATCTATTCCATAAAAATACTAGCAAAATTGTACTAAAACTCATATAAAAATTTTCATTTTGGCCATAGCTTTGTATTTATTTAAACCTTGATTAAACACATATGTACTGAGAGCGTCTTTTATACGAGGCATGCTCCTAATCTCTGAGGATACAGGAGAAAGCAAGGGAGGCAAGATCATTACCATCCTAAGTTTTACATTATAACGAGGACAAATGAGCATTATATAAACAGAGAGCAAGAGAAAGAGAGAGAGAGAGACAGAGATCCAGACAGAGAGAAAGAGAGAATTGGAAATTGTGGTAAATTATGAAGGGAACAGGTAGAGTGGGCCACTGGTGTTTGGGCTTAGACGGTGGGGAAGTGTGAATGGAATTCTTGATTTAACAAGGGCGGGTAAGGAAAGGTCTTTGAGGAAGTTACATTTAGGCAAGAGTGCAGAAAAACACCAGCTGCATGAAGAATCCGGGGGGAAACTTTTGAGCAAAAGCAAGAGCAGAACAGAAGCTCTAAGATGGGAACAGACTTGGTGTTTTGGTTGACAGAAAGGAGCTAGTGTGACCAAGCCTGGTGAGGGAGAGGAGAAAGGCCCAAGTGAGGTCAGAGGGAAGAGCAGGAGCCAGTCAGTGTCAATCCTGGAGGCCAAGGTGAAGAGTTCGCGTTTGATTCCAATTTCAGTGGGAAACTATCCAAGGCCCATAAGCAAGGTTGTGACACAACTTGATCTAGGTTTTAAAGAAATCATTCGGGCTGCTGCGTGACAAATATATGGAGGCCACTGCATTGGTCAACTTGGGCTGCCATAGCACAAAACCACTGACTGAACTGCCTTAAACACAGAAGTTCATTTTCTTGTAATTATTGAGGTTAGAAGTCTAAGGTCAAGGTGCCTTCAAGTTAGTTTCTGGTTGGCTTATAAACAGCTGTCTTCTGGATGTGTTCCCACTTGCCATGTTTGTGTGCATGCAGAGGGAGCGATATCTCTGATGTCTCATCTTCTTCTTGTTTTTTCTTTGAGATGGAGTCTTGCTTTGTCACCAGGCTGGAGTGCAGTGGTGTGATCTTGGCTCACTGCAACCTCTGCCTCCCAGTGATTCTTCTGCCTCAACCTCCTGAGGAGCTGAGATTACAGGCATACACCACCACGACCGGCTAATTTTTTGTGTTTTTAGTCGAGATGGAGTTTTGCCACATTTGCCAGGCTAGTCTTGAACTCCTGACCTCAGGTGATCCGCCTGCCTTGGCCTCCCAAGGTGCTGGGATTATAGGTAGGAACCACCAAGTCCACAGCCATCTCTTCTTCTAATAAGAACATTAATCCTATAGGAAGAAGGTCCCACCCTTATGACCTCACTTAAGCTTGATTACCTTTCTAAAGGCCCTATCTCCAAATACAGTCACCTTGGGGGTTAGGGCTTCAATGTTTACCCAGAGCAACAATCACTGCATGCTTAGCTCTTTGCATAGATAAATTTGTAACAACAATACCTCATAAAAAATGAAGTGGTATGTAAACTACCAGGCTATATCTATGTGGAGCAGGAAAATTATTTAAAAATTTTTAAAGGTTTTAACTACATTATTACTTTCGATAAACTGGATCTTCTAAGGGAAGAGTGCAGTATCAATGAAAAGTTCCCATCTCCTCCCCATGCCCCAGCGATTTACTTCTCTTCCCCTGTGGTAACAAAAGTTATTTGTTTACCATTTTCTTTTAGTTTTTAGGGTTTTTTTTTGAGACAGGGTTTCACTCATTTGCCCAGGCTGGAGTACAGTGGCATGATCTTGGCTCACTGCAGCCTCTGTCTCCAAGACTCAAACAATCCTCCCACCTCAGCCTCCTGAGCCACCACAAGCATGTGCCCCAACACCGAACTAATTTTTTTTTTTTTTTTGTAGAGACAAGGTCTCACTACGTTGCCCAGCCTGGTCTCAAACTTCTGGGGTGAAGCAATCCACCTGCCTCAGCCTCCCAAAGTGTTGGGATTATAGGCATGAGCCACTGCACCCAGCCAGTTTACCATTTTCTTGTCTATCCTTTCTAAGGTAGATTATTTGTGAGCAAAGTTGTTGCTCCTACTATGTCAGACTTGCTGTAAAGTACTTCCCATGCATTATCCCATTTCATCTTTGCATGAGGCTAGGAGATTTACATTGTTATGCATAAGGAAATTGGGGCTGAGATAAGTTAAAATGTCTTACCCAGAGTCTCTTGCTGACAAGAGACAGGGTTATGATTTTACTTCTGTGCTATATGGAGCTATAATGTACTTCTCAACTGTATTAGTGGTTCCCGTGTTTTGGGTTCAAGACCCCTGTTACTTGAAAACCACTGAAGATCCCAAAGAGCTTTTGTTTCTGATCTTTGTATCTATTGATAGTCACCATATTGAAAATTAAAGTTGAGAAGTTTTTAAAGGAAAAGCATACTGAAACATGTATGCTACTGGCCAGCAGAGTGACAACCTCCTCACATAACATGTAGCCTCTGGAAAACTTCACTGTATGCTTATTAAGTGAGTGAGGGTGAAAAAGACATGTAAGGTCTTACTATTAATATGAACATAGCTCTTCCCTGGCAGAGCCCCTGCGAGAGTTTTTGGACACTAAGAGATGAATGGCCTACATGTTGGGTACTGCTTAACTATACTATATCCCACTTTCACTGGCAGCTCCGAATCAGAGATTTGTTTGAACGTTAATTCAGTAAAGAAGACTTCGATGCTTATAACTCCTGACAGACACAAACAAAATACTTGTGGTTCACTATAAAATATTCTAACCTAAATCAGGCCTACTAGAAAGACTCAGGGTTAAATAGTCTAAAAACTGTGACTGGCACTCTACTCCAACTGCCTGATTTTGTGGTTGAGCCTGAGGTCCACAGGGCCCATAAAAAGATTGTTTTACCTTTCACCTGTACAAGATAAAACAATCCATCAATACCAGAATTGCAAATGAATGACAAATTCCCAACTCATGTCTACGCGCTCTTTTCAATTTAAATTTGTTTAAAACAAGGCATTTAAAATTTATTTATCATAAGTATGGCTACTCAAGGGAGAAAAATGGGTTTGAATTTACTCACAGGTCCACCTTTATTACCTGATGGATCTTGTACTCTATTGTATCTGTTCACTTGTTTGTCTCCTTACTGCAAAGTGAACTGTTTGCCTTAGGACTACGTCTTGGCCTTTATTTACTCCAGTGTTCTCATAATGGAAATAGCAATACTACCTACCTGTGTAAAGTTTAGTGAGTTAACCCTCAGAATAGCACCTGACATGTTCATAGTAAGCATGTAAAAAGTACTAGCTTTATGATACTATTATCACACGCATTTAGGAAATGTTTCTACGTATTTGGTATTTGGTAAATATTTCTAAAACGTATGAATGAAGACATGGATAAATAAATCAATGAGTAACTCATAAGACATTTTCAATGCATAGTATCCTGGCTTGTATAGATAATATATCAAAAGCATTTTGAAAAAAGCTATACTAACCTTTTTTTGAGAGAGAGATTCTTGCTCAGGCTGGAGTGCAATGGCGTGATCTCAGCTCACCACAACCTCCGTCTTTCAGGTGCAAGTGATTCTACTGCCTCAGCCTCCTGAGTAGCTGGGATTACAGGTGTGCACCACCACACCCAGCTAATTTTGTATTTTTAGTAGAAAGGGGTTTCTCCATGTTGGTCATCCTGGTCTTGAACTCCCGACCACAGATGATCCACCCGCCTCAGCCTCCAAAAGTGCTGGGATTACAGGTGTCAGCCACCACACCCAGCCCATACTATCTTTTTTTAAAAATTAATTTATTTGACTTTAGATGCATGCTATATCTGGCATTTCTCCCCATGTTATCCCTCCTTACCCTCCCCTCCCTCCCCACCCCAGCCTATACTATCTTATGAAAATAAGAATATCTTTTACATTAAATTTATCGACACTCCTTGTAAACGTTTGTCATGAAGACTAAGTAGGTATTGAATAAATGTGTACTGAATAGTGGAACATGTAAATTTTTCCTTGTTATTGACTTCAGTCTATTTATTCTTTAGAAATTTGTTTATACACACATGTGAATTGGATATATAATAGTCTGATTTTTCACTTTTATCTATGGAAAGTATAATATAATAAAGTTATTACATTCTTATATGCCCTGACATTGGGGATGGGTAGACAAAAGAGAACACCTTTTTCCAATGAAGAATAAAATGATTAGGTTGTATAGAAAATTTGTGACGGGGCATGGTGGCTCACGCCTGTAAATTCCAACACTTTGAGAGGCCGAGGTGGGTGGATCATGAGGTCAGGAGTTCGAGACCAGCTTGGCCAATATGGTAAAACCCCATCTCTACTAAAAATACAAAAAAACTAGCCAGGCATGGTGAGGCACACCTGTAGTCCCAGCTACTCAGGAGACTGAGGCAGGAGAATCGCTTGAACTCAGGAGGCAGAGATTGCAGTGAGGCAAGATTGTGACATTGCACTCCAGCCTGAGCAATAGAGGAAGACTCCATCTGAAGAAAATAAAAAGAAAGAAAGTTTGCATAGAGAGGTTGGTGCTAGAGACCCCAAAATGACATTTTCCAGAGGGTCTGGGGATTACAATGGCAGGCATTAATTTTCTATCCATAGTATAAGTTTATCCTTGGGAATAGAAAAATGTGAGCAAGTTTACAATAATAAATATAAAAATGTGAATAAAATGGGCAACTGTAGAAAAAAATTAATAAAAGGAACACAATAATAGAGCAACTATAAAATAAAATAAAACCAAACAAAGCCCTGAATCACCAGGAACCAGCCTCCTCCTCCAAAAAAGGCCAAGGGCCAGAAGTTTTACCAGTGAAGTGTGTTGTTACTGCTTTGAATTAAATCTATATGTAATAGATAGTCAATATTACATACAAAGCATTCCAGAATATAGGAAAAATAGGCCAGACACCAAACTCATCATAAAAAATTAGGATACTATCAAAACTGAACAAAAGCATAACAAGAAATGTAGATTACAGACTAAAATAACTTTTGAGGTTAGAGGAAAATGTCATAAGGAAAATATTAGTGAACAGTATCCAACAGTGTATTTAAAAATGCTGTAATTTCTGTCTTGGTCTCTTTGGTTGCTACAGCAGACTACCATAAACCAGGTGGCTTATAAAGAACAGAAATTGATCTCTTACTGTTCTGGAGGCTGTGAAGTTCAAGATCAAGATGCCAGTAGATTCAGTGTGTGGTGAGGGTCTCCTTTCTGGTCACAGAGGTCTTCTCAAGGTGTCCTCACATGGTGGAAGAGGTGAACAAGCTCTCCAGGATTAGTTCTTTTGTAAGAGCACTAATCCCATTCAAGAGGACTCTGCCCTCATGACATAGTCATGTATCAGAGGCCCCACTTCCTAATAACATCACACTGAGAGTTAGGATTTCATTGTATGGATTTGGAAAGGGAGTGGGCAGCCGCATTCAGTCCATAGCAAGGACCATGGAGGATTTAGCCCTTAGAAAAGTTGATTTCCATTTAATCATTTCAATAGACAAAATTCAGCACTCATTCATGATAAGATCTTTCAGTCAAGTAAAATAGAACAAATTGTCTTTAACTTGATAAACAGTATTTACTAAAATCATATAGCAAAATCATACTTAATTGATAAAACTTTAGCAGTCTTCCTGTTAATATAACAAAAAAAATAAGACAGATGCATTCTATTTATTATTGTACTGGTAATCCCAGGTAATGTAAGATAAGGAAATAAGAAGAGTTATGCAGCAGAGATTCTTATAATTCACCAAATATTCCTTTATTTTATTTTTTTTTCTCTCCAGCTTCCCTGAACCTAAATAGAGAGGTTATAAGACATTCTTATCAATGGGATGTGGGCAGAAGGAAAGTCAGCTATTTTTGGGTCTGGACCTTCAAAGCTTCTTGCAGAACCTCGCAGCATGCTGTTCCCCTATGACGATCTGACACTGATATAAGACAGAGAAGAGCAGCCAAATCCACCTTTGACTTTCCCACGTTTATTGCTTAGGTAGTGAGATTTGGAGTTTTATTTGTTACCACAGCTTATCCCATCCCATCCTTTCCTAACCCATCCCATCCAATCCTAACACAAGGTACATGTGTTTTGAAGCATGAGACATATGCTTATTAACTACCTAAAAGGTCCACAGAATCTAAAAATAAACCATTATAGATTTCAGCAATTTTAGGATCATACAAAAATCAATTGTACTTCCCAATAAAAAATATACCCACCAGATTCTAAAACTTACAACCACAGTTAAAGAAAGGTAGAGTTGGCAGTAATCAGTATTCTAGCCAAAGATATTTAGTTACAGCAGGTGTCCTCAAACTTTTTACACAGGGGGCCAGTTCACTGTCCCCTCAGTCCGTTGGAGGGCCACCACATACTGTGCTCCTCTTACTGACCACCAATGAAAGAGGTGCCCCTTCCTGAAGTGCGGCGGGGGGCCGGATAAATGGCCTCAGGGGGCCGCATGCAGCCTGCGGGCTGTAGTTTGGGGACGCCTGAGTTACAGGGAAGAGAAACTCATTTTGACTGGTTTTATAAGGAAGAGAAAAGCAAAGCATAGAACCCAAGGCTGTGCAGAATATATAGTTGACCTCTGAGCAATGCAAGGGTTAGGAGAACCAATGCACCACAGAGTCAAAATTCTACATATAACTTTTTTTTTTTTTTTTTTTTTTTGAGACAGAGTCTCATTCTATTGCCCAAGCTGGAGTGCAGTGGCACAATCTTGGCCACTGCAACCTCTGCCTCCTGAGTTTAACTAATTCTCCTGCTTTAGCCTCCTGAGTAGGTGGAATTACAGGCGTGCACTGCCATGCCCAGCTAATTTTTGTATTTTTTGTAGAGACAGGGTTTCACCATGTTAGCCAGGCTGGTTTCAAACTTCTGACCACAGGTGATCCATCTGTTTTGGTTTCCGAAAGTGCTGGGATTACAGGCATGAGCCACTGTGCCTGGCCCACACATAACTTTTGACTCCCCCAAAATTTAGGCTACTAATACCAGAAGCTTTACCAATAACATAAACTGCCAACAAACACATATTTTGTTTCTTATATGTATTATATGTATGTATTATATACTATGTTCTTACAGTAAAATAAGCTAGAGAAAATGTTATTAAGAAATCATAAGAAAGAGAAAATATATATTTCCTATTCATTAAGTGGAAGTGGATCATCATAAAGGTCTTCATTCTTACCATTTTCTTGTTGAATAGGCCAAATAGGAAAAGGAACATGAGGGATTGGTCTTGCTGTCTTAGGAGTGGCAGAGACGGAAGAAAATCTATGGGTAAGTGGACCTGTGCAAACCTGTGTTGCTCAAGGGTCAACTTTACAGCTTTGGTTTTTGAAACTGGAAAACTGTCAGAACTTGGAGTTTCTCTGTCTTTCAGGGGCTGCAGGATCCCTCTCTCCCTCTCTCCCTCCCTTCCTTCCTTCTTCCTTCCTTCCTTCTTCCTTCCTTTTCTCTCTCTCTCTCTCACTCTCTGGCCCAGCATGGCTACCAATTCTCAGTCTAAACAACCTTACAGTCTTAGTAGTCATAACCATCTGACCACTGTCTCAGTGTGTCTTCAGAAATCCAGGATCTGGCTGGTTGTTGGCAATGCAGTGGACTTGCTGGCCTTGGGTCAGCTGCTGCTGAAGAGTCGGCTGATACAGACTTGTATCCCTGGCTCTCCTTTTTCAGCTTAAATTACAAATGGAGGGATGGTGGCTCATGCCTCTAATCCCAGCACTTTGGAAGGCCAAAGTGGGAGGAAAACTTGAGTCCAGGTCAAGGTTACAGTGAGCTATGATGGAGCCACTGCACTACAGTCTGGGTCATATATTAAGACCTATCTCTAAACAAATAAAATAAAATAAATGGTAGCAGCTCTCAGTGAGAGGATGCCATGTCATGCTAAAACACTTCCATTTCACCCACTTTATTTTTTTTGAGACAGGATCTTACTTTCTCACCCAGGTTGGGTTGGAGTGATGTGATCTCTGATCACTGCAGCCTCGACTTCCTGGGCTCAAGTGATTCTCCTACCTCAGCCCTGCAAGTAACTGGGATTACAGGCATGTGCCACCACACCCAGCTAATTTTTTTTTTTTTGTATATTTTGTTACAGGGTGTTACCATGTTTCCCAGGCTGGTCTTGAACTCCTAAGCTCACTCAATTCATCTGTCTCAGCCTCCCAAAGTGCTAGGATTACAGGTGCAAGCCACTGTACCTGGCCTGCCCCCTATTTTTGATATTAGATGACAATATGGCTAAAGATTACTCTCTATGGTTGTCTCCAGAAAGACTCTTCCTCTTAGCAAAGGCTGACTAGGGATCTGAGTGCCACCTTGTGTCTTGGTTTTGAGATATTCCTGAAGCTTTACTTTAAATAATGATGGCAAAATCAGGTAATTTGTTGTTCTGTTTGTCAATGAACATTCAAATTTCTTGGGCTTCTCTATTTTCTGTAATCCTATTTCTTCTTTTTTTCTCAACAGTGTAAAAGTGTTCCTATTTCTCCACATCCTCTCCAGCATCTGTTGTTTCCTGACTTTTTAATGATCACTATTTTAACTGGTGTGAGATGGTATTTCATTGTAGTTTTAATTCGCATTTCTCTAATGTAGCAATTGTGAATTGGAGTTCACTCATGATTTGGCTCTTTGTCTATTATCATTGTATGGGAATGCTTGGGATTTTTGCACATTGATTTTGTATCTTGCTTTCTGAGATATTCTTGAAGCTTTGAGACTTTGCTAAAGTTGCTTATCAGCTTAAGGAATTTTTGGGCTGAGATGATGAAGTTTTCTAAATATAGAATCATGTCTTCTGCAAACAAAGATAATTTGACTTTTTTTCCTATTTGAATACCCTTTATTTCTTTCTCTTGCCTGATCGCCCTGGCCAGAACTTCCAATACTATGTTGAATAGGAGTGGTGAGAGAGGGCATCCTTGTCTTGTGCTGGTTTTCAAAGGAAATGCTTCCAGCTTTTGCCCATTGAGTATGATGTTGACTGTGGGCTTGTCATAAACAGCTCTTATTATTTTGAGATACATTCCATCAATACCTACCCTATTGAGTGTTTTTAGCATGAAGTGTGATGAATTTTATCAAAGGCCTTTTCTGCATCTATTGGGATAATCATGTGGTTTTTGTCATTGATTCTGCTTATGTGATGGATTACAATTTGCATATGTTGAACCAGCTTTGTATCCCAGAGATGAAGCCAACTTGATCACGGTGGATAAGCCTTTTAATGTGCTCCTGCATTTGGTTTGCCAGTATTTTATTGAGAATTTTTGTACCAATGTTCATTAGGGATATTGGCCTGAAATTTTCTTTTATTGTTGTGTCTTCACCAGGTTTTGGTATCAGGATGATGCTGGCCTCATAAAATGAGTTAGGGTGGAGTCCCTCTTTTTTTATTGTTTGGAATAGTTTTAGATGAAATGGTACCAATTTCTCTTTGTACTCCTGGTAGAATTTGGCTGTTAATCCATCTGGTCCTGGACTTTTTTTTGTTGTTGGTAGTCTATTAATTACTCCTTCAATTTCAGAACTTGTTATTGCTCTATTCAGGGATTCAACTTCTTCCTGGTTTAGTTTTGGAAGAGTGTAGGTGTTCAGGAATTTATACATTTCTTCTAGATTTTCTAGTTTATTTGTATAAAGGTCTTTATAGTATCCTCTGAGGGTAGTTTGTATTTCTGTAGGATCAGTAGTGATATCCTTTTTATCATTTTTTATTGTGTCTATTTGATTCTTCTTTTTTTGCCTTTATTAGTCTGGTTAGTAGTCTATTTTGTTAATCTTCAAAAACCAGCTCCTGGATTCACTGGTTTTTTTAAGGGTTTTTCGTGTCTCTCTCTGCTTAAGTTCTGCTCTAATCTTAGTTATTTCTTGTTCCCTGCTAGCTTTTGAACTGGTTTGCTCTTGCTTCTCTAGTTCTTTTAATTGTAATGTTAGAGGGTCAATTTTAGATCTTTCCTGCTTTCTCATGTGGGCATTTAGTGCTATAAATATCCCTTTAGCTGTGTCCCAGAGATTCTGGTATGCTATGTCTCTGTTCTCATTGGTTTCAAAGAACTTATTTATTTCTGCCTCAATTTTGTTACTTACCCAGTAGTCATTCAAGAGCAGGTCGTTCAGTTTCCATGTAGTTGTGCAGTCAGTTTTGAGTGAGTTTCTTAATTCTGAGTTCCAATTTGATTGCACTATGTTTTGAGAGACTGTTTGTTATGATTTCTGTTCTGCATTTGCTGAGGAGAGTTTTACTTCCAATTATGTGGTCCACTTTAGAATAAGTGTGATGTGGTGATGAGAAGAATGTATATTCTGTGGATTTGGGGTGGAGAGTTCTGTAGATATCTATTAGGTCTGCTTGGTCCAGAGCTGAGTTCAAGTCCTTAATCTCCTTATCAATTTTCTGTCTTGTTGATCTAATATTGACAGTGGGGGTGTTAAAGTCTCCCACAATTATTGTATGGGAGTCTTAGTCTCTTTGTAGGCCATTAAGAAATTGCTTTATGTATCTGGGTGCTCCTGTATTGGGTGCATATATATTTAGAATAGTTAGCTCTTCTTGTTGCATTGATCCCTTTACCATTATGTATTGCCCTTCTTTGTCTTTTTTGATCTTTGTTGGTTTAAAGTCTGTTTTATCAGAGACTAGGATTGCAACCCCGGCTTTTTTTGCTCTCAATTTTCAGCATTTTTTGCTCTGTTTTTTTTTTCTCATCCTCACGGATTTATCTACATTTAGTCTTTGATGTTGGTGACCTTTGAATGAGGTTTTTGCATGGTTGTCCTTTTTGTTGATGCTGATGCTATTCCTTTCTGTTTGTTAGTTTTTCTTCTAACACTCAGGCCCTTCTTCTGCAGGTCTGCTGGAGTTTGCTGGAGGTCCACTTCACACCCTGTTTGCCTGGGTATCACCAGTGGAGGCTGCAGAACAGCAAAGATTGCCTCCTGTTCCTTCCTCTGGAAGTTTTGTCCCAGAGGGGCACCTGCTGGATGCCAGTTGGAGCTCTCCTGTATGAGGTATCTGTTGACTCCTGCAGGGAGGTGTCTCCCCATCAGGAGGCATGGGGGTCAGGGACCCACTTGAGGAAGCAGTCTGTCCCTTAGCAGAGCTCAAGCACTGTGCTGGGAGATCCACTGCTCTCTTCAGAGACAGCAGGCAGGAATGTTTAAGTCTGCTGAAGCTGTGCCTGCAGCTGTCCCTTCCCCCAGATGCTCTGTCCCAGGGAGATGTGAGTTTTAACTATAAGTGCCTGAGTGGGTCTGCTGCCTTTCTTTCAGAGATGCCCTGCCCAGAGAGGAGGAATCTAGGGAGACAGTCTGGTTACAGTGGCTTTGCTGAACTGCAGTGGGCTCCACCCAGTTCAAACTTCCCAGAGGCTTTGTTTACACTGTGAGGGGAAAATTGCCTACTCAAGCCTCCGTAATGGTGGATGCCTCTCCGCTGACCAAGCTCGAGTGTCCCAGGTCTCTTTCAGACTGTGGTGCTGGCAGTGAGAATTTCAAGACAGTGGACCTTAGCTTGCTGAGCTTCATGGGGGTGGGATCTGCTGAGCTAGACTACTCAGCTCCCTGGCTTCAGCCCCCTTTCTAGGGTGGTAAACAGTTCCATCTCGCTGGTGTTCCAGGTTCTGCTGGGATACAAAAAAAAACCCTGCCGCTATTTCGGTATCTGCCCAAACGGCTGCCCAGTTTTATACTTGAAACCCAGGGCCCTGGTGGTGTAGGTACCTGAGGGAATCTCCTAGTCTGTGGGTTGTGAAACCATGGGAAAATTGTAGTATCTGAAACAGATAGCATAGTCCCTTATGGCACAGACCCTCAAAGCTTCCCTTGGCTAGGAGAGGGAGCTCCCTGACCCATTGCACTCCCTGGCTGAGGCGACTCCTCACCCTGCTTCTGCTTGCCTTCTGCGGGCTGCACTCACTGTCTAACCAGTCCAAATGAGACGAACCAGGTACCTCATTTGGAAATGCAGAAATCACCTGCCTTCTGTTTTGGTCTTGCTGGGAACTACGGGCTGGAGCTATTCTTATTTGGCCCTCTTGCCTGGGAATCCTCTACTGCTTTTACATGAGAGGCCTATGTCCTGCCTTCAGTTCATTTTTACCCATCCCTGTTCACTTAGTTTCAGGAGAGGAAGAACCCTTGAGTGGAAATAGCTAAATGCTTCTGAACTTTGGACTGCTTTCCAACATCACTTCCCATGTCTCCTAGATCCTATTGTACTGACAGAGTCAAGTGCAAGAATGAAGTTCTAACTTTCCTAATTTAAAAGTCAGAGGGATGCCAGAGCCTAGATCTGGTGAGGAAGCAGGGTGCTTTCGACTGCCAGCCCTTACCAGCAAAAACACCTGCAGCCTGCCTCTTTGGACACATCCTTAGCCACTCCATGTTCTGCCCCTTTGAGTCACACCCTGTCCCAAGACTCATGATGGTGACCCAGTTACAACACACTCTTCAATGAAGCTGTGCTTTTGTTCATGATTTCCTCTTGGAATGCCCTTCCATGCCTGCTAGCTCCTGTCCATCCTTGAAAACACAAATTTAATGTCATCTCCATTTGGAAGAGTGTCTCGACTCCCTAGACTGAGTTACTTGTTTCTCCTCTCTGTTCTTTCTGCTGTTTATGTCCTTTTTATATTAGACTGATCTTTTTACCTGCTTTTTCTCCCCCACGAGACCTTGAACTCTTAGAGGACAGAGAGTAGGGATACAAAATGTGTTTGGCACCATATGGGTGCTCTATAGATGTCTGCGGAATGAATAAATTATCTTTTATTTAAATACATTATCTTATTGGCAATATGCTAGCTGTTTTAAAAATATTTATCATAAAACACATCTATTTTTTTGGATCCAGGATTACATCTGTTTAAGCACACTGCTATTCTTTTAAAAGCTATTTTATGTATCCCTACGAAAGAGAAAAAAAAATGCTGCTAATTAAATAAGAATACAGTGCTTCCTTTATCACTTAGATTGTGTATTTTATATTTATTGAAAGACTCCTTTAGACTTCCTTAGACTTGTATGAGCATAGGTTTTTTCTTTTTCAATTGTATATGAAGTGACTGTTTCTGTGACTTTTGTGTACACTTTTTATTTTAATGCCAAATCATAGTATAATTTTTTTGAAGATATTTTAAGTGGCAATTAAACTCAATGTGTGTAGTACCAACAGGGCACATAACTCAAGTGAAGGGACGAGAGTTTGTGCAGCCACAGGAAATGACATGTATGTAACAACTGCCACCTACAGTGACGGCAAGATTGTTAGACGCACGCGGTTTCAGAGACGGACAAATATGAAAAAATGTTCATCATAAAAATCAATGAGATTTCTGCTCTGTTTCCTGAGTTCTCTTTCAGAATAGAAAAGGGTCCCTTATAGTAAAAGGTCAGTGCATAACTTCTAGCCCTTTTACTCGAACGAAGGGCACTAACATGTTCTTGTTTACAATACTAATGGGACCAGAAAACTAAAGATGGCCAAGTTAAGGGACAGCCGAAACACTGCCACCCTGGCTGCAGTGGGGACAGTGATGGCACAAAGCAAAAAACAGTTACAAACTCACAAATGATATTGTAAGGATGGTAACAAATGGAATATTTAGGACTTTGGCCATGCACACATAACTCTTCTGAGACACATCTGACTACTATATTCAGTGACCGATGCTGCTGTTCTCAAAATTATTCTTAGCATAAGTTCCTTATGCCTAAAGAATATCTCAAAGGATAACAGTGAGTGCTTTTCAAGTAATTTATGTATATCAAATTGTTTAAGCCTTGAAACAACCGTATGAGATAGACACTATTATGACTCTCATTTTTCAGATAAGGAAATGGATGAAAAGATAGTTGAAGCAAATTGTCCATGGTCATATAATTGTAAGGGGAAGAACCAGGATTTGCCTGGGGGGATTCTGTCTTTAGAGTTTGTGCTCATAACCTTGAAGGTATGCTGGATATTGCCTCATATCCCTCTCACTACCTTTCTTAGTATTACCAGACTTTGCATGATGGACACCACCTAATGCAATTTCTCCATACAGATAGCTTCTCACATCTTCCTTTCAGGGAACTAAGAAAGGCTTTCTTCTATTCTTTGACCTAGTCCTGCCTAGTGTTCTGCTTTTTGGGAGGTCAGGCAGGATGATAATCTCAAGAGACACAGAGAGATTGCTTTTCAAATAAAAACAACTCCCATCATTTAGTCATAAGTCAGGAAAAGCAGACATTATGAGATGAAAATATGATGACTGTTGAGGCTAAGAGAAAAGCTATTGCATGAATGGACCACTGAGAAACTTCCACGATTCACTTGTACCAGGCTCTAAACAGCTTAACTGGCTAACACCAATCAGAAATCAGGTGATTAGGCAGACATTTGGTGGCACACTGAAGCAGTTGTGGCAGGATATTGAGTTGTTGCTTTGAACATATTTCAATATAATAGGATTTAAATTTTCCCCTTTCTTTGGATTTTTCAGTTAATATTGGAATTAAATTAAAGCATTAAGTCAACCAGCTTAGTGCAAAGCAAATTATGTCAGGTTCAGCATTGAAAGCTTTGTTATGGAATATCTATTGACTCAAGCTTATTAACTTGTAAATCCTCTAGTTTTAGATTATGATCTATTGATTATCTGCTTTTATTTGCATTTTAAATGAATAAACAAAAAGAAATGATCATGGTTTAGTAATTATACCTTAAGAGAAAATGTACTTAAGCTTAGCATACTTAATTAAAAATAAAAACAACTTTGATTTTTTTTCTGAGAGCTAGAAGTTGTGGTTCTTATTTTCATTTAGGCAGATCAAAGATTGTTTTTAACTTTACACAATCACTTTCATTAGACATTTGGACAAAAAAGGAAAAACATTTTTACTGAGGATAGAAAATGTGATACGACTTTGGCATTTTGAATGCATTATTAATTGTTCTACAGTCTATTATCTTGCTTGGCTTATCTTAGCAGAGAGGCAGAAATGATCTGCTGTCTCATTTGTAGGAGGAAATTTCTCTGAGAAGCCTTTCTGCCTCACACCCAGGAAATGAGACAACTTCTGAGAGCCCAGGTGCTTTAATCAAAACAGCAGTCAACTTAGAAGAATTGAGTTCAAGTTCCATTGTCACTCACCCTAGAAGTACCTTAGGTAAGTCATCTACTTTTTCAGAGCTAGATTTCTAACAGTTAATATCATTCTCTTGGGCTTTTGTGACAATTGAGCCAGATGACCTTTGTGAGGTACCTGGCACATCATTGTCACTCGAGAAGAGGGCTCTGAATGTGAACCTTGGGAATGGGAACAGTGAAGGAAAGCTAAAGAAATGTGGGATTCTGTTGATTCCAAAGGATAATTGTTTAATTTTGATTTTATCCTTTATTTCAAACTCTCAGCAAAAAAATTAAAGTTCTGAGATTGGTTTGTGATCTGAGGGTTATATCCACCATCAAATTATCTCTTTTTCTGGCATGGTTCTAGGCACAAAATGGAAAGAAATAAAAGTAGAGAGTATGGACAATCTGAATTTTAGGAACTGTAACCCACTGCGAATGTAAAACTTACATTTCCAAAACCACTAGAGAAATACGTGGGAAGCAAGCACTGAAGGTGTATACACAGAGATCATCATGGGTTTAGATGGTTACACAATACTCCACAAAAGGACAGGCTTTAAATATCAACATACAGGAAATATACTGCCTCTGTGTGCTAGAAGAGTAGCATTGTATCATTCAATGCAGCATGAAAACAATTAAAACAAATTTAAAACTCAGAGAATCTTAGAAGGGAATTTTACAATTAGCAATCTGACTATCATATCTGATGCAGAAATCCCAGAAGACAGTAGGAAGAAGGATGTGAAAGGGAGATATCTTTTAAAACTCAGTAAGAACTAAAGACCAATTTGCAAAAGTTGTACTTTTTATAATGGGGACTCTGGAATCTGCTTTATTTTCCTCCATCGGCCTTAGCTTATGCACGGCATGTATATATTTTACTTACTTATCTTGTTTACTGTCTTTATCGTCCCACTAGAGTAAGAGCATCAAGAGAGAAGCCTTTTTGTCTGGTTTATTTACTACCATATACCCAGTTGGCATATATTAGATGCATACACATACTGATTGGATAAGTGAATAAATGAATCGCGTTCTTTATCTGTCCTTGGAAAAGGAAGAATGGGAGTTTTACAATGAGGAGCTAGCAATATTTATATTATTTATTCATTTGCTTTTAGTGCAAAGCGGTGGTCCTCAACCTTTTGGGCACCAAGGATCCATTTCATGGAAGACAAGTTTTCCATGGATGGAGGATTGGGGATGGTTTTTTTAGGATGAAACTGTTTCACCTCAGATCATCAGGCATTAGTCAGATTCTCATAAGGAGCACACAACCTAGATCCCTTCCATGCGCAGTTCACAGTAGGGTTTTGCTCCCGTGAGAATCTAATGCCGCGGCTGATCTGTGGAGCAGATCTGTGCTCCACTACTCAGGTGGAACACACCAGGAGGTGGACTTCAGGTGGTAAGGCTCACCCTCCACTCACCTCCTGCTGTGTGGCTCGGTTCTGGTACTGGTTTGTGTCCCCAGGGCTCAGGGTTTTGTAAAGTGATATATTGTAGTTTATGGTTCCATGCTAAGTGGGTTATATCATCTGGTTTTAAGGATACTATCTTTGGAAACATGAATGGCTTTCAAAATTCCTAGAATTCAAATTTAGGATTCAAATATAACACTAAAAATACAAACACAAATCAAGAACAAATAAATGGCCAGTCTGATTCTCCTTCCTTCAAGCTCATTATCAACCACAGTATGAGGTATAAACATTAATGGTTCAATTGTATTTGATCAGAAGTGTCCAAAATTTTTTATCAAGAACACTTGGCAAATAGATTGACATTCAGCATTAGTAATGATGAATCTTTCAGTGTGTACTATGCTTTGAGGTATTATTGATAGTACTAGTTCATAATCAAATATTTTCTTGATAATTTTATCTATTTCCACTCCTTTAAAAATGTCTATTTCTAAAGTGTAAATGATACTAGTTAACTAGTGCATATTTTATACTTTACAAATAAGTAAATATACATATGTAGATGTGTGCTTCTCAAATTATTACTTACACAAGTGAATATTCTAAAAGGTTTGGAGATCACTGGCCTGTATTAATAATTCTTCCTTCAGCAAAGAAGGAAAGAATATTATTATTAAGAAGGAAAACAGAGCAAAACCTATTATTAAGAAGGAAAACAGAGCAAAATCTTTTTCCTCTTTGAAAATAAAATTGAATTTGATCACAATTTTATGATGAATAAAGTTCTAAAATAAGAGCAAGTAACTCACATAGATTGTTGCCTTGCAATGGACAAAGTCCAGTAATACTTTTTGGAAGATAAATGCTTGAAGATAATTTGTAAAAAAAAAAAAAAAAATCTCATTCCCTTGACTAATTTCCCAGTGGGAAGTCCTGACTATTATTGGTAAAAATGATACCAATGGTCATTGCCCAGATGGCACTTTGAAGAATGTAGTTGGAGACGAAAGCCCTATAAAATGTGCATGTCACAAAATCATACTAAACCTCTATTATGCACTGGGGCTATTTTAACCAGCTACACTGTTTCATTTATTTTATTAGTTCTTTTGACTATTTCTTGGGTTGAATGATTTAACTTAAAATATCTGTTAAGCTTAAAGGCTGGAGTGAAGAAGACCAATGCAAATACAAGTGGTTTTGGCAAGGTATAAAATATTTACACTGCCTTTCGCTCCCATGTTACTTACAAGACTGCAAGTGATCAGTTACACTGCAAAAGGTACTGTGCTGGGAGGGAATCAGGAAGCTATGGGTACACAGAGAACTCCCCATCCCAGGGAAGCGATGTTCAGTTATCACAGTGACTGTCATCCTAACAATTGTGCAAGTGCATCATTCACTGTGGGTGACTAGAAACAGATGAAGAGGAGCTGAAAAATGGAAGAATTTTCCTTGTCTCATGTCTCTCTGATAACGATGCAGACTACAGAGCATGAAAGATGAGGGCTGCCCAATTCAAACCAAAGCACGTAGCCACCATCTGGGCATTTTAAAAGTAGGACACATGAAATGCTCAGATGTATCCCCCAACAGGGTGCAATAATACAGCAGTAAAAAGAAAACTACAGTGAACTATGGCGACTTCCACACTTGCAATCATTCCAGTACAAGAAGGGGCAAGGATTTCCCAAAAACCTTTGCTCAGGTGCAGCTTAACTGCTCATAGGTTTAGCTCAGGGTCTTAGCAGTCATGCGTGGTAAGTAAATGTACCCAGTAGAGGGCGCTCTCCTCATGGAAAGGAAACGGTCCTGCTGCTCTAGGTGGAGCACTTAAGTTGAGGGCTCAAAAATAAAACTGCTCTTCAGACTACACACACTAAAAGCATCCTTTCCTTTCAGAAACATTCACAGCTGAAACAAATATTGACTTTTAAAGTGATATATTTGACATTCGAGGGTGTACTCAACTGAGCCATTTCTTTCTGTTGCTGCCACATGTACACCCTTAATTTTCTGAACTAGAATGGTGAAGTTACTCAAAAGTTAGAAACAAAGAACAAGAGTATGGTCTTTCTGGAACTTTGAAGGTAAAAGTTCAGAATTCCTTATTTCTGAAATAAGAAATAAGAAATTTCTGATTTGCTCGCTCCATTTCTTCTATCAGCTTCTAGATCCTCAAGGCATGCAATCTACCAACACTGCACAGTAAGTCGCTGCTGCTTCAGTTTAAAATCCCTCAAGCCGTTGCTTTCTTCCAACTTATTCTTCTGATGTACTTTTTGCAATAAGAGAGATAATGTTATTTATAGGCATCAACGGTGGACATAGAGAAGCATGCAATCTTTGCATGACCGCACAATAAAATGTTTAAGTTAAAAGGTTTAATTCATATATTTAAATTGAATTTTAATTATACAGATAAAGAGTATTTTATAATCCCTTCTTAAGTTCTTTCATATTTGTAAAAGTGAGCATTCACAAGATCAAGTCAATTTACGAGGGTTTCACTTCCCGTGTTGTGGCTTGGAGTTGAACAGTGACGCACATGAGGAAGGCAAGCACAGTGCTTGCTGTCAAATGCAGCGTCAAAACACCTTAACGATACTAATAATTGCTAGAAGTAATTTAAAACTGCCTTTCTGCCTTAGGAAGGAAAGAAACTCTAAGGAAATACAAATGAGGGAATTGAAGAGAACATATTTTAGGAAGAAAATTTATTCAAAGAGAATCTTTCCATTTAAATTTCCTCATGTCAGAAATTCTAGATACATTTAAGAGGAAAACTCCTCAAGACTTTTTTTTCTGGAAATCCTCAAAGATTTTTTTTTGTGGGGGTCTCTCCTTATGTATCATTTTTTATTTTACTCCTTGCTAAGAATTATTAGCCATTCTAACCATTCAATTTATCCTGCCTATTTTGTAATGAATAAATAGCACATACTGTTAATTGGCCATCTGGGGTTCAAAGAGGGGAAAATGGAGTCGATGTCTGCACACTGTAATGTGATGACAACATATTGACCACACTCTATTTCACAAGATTTAAAATCAAGCTTCCTCACCCTATTCACACTTCCCTCCCTTCGCTCCATTCTTGACCGTCTGTGAGACTAATATAATCTTCTTAAAGTGATTTATTTCTAACAGATGCGATCATCCAGCCACAGGGACCTGGATGCACAAATGTCCCCTAACAACTTTAATTTCTGGATATAATAAGCATATATTCCACTAATAAATAATTATTGCTCTGTTAAAAATGAGACACCAAGGCTGTGGCATGATGACCAGGTCCTCCTAGGCAGAAAGGACAAAGAGATGGGCTCTCTTGAGGCCCTTAGTGATTCTCAACACAAATATGCGATCATATTTCTAAAATATGGTAGGCCAGAAACGAAGAAAATTCATTGCAGTTTAATGTGGCCCAGCAATATTTAGAAAGCTACTTCTGGGTACACATTTAGTTTCTTATACATCCCATATTAAACATGATTAGGTGAGGAGAATGATAGCATAGGTCCCGGTATAAACATAGGACAGTATCAGAAGAGGGATTTGTTGTTCTTTCCCCAAGTTCTTTCCTGGCTCGTAGAGCATCTCGAGGGCGGATGCTCCTGTGTGTCCTCATCCCCTTTGCTGTCATCAGCACTGTGTGTTTTAGAAGGCTGATGAGTTGGCCCTCAGCAGGGTCACCAAGTCAGTGATGGAGCTCAGGCTGCGATTCATTGTCCAGGACTAAGTGAGGCACCCCCAGAACACCGTGGACGTTGAGTAAATTTTTCAGTGAGTTGAATGTCTCAAGTCAAGCTTTGGAGGAGCACGGTCTTTTGGCCGGCTTTGTCTTTTCTTTCCCCATTTCTCTACCTGGACTCTTGGGCCAGATGCCACAAGAACATTCTACTACTAACATATTTAGTGAAGAAATCCATGCTTTTGGGAAAGGGGTATTAGGAAATGCAGGGGAAACAAGAAAAAAAAACAAACAAAAAACTACTTCTTTTTTTTTTTTAGACAAAATCTTGCTCTGTCACCCAAGTTGGTAGTGGTGGATCTCGGCTTACAGCAACCTCCACCTCCTGGGTTCAAGCAATTCTCCCTGCCTCAGCCTCCCAAGTAGCTGTGATTACAGGTGGCCACCACCACGCCCGGCTAATTTTTGTAGTTTTAGTAGAGATGGGGTTTTGCCATGTTGGCCAGGCTGGTCTCAAACTCCCGACCTCAGGTGATCTGCCCACCTCAGCCTCTTCGGCCTCCCAAAGTGCTTGGATTATAGGCATGAGTCACTGCACCCAGCCAGATGAAAACTTTTTTTTTTTTTTTTTTTAATTCTGGACTAGTATCTCCAGACAGGACCCTGTCAACACACTATGGCACCATGACATCTTCATGTGCTGATTTCTTCTCTGAAAACTTATTTTGGATGATACCACTATTTACTGAGTGTTGTCTCGGTTCCTGCAACTCTGAGAGGCGCTGCCTCTCTGAGGCATAACCTCCTGAAGGCACACAATGAGAAAAAAAGTCAGAGCCAGTCTCGAATCCATGTTTCCTGACCTCAGACCCATGCTGCTAACCACCTCACTCAATAACATTTTGGTAGGCATCCCTTGAGAGTATTTTGATATATATATATAAATCAGTTGTTTTAATATCAGCCCAATTAATGGGGGTATATTGCAAAAATGTCCCCATGTGACCTCTGGAAGCAGAGACTTGGTCATCAGCTGTTTTAAAACCAGGCTTCTGTTTCTTTGCCTGAATAAAGTAATGTCTGTTCTACTTTTCTTCTTTTTGAATTTCACCCGTTGTTCAAAGCAAAGACCGCTCCCAAAAGCCTTCTCTGACTTTTGCAGTCCAGATTATCTTTTAATTCTTTGAATCTTTTACCAATTGTTTTCTATATTTATACTAGGCAATGAATCATATCAAGCTCTGCAGCATCCCTTTGTCCTATTGAACTATAATTTGTGGCTTTCATTGATGTTTAGCTTTTCATAAATAATATCTTGTTCCTCTAGGCTGAAACTCAAGATGCAGTGCTGGATAATAGGAAGAAAATACTTTAGAAGCTGAGAGCACTGCAATCAAACTCCAATTCTGCAGCTAGCTGGGTGACCCTGGGTATGTTACTAAACCTCTCTCAGCTTCCATTTCCTCATTAATAAATTTAGATAATAATACTCCACAGATTGGTTATTGAGGTGAAATAAGACAGCATGTGTAAAGTGCTCACAATTTCAGGTTATAAATTGAAATTGGAACTGATTCTTTCTCAGTTTGATTTAGCTGTGAACATACAGATTTCCTTTTAGGCAAAATATAAAGCATTACAAAGCATCTGAAAAACAATTTCTGAAACATGATTATAGGTTAGAAAGAAACCAGAAATAAAAGTTAAATATTAAAGAGAAAAATAAAGGGGCAGGCACGGTGGCTCATGCCTGTAATCCCAACACTTTGGGAGGCAGAGGTGGGCAGATCATGAGGTCAGGAGATCAAGACTATCCTGGCCAACATCGTGAAACTCTGTCTCTACTAAAATACAAAAAATTAGCTGCGTGTGATGGTGCATGCCTGTAGTCCCAGCTACTCAGGAGGCTGAGGGAGGAGAATTGCTTGAACCCGGGAGGCGGAGATTGCAGTGAGCTGAGATCACGCCACTGCACTCCAGCCTGGGTGACAGAGTGAGACTCCATCTGAAATAAAATTTAAAAAATAAATAAAATAATAAAGCAGGGAAGAGGAATAGAAAGTGTGTGTGCTGGAGAGGAGAGTGAAATTATAGTTGGGTAGGCCAGGTAAGGCTTCAGCAATAGCAGCATTTCAGTTAAGACCAGAAGAAAGTGTGGAAGCCAATTGTGGAGATACTTGGAGAAGAGCTTTCCAGGCAGAAGATTCTGCAGTCAATAGGTTGCCAGCTCTGCCTTTTGTGCCATGAGGAAATAATCATTTATAATGAGTCCTCATTAATTTTAATGCATGCAGGCAAAAAGATAATTTTTTTTTTAATTTAGTTTTTTCCCTCTCTTTTTTCTTTTTTAGTTAAAAGGGCAAATTATATCCTGGGTTTTCTCCCGTTGGGAAAATGGAGAAGAAAAAAGGGCTTAAAGATAAGGTAACTCTCCAATGGGAATTAAAAGTAGTTTTTCTTTCAAACTTTTCTGTAAACTTTTATCTGGACTTTTACTTTAACAATCCGTGTTTATAACATCTTCAAGATCAAAAAGTTGGAGAATTGTGCAATTTTAGAGAATAAAACATTGATATGACCTATATGGAATTTTTAAGTGCCAAAGTGTTTTTGGCGTCATAGGTCTAAAAATATTTGAAAGGGTTCAAATCTTACTCAAATATTAATGGTCTTTGTTGTAATTCCCAAAGATTTATGATTATCTTCAGTAAACTTCCTCTTCATATTGTTCCCAAATAGTGGGCTGGCAGAAATTATTCTTTTAAAATTAAATTAAATTAAATTTTAAGTTCTGGGATACACGTCCAGAATGTGCAGGTTTGTTACATAGGTAAACACGTGCCATGGGGGTTTGCTGCACCTCTCAACCCATCACCTAGGTATTAAGCCCCACATGCATTAGCTACTTATCCTGATGCTGTCCGTCCCCTCACCCTCCAAATAAGCCCCAGTGTGTGTTGTTCCCCTCCCTGTGTCCATGTTTTCTCATTGTTCAGCTCCCACTTACAAGTGAGAACATGCAGTGTTTGGTTTTTCTGTTCCTGTGTTAGTTTGCTGAGGATAGAAATTGTACTTTTAATTCTAGATGTCACATTAAGGGGGATAGTGGAGTCTTAACTCTTTTCCCCAACAACAAAATACTTTAAAAGGTCAACTTCTGTCGTTTCTTTTAGAATTGCTTAGCTGTCTCCTCATCTTGTCTGTTTCATTTTTTGGATATGGACAGGGTTGTGGTACCAGATGTGTACCTAGACACACTATAGGTTGTGACACTTGATTTAGAAAACACTGCTATTGGGACACACACAAGAGAATTAGAATAAAGCACTAGATGGACAGGGCTTTTCTCCCTGGAAAACTTCCAGAGGGGACGGTGCTCTTGACATTCCAGAGATAATGAAGAGAGTTTCAAGACACTTTCTATTTCCATACGAGTTCCTTTGTATGCTGGGTTGCCTGCCATTATGTTTATGTAATTCTGACAGTGTTCTTAATGACACACTAACAGATTGTAAAACACGCTGCTGGCATTTACTTGTTTTTTATATTTTTAAAACAATGTCCTTCATGTAACAGTAGTTAAGCGCGGCAGAAGGACATCATTAGAGCCATGGTTAAACTGTAATTTACACCATTAGGAAGGCAGGAGCAATTTTTATTGCCTGGCAATTTTCTTGCTGAAATATTTGGACCATATGGCTCAATTTGTGTAATAACCTTAATTTCTGCACCCTTCAGGTCTGCCTCCATCTCCTACGGAATGGTAAAATGCGGTTTAGCAGAAAAGGCAACTGTCTATACTTAGAGAGTTGAGATTAATAACATGTCACGTCCTGTTTTTGGTGAAGGAATTCGAACAGCAGCCAGATGGTATCTCTACAAATAACTGTCAGGGGTCTTGATCTAATCAATACAATGTATTAATACATCTCCCTTTGCTGTTTCTCTAGGGGCTGGCGCACAACATCTGGAAAGAGTGGGGGGGAAGGGCCGCCAAGTAGAAAGGCGATTCTTTTCAGAATCAAACTGAGCCCAATTAATTTTTCATGTATCCTTGATAACTGTTTCATAATGAGCTATGCGTCTTGACGGATTTGGGGTTGGCAGAGCAGGCTGCCCCTGCTTTCTATCCCCATTCAGTCCACTTACAGAAACCAACCCATTAATCAAGCTATCTGGCATAAAACCTGAATCTCAGCTCAGCAAGAGATCAATAACCATCCTAAAAAAACACAGAACCAGCCACTAATGGGCACAGGTATCCAGCCATGACATTAGTAATTGCTTTAGCAAAAATAAAACTCTGTATCATAATCACCCAATAGGAACTTGGACAATAAAATTCATTACTTGTGTCTTGTCAAAAAGTAACATTTACATCCGTTAAAAAGATACTGTAATTTTACCAACTAGACATGACCATTATCTTTCAGCTTTAGACAATGCACACTTTTGAATGGATTAACATTCTCTGATTTTGTAATGTGAATATTTAATAATTCAAGTATCATATAAAATGTTTTAAAATGAGTTATTACACTTATTTTAAATTCAGAGTACCTAAGGGGTTCCTTAATACAATCTTTAGCCTGGCTGTATAAGACACATGGTGAGCCCGCTGTGCTAAGAACTCTGATGAGCTGTCAGATTGGTCAGATTTTGTTACTCTTTGATTGGCTTAATGGTAAGATGTACAATTCAATTCGTAAATTCTTATCACTTTCCCAAGTGGTGTGTTTTCATCTCAAACCTTCACTCTCTTACCAAATTCAAGCCAGTTATATTACTTTTGAGTTGGCAAATGTCTTTTGGCTTGGCACAGATTTCTACACACTATGGTAATTTCTGAAAGAGAGACCCAACGACTTTGTCTGTGGAGAGGAATTCAGAGCCGAGATGGGGAGATGAAGGAAACCCATTAACTGCTTGGTAAAACATTCCTTATTGGCTCGTAGACAACAAGTAGAAACCTGTTTTGTCCCTAGGAGAGTCTGAGATTTTGATTAGAAAAAACTCGTGGGAAGTGCTGCCAAAAAGAGAGTCATTCATTGGCTGATCATCTGTTCAAACCCTGCCAAGATGATAGAAAGGTCTAAGGAATCATCCAGGAACTTTAAGCTGATGTCACATTCATCTTTCCTGACAGCATGGCTAAGAATCATGATGCCTATGTTCGTTCTGTCAATGGTTTGTGGTTCCATAGAATGAGTGCTGGGCTTGGACTCAGAAGTATGGGTTAGAGTCCTCCTAAGTTCTTTTAACTATTTATAAGTACAATCAATACTATGCATGACCAAATCCTTGCGTATTACACTGTAATTTGTCTCTTTTCTAATTGTTCTTCCAAAAACATCAGGAGTCCCAGAGAGAAAAGACTATTCTTTGTTTGTATCTGTTATAGCTTCTGGACACAGTAGATTCTCAAACGATAGATCTACCCTTTTGAGATTATGAAAAACTGATTAATGGAGAAGCCCAATAGTATTTCTTGGTCTTGATCACTGAATTAGATATGTCTTGGTCCTCAATTGCAAATAACTTGCAGTTTTCATATATTCATGAGATTACAGAGAAGCAATAGCACAGGTTTTCAACTTTAATTTTGTTTGCTGATGTCCAGTGTAGATAAACAGAAAATACTCTGAAAACAGAGTATTTGTAGTGGAGTTGCATAACATTAGGTGAGAAAGTTATTTAAACAACTGAATTACATAACTAGATAATACCTGAAATTTGGAATCCAAAATACGTGGCATCCATACATTCTAATTTGTGTGTAGTCATTATCAAAATATTTACTTTATATAATTTAAACCCTCTGTGACAAAGATAGAAGATAGTTGCTATTCTGGAGCCTTCCAGTCCATAGATATGACCAACAATGTCAGCATTTCTAGCTTAGTATTACCCAGGCTCAGCACTAACAAGATGTTTCACCTTAAAAATTATATCGAGATAAAAAGATTCATTTGCAAACCCATCACATATGTATTCACAGGTGGTGGGTGTGGGTCATTGCATTTGGATTAAAAAGCAAATGTCTCTCTCTACATGAGAGGTCACTAGCTTGTGTAAGGCAAAATCTTTTCACTGTTCGGCATAATTAGAATATTCCACCAGTGGTTTCAGTAATTTAAAAATCACAGTATTGTTGTAATATTTTTCTAGGCTTCAGGAGCTCACAATTGTTTGGCCCAATCAAATCTGGGAACACTAGAGAAGTTATCACCCATCAAGGTAATTACTTTCAAGTTGAAATAATTACTCTATCAATGTTAATGGTCTTTCAACTTCAATAAAGCACTCACCTGCCGATAATCACAGCTAACCTCTTGCTCTAATGCAATTCCCTCTCTATTTAGTAGGTTATATTACAGTCGTTACAGTGGTCACTTGTCCTGAACAGCTGCTGAATTTCACTTTGATCGGCTGTGAACCATAAAAAAATTGGTCATCTGTGTATGATTTCCCCCTCACCCATAAGCCCTTGCAGAGCTAAGGATATGATCTCTTGGCTGTAATAGGGTACTTCAGGGGTAGCCATCTTGTCTCAGGTAGTGGCTACTTTCCATTTGTGAGAAGAGCAGAGCAGTTCAATTAACTTCTGCCCTTCACTGCCATTTACAGCTTGCTGTCTCTGCTAAATGGCATATATTCTGAATTTATGGCCAGGGCCCATTAGTATGTGGACTAGTTGATTTTACTTTCAGGTACATTTTTGACAAGGCTCCACGGGATTCTTAGGTGTCTAAAAAGGGTTTCCTTATAAGTTGGTTAAAGGCCAGTAAATAGCAACATACTGACCCACAGGTCAAATAATCCTCACCAACCATCCCACATGTACTGATAAACTATTATTTGGCAACGGGGAAGTAGGTAGATGCCAATATGGCAGAATCTATTTGTGTGATTTGAGAAGTGTGTATGTGCGTGTGTGTGTGTGTGTGTGTGTGTGTGTGTGTGTGTGTGTGTGTGTGACTAAAAGACCTCATCATGTTCTGCTGATACAATCTTAGATCTCAGGAAAAGGTCAGGTCCTAAGAGTGTCATGGCAAGTAAACAGAACTACATATAAGGTGGAAATATCCTAAGGAGGGCTCTTAGAGTGGCAGGCGTGTGATGTTATTGGGGCAGGGGAGCCAGGGATAAGACCGTAATAAACCTCAGGAGACCAAAAAAAAAAAAAAAAAAAAAAAGAAAAAAAAAATAGCATGTTCTTGCTCCAGGCAGTTTAGAAAGGAAATAGAAAATCCAGTATTTGGAAAATTACATGGAAATTGACAGCATAGTATCAGGAAACATTTAAATTTGCAAGCTCAGAATTTTATTGCAAGGCGAGGAACACCTAAAATGTATAAAACATAAGGTTTTTCACTCATGACCAAATTAGTACAGTTGCCTATACAAACCAGAACCTTATATACAACTGCTAATTTATTCCGGTCTCTGTTCTTTCAAAAAGAAAGATTACTAAAGGTTTATAGTCTATTTATATTGCCATTTATGGTACTTTGCATATGCATTAATTTATTAGTCATTGAAGCAGCCCTATGAGATAAGTAACATTTTAGTTCAGACTTGATGAGTAAGAAGGAGGACAGAGGAATTACAGGAGCATGAGGCATCATTCCAGGAGGAGGGATTAACATGTGTGAACAGCCTAATGTGGTCTTCAAGTGGAAACATCTAAGCTATGGTTTGGAAATAGAATCAATAGCACTTAGTAGAGGATTGATATGGAAGAAAGGAAGAGGAAGGACTCAAAAATGATCTGGCTTGGCCAACTAGAAAGATGGTAGGGCCATTTAGTTATGTAACAGGATGTGAACTAGGACTGTATTGACGAATAATGAGTATACTTTAGAAAAACAGGTGGTAAGTAACTCTACTGAACAGCTAGACATATCACTGCAGGACTTATGGAAAAAACAGACTTCAAGCTTCACCTTCCAATGAAGATCTATGTAGATCACCTATGTGAGAAGATCTAAGTTCATGAAAAAAAAAAAAAAAAAAAAAAAGGAAGGGGATTCAGCCGAGAATAAAGAGGCTTTGGTTATATCCTTCCTACTTCAGGGAGGGAATGGGATTTCTCCATCCTCCCTTTCAAGGCATACAAGGAATGTCCAAGAGAAACACTTGAAGAAATTGGGGATGTTGCAAGAAAAGTGAGATGAACAGTCTGCTCTTGGCAAGAGGCTTCCTACTGCACTGATGAAACTCGCAGGACAATTTTGATGCAATGACTAAGGTGGAAAAAGTCTTCTGAATTCCTTAAGTGATCCCAGAGCTTTGGGATAATAGCCTAACACAGAAGCTAATATTGTATCTGTCGATGAATTCCAAAATTGGGTGACTGGCTAGGTCTCATCCAGCATGGTAGGTCAAGTAGAGAATATAGTACTGGACAAGCTACACCTTCATTATTTGGTAGAACCAAAGTCTTTTTGCAGTCCCAGTGGGTGCCAAGAAAGGAATGAATTTTGTCAACATGGTAGGACTTGATATTGGCTGCCTGCTTGGGAGAGGGGCCCTCAGAGGCCAAAAAGGTTGTAAGATGTACTTCTTGGACAATAAGAAATAGGGGTGTAAGATATTAGCTAGAGAGTGTATTGCCTGCATCAGGGAACTATGAGGCATGGAATTTCCTATAGGGAAATTCCACAAAGAAAATCCCATGAGGCATCTGCCCCCTCAAAATTAACAGAAGATTAATTAGAGCAATATTGTTGAGTAAAGCTCTGTTACTTTTTGTCTAATTCCTTCTTTTCATGCCATGACCCTGGGGAAATAAATAAGAGAAAAAAGAGGGAACTGAAGAAAGAGGAAAATGACCATGCCCTCTTTCCCCCACTGTAGATCCTTAAACACAAGTCAGGTTTTAATTTAGACTGTACTTTTTTTGTTTGTTTGTTTTGAGACAGAGTCTTGCTCTGTCACCCAGGCTGAAGCTCAATGGTGTGATCTCGGCTCACTGCAGCCTCCACCTCCCAGGTTCAAGCAATTCTCCTGCCTCAGCCTCCCGATTAGCTGGGATTACAGGTACCAGCTGCCACGCCTGGCTAATTTTGGTATTTTTACTAGAGACAGGGTTTCACTACATTGACCAGTGACCAGGCTGGTCTTGAACTTCTGAACTCAGGTAATCTGCCCACTTCAGCCTCCCAAAGTGCTGAGATTACAGGTATGAGCCACAGCGCCCAGCCTAGACTGGAGTTTTTTTTAAAAAAAAACACCTGAAATAAGTCTTTATCACTAGTTGCTTTGGTCTTTGTCGCTGAAAAGTGACTGGAAAACCATGGGACCCGCCTTAGATGTTATTGATTGGTGAGCAAGGGAGTGCTGATGGAGTTTGCTGGGATAAAGCGGTTGGATAAAAATATAGCTCTTTCAAAGAAGTAATTATATACAATTCCAAAAGACTCACATGGTTTTCATCCCCAACAATATTGAGCAAAGGGTCAATTCTCGATATGTATTTATGACTTTCAGGAATAAATTAGACAAAAATGGCTAAAGATTATGTAAGGCTAGTGAATGAAAAGTGAATATTAAACCAAAAATATCATTACAACTAAAAAGTTTTGCCATGGACAGTGGCTCAAGACTGTAATTCCAACACTTTGGGACATTGCAGTGGGAGGATCTCTTGAAGTCTGGAATTTGAAACCAGCGGGGCAACTCAGTGAGACACCATCTCTAGAAAAAAAATTAAAAATTAGCTGGGCATGGTGGCATGCACCTGTAGTCCCAGCTACTTGGGAGGCTGAGGCGGGAGGATTACTCGGGTGCAGGTTGTCAAGGCTACAGTGAGCTATGATGGAGCCACTGCACTGCAGCCTGCATGACAGAGCAAGGGTTATACCAACAAATATTCATTATTTTGTATGACAGTTACTCATCCATGTTTTGTATCTTTTATATAAAAGAATGATACAGTTATTTTTTATTATAAAATGTGAAAATCTCAGTTTGTAGAACAGACACAGGAAATATGGTAATTATTTGTATTACCAAATTTTTCTTCACATTAGAAAGACAGTCACCAAAGGAGTCCTTTTAGAAAGCCATGTCTCCCAGAGTGTTTCTGTTGTCTAATAAATGGGTCTGGGGAGAAAAGGCTAAGATGATCAAGTTTAAAAGAGCTGCAGCTAATTTAAGATCATATGTAAAGAGCAGTAATATTTTATGTTATCTAAGCCAAAATGAAAACGGGATTAAAAATAAATGTTATCAGTTTACTCACACACTCTTCATAACATGACAATTGTGAAATATCTATATTATTGTTATTGTTGTTATTTTTTGCCACGTACCTACTTAATGGTAAAGACATATGAAACAACCACTTGAGGAAATTTTGACTACCTCCCCTTGACATTGGGAAAATAAGCTTGGCAACTAGAATCTAGAAACTAGAGTTAGTGATTCTGGATTTTATTACCAGATTGGAAGCCAATTTTTAGTGACCTATATAACACTTATTTCTCAGCACCTTATGCTTGATTCTACATGGAGTGAAGTACCATTTCTGGGCAAACACTTGATCTGGGCTTGACATTTTATAACCCCGTGGAACAAGTAAGGATATACTTAGAGCACAGATAATAGGTAAACCACTTTTGCCTTTAAAATCCCAAATTCTCAGATTTATTTCTGCCAGCACAATGGCAGGTGCCAGTGAGAAAAAGCAAACAAACCCAAATGGTGGTAGCAATTTCGCCAACCTTGCCAGGAGTGTTCCCTGTAAATACCACCATGGAACTCCTGCATGCCAAGCAAGGCTAAATACAGTTTCTCTCTTGACACCACACAATTCATCACAGAGATAATTGGGAAGGGTATTTAAGGCCTTCTAACTAAAGTCTGCTTTCAATAATGGAAGGTATTGGTCTAAGGAGACCCCAAGAATCTTGATCTCCCTCTCTCTCCCTTAGGAAAGTCCTACATAGAGATGAGTAGGGAGGTGAAACTTTTCATGAGGTTGGGAGAGCAGCTAGTGATGCATTAAAACCCACACTCTTTCCATTTCTCTGCTCCTGCTGCCTCTGCTGCTGCTGCCGCTGCTGCTGTTCCTGCCAACATATACGCTTCTCACCCCCATGGAGGGCCCCCACTGCCAGTTCTCCATCCACTGCCACCACAAGCAGAATTCATGCTTCCATTGCACCTGTTTTATGTGTCTCTCTCAGCAACATCCACCTGTCTATAAACAACTCTGGGGGAACCTTGGGACAAGCTAGGGATGGCACCACAACATGGGCAATTTATTGGTGGCCCCTTGTGCAGAGATGAAATCTTAACAAACAAGGGACTAATGCATGAGCTAATGCTAATTGCATTAGCATTACCTCCTGCTAGGCTGTGGATTGAACTGCACTCCTGCAATGGTGGGAATGGACTCTGTGCCTCATTAATGGAGAAGGCACTGTAATTCCTTTGCCCTGAAGAATTTTAGCCAGAGTGGCCAATAAACAAAATCTTGAAAAATTTCATACCGCAGGCACAGAAAGAAAAGACAGTAAAGTTGTTTAGCTGGTGCAGAAATCAGATAAACAGTAAGTAGATCTAGGAAGGTACTTGGAAAGCGATTTAAAATGGAGTCTTCTTCTATAACCCCTATTGACAACGATACAGAGATTTCTCAAAGAACTAAAAGTAAAATTATCATTTGATCCAGCAATCTCACTACTGGGCATCTACCCAAAGGAAAATAAGTCATTATATTGAAAAAGATACCTCCACTTGTATGTTTATCACAGCACTATTCACAATAGCAAAGATATTGAATCAACCTAAGTGTTCATCAGTGGATGATTGGATAAAGAGAATGTGATACACACACACACACACACACACACACACACACACACACACACATATACATATACATACATACATATATCTATCTATCTATCTATCTATCTATATCTTGATTTCCATTTCCATTTTCCATATTTACTAAATGGGAATAATTTTACATACTGTAGAATATAATATATATATATGAATATATATAGAATGTGAGACATAACTAAAGCCTGTTTTCAATAATGGAAGGTATTGGTCTAAAGAGAACTCAAGAATCTCTCTTTGGAGACCACTTTATATATATATATATATACACACACACACACATATATATATTCACACACAGTGAGATATATATACATATATATGTATATATACCATAGACTACTACTCAGCCATAAAAAGGAATGAAATCATGTCTTTTGCAGCAACGTGGATGGAACTGGAGGCCATTATCCTCAGTGAAATAACTCACACAGAAAGTCAAATACCACGTGTTCTCACTTATAAGTGGGACTACATAATGCATACAGGTGGACATAGGGTGTGGAATAATAGACGTTGGAGACTTGAAAGCGTGGGAGGGAGGGAGTGGGGTGAGGGATGAGAAATTACTTAAGGGGTACCATGTATGTTATTTGTGTGATGGTTAACTAAAAGTCCAGACTCCACTACACCATATATCCAGGTAACAAAACTTTGCTATACAATATACCCATGTAACAAAACTTCACTTGCACCCATTAAATTTATACAAAAGTAAAAATAAAATGGAGTTTCCTAAACGTGGGCAGCAGAAACTCAGCAGCAAGAAGCTTAGAAACCCAAAATGCCCAACAGTAATAGCCTGTGCCTCAGAACTAATCGCTCATTTTTCCTCAGTCTCTGCTCTGCTCAATTGCCAAGTCTAATAGTAGACTTCAACAACATAGTTAAGTTTGGTATTGCATATTGACATATTGAATATAGTACTCAATGACTATTTGCCAAATCAGATTGAAATGTCAATAATTTGTTCAACCCTGAAGGCCCATTGTGCTAGTATGTAGATGTCATACTGCTCTGAACAAAGAAAGAGTTAGATTATAGGAGGAATGATTTGTCTGAGATAAGAGATACATTTTTTTCTGTGATGGTGAGGAGTACAGAATATTGGATAACTGATAGAACCTCTTTTATTTTTTTCAAGATGGAGTCTTGCTCTGTTGCCCAGGCTGGAGTGCAGTGGTACCATCTTGACTCATTGCAACCTCAGCCTCCTGAGTTCCAGAAATTCTCCTGCCTCAGCCTCCCAAAGAGTAAAAATACTAAAAATAGTATTTTTAGTAGATACAGGGTTTCAACATATTGGCCAGGCTGGTCTCAAATTCCTGACCTTGTGATCTGCCTGCCTCAGCCTCCCAAAGTGCTGGGATTATAGGTGTGAGCCACCGCACCTGGCCTACGTATCTTTTAAACAAAAATATTGAATACAATCTCCTACACAGGGACTGTGGGAATAAGTGAAACAAAAACACTAGTTTATTTTCCTGGTGACCTCTTTCAAGAGTGTCAGATCATAAAGAGTCATAGTAGCCTTGATGCCCTGAAAATGTGGTCCACCGGCCTGAAGTGTCTGAACGCTTGCCCAGATTGCTTTGTGGAAGATGTCCTTGTTTGCTTGAAAAGATCAGGTGGGGCCTTTCTTGTTGAATCCAAGGAAGCCTTCTCTTGGAATTCTTAGAGCCAAAGATTTAGATTTTGGGAGACAACTTTAAATATATGCATACATTCAAAAATAGGATGCAGAATTATTGTTTTTTTTTTTTTAAATTATTCTGGCTATTCTATTCAGCATTGCAAGAAGAAAAATATTTGGAAAAATAAGAGGCGTGCACCAGTACTGGACTGTCCAAATGAAAGCCATGTCAGGGAGGGCCTGTGTGCAAAGAGTTCTGTGCAGCTTAAAGCTTGGGGCCATAGGTTTGCCTCTTTTTCAGAAGTGTTTTAGTATGATAAAAATAGAGCCTAGAAGATTAAATAAAGAATAGAGTTCATAGATTCATCATATACTTTAAAGCTTGTGTTTTAAAATGAAGCTGGCTATGAAGAGATGACTTACAGGGTATTCTACAAGGGAATTCCAACAGAACTATTTTGGGAAACTAAGTGATTAGGCTCATACCTCTGAAAGTTGTATTTTAAAAGATCAGAGGTTTAACCATTGCAATCTTTGTGCCTTCAATAAAAGTATATTTAAATTAAGGTGCCTCATTCAGAAGCTATTAAGAAGGGTAGGATATTCATAAACATTAGATTTTAAGGGTGAAAGTTTAGAACAAGAGTTTGAAGGATATGGGGAGGGGTAACCAATTTCCTCCTGGATCACATATCGAGTCAAAAAGATCTTTTACACTTAAGAACACTGCTTCTAGTGCTTATCATATAGGAACTAGAAGACATAATAGGAAAGACTCTAGTATATAAAGATAATTTACTATCTAATAAAAATAGAGTACTAATTCTGAAACAGACAAAAATGAAGATAAAACAATTATCCTTTCATTTACATATTTCTTATTTTTTAGTCATATGAGACATTTAAACACAAGGACAGTGGGAAAACATTGTACTTTAAACATTTAAGAAAGGCTCTTCTGAAGTTTTATGAAAATATATTTTCTCCCTGTTATTTAAATATTTTGATAAATGTTATTCCCTATAAGATAACCTTCATGTAAATTGGCCTTCCAGGATTTAAAGCATAGAAACATACTTTTTTAAAAATAATGCTTTGTCTGTTCATTTGTTCTTATTGAGGGTTTCCCATATTTAATAAGGTCTTGGCACATATTTGTATTTAACTCCTAAGACCACAAAATTAACTCTTATCCATGAAGCACCTTCGGTTTGAGAGCTGATCTCCCATAGCATTTCTTGCCTAACACTTGCTGTGTGACATTATTCTCTCTTGCACTGCCATTTAAAGCTAGGAGACAGCGGAGTTTGGGATCTGAGTTCCAGTGTAGTGGACATTACAGGCTGTACTCAACTGCTTTTCTTTTTTTCCCCTTATGTGCAATTCTCATCTCTGCAATATTATAAAACAGAACACTCCCTGTGACAAGGACTGTCCTGTTTCTGTATCTCCCATAGAACATGAGGCTATGCTGGACACAAACAGAGCACACAGGAGCTACTAGGTGATCAGGTGAACTGAATTAAGTCGTTTTATGGGTTAGAAGAGGCCATTACTTAAAAAAAAATCACCAGTAAGCAACTTTGTGTGTGTGATATATTTATAAATAAATATTTATAAATATTTATAAATATTTATTTATAATATATATTTATAATATTTAATAATTATTTATATAATAATTATTTATAATATTTATTTATAAATATTTATAAATATTTATAAATATTTATAAATAAACACACATACATACTAGCATATATACACATACATATATATAGCTACATATTACTGGCTTGTTGAGGAAGTAGAAAATTAAATATTCTTTTTATCTGAATCTCATCTCTATGAGGTATGGAGAAAAGCATTACATTATTCCCATTTAGTAGATATGGAAAATGCAAATCAAGAAACATTAAATTATTCCCATTTAGGCCAGGTGCGGTGGCTCATGCCTCTAATCCCACAGCACTTTGGGAAGCTGAGGCAGTTGGATCACTTGAGGTCAAGAGTTTGAGACTAGCCTGGCCAACATGGTGAAACCCCGTCTCCACTAAAAATATAAAAATTAGTTGGGCAGTGGTGGGCATCTGTAATCCCAGCTGCTTGGGAGGCTGAGGCAGGAGAATTGCTTGAACCCAGGAAACAGAGGCTGCGGTGAGCTGAGATCACGCCACTGCACTCCAGCCTGGGTGACAGAATGAGACCCTGTCTCAAAAAAAAATATTATTCTCATTTAGTAAATGTGGAAAATGGAAATCAATTTTATGAATAAATAAAATTTGTTTGTTTTGAGGTAATCAAAATGAGTCGTGTCTATGGACTGGTCCCCAATAATCCCCATACTCAGTTCAGTATCTTATCCCCCGTGACTCCACTGCAACTTTTCACATGTGAAAGATTTTCATGTATTTAAGCCCTAAGTGAAGAAAAATGAGAAGTTGGACAAGGAAATTAATTTCAACATATTAATCAGATAATGAGTGTCTTATTTTTTCAAGGGTCTTACCGTCACTGTGAAAGCATGCACGGTAGGGCTGTGAAATGCTGGATCGTCGGGTCTTTCCTGGTAGACTACACGGTAATGGGAGATAATGCCATTGGGAGATTCTGGCTTTGTCCAGTTCAATAGAACTGAATGAGCACTGGTGGCTTGAGCCCAGGGAGCTGGAAAATCTTGAGGTGGGGCTTCCAGAGTTCGTGTTGATGACCACAGACTCTCCACTGAACCCCTGGAGTTACGGGCACTGACCCGATATTCATAGAGCGTGAAAGGTCTCAGGGTGCCTCCTTCATCCATAAATTCAAGGGCTCCTTCTGACCAGACAAATAAAAGAGACTCCTCTTCAAAGCCAGCAGGGCGTCTGAAAGGAAACCAAGCAGGCAACCAGTGATAGCTGCACATTTCAAAACACAGTTTGTAGATGGAGTAAAAATTGTTTTTTAGACTTTGTTATCAACTCAACTTTTCAACTGTTTCCTTCTGGTGTCAGAAAAATCAGACGGAGAAGTACACCAGTGGCCTAACTCAGTATCATTTTTTAAGTGTAGTTCACACTCACATACACACGACTGATTATAAAAGAGTGCACATGCTTTATAGAAAACATGGAAAATACAGAAGAAATATAAAAAGCACAAAAGGTGAAACCTCATCTATAATCACATTTTATTGCCTTCCAGATGTTTTTTTCTGAACAAAATACACATGTGATACAAGAAAGCAAACATATTTAAACATTTTAAAAATATAGAAGCACATATTAAGCACTATTAATGCACTCTGATGTATTTTCTAGTTCTCTCTCTCTCTCTCTCTCTGTGTGTGTGTGTGTGTGTTTGTGCATATATGCATGCAGTTATATTGGGGTTTTAGTTTTTGCACAACTGGGACCACAGGATATAGAATTATTAGAGGCTGATATTATTGGGAATCCTACCTTCTATGGTAAATGGATTGCAGCTGGGGTCCCAATGTGTTCATCTCCCTGTATCTATGCCTTTTGCGAGTATGTTCCCAGACTCACTCTGAGCTTGGCTATAGGACTTTTTTTGGCTAATGGGACAGTAGCAAATATGATGATTGCAGCAGTTTCAAAAGTGTTTGCATATTGAGGCTGATTCTTTTGCTGCTCTTAGGACTATAAAATTACTGTGTGAAAAAGCCCAGGCTTGCATACCGGAAGATGAAGAACGATGAAGGGAAGCCCACAGTTCCTATTTTCTCTCACACAGCACAATGCTCTTTTGCATTTGTTCCCAGGATGTATAAAAAGTATTTTAAATTCACTTCTTAGATGCCATTTACTTTTTCTTCATTTGAATTTTCTCTGATTTAAACCATAAACTCTCAAAGTATGGACAATCTTTTCTTACATATCAAGATCACTGTTTTTTTTTTTTTTCTTTCTTTGAGATGGAGTTTCACTCTTGTTGCCCAGGCTGGAGTGCAATGGCATAGTCTTGGCTCACCACAACTTCTACCTCCCAGGTTCAAGTGATTCTCTTGCCTCGGCCTCCCCAGTAGCTGGGATTACAGGCATGCACCACCATGCCCAGCTAATTTTATATTTTTAGTAGAAACAGAGTTTCTCCATGTTGGTCAGGCTAGTCTTGAACTGCTGACCTCAGGTAATCCACCCTACTTGGCCTCCCAAAGTGCTGGGATTACAGGTGTGAGCCACCAGGCCCAGCAAGACCACTTTAAAAAAATATACATTTATTGCTGTTATACGTCAACAAATCTCTGTTAAATACTTTTATATGCTGTCATTGTATTAGGAGCAAAGGTAAAAAGATGAACATGCTCCTCACCTAAAGGAATAAGTAGCTGAATAGAGGAGATGGAGCTATGTGCAAATTAAGGAAAATAACATGATAAGATAAATAATCTAATAGAAATTTACTTTAGAGGTTTTTTTTTTCTTTTTTTGAGACTGGGTCTCACTTTGTTACTCAGGCTGGAGTGCGTTGGTGTAATCATAGCTCACTGCAGCCTCAGACTCCTGGGCTCAAGAGATTCTCCTGCATCAGATTCCTGAGTAGCTAGGACTACAGATGTGTGCTACTAGGTCTTGCTAACTTTTTAAATTTTTTTGTGATGAGGTCTCGCCATGTTGCCCAGGCTGGTCTTCCTCAAGCAAGCCTCTGGCCTTGGCCTTCCAAAGTGCTAGGATTTACAGGCATGAGCCACCATATCTGGCCTGCTTTAGAGATCTTTAAAGGACAAAAGTTAAATTCCTTCTAGATGTCTCCCCTAAAACCTGGTAAAATGCAGAGTATACTCTCAAAATTCTTTCAACTGTCTGAGAATAGGATTGTTTAGGCTAATCTTTAGATTTTTGTTGATATCAAAACCAGGGCCAAATGCATACTCTTTCGGTATTAAATATATACAGTATTAAAGTGGAATGGTCAGTTGTTGAGATGGCCCTGTATATCTGATACTTCATTTGGAACAGTTCTTTTCCCATCCAGATGTAAAATCATGATGCAGTTTTGATAGAAAGCAAAGTTCTGGAGGAACTGTGGTTGGTATATCTCTGTATTCCCAGCATCTGAGCCCAGTAAGTGTTCATTATTGTTTTTTCAAGTGAAAGGCTAACAGGTATGTAATTCCGTGACTTTTCTGTATCTTTGCCTTTTCTCCATCAGCTCTTATTTCCTATCAAGGCAGTATTCTAGGTTGGAGAAGAATGTAACCAAGACATGGATCCTCCTCCTTTAGCTCTCTCTTTAGTTGAGAAGAGAGTGATGACTACATCAATATTTTCCAGGCTGTTAGGAGTATTTAATTAACACACTCTTCAGATGCTGAAAAATTCACATGCTGCCATATCAGATTAATCAGCTCCATCAAAACGTAAAGGGTTATTAAGACGAAGTAAATGGCAGTACCTTTCACAAAAAGGCAGGATATGTAAAATCATTGGCTTTGGGAATTTGATGATCCTCAAGTTGATAAATCATGATGACCTAAGTACGAGCAATGACAAACTTCCTGCTGGAAGCTATAGAGGCTTCATAGATAACCCTCAATGACCTGCAATTATGGTTCGGCAGCCCACCTCATTATTGCTTGCTACCATGCGTGGACCAGATTCTGCACTCAGTGTAGGTTTGCAGGGTTTGGCCTTTGTACTTGCTGCAGATATCAGGTACCAGGTGTGTCATTGGGAGAGATCCATTCTAATGAGAACCACAGGGCTCATAGCCAAGGACTCCTCTCAGTGATTTTTAAAAAGGTATTTGCTAGGAACACAATACAGCAAATAAACCTATGATGGCCTATGGGGAAGTAACATTTTCTATTTTGTCTAGCTTCAGCCTTTCCATGACAATTCAATTAATTTTTATTAAACTCTCATGAATTCCCAAATTGAGATGTAGTCATGGTTTCTATAAAGCTGACATTCTTAAAAATTTTGCCTAAAAGTGTGGGTTTTAAATATATATACTATTTAAAAGATTGAGTATCATGTTAGCTTCAAGTTTAACCACCAAAAGAATTAAAAGGTGTAGCTTGGTTAAAGTGTTTCTTATCACTATTGAATTCTTAAAAAATTAATACCATGGAGAGGTAAATGTCCCATCTGTGCTGCGAAAAAAACAGAATCTCTTTATGTCTGAATACATTTTTCTGAGCAGAAGTCGTTGAGTAGACCACAATTTTTCCTGATCTATTTAAGATTTAGGCTTTACCTGTTCACTTAACTGGAAGTGTTTCCTCCTGAGTAGCCTGTGTTTAGAGAAAGCACATTTTCAGCTCTCTCTGAATAGCCAAATGGTTATTCTTTGCTCAAGCTCATTTGAAAGATACTTTAGGAATGGATTTTTCCAACTGGAGTTAATTTAATATTGTCTAACACTAAGAGGAAAACAAAAATAAGTATAAAAAACTAGGAAACAATTTTTAAAGACATTCACACTTCTGTGGTCTCACTGTAGAATGTTTTCTGAAATTCCTTACTCTTTATCTCCCTTCCAGCAAATGTCACTGCTTGTTTTCAAAAGCAATGAAAACAAAATCCTAGAACCCAACGCACCGTAACAATTTTAAGGTTATGAAATTGCCAGGCCCATTTGATGAAGATATTAAAAATATTATGAATTTAACTAAATAATCAGAAGCACCTGTAGTCAGAGGAGGTAGGTTGGAGGTCCTGGCATCTGCCACTTAGTTCAGTGACCTTGGGTGAACCTGCCTGTCTGTGTCCTCTAGTTTTTATTTTGTTTTGTAAAGTACAGTTAATAACCTCATAGTGTTTAAGAAACCTCTGAGAATTCATATAATATAAAAACATAAAAATTACTGGGTAAAATGTAATGCACGATCTGAATGAAGTTATCATGGATATGATGTGCAAAGCTTTAGGAAAATACATTTGGCATTGAACAAGGAGGTCATCCCAACAGTTCACATAAAAATAAATGCAGATCCTGAACTAGACTGCTGAAAGGACAAATGGAAACACAAGTGATTTACAAAATGCTTTGTGAAGGTTGAATCATCAAGCTTTTTGGTATGAGTAGACACTGTTGTTGACGGAAGAGACCTCACAGACCTTCCAAAAACTTTAAGACTTAGTCCATTTAAAAATTCCTTAGAGATTTACCATGCAAAATGGCCTACGATTATCCTTCATCTACTGATTCTCAAAAGGACTCACCTATCTGAAATTTCTAGTCCCATTTTCTATTCTAGTTATCAAATGCTTGACTATAGTTTCTTTCTTTTTTTTTTTTTTTTGAGACGGAGTTTCGCTCTTGTTACCCAGGCTGGAGATCTCGGCTCACCGCAACCTCCGCCTCCTGGGTTCAGGCAATTCTCCTGCCTCAGCCTTCTGAGTAGCTGGGATTATAGGCACGCGCCACCATGCCCAGCTAATTTTTTTTGTATTTTTAGTAGAGACGGGGTTTCACCATGTTGACCAGGATGGTCTCGATCTCTTAACCTCGTGATCCACCCGCCTCGGCCTCCCAAAGTGCTGGGATTACAGGCTTGAGCCACCGCGCCTGGCGACTATAGTTTCTTATACTCCATTGTGTCTCATGGTTCCATGGCTTTGGTATCTGCTAATTTTCTGTTTGGCAATCTCTCTCTCCATCCTCTTTTCTATTCTTTTTTCTATAGGCTAACTCCAACTAATCTTTTAAAATTCTAAACCCATATCACTTTGTCCAGACAGTTTTTTCCTTGCTTTTCTCTCCAATAGAGTTATCATCTCCTTCTACGTGCTCTTTTTAAAATTTGTATTAGGCCACTTTTGCGTTGCTACAAAAAATGCTTGAGGTAGGCTAATTTACAAAGAACAGGGATTTAACTGGCTCACAGTTCTGCAGGGTGTACAGAAAGCATGATGCTGGTATCTGCTTATGAGAGCCTCAGGAAGCTTACAATTACAGTGGAAGGTAAAGAAAGAGCAGGAGCATCACATGCATAGAGCAGGAGCAAGAGCAAGAGAGAAGGGTTGGGGGAAGTCCCAGACATTTAAACAACCAGATCTCCCATGAACAAACTGAGCAAGAACTCATAACTAAGGACATGGTGCTAAACAAATCATAAGGGAGTGGCCCCATCTGCAACATTGGGAATCTGTTTTTAGCATGAGATTCAGAGACGACAAACATCCAAACTATATTATGCCGCCACCGGCCTCCTAAAGCTCATCTCTTTCTCACATTTCAAAATGAAATCCTGTTCTTCCAATAGTTCATCAAAGTCTTAACCAATTGCAGCATTAACTCAAAAGTCCCAAGTCTCAAGAACCAAGTCAAAAATCTCATCTGGACTCATCTCCTTTCACCTATAAGCCTGTAGAGTCAAAACAAGCAATTTACTTCCAAGATACAATGTGTGTATAGATATTAGGTCAACATTCTTATTGCAAAAGGGAGAAATTGGCTAAAAGAAAGGGACTATAAGCCTAACACAAGTCTGAGACCTGGTAGGACAGACATTAAAACTTAAAACTCCAAAATAATCTCTATTAACTCCATGTCCCACTCCAGTGTGCACTGCTGCAAGCACTAGGCTCCCAAGTCTTTGGGTAGCTTTGCCCCTGTGGCTTTGCAGAGTGCAGCCCCTGTGGCTGCTCTCACACATTGGAATGGAGTTCCTACGGCTTTTCAAAATACAAGCTGCCCATGGTATCTGGGACCTAGAGAGAAGGTCTACTAGGGCAGTGCAGTAGAGACTCTGTATGGTGGCTCCAATACCACACTTTCCCTCTGCACTTCCCTAGTAGCGTTTCTCTGTGAGGACTCCACCCCTGTGGCAGGCTTCTGCCTGGTCACCCAGGCTTTCTCATACATCCTCTGAAATCTAGGGGGAAGCTGCCAAGCCTCCTTCATGCTTGCATTCTGTGCACCTGCCAACTTAACATGACATAGTGGCTACCAAGGCTGTTGGCATATACCCTCTGAAGCAGTGACCTGAGATGTAGCTGGGGACCTCTGAGGTGCAGCTGTAGCAAGAGTAGCCAGGATGTGGGGAACTGTTCAGAAGCCTGCACAGGGAAGCAGGGCTCTGGGCCTGGCCCTCAAAACCATTCTTTCCTCCTAGGCCTCTGGTCCTGTGATGAGAGGGGCTGCCTGGAAGATCTTTGAAATGGCTTCTGGGCCTTTCCCCTATTATCTTAGATATTAATGCTTAGTTCCCTTATAGACATGCTAATCTCTCTTGAAAGTGGTCACTTCACAGTCTGCTTGGATTCTTTCTCTACCAGAGGGCCAGGCTGCAAAATTTTCTGAACTTTTGCTGTTTCCCTTTTAAATATAAATTCCAACTTTGAGTCATTTCGTTGCTCCAGTACCTGATTGTAGGCTGTTAGAAACCGCCAGGCAAAGTCTTGAATGTTTTATTGCTTAGAAATTTCTTCTACCAGTACCTTAGGTTATCACTCTTAAGTTCTCACTTTCACAGACGTGGGGGCATGGATGAAAGGGAGCATAGTTCTTTGGTAGGCCACAACAAGGGGGACATTTACTTTAGTTCCCAATAACTTTTTTATTTGCATTTCAGACCTTATTGGCCTGGTCTTCCCTGTCCATATGTCTACCAGCATTTTGGTCAGAACCATTTAGCCAGTCTCTAAGAAGTTCCAAACTTTCCCTCACCTTCCTGTCTTCTTCTGAGCCTTCCAAACTCTTCAACCTCTGCCCATTATCCAGCTCCAAAGCCACTTCCACATTTTCAGGTATCTTTATAGCAATGCCCTACTCCTGGTACCAATTTTCTGTGTTAGGCTGTTGTTGTGTTGCAATAAAAAAAAATCTTGGGAGCAGGTGATTGCAGTGTGCAATTTTTCCAACACTTGGAAACCCAATTTAATTTCATGCTTCCTCCTCCAGACAACTCCACGAGTGGCAGGTGCCCCTCTTCAGCTGTTCGGGTCCGAGCTTCACAGGCACCCTTCTCTAAGCCTTTACATTTTAATAATTCCAACCACTCCCCTTTGTTCCCTCAGTTCTAAAGTTGCTAGATGTCTCCCGTAGTTGCCACTTCTATGATATTGTAGAGTTCTCTTTTTATGCTTTCAGTTACCTAGTTAACAAATATATAACTACTTATTAATTATATTAAATTTCTTCTGTTAAAGTAAGTAATGTGGTTCCTTTCTCTTGATCAGACTGATTATTACAGAAAGTGATGGTGATGTTCACACTAAGAAGAAAATAGGAAAACTGGAAAGAGATTGATGATAGATTTGCATCTGTGCTCACAAAATTTATTATTTTGTCTTTAATAGACCATATGATATATTGATTGTAAAAATTAATAAGAAAACACAGATGAACAAAAGCAGAAGTAGTTAAAAGAATCACTCATAGCCTGTCATTTGGAGATAAGTACTGCTAGCACTATTTTGGTGTTTAACATTCTAGACATTTTAAATATACATATATATGTAAAAAAATACCATATATTTAAAGAAAAACAGAATCCTACCAGGCCTACTGTTACGCAGGCCTCTTCTTTTATTACCATTAACCTCTTTCCTTGACTCTAAATGTATATCTACAACTGCCAGATAGATTCGTCTTTCTAAAGCATGGCTCTGGACAACACAGCTAGGATAATTTTCTATTTTTATCATGCTTCACATGTAATGTATTATTTCACATGTTATTATTATTTCACATACATTATTTCATTTAATTCTTAAAGAATTCCAAAAGGCTAATTATCTTCTATATTCACTATCTTCACCTCACATAAAAAATGGAAAATTAGGGAATATAGTGACTTGTTTAAGGTCACATAACTGTTAAGTGTCAGAGCCAGGACCTGGAAGCCATATTTTCTGATTACAAATCCCACGTTCTTTCCACTATATGACATTGCTTCTCTATTTACCCCGTAAACCTTCGGCAGCTCACATGGCCTCTGAATAAAAATTTTAAACTCCTTAGATCCAAAATCTATTATTAAGCTGATCTTCTAAATGTCCCCTACAAATAGCAAAGACTCCAGTCAAACCTGACCATTCCTTGAATCCTATGCTTATGTGTTGGAAATTCTGCTTATTCTATTGATTTTATTCAGTTAAGATATCTTTACCATCAGGTCCTGCTTGCTGAAATTCCTACTTACTACAACGGAAACAGAATACAAAGTCCTAAAACAGACCCTATGGACATGGCAATTTTGTATGAGTGACATTTGAAATCAGTGGATTATGAAATAATGTTGACGGACTAGTTAGCATTTTTAAATAAAATGAATTCTTATCTAATTTCTTATAACAAAATTAATTCTATATTTAGAAATAAGAAGTAGAGCTATTAAAATGCTGGAATAATAATAAAATATGTTATTTTAAATACGATCACTAAAGGGAGACTTTCCTTAATGTGGAAAGAATATAGACAAATTAATAAGAAACAATCCAATAGGAAAATAGTCTAAGAATCTATAATATATTATATACACTCCTCCCAAATAGAAAATAAATAAGTAAATGAACAATCTTACAATGATCAAAACCTGAATTAAAACAATAAAAATGTGCCAGTTAAAATATTGAGCTGACAGATTTGAAAGATTGATTCTGTATTAAAAGGAGTTTTCAGAGTCAGAAATTCTTACACGTGATATTTGAAAGATAACTTAGAAATCTCTAACAATTGGCCGGGCGCCGTGGCTCAAGCCTGTAATCCCAGCACTTTGGGAGGCTGAGGTGGGTGGATCACGAGGTCAAGAGACCGAGACCATCCTGGTCAACATGGTGAAACCCCGTCTCTACTAAAACTACAAAAAATTAGCTGGGCATGGTGGTGTGTGCTTGTAGTCCCAGCTACTCAGGAGGCTGAGGCAGGAGAATTGCCTGAACCCAGGAGGCGGAGGTTGCGGTGAGCCGAGATCGCGCCATTGCACTCCAGCCTGGGTAACAAGAGCAAAACTCCACCTCAAAAAAAAAAAAAAAAAAAGAAATCTCTAACAATTTTAAATGTATAAAAAGTTAACCTCGTACTTCTAGGACTATGAATAATTCTCTGTATACTTACTGTAAGAATGTTTATTAGAGAACTGCTGTAGTAATGAAAACTTGAAAATCACCTATCTTGCCATCATCAGGGTACTGACTAATACTAATAGACATCCATATAACAGAATATTGATGAGTTATTAAAAGAAATTTGGGCTGTGTATGTGTGTATGTGTGTGTGTGTGTGTGTGTGTATTTTATCAAATGCCCAAAGAAAATTTCAGAACAATATGGATAATATAATTCTTTTATGAAGAAGAAAATATAAATAGAAAACATTAATGTTAATATATTAAAATTAATAGTGTTACTTCTATTAGTGAAATTATGTATGACATGAGTAAATCATAAGAATGAATAATAATCTTAGTAGTCTTCTGTACTGTTAAAACATTTCTTTCCAACAAATGTATTTCTCTTACAATTTAAATTGTCATTAAATCTTTATTTTTTAAAGCCTAGTCTCAACAACATCAACTTGATGAAGTATTCCATGAATAATCTAAACAGGTAATTCTTCTCTAAATTTTCTGGTAAATATTTCCGTTTTTTGCTATATCTTTTACTTTTTTGTTTGTTTATTTAGCTTATCTTATATTTCTCACTGTAGTGAAAATCATTGGTGAACGGGCTTCGGACTCATAGACCTTTGCGTCTCCCTCAGTAGATATGTACATGTATGGATAGGTAGATGGATGTCTGTCTGACTTCTGTCTGTCTGTACCTATCTACATAAATATTCATAACTATATCCATCTTTCCACCCAATACAAATTGAATTACATCAAAATTCCTTTGTCTTTGAATCAATGCTTGTCTTTTCTTAGTTAACTCAATCAGCTTAATTATCCATTTTATAAATTGTTTTCACTTTCCTTCTTTGAATATCCTTTCATATCATACATTCTTCAAAACTATTTCAGATTTTATCTTTTAAAATCTTACTATATACTCAGGAAGAAGTGCCATCATTTGTTTCTATTTTTACAGTGCTTATAAGGTATTTGTATGTAGTTTTGTCCTTCAAGGTACATTGATTAAATCAAGAGAAAGCTCATGAGAATAATAAACCCCATGAAATTTGGTTTCTGTTAAAATGAAAGCTCCTAGTGGGAGGAGATAATTTTACTACGTGTTTAGTAAAGTCTCAATTTAACGTGTTTGGTGAATTTTGTAGAAGGAAGTGATGAGATTTTTGCCATTTGCAAGGTTGCAGATATAAAATAAAGGGGGAATACTGAGGAATCATTATTATGCAAGCCAACCTCATTGAGAGGAGGAAGCAGATGTCCAAGATAGTCTTGTCTACAGTTGGTCAAGAAACAGTTTGCAAAACACTAACTTAAATGTTGGTCTCTATTCTTCACAAAAAACTTTTGTAGCAAATGTTTTCTTTGTGTGACTTATATATAGTAGCTTAAATTAACAGATAAACTAAGCAGAAGGAATCATATTAATAGTTTGTTCTTACTAGATTATTTTGGTTTTTGAAATTATAAACATCTACATTTATCAGGGCAGAAACTTTGTAATTGGATAATATTTAGGTTATTTTGTTTTGTTTTTGAAGTCATAAACATCTTCTGTCTTTATTAAGTCAGATACTTTTTAATAGGATAATATCTAGAGGAAATATTTGAACAATAAAGAACAGGTACAGAAGAGAAAATGATTCCAGAGCTTGATGAGAAGAGAGTGACAAGCATTTTCAAATGATATTTACAAGTGGGCTTCCTATAAGTTAATAAAAATACCTCATAGGCCAAACCCCATCTTTGGTTTGAGCCAAATGTACTTCCTTTGGTGGCAATAGAAGAAAGAGAAGGCCAACGATGAAGCTGAAATTACATGCCATAACCTCCTCAGAAATACTGCAGGCTGGTGGCTGTAACTATATAAAGGGCTCTATGTAGTCTCAGAATGAAAAAGAACTATGTGTCTCCATTCTATTTCTGTCCTTACAAATTTCTGATTTTTTTTGCAGCTATCTAAGAAAAATTTGATATTGTTGTTGTCTAAGCACATTTAAACTTCAGCTGAAATAACTGCCAAGTGATTCATGCCTATGTAGGTGAATATAACGATTGTATCTGGAGCCCCAGTGCGCCATTTTCATTTCACTTTAAATAAAAAACAAAATGTATCTATGTCAGTCAGTGCCCTTCTGCTGTACTCAGAGGTATCAAACAGGCTACAATTATGATTGTGAAGTGATTGTGTCACATTGGAGGAAGGTTTATTGCTTTTGAGTCTGCTAGGCAGTAACACATTCTGTTTCATATTACTCTTTATATCATTGTTTGGCTGTGACTAGAATAATCAGATGCCATCAAATACTGTCAAATTCAATTTACAGTATTTTTCATTGAAGCGGGCTTTCTGCATTATATTTCCTGTTTTCCCTCTCTATAGCTGACATGGAATAGTCACTGTAATCACGAGCTTTATTTACAAAACCAACGGAGTGAAGCCACGTCCTGGTCTATAACAGATACTTTATTTCCCTTTATTCTGAATAGGAATTTGATGTGCTTTTCTCATGCAATTAGCATTAAGTAGATGAAAGAACACTATCTGAAGAGGGTGGGCATTTTAGAGCCTGCGCTAATGTCCTTAGCTTAAAATGCAAATTCACATTAGCCATTTTACCTGTTCATGTGTATTTGAAGCAGAAATATTATTCTTCAAATTAATGTTTGCTGAGAAGAAATTTGGCTTGCTCATTTTTGGTGATGTCATTTACATAACCAGAAAAGCAATAATACTTTCTCTTTTCATAATTTTTTTTTCTATAAGCCCTTAGCTCATCACTGAAGACTGATCTGAATCAAAAGATTTCAATATCTAAAGTTATAAGAGGATCCTAAGTAAGTTTCACTAAGTTTTCAGGGCATAGGACCGAATAACTAAAGGCCTGAGGCTGCTAGAGAGACTAACAAAGGATGTTGAAGAGGTGGTGGTGCCCGGGAGATGAGGATAGAGATGATGATTGGAGAAGAAAGAAAAAAGGTGATTGTGTTTTCTGTGTTAAGCAGCAAGCTATCAGCTGACAGGTTATTTGCCCCTTGGTTCCTTGCATTATGCTTTCTGCTCACCTCCCCCTCACTTTCTCTATTCCTTCTCTTCTGTTCCTCCCTACATCTCTCCCTCACTCTCTTCCTTTGCCTGCTCCTCCTCCTCCTCCTCATTCATTATTTATTTAAAGAATACATTAATTTAAAGTAGTGTTCATGTTGATCAGGTGAAAACTAGATCAGAGAGCAAAATATCCTTCAAACAAAAATGTTCATGGTCTATGTCTCTTCCACGATTTCTCTCTCTCTCTCTCTTAATCTCTCTGTCTTTCTTCAATCTCTCTCTTCTCTATTCCTTCTTTTCTTTATTTTAGTTAGGTACACTTAATAAATTCTGCACATGAGGGAACAAGCTGCTATAATACCATCTAAATAGTGGAGTGGTGCCTCATGAAAACAGAAGGAACACTGGAGAGGAGAGCCCCTTTTCCTGCATATGAAAAGCACCATCTTTGGAGCAAGAGAGAAATCTTTTTAATCTCTACATTACAAATAACGAGAAATATTAGATTTCTTGTCTTCTGTTTGGTTTCCTCTCTGGAAAGACCATATTTTCTTCTTCCATGGGCTGCTTAAGCAGTGGTCCCCAACCTTTTTGTCACCAGGGATTGGTTTGGTGGAAGACAATTTTTCCATACACTGGGCAGCGCAGTTGGGGGGATGGTTTCAAGATGAAATTGTTTTACCTCAGATCATCAGGCATTAGATTCTGATAAGGAATGCACAACATGTGCAGTTCACAGTAGGGTTTGCACTCCTATGATAATCTAATGCCACCACCAATCTGACGGGATGGGGAGCTCACGTGGTAATGCTTGCTCACCAGCCACTCACCTCCTGCTATGTGGCCCATTTCCTAACAGGCCACCAACTTTGTGGCCTGGGGTTTATGAACCCCTGCTTTAGAGAACTGTTCTACCCTTTCACCAAATGTAAGTCTACATGGGCTATAAAGTCTCAGTTTTCAAGGAGATCTTACTCAAAAATGTTACATAGTAGTTGTCACTTTTTTCCTTGGTTAATTTGTAAAAGTTTGAGCATCAGTCTTAGTTCCCACCAGTAGGTGCCACATACAAAAAAACATGAATTCCCATTCAATGTAAAATGTACTTATTTTTCAATGCTGGAGTAGTACACATTCTTAAATAACTATAATTATAGTAACAGTCAAGCTTACCTGTAAATAAAGTAGTTGATGATGATTCCATTTGGTTTTTTAGGTGGCATCCATGTAATCTCTATGCAAACTGACCCCAGTGCCTTAAGGATGGGATAATTAAGATCCATTGGGGCTGCTTCGGGCGTTTTGAGAAACACCCTACTGCTAACTCCACAACCTCCTTGAAAAAAAATCGAGGTCATTAGTAATTTTTCAAGCAAGAAAAAGAGCTACATATGCATACAGAAGGGGAATGAGATCATGAAAATAATTTTTACCTGTGCTCTTGCATATATACTTGTATATGTGTTTTAGTTTTTTTTTTTTTTTTTTTTTTTTGAGGTGGAGTTTCGCTCTTGTTACCCAGGCTGGAGTGCAATGGCGCGATCTCAGCTCACCGCAACCTCCGCCTCCTGGGCTCAGGCAATTCTCCTGCCTCAGCCTCCTAAGTAGCTGGGATTACAGGCACACGCCACCACGCCCAGCTAATTTTTTGTATTTTTAGTAGAGACGGGGTTTCACCATGTTGACCAGGATGGTCTCGATCTCTCGACCTTGTGATCCACCCACCTCGGCCTCCCAAAGTGCTGGGATTACAGGCTTGAGCCACCGCGCCCGGTCGTGTTTTAGATGTTATTAGAAATCTTTACGGGATTTGAACATTTAAATAGAAAATCATTTTTGGAAAACCCATTAATTAACCACATATTTATAAAGGTATAAACAATAAGGCATATTCTTGTCTGAACTCAAGTTTCTCTGATTTATTTCAGTCATCCTAACCAGAAAATGATAACATACTTGAAATTTGCAAGTGTTTGTGTGACCTACACATCTTGCATGCTTTTAATTAATTTATTTTTTTTTTGCCAATTTTTAAACTAATGAACATTGTTCAAACACACAGAAGTCAAACAATTTGTCTGAAGGATATTGTACCTCCATTGCACAGTTTCAGGGATACGAAAATGCAGAAGTTGGCTTTGTACTTAAATCAAGAATATGTTAATGTAAAATTATTTCCATGTTTATCAGGTGAAGACCAGATCAGTAAAAACAATATTCCTCAAACAAAAATGCCATGGTCCATATTTCAGAGAAAAGCGGACAAACTGACTAGCAATTTCTGATATGAATTCAGCATAGCAAAATTGCAGACTTACAATTCTAACCAATTCCACAAGAACTAGCACTATTTGGAAGCAGAAATTCTTAAGGACATTTAATATAAGAGTTTCTACTACACATTGGGTATAAGATTGGTAAATTTATTTAAGGTGAAGGAAAATGTTTTGTTTGCTAATGTAGCAAATAGGTGTTAAATGTTATATAACATATATCATATCATATACACCATATGGTACATGTTATACATCTATATAATATATATACCTGTTAATGTTTATATTTAATTTAAAATAGAGATAAATAAAATAATGTGTAGCTCTCTTGATTCCCTGTTCTCCCCTCCTAAGTTTCAGTTTACGTTTAGCTATTTATCCATTTGGAGAGATAAAGGGAATGGGGTGGCTTTTCCTTAACACAGCAGAGATACATGATAATTTCACTGACCACAGCCTAAGCCATGATACAAAAGGTGAGAGTTTATGTACATAAAATAGGGTTCAAGGAAGCACTGTAAAATATGTAGGATTCATTGGGGTTTAATTCAACTCTTAAATAACTTCTCACTTCCTCCTCCTGGATAAAATTTAAATAAAACCAAGGTAAATATGTTTTTATGAAATTTTTGGAATACTCATTTTTGTTTTATATTACCAAAGACTCCTTTATGTGAGCTAGGTGTTTTTCTTTCAAAGGGCCTTATAAAACAAGACTTTGCAAAACCACCATTTTAATATATTTAAATATTCATCATTTAATGTGCAGAAATGCATAATGCTTCACTCGATGCCAGACTATGATTTTTCTGGGTAAACAGTCCACTACAAATAAGGAATGAAATGTTAGTCTTTGCATTTGGACTGAGAATCTATTCCTTTTTAATGAAATTTTTTAATGAAATAGTTTTTCATAAAAGCCCAGGCCAAGTGTCTGAAAGACTTTCACCATTTTGACATGCTTGTATCCTTATCTCATACTGTGTGAACGGAGCCAAATTTTCCAGGAGGGTGGATTGATGATGACCAACAGGGAAAGCCAGAGGTGTTACACTTCCATCATTGAGTAAGACATTGTACTCCACAGGAATATTGGGGATGAGGATCCCTTTAGAGAGAGAGAGAGAGAAAATAAATATCTATATCTATCTATCTATCTATCTATATATTACAGAATGGTCAACCAATGATTGTCCATTAACAACAATGTATATTTAAAATTTCATAATTGAAAAGTAAATTATTTCTTAATATAGCAATTAAAAGCTGTATAAAACTTAGGTTGGAAAATATTAGACTGTGTATTTCAAATGTAAGAAATGTGTATAATCTGTTTTTAAAAGTATAGTAGTTCTATTTCAAGATATACTCTATTGGTGAATAAAAATGAAGGCACATTTCACTTAGAACATATAAGGCAATTATGCTGTCATATTTCTTCTAGGCTTACTTACTCTTAAGTTCATAAAAAACAACACTGATTTTGCTTGTGACAATAATTTTTCTGTAGAGCATTGTATATGCATCCTGTCTGACATGGAATCCTTGACATAATGGCCCATAAAATATCCAAATCATGGTCTACCTAGAGGATTCCTGTGCATTAATTATTGAGTCAGGACAGTTCACTGTCAGTGAGACATATGGCCCTAAACACAGAAAATTTAGGTTTAACAACTGTCATTTTTCACCACTGCTTTCTAAAGAAAGTAGATCTTGTCAGTTTAGCCTCTTCAAAGTCTCTTTATATAATTAAATGCTTGTTAAGTTTCATTTGGTCATGTACAACATGAATACTTTTTTAAGGGGAGGATATGAGTTTTGAAAGAAGAACATAATGGAGTTTTCTATTAACTTTTCTCCTCGGTCTGAGAATTCATAACATTTATGAGTTTAGTTATTTACCTCTGCAGTACCTACAGAATTCTATTCTTACTCTAGAAAACAGTGGAATCTGCAGATAACATTACTGAGAAAGCACAGGACTCAATGACCTAAGAGAGATGAAATCTAAAGAATGAAACGTGGTTTTGCTTTTTTATAGATGTGGCCTCTATATTTAAAGAGTGGACAAGGTGGTACAAACCAAAGATGCTCAGGATTTTGTGTAGTATAGATGAAAAAGAAGTGTCTGAAGGAGACATTGATTGTCTTAGGAAGGACTAATCAATTGCTTCCTCAGGAAAGGTGCTAGATAGTGCTAAATTTGGCAATCTAGACTTTGAATGTTTATTTTAAATTTAGAGCTGATGGCTAAACTATCCGGTATATTTATCCCAGTAGCTTAAGCTACTAACATTCTATCACTGATTCCTAAACTCTTATCTCTAGCTTTCTATCTTTCCTGTATTATAGCTTTGTATTTTCAACAGCCTACTAGATATTTCTACATGGATATTCCACAATCTCAGCAAGTCTAAAACAGAACCAGCCATATTTTCCACTCCCAAACCTGTTCTTTTTTCTAGGTTTCCTCTCACAGTTAGGCATAATACCGTTTTCCCATTGTCCTAAGCTGGACATCTTAGAATGAGACTCTTAGAGTGAATCCGACATTCTTCACTCCCAAACTCACTACTACACTTTATCAATGATTTCTTTGAGAAAAATGGGATTTACATATAATCAGCAACAAGGAGACTTTGCAGGTGTAAACAAGAAAACAAGAGTCAACCTATATTTTAGAATGGTAACACTGCTGGCAGGTGAATAGTGGATTAAAAACATGAGAGGCAAGACATAGGGGAACCAGTTTGAAAGCTTTTACAATGCTTACAGATGTAGTACAAACAAGAACAGTCATTTCATTGTATTCCTGTGTTATGCCAAGCAGCATGCATTATCTCATTTAATACCACTAGAATATCAACCCTATAAATTAGGACTTTGTTCTCTCCAATGTGGTGCCAGGGCCCAGATTTTAGCACAAAGTAGCAGCTCAGGAAATGTTAGTTGATTGAATGAATGAATGAATGAACCCTCAGGACAATACTGGATGGTAAATATTATTATTACTTTTTTTTTAAGATGAGAAGACCAAAGCTCAGAGAAGTTAAATAATTTGTTCCAGATTGCACACTGATTAATTGGAGAAGCTAGGGCTTGAACTTCGGTCCATCTGATACCAAAGCTTGTTCCTTTACACTTATGCTCTTTCTTGATAATGAGGTCTTAGAGTAGGAAAACTGGGAGAAAAATGACAAGATAGGTTTGAGAAAGCATGCGCAGTAAGGCACAGCAGTTCTTGGAGACAGTTCAGAAGCAAGGAAACAAATGATGGATAAGTAAGAATCATTACTGATGAAACAAACACATTATAGGTGGGAATTTAAAGTTCTGCAGACCAAGAATCCCAACCTGAAATACACACGTCATGGAGGTTTATGGGCTCATGTCAAAGTATATTCAAAGACAGGAACAAATATAGTACCATAGTTCCTCGGATAATGTTGTTTCATTCAACATTGTTTCATTAATATTGATGAGAAAAAAAAATTGATTCCTGACTAGAGCCACTGTCTGTGTGAAATTTATACATTCTCCCCATGTCTGCATGGGTTTTTTTTTTTTTTATGGGTACTCTGGTTTTCTCCCATATCCTAAAGATGTTTCCATTAAATTAACTGGTGCATCTTAATAGTTCTAGTCTGAGCGAGTGTGTGTGTGTGTGTATGTGTGTGTGTGCCCTGTGATGGAATGACCCTTAGCTGCCTGGTTAGGCTCTGGCCATCTCAAAACCAAAATGGAACAAATGTGTCAGAAAATGAATGAATGAATACAAATGATTTTAAAGATTCATAAAGACTGTGATAATCATATAGGTGCATAACAATAAACAATGCTGTACAAAAGCCTTCTATGAGCTTGCCCTGTTTGTGATTGTTTTTTACCACTGCTTGGTGGTAAGAGGAGTTTCTTCTAATTTCTGCTTAAAAAACAAAACAAAACAAAACCCATTTATCCCTATGGCTGTTGTCACTCACTGATTTGCTAAAACTTAGGTTAAAAATAATCTTGTTTCTATTAATCTTTCTTTTTTTTTTTTTTGAGACAGAGTCTGACTCTGTCACCAGGTGCCAGGCTGGAGTGCAGTGGCACAATCTTGGCTCACTGCAAAATTCTCCTGCCTCAGCCTCCTGAGTAGCTGGGACTACAGGCATGCGCCACCACGCCCAGCTAATTCTTGTATTTTTAGTAGAGACAGGGTTTCACCATGTTGGCCAGGATGGTCTCAATCTCTTGACCTCGTGATCTGCCCGCCTCGGCCTCCGAAAGTGCTGGGATTACAGGCTTGAGCCACCGCGCCTGGCCTCTATTAATCTTTCTTAAACATATGTATAGCTCATATTTACTTCAGTTTAATATTCAAAGTGTTTTGGTCTTTCTTTGGTGATATTTAATTTGGTGATGTTTTTGTGATCAAGAAATACGCCTTTGAACTTAAATCTTGCTTATACCAGTTAGCCAAGGTAAAATTGGTTTCCTTATACATCTATTCACCCAAAGCTGCAGTTTCCAAGAACTTATCAATGACATTAAGAACTTACTGCCCCTCTTTTTGGAATATCGCTTTGATATGCAAAATTTGGGAAACACATGACTTCCCTGTTTGAGGAAGGGGAACCAGCAGAATCCCACTCGTCTTTGTTCACAAATATTGCATGTGAGTTTTTCTAAAAGTTCAAAATTAGAAAATTGCATGTATGTTGAGTGATTAGAACTTTTGCTAGCCAGTTGTAAAGCTGAAGACTCTATCATCACCTCAGAATGAACCAACTGTAGGACAGAAGAAAATGTTTATGCTGATGTGCCAGTGTGCAGAGCAAGTATCACTGTTCATACTGTAACCAACAGACAATGTAATGAGTCTCTCACGATTGCTTTAAAATGAACTTAGTGTGGATTATCTACCCTAGACATGGGATGAAAAGTTGGCCTAGCCCATGACATTTCCACTTAGTTTCAGATAATAAAGAGTTCTGTAGTTTTCTCCACAAAGAAACAGAAAAGTATGTCATAACAAAATTTAAATGCCTAAAAAGTTAAATAACTTTATTTTGATCTATACTGGTATGGTGAATACGCATAACAGGCCTATTTAGAGGCTATTCTTCAAGGCGTAATTCACCACTGCATGACAAAACTGGCAGCTTTTACTGCTCTCAACAAGACTGCAATAATTAAAATGAAATTAGAGAGCTAGGTAAGGAGAATTGCTTATGAAGACCATTTGAGGCTCAGTTCATGAATGGATGAGAAAAATTTAAGTACTGTCCTAGAGGTAAAATAAAGAGTAATCAGGCGTCTTCTTCCCCACGAAAAATATTTTTTGGAACATGTTGCTTGAGGTAGTAAGAGAGATTGAAGAAGGAAACGGGGACCCTCTCAGGTTTGTCATTTGATCTTTCAGCAGGAAGATATGCTTATGGAAATTTCCATCCAGAGTATCCTGGAATGACAAAGCATTACATATCACATTTCGGGATTTTCTCCTTATTGTTACCCTGCCATAATGGTAGAGGGGGGAAAAAAAAAAGCTGCTGTTTTAACCTGCTTTTTTTTTTTTTTTTTTTTTTTTTTTTTTGAGATGGAGTCTGGCTCTGTCTCCAGGCTGGAGTGCAGTGGCACAATCTCGGCTCACTGTAACCTCTGCCTCCGGGTGATCCCACATATTTACACTAAAATGAAGAGGGGAAGAATTGCCAGGACCTTGAACCTGTAATTGGGCTTAGTTTTCTTCAGATCTTCCTAATATCCTGAAATATAACAGTGCTATCACTCTTTAGCCAATGAGGCTAATAGAAAGGGTTTTCCCAAATGATAAATTGTATAATATATTATTTTTTGGATGAAGACAAACACTGGAATACAGTGGCAAATTTACATAAATTTTTAAGATAAAAAGCAAGACCTTAAAGAAATAGCAAGCTAACAATGATTGCTTCAGGCTCTGTTTTCAGACCTCCTGGGATTCCATGTTCATTCTGTCTTTGTTCCTAGGACAGTTCTTGCAGAAAAGTTTGACAAACACACATTCATAAAAAATATGCTATCATTCTTGTTGAACTAGACAAACCACAGAGTGGTGTCAGACAGATCAAATCCTTCTTCTCCCCTTATTTCCCGAGTGACCACTGGCAAATTAACTAACCTCTATGAATGTTGTCTTTTCATGTGTAAAATGATGATACTAATAGCTACCTCATAGAGAGTTGAGAGGATTAAATTAGAAAATATCTGTAAGCCTTTTAATATATTCCCACAACATAGAAAGTGCTTAATAAATGGTTGACATCTCTACAAAATGAAATGGAACAAAATGAAGTAAAGAACAAAAAACAACTATAGCACTGTTTTCATGTGCCCTCAAACACTTTTGAATCCATCTTTCATATAAAGTTGCTACTGCAACTACAAATAAATGTTACATTCATTCAAGTTAATGTCTTTGTAACACTATTTTGTTATCTAGCTTTATTTTTTATGTGTACTTGGGTATGATCAAATTGCATTCCTATGAAAATATTGTATTACTCATTCTTTGCAGTAATTTGGAGTGGCATTCCCTCCAATTCATCTGAGGTTGTTTTACTTTATGTCTTCAGTCTGTACCTGCTGTTCTGCTTCCAGGACATGCATTGTTCAAGAAGAAACTTCTGTTGTATAAAGAACAGGACTCCCAGGGGGCAAGGGAACAAAATCATGCTTCTACCTCATTTCAAATATAAACATAATCTTAATCCAGATTTGAACATGGCTAGCCAAACCATGAGCCTGGAAAATGTATTTTTCACCTGTTGGTTAATCGGAAATAAATGTCCTTTACATATACCTATGACGTGCTGAAACAGAAAATGCTCCTCTAAGCTGCGAACACATCTAACACTGACATGCATTTAGGAAAGAGGGCCCCCTCCACTGTCATAATTTACAGGACTGTGACATGAAAGTCTCTTGTGTTCCTGCAAACCCTATACCATCTGCAATGAGTCTGAAACTACTGAGCCCCCTGGTATTCTGATGACTAAATGAAATGAAATGGGCATATTTGTTAAAGTCAGCTGGGAAGCCACACGACTTGGTTAGTTCCCGAGTTCATAAATTTATGTCAGAGCAAGAGGAGCAGTGGAAGCTCAAGTGAACCAATTTACCCTAAGTGCAAATGGCAGTTTTGTTATTTGGTGTCAAAGTTACCAGTCGCACAATGACAAGCTGCCATAACACATTTTCTTGTTCACTAAAGAACAAGGATTTCGTTGGTTAATATTCCTTGCAATGCTCCTTTTCATAATTTACAACAACTAGATGCTGATAGGTTATTTAACATTTATGAAGTTAAGATGTAATCAGAAAAACCCTGATTATCTTTACAAATAAAAAAGTTAAATTATTCAACTTTTTTTCCCTCCATGGCTTCATTTCACAGCAGGTGCATACTTTACAATGGGACAAGTCAATCAATAATCCTTTTTAAAAATCTTTTTTTAGGAGCTAGAACAGAAACAATTCTAAGGGGAAAAACTATTAATTCAGTTTGATAGAGGCATTTGCTTCAAAACACTTGGTTATGCTTAACATGGTGCTTTTAACAAATCTACCTAAATTATCCACTATATAGGTAGGGGCATCTTGATTAGGCCTTTTTTGGGGGAACAGAAGTAAAACAGGACCCTCTTGAACACATTTATACCAATTGTATGGAAATTTAACATTGGTTATGTAATTGTTATCATTTATGTCTTTTCTACCTTACTAGATGGTAAGGTTCCTGACAAGAGGGACGGTGTCTCCTTCCTCTTTGTAACTTTTAGGGTGTCCAGCATCATGCTTTGCCCCTGAGTGGGGCTCAGAATCCTCTATGTTAGTTAAATGAATAGAAGAATCTATCTACCTACAGGCAAATGAATTACATCTTATGCAGTTTTGAGCCACAAATGAAATGATTCTACTGGGTTACTGGATGGACTGACCTTGAATTACAGTGTTCTCATTCATGCTTCCTATATATAAAGCAGAAATCAGTTTTTTAACTTTTAAATGGGGTTACAGTAGAACTCATGAAAAATCATTTGCTTTCTGCACTGTTTAGCTGGAAAAATAGTGAGAAAATATAGCATAGTAGTTTTGATTACAGAACTTGGAGTCAGAATGATGTGGGTCAGCTCTGCTCTGACACCTACTTGAAGAATAATCTAGACAAAATAGCTTGGAGTGTCTAAATTGACCTTTTTCATTAGTAAAATGAGAAAAACAATAGGACATACTACGTTAAGTTATCATGAACATTAAATGAGATATATGTTAATCTCTTAGCAAAATGCCTAGCGTATATTAAAACTCATAACAGAAGATACATTTTTAAATATCCAAAATAAATTGCAAATCATTGAAGTGAGTTCTACATTTTCTTCTGAAACTCACCACTCCTTGTCATTTGGTTATTGCATTTATAAGTTAAGAAAAGTGAAACAACTATCAATGTTGAATCATCCCAAATACTGCAACATAAATTCTTCAGAAATCTTAATGTCAATTTTGACTTTCAATGAATAGTATCTGATATAATACACGGCAGCTGATGAGCTGAATACCAAGATGTCTAATGGTCTAATGTCCATAAATAGACCATATTATGGCTATCTAACCTTTAATCAAAATGATAAATAAAAAGCATATTTCTAGAACAATATTAATTAGAATTATTTCTCAGTAGAATTGTTGCTAGTTCCTTTCTTCAATGGAATAAGAGATTAGTGTTAAAGGAAAAGCACCAGTATTTCAATATTGTGCATTAAACCTAAATGACTCACCATCTTTAGTGAGAAAAAGTATGTCTAGTGCAACGACATTGTTAATTAGAACATGATTAAGGGCTAGAGTAGTTCAAAATACAGTCATCATCTTCATAAATTAGAAAGAATCATTATCTTCAGAGTTTAAATAATTTTGAATGTTTAGATTCTTAAACAGCAGGGATATCTATCTCCGTTGCTATTCTGAGTAAACCATTTATGTTTCATGAAGCATTTGCTATTTAATTTTCAATAATTTTTTACTTATTAGGGTAACATATATCCTTTTCTCTGTTTAATATAAATTTTCTTTTTAATATGAATACAAAAGTCCTGATCCAATGTTCAGAGCTGGTAAAAGGTGAGAGGGAATATTTAGAAATAAACTAACCTGGTTTATATTACCTGAATGTTCAAACTATAATGGAGTTTTACCATGCCATCTCATTTACTTCATATAACAATGTAAGGTAGGCATTTAATTTCCCCTTGTACTGATGAGAAACCTGCATTCGAGAAACACCGTGCAGCTTGCCCAAGGCCAGAAAACAACTAAATAGTGGAGTAAACTAAACTGGTTTAGTTAGAAAACAATACTTCCTTTTCTGAAATGTGAAAAAAATTGCTCATCTATAAGACAACATGTGGTCTTTGGAAAATATGTGCTCAGTTTGTCATTCAAGAAGAAATCTTTCTCTCTCTCTCTCTCTCTCTCTCTCTCTCTCTCTCTCTTTTTCTCTCTGTCTCTCTGCCTTTCCCTCTCTTTGTGTGTATGTCTATGTGTAAGATTAAGTTAATATAGTGGAAGGATGCCTTTAAGAGAAAATCAGATGATTGAATAATTTTAAATGGCAGGATATCCACAATGTATATTTGATTGCATAATAAAGAGTGGAGGCTCACTCACCATTGTGTTCCTCCATTAATTCAGCAAAATTTTTATAAGGATATGTTGTTTGTATATCACCTGATTTAGAGCTTCAAATGATACACAAAAGGCTAGAGATCTTGATTTTCTAGAGCTTGGAGTATTTTGATAATGTTACTACTGATATTTATCAAGAAAAAATAAGGTAAAGTGGACCAGGGTTTACATGGGAGATGATAGGGTAATATTTACCAAGGCTTTAAAATAGAATTAAGATGATCTGTTTATGGCAATTTGAGAAATGACTGTTCTCTCCTCCCACCTAACTAAAATCTTCCTGCACCTGGAATCTGGTTTTAAGTCATGTCAATTCCTTCTAGAATGTGTACATAAAGCTTTCTAGTTACTACTTCCTTCAAGCTGCAAAAAATCATTGTTGCCTTGTGGGTATTTTCCCTTCAGGGACTCACTGTTTTCCACAAATAATTCTTCTGGTTTTGACACTCCCAGTAAAATATTATTCTCCCAGATTCATTTGGTTTTCACCAACACTCGGCTGTGTTTCTTGGCCCTCTGGGCTACTATTTCAAACAGAATAGTCCATTATAAAACTGAGAGACTTTGGTTACTAAATGAAAAGTTGATTTGGATTTAAGGATTAAGCCAAAGACCAGAAGGAACTGGTCTTAAAAGGCAGTAGCAGACAGTAGACCTGAATTTGAACCCTGGCTCTGCAGTATGACCTTGAGGGTATCACATTAGTTTTCTGAGATTCAAATTTCTTATCTTAAGATGGGAATAATGGTATTACCTGTCTCCTAGGGTTTGCATAAAAATTAACTGAGGTATGGCAGGGAAAGAGCCTATTAGTATTTGGCACATAGTAGGAATTTAACAAATGGCAAATACACTAAGTAATATGAATGTATGTACATGACATTTGCTATCAGTATCACAGGCTCTCTTCTGCTGGGTATTGTCACTGTTCCCTAGACCTTACCCTGTCACTGGTAGGACTTATAAACATGTACTAAGACTTAGTTTATTGATAGCATTGGAGCAATAATTTGAAACTGAAAATCCAGTTAATTGCCTGGGTAATTTTTCGGTTAGCAAGTAACCACATAGGCATTTTTTTTCTCCCAGCTACTCACCTAAGGTTACTCTGATCACAGTGACCACTAAACAAAATGCATATTTAAAAAGTCAATTAAAAATTTAGCCAGTATTTTGGCTTTAGACAATGGGCATCCAATCTTTTGGCTTCCCTGGGACACCCTGGAAGAGGAGGACACCTTGGAAGAGGAGGAATTGTCTTGGGCCATACATAAAATATATATACTAACACTAACAATAGTTGATGAGCTAAAAAAATAGCAAAAAACGTAAGAAAGTTTATGAATTTGTGTTGGGTGGCATTTATAGCTATCCTAGGCTTTGGGTTAGACAAGCTTGCTTTAGACCCTCAAGAGAAACTGGATGATTCATGTTTTCAGAGAAAACAGTTATTGTAATTCACCAATTTCACTTGGTGGGTGTGATCCATGCTTTTGATAAATCATGTATATTCCTTTTAGATTTTTGGATGGGTGGGTAAAGCTTTCTAGTTACTAGTTTCTTCATGCTGCAGAGATCATTGTTCCCTTCAGCGGCTTGCCATTTTCCACAATTATCTTTTTGAGTCTTGGCATGCTGCTGACATGCCCAGTAAGACATTGTTCTCCCAGAATGATTTGGTTACAACAACATCTAGATCTGTTTCTGGGTCCTCTGGGCTACTATTTCAAAAAGCACTTCGTAGCACATCAAAGTCATACATGGAGTTTTAAAAAAGCTCCACTAAAAACACGTTTTTAAAAAGCTCTAAAAAGTCGAGATTTCTTGACTCTATTCCGAGAGATTCTTACTCAGTAAATCTGGGGTTGAGAATCTGTCTTTGCACAAGCTTCCTAGGTGATTCTAATGCTTGCCCAGGCTTGGGAACTACAGGTATGGACTGTTTTGCCTGTTATTCAGCTCTGTTTATGATGTAATCATGTTGTAATGGCAGGGAGTATGATGAATAGCTAGAAAACTCACGATTGCTTATTGTGAGCAAATAAACAATTTCCACCTACAAGTTTTTTTTTTCTGTTTAAAATATATATATTTGTGACTATTCAGGAATAGAAAAATTGTTTTTATTATCCAAATCAAAACACAGCATGAGGTACTTTCCAATAAAATCAGCTGTAGATTATACACAAGTCAAAATCATCTGACTGTTTACTGAGTTTGAAATCCTTCTAGGCACCAGGAAAATGGTTTAAGATTTTAATCATTCCTTATATGGTTTTGGAAATGGATTTTGTGCATCTTAAACTATAAGATTGACAGGTCTGAATATTATAGATTTATTAACCATTGGTTAAATGCTCAGATTTAGTGTGTAAAGCATTCTACAACATCACCTAGGCTGGACCAGAACGAACAATTTATACAAAGCCTGAGGTATATGAGAGTTAAGGTCATATTAAGTTGTATTTTATTCCATAATGATACTTTTCTAAATGGAAACATGATACATTAAACATGTTGAATTCAAAGAAAAAAATGACACATGCTGGGAAACTTGAAAGAGGTCTTGAAAATTTACTAATCCAATCCTCGGGAGGCAGTTTTACTATTTTGAAATGGGGGCTTTGAGACACAGCAAATGTTGGAACAAATACGTTTTTAAAAATGAGCAATTAAAGACAAAAAATAATTCTTCAAACAATCACCATTGGTGTCTACAGAATATTATACAGAATTAGGTAATGTATTTATTATATAAAAAACTTCATTTAATCTTTACAACTATGCTACATGCCTATATGTAGGTATTATCATTATCTCCATTTCACAGATGGAGAAAATTGAACCCTAGGGACTATTTAAGTTCGGCTAATAGGTGGCAGTACTTTAATATGAATCCTGGCTTTTTCATTTGTCTTACTTTGATAGTCATAAAATAAAGATATTTTCAAAGCTGTACTGAGCATGAAGTCCTCAGATTAGCAATGGCAACTGATATGTGTAACAATGTGAAAATAACAGATATTTTGATAAACTATGGGACTTCCTAGTCATATGGCAAGGAAGTCATCAACTTTGCTGATCACTCTGGAATTTCTCTTATTGTTCTTGGAGAATTTAGATTGTCGAAGACCCTGGCCTGAATCTAAAAAATGATTGTCAATAGGCGAAATCTGGTCTTAGATTGGCTTTATCCAGTTTCATTTTATTTTGTGGTGCAAAAACACAACATAACTATAAAAATGTTTAGGAGAAATATGCTAAAAAAAAAAATCGAGGCCAGGTGGCTCACACCTGTAATCCCAGCAGTTTGGGAGGCCGAGGTGGGTAGATCACAAAGTCAGGAGGCCAAGACCAGCCTGGCCAGCATGGTGAAACCTTGTCTCTACTACAAATACAAATACTAGCTGGGCATGGTGGCACATGCCTGTATTCCCAGTTACTTGGGAGGTTGAGGTAGGAGAATCATTGAACTGGGGAGGTGGAGGTTGCAGTGAGCCGAGATTGTGCCACTGCACTCCAGCCTGGGCAACAGAGTGAGACTTTGTCTCAAAAAAGAAAAAAAAAAGTTGCAGGAAAGCAATGCCATTCCATGAAATTAGAAATCCACTCTATAAAGGAGGCTGTAAATTGGTATATTTCCTGCAGCAGAAGATTTATTTTCCTCTGTTGAATTAAGAATAGAATTCAAGAATATCTATACTCTTAAAGATTATAACACTTTATTATGCATTATGCCACTATTAATTACTCCTTCATATTTTGTTTAATATATTGTAAATTTATTTTAAAACAAAAGTGGGTGAAATCATGTACATTTAATATCTTAGAGGAACTCACATTTTTCTTTGCTTATAAAGCTCTTTGTAAACTTTCTTTTGAATTTTGGGAAAAAATAACCTTTTAGATTATGTCAGAAGGCATTGGTCTACAAGAACTTAAGTTTTATGCATTAGGCCTTTACACTATCTTTATAGCTATACACTATTACCTGTTTTGACTGATCAATTTATACAAATAAGCCTTTGCAATTATGTTATGGAATGCCTCTACTTATGGCCCAAATGGCTGTTAACTATTTGGTGCCATGTTGAACTGTGGCTAAACTTATTCTGATGAGGACACAAAGGGCTTGTTGCCATTTAATCTTAAGACTAGATATTTAAAATAAAGTCACATTTTTGAAGTGTATTTAACATCTTAATCAGTTTTAAATTTTACTTGTAAAGAAAAGTCCTCCATATGTCTTTTATGTTAAAAGATAGAGAAAACAAATCTCACTCTATGCTTTACAGTATTAATGCAGTCAGGATTTTACTGAGGATGGTGCTTACCTCAAAATATAATAATGCACTAAGTTAAAGGCAACCCAATGGTGACCAAGTGGCTCAATGAAGACTATTCAGCTTACAGAGGCAAAATTCAACTACTAGAAGTGGTCACAACCCAAGGTACATGGGTGGAGTGGACTACTGTATTTCCAAATTCCCCATTCGCACTAATGTAATGTAAAAGGAATGGTATAATGCCAATGATCCAATCTAAGGAGTCCTGTGGAAATGAATGTTCAAGGTAATTCTGACCTACATGATTTGCCTTGAATATATTAATAGATGAGTAAGAAGACAGATTTCTAGTCTGTTGTACTTGAAAGTGTTGCTTCCACAGAAAGGCATATCTACTTATATAGCTGTATCAACATCTAAATACCCATATCTCTATGTATTTATGTATGTATATACTCATGCATCTATACACTCAGAAGTGTAGTTTAGATTATTCTGTTCATCTTTATCCAGGAGACCGACTCTATCTTTCTGATTTACTAAATTAACAGTTCAATTCTTATCTCTAATTGATTCCTTTGAAATGTTTACACACACACACACACACACACACACACACACACACACACACCTTATTACTTTTTTTTTTTTTTTTTTACCTGGTGGTGTCCAAGCTACAAATACAGAATAAGGCCCAATCACTGTGATATTGTATGGAGGATGAATTTCTTCTGGTGTCCAAATAGGTGTTTGAATAGTGTAATCATCACTGGTACAGCTGCCACCTCCAGTTTTGACTTCTAACTTGTAAGTGTATCTATATTTAAAAGGAAAGAAGAATTGTGATAAGGCCATGCACAAGAGACTTGAACAATGATTACTGGTTTTTGTATCCATTGCTTAGTCCTAAATTTGTGATAAATTGCAAATTCTTTGCTCCCTGTCCAGAAACTTGATTTGGTAGTTTTTCTTGCACAGGCAACATTCTCCCCAAGCCATTGCAATTTCAGCTTCTCCTAACTTTATTTTTAACCTGCTGGTAATTCATAGCTTTTCTTGAGGATGTTAGGAAGGTCTTGGAGTGTGCTGGTGGATTGTGGAGGATTCAAATTAATCTTCCCCATTTTTAAATGGGTTGGAGTTCAGGGAAATATGTTTAGAGGAAGACATTTTTAAATTGATCTGCTATTCCCTACAATAAAATGAAATTGATCTCTAATTCCCACAATAAAACATCTGTTGATTTAAGATATGTTTTCATCTCTGCTGAGAAATGAATGGGAATGAAATGCAAATATCTGAAACTTTTTCCTCTAAAACTGTTCACAACTATATGTAGTGTAGCAAGTAGAGAAACATTGTTCAAGAAGAAAAGGTAGTTGATGGAAACAAAACTCTTTACATTTCTTTTATTGCTATTTTATGGATGCATGTTTTTGAAGATAATTTGGTAATTTTTAAAGTTTAATACTTCATGTATTTTGTATATTTAAAAATTTTCATGTTTTTTTGTCAAACAGAAGATGAATTATTATATGTTTAAGAAATTTCATGTAGTCTAAAGATTAAATCATTTAGCACTTTCATCGGTTATGGAATGTCCAATGAATGAGGAAGTTAAATAATATAGTAATTTTCAGTGGGACATGCATTTATGATCAACCCAGAGAAATACACAAATCTTGCCGTATGATTGGTAAAGTTTTCTTTTAGTTTACCTGCTATTGGGCTCCAGGTTTTTATCAGTGAAATTCTGCTCCTCACTGCCACCCAGGAAAAGCAAGTTTCCATTACGACTCAATTGATATTGAGAAATGAGGCCATTGGGCTTTTCTGGCAGACTCCAATATAATTCCACTGTTGTAGAATTGATGATAATGTGTTGAGGTGTCACCCAAACTCCTGGCAAGAATAACACAAAGAGGTTTTATTGTTAGGATAAAATAAACAGTGTATCAAAAGTCATGCCATCACCCCAAGGACTGTGATATTTTTTCTGTTGATTAAAACAATCTCACTGTAAGAAGCAAAAATACATAATAGGTGTAAATATTTTTTTATTACTTTGATTATTTTATTTTTGAATTGCCTTTGGAAAGTGAATTTCAGGCAACTAGGAGTGGATAATTTCTCTGCCTTGGTTGTCACTCTGAGTATATTTTCAATCAAGGCTTGAGAGACTATCCAGGGATTTCAAACTTTTTAATACGATTTCCTGGAATATGTGAAAGTAAGCATAATAGAGTATTTACCTGAATTATACAATTCAACAAATGAGTGCCCTTTCCCTTCTTCTTGCACATCAGTGCAATGCTTTCTTCCCATTTCCTCTCTGGCTATGCCTCTGGGCTCATTTACTGGGATCTCTTCCCCTCCTGGTCCTGGAAGGGATGTAATGCCTTAGAGCAGTAGGTTCTGTTCTCTCTCTCCTCTCTGCTTTTCTCTCCTCCTTTCTCTTCTTTTTCTCTTCTCTCCTCTCCTCTTCCAACACTGACTTCCTACGTGATCTCCACTTAGTATGGGTTTTAAGTATGCATAATGCTGAAGACCACCAAATGCATATCTTTAGATTGAAACTCTCCTGAGTGTCAAACTCAAGAATTTAACTGTTTGCTTGACACCTCCATTTGGATGACTGATAATATATTAAAAACTAAAAACATGCAAAACAGAACTCTTGTTTATCCTGTCTATAATCTATGTATCTCCCAATCTTATACATCTATCCATTTTCTTGGACAAAACACATCAAAATAATTAGACTTCAGACTTTCTCCTTTCATACCTCCAAATGTAATTGATTATGAAGCCTGGAAGATTCTATAATGCATACTTCTCTGTATCTTTACTTTCACTTCTCCTGGTCCCAGCCACATTTCTTTCTCTCTCATCACCTCCTATCATAGCTTCTAAACTTGCCTCCATGTTTAAATCTTGGTCTTCCATATTCCATTGGAATCTTTATAAAGGTGTATAAAGTGCACATGTAATCCAGTGTCATCTTCATAAAATATGTAACCCTTTTGAATTTATTCATATAATATAATCCCTATTTCTTATTATGATCCATATGGTCCCACATTTTATTGGCTCTGGGCTACCTGGCAGCATTCTTCCCACCATTTGTAGAGCTGTGGCCATACCAGATTCCCTTCTATCCCCAGAACACTTCAGGTTGTTTTCTAAATCTGGGCTTTTGAACTTCCATTACTTTGGCCTGGAACACTTTTGTTCCCTTACACCATGACATTTTTGCATTTTGTTCTCATAGTTCAGTTACTCGTGTAAATATCACCTTATTTTACCACTGTTTCTTAACTGTAATTTGAACCTCATCAAAAGGGGTCCCAACCTAGTTGGCATGGCCCTTTCTATTTCCTCAACACTCAAAACATCATAATCAAATTCTTTCTTTGACATATTATTTTTATGTTATATGACGGCGCAGTCCACTCCTCTCTCCTGCTTTGATGCAAAATTAGTTCCACAGTAGCAGGGATCTTCTCTGTCTTATTTGTCAATGTATCTCTATAAATAACACAATGCCTAATACATGTTTAATGAATAGATTTATTGTAAATATATCCCCTGCAAAATACTATGCTAAGCACTCCAAGCAGTTCTAGGGGATGCAAAGATGATTAACATGTGGCTCACTCTTTCAAGGAGTTGATGCTTCTGTCTAAAAGATAAAACATATATACAAATAACTAATTTGAGGTCAAACATTCAAGAAATCTTACAGATGTACGCATCTGTTGATGGAGAACCCGGCAATGAGAATGCTCACTCCTACCACTTTATGTTGTCGTCCACTTAGAGTCTGATTAGACCCTGTAAATGTCTTCTGGAGATTAAAAAAACCCTCATTTTGCAATTAGGTTTCCTGTAATCAATAGCTTTTGCCTGATTGTATCTCCTGTATAAGTCAGTCTGTATAGGATAAGATTTTGTCACTTTTAGAAGAAAAATTTTCAGAAGAACAAAATACAATTTATTTAGCAGCATTCTGAAAGAAACAAGATAGATTTTAAAAATGTCTCAGACTTCTCAGTTTTCTAAGGAGCAATATATTCCTGAGAAGAAAGTAGTTCATTTTGTTCTGAGAGCTTGCTCTGTTCTAGATATTTGGAAAAATCCACAAATGATAGTATACATTTATGTGTGGAAAGATGACTCAACCAATCAATTAGAGTTCTGATTGAAATGTGATATTAATTTGTTGATTCCAAAGATAAAGACTTAGTTCATAATCTGCTTCCTGCAGTTATATCTTTTTCACCTCGAACGATGTATTAAAACTCACCAAGGTACTAGAAAGGTTATTTCTTGATTTCTGATTTGAACCAGACAATAAAACCTGTGAGTGTGGAGGAGCTAATACAATAAAATGAAACACAATTTTGGGTCTCTTTCAAGTTTTCAATAAAAGTTGATTTTCATATTTATACAGGCCAGCAAAAGCTCTGTTCAAGTTGATAATAACTCCATGTCCATTGGTTTGATTGTTTAGATGGAGTTCAAATGTATACATAACTAGTAAGTGCTGCATTTTTACTTGCACGGTAATATGAAGACATCATTATCTTGGCAACTGCAAGAAACTGTTGCTAGAGTAAGACTCACCTTTGGTGAAATATATTAATTAGTCCAAGGTGGAGAATGTATCCCCTTCTCCATGCAACTCCAGCCTAAGTCTCAGGTGAAACCAGAAAAACCTATTCTATATAATAAGGGAGCAAATTGAGGCAGTTCAAGGGAAAGAAATGAATGATAGAGAGAGAAGTAATCTAGGAGAATGGGGTGGGGTAAACTAGCTAAGAGGCTAAAAGGAGGAAGGTAGAATTAAACCTTGTTTGGTCTCTTTACACAATGAGGACCAGTAGAACATGTCTACTGTATATGTTTTAAATTTATCTTGAGTTGCATGCAATACTGCCCACTTCTTATGTCCCTACAAATCTTCATTCCAATTCAAAATTTCCAAAATTTATTATGGATTTTTTTTTTCTCCCAAAATCTGGTGATAGGAACCAATTTTGTATTATCTGATGTCAGGGATGCACTTAATTCTGGGCTATTTACTATTTGCTAATTTATTCATCATTCTACCTGACTTTGTGTCATTTTCTGTATTAGGAACTGTGGATATGAAGATGAAGACTTACTCTTACCCATCCTCATAGAGTTCATGTATCATGGGGAATAAAGATGAGTCAATAAAAAGTTGTACTCCAGTATGATACATGTTTTAAGAGAAGGAGCACAGTAGCTGTTAGAACATAGAAAGGGTAACCTGACACAGACTATGGGGAGACATGGAGCTGGGTAGGAAGTAGGTGGTTGTAGTGTAAGATTTCCAGAAGGGGAGATACGTGAACCAAGTTTTGAAAAGGTACGTGTTAACTGAGTGAGGATGTAAGGGAAGGGAGTTCAGGCTGAGGGGAATCCACAGAAAGTTCTAGAAATATGGTCAAGCATGGTGGGACTGCACATACCTTGGTATAGGCTGGTGCCCTGTGAGGCATGTGAGGAGGACTTAAAACCTTGAAAAATTGGTGGAAGTTAAAACTTGAGGGATCCATATTGCTTTGCTAAGGAGACAAGGATGTGTATCTTCCTGGAAGGAAGCAGGACTTTATGGAGGTGACTAATATGACATATTCTTGTTTTGTCAAAAGAGGAAAAAGAATCAGGATGTGGGATGTGAGAAAGAGGAAAAATGACTAGAGGAAGGGAACCTAGTTAGGAGGATCCAGAGAAGATGTCTTCTTATTAACTATAAGGATCTGAACTAAGGCAGTGGTAAAAGGGATGGTAAAAAGAACAAGGTTTTAAAAATCCTTAAGATTTAAAACTAGTAAGATTGCATGAAGAATTATATATTACATAAGGAAAGGGAAGCATCAAGGATATCAAGACTTTGGGCTTACGTGATAGGTGGGTGGTTGTATTTGAGAGAGGAAGAAGAGGGAAGTTGAGGAGTACAGTGGAGAGGGAGAAATTAAGTGGTGAAGTACTGAGTTAAAGTTTTTGAAAAACTCCTAAATATAAACATGTAGTAGACCAGTAAATACACAGGATTTAAATCCATAAGTAGCTTTGGTAAGAGCTTTAGTATTTGGTAGCTCTCAGCCTTCATTAGGAGATAAAGTCAGTACTTGAGAATTTCAGAAGAGCCTAGGAGTTGTAGGGAAAATAGTACAGGAAAAACCCAGGGCATGTAAACGTTAAAAGAAGGGCAGAGGAAGAGGAATCTGGAGTGAAACTAGAAAAGACTGGATTTTCTTTTCCTTTATCTTTTCCACATTATCAATGCCAGAGGAAAGCATGCCTGCAATTTTGCATGATTTATCTCTAAAACGAATTAGAACTCACGTGGATGGCAGTAATTGTAGGAAAAAAAAAGTAATAATTCAATTCAAAATCTTCCCGGTATTTGGCTAAAGGTACAGGTACATAGTTTTCTATGAGGATAAAACTGTACAGAACTGTGTCCAACTTATCAATGAGGTTGTAATGTGCATTGACTTTTTCTTAGATTGAAAATGAGAGGCAAGTGAAAAGAGCTCAGGTTGAGTTGGCTATGCATAAACACTTTTTTTTTTTTTTTTTGAGATGGAGTCTCACTCTGTCGCACAGGCTGGAGTGCAGTGGCATGATCTCGGCTCACTGTAACCTCCACCTCCCGGGTTCAAGCAATTCTCCTGCCTCAGCCTCCCGAGTAGCTGGGATTACAGGCATGGACCACCATGCCCAGCTAATTTTTTGTATTTTATTTTATTTTATTTTTTTTGAGATGGAGTTTCACTCTTGTTACCCAGGCCGGAGTGCAATGGCGCGATCTTGGCTCACTGCAACCTCTACCTCCTAGGTTCAAGCAATTCTCCTGCCTCAGCCTCCTGAGTAGCTGGGATTATAGGCATGTGCCACCATGCCCAGCTAATTTTTTGAATTTTTAGTAGAGATGGGGTTTCTCCATGTTGGCCAGGCTGGTCTCGAACTCCCAGCCTCAGGTGATCCACCCACCTCAGCCTCCCAAAGTGCTGAGATTACAGGCGTGAGCCACTGGTGCCTGGCCAAACACTTCTTTTAATTCTCTCCATATCCACTTAAAATACTCAAATATGAGATCTGCAAATTATATCTGATTTACTTCAAAAATGGCATTTTATAATTAGTTATATCTGGGTGAATAATTTAAAGTGGTATACTTGTTTTCACTTTACAGTAAAACAATAGAACTTAATGTGGTTGCTACGGTGTTCTCAAGTTAAGCTATATTTATTTCATATACAGATTATATATAAATGACACTTATTTGGTTAGAAAATGGCCCTAAATCTGTGTTTCTTTTGCAGAGGAAAGTCCATTTTGTTTATTATTTCTTTGGATAGTTATTTGTGTTAAAGGAAAGGTACATAAAGTTAAAAAAAAAAAAAGAAATCAAGGGCATTTCTCATATTACATTCTCCTGCACCGTTGAAAGCTACAATTTTTAAGTCATAAAATATAAACACTTTTAAGAAATTTTATTGGGAAAAGTGGAAAAATAGATGTATATTTTCAATGAATTTAAATATATGAATTTGGTAGAGAGAAATGGAAGAAGAGATTCTGTTATTTTATCAGGCTTGAGTTTCAGCCAAATCTGGTTGATGGATCCTTTAGAAATTATCCATTATCATCAAAGTATCCATTTGATAGTTTACCTTTCCAAAAAATCCACTGCTGGTTTCTTCCTTTCAAAGGAACACTAAGCTTTTTGACATGAAACATTCTTTATATAGAAAACATCATTAGTGAATTCCTGGTGAGGAGCCATATGCCCCATATGTGGAATTTTCCATTTTATTCCCCATTTACTGGTAGGAAGTTCAGGTTTAATATTCTGAGGTACAACAATCCCTTTCATTAGAAGAGTAATGGACAGGTAGTTCAGGAGTCTATGGTGGTAATTAACATTGTATTTCTGTTTAGAAACTCATTTATGCCTTGGTTTCCCCATATGAAAAACAGGCAGGTAATGAAGATTAACAAAATAAATAGTTGATCACTAGCACATGGTACTGAGTATATTTTTCTTTTGAAAGTAAATGACACCACCCATCCCAATCCTCAACACATGGGTAACCATTGCTATCAGTTGGTGTATATACTTCCTGGATTTTTAAATGAATTTATTTATTAATCATTAACAACAAATGTCATGTTCTCAGTTTGTTCTTATGCATTAACATAGTTCTATAACTTCCTCTTTATATGAATTGATCATCTCACTCTTTTATACTGGTGCATGGAATTCCACAATACAAGAATAGCTGAATTTATTTAGGAATTCTCCCACTCACAAACATTAAAATTATTCCCAACATTTTGCTATTAAACAAAATAAATGCTTCAATAAACATCCTGGTGCATGCCTCCTTAAGAAGTGTGGCACAGTTTCTGGTATAAATGATGAAAATAGAATGGCTGCATCATGGGAAATTAACAATTTAAATGTAATAGACATTTCCAATTTGCCTTCTAAGGTGATGATTCCATCTTACCTTCCCTCAAACTGTGTCTAGTTGTACATCTCTGTACATCACTGTTCATTTGTCAAAATCCTTGTTTCTTGCGGTCCTTCTCAGAAGTCATCTTCTCCATAAAGCCTTTCCTGATGTCAATGATGGGTTATTATCTCTTCCTCTTCAGGCTAACCTTAGCATTCTATTCATTTGTTCTTTCTTAACATCAACTTTCAGATTTTCTCTCTTCATACAGATCTTTCTCCTATCACTTCTACTTGATTGTAAATCTTGAGGGCAGAGAATATTTTAAACCACTTCAGCAGTGAGCATGGTGCTTGTATATTAGATGCTCCTAAAATATTTGTTTAACATCTGAGTTTCTGAAAAATTTCAATAATTCTTCTTTACACAGAAAAGCAACTCTAAAAAGGTGAGAGAATTGAAAGCAAACTGACCTTGGGAAGCTACACATATATGAATCGAGCCTGAAGAATGGGAACCTAGAATACTATTTTATTTTGTACCTATCAATTTTATTGCTTCTTTCTTGTTTGTTATGAAGGAGTTTACAGAGTCCACCTCAAAATGCTACATGCAAATTTCTTTCCTCAAATATGGATATTGTTTCCTTACCTTCAGGAGCTGCCTGCAGCGTCTGACCTAGAAAAGGCTCGCTTGAAGTGCACCCAGCAGATGTACAAGCCGTAAGCGTGAAGCTATAGTTGGTGTACGGCTGGAGACCTAGAAAAAGCAAGCAAGAAATTAACTGCACCTCAAGAGGATTATTTAATATCAATTAAACACCAGAACTAACAGGTAGAATTGTAGATACGATAGCCAAAATGTTTAAGAGTACGCTCTAAAACACTCTTTAAAGAAAGTCTGAACTTCATAAGAGGTTAAGTATTGAGCAAAATTTCATTTATCACTGATAAATTAATACATTCTCAGCCATAGAAGGGACCCTGAAATTCACGTGAATACACCCTTCTCTTGATTCCTGATACAAGATGTCATTGAAGAGGCTGTCCCATCTGTACGATCAGAGGACTCCATCTCCCAAGGAGCCCATTTCGTCTTTAGAGAGCCTTAGAGATCTCCTTATTTTGTTTGAAAGTCCTTCCTTATATTGTGATGAAATCTTTCTATCGCTTTCACCCCTGGGGACATACAGAACACATCTAATTTCTTTTCCACCTGACAGTTCTTCAAATGTTTGTAGACAGTTATCAAATCCCCCCTGAGTCTTCTCTTCTCCAGGCTAACCATCCCAGCCTCCACAATGGCTTCTTATATAAATGGGGGCAGGAAAATAAGAAAAAGGTTAGATTCAACATTTTCTAGCCCCAAGCCATATTCAGCTCATATTAACGCCTACCAGCACTTTCGTTTGTAAACTTTGCACTCTACCTAACTCGTCCTTTTTTGAGATGTGTTGATTTTGTCTTTACACATACATGAAGGCTAATTTGGAAAAGGGATGGTGCTTATTACTTTTTTCGTATTCAGAATATGATTCATCATGGTAATTGTTCCGTAAGTTTTCAGGAAGAAAAGAATGACAATCCATCTAAAATAGAAGTTGTATATTGTTAGAGATTTTGCTGCTCTGTGCGTGGCTGGTGACCTTGTTAGAGTTACTTAGCTTCTCTTTGCCTTGGTCTACTGATCTGCAAAATGGGGAATCATTATAGCATCTAGCAGACAGGAGAAGATGAAATGGGATACTTAAAGTAGTATTTCATTTTAGCAGAAGCAACTTTAACTCAGCAGCATTCAACAATGAGGATACTGAGGCTTACAAGACATCTCTCCTTTGACTCTTGCTAATACTCAAACAATGCCAAAGCTCTCTTTGAGAAAGAAAATAGTTTTTAAAAACAACAGGACTTAGCCTATTTGTTAAATAATTGAACTAAGTTACAGTATGAATCCAATGATCGTTATGCTTATTTTTTCATCAATTTTGAGCTACTTTTTCACATATTTTGTTCTTTTGGTGAAATGACTCTTCCCTCACAGATGTTCATGTGTCACTTTGTTTGTTTATGCAGATTTCTCCTCAAACGCTATTTAAAAAAAATTTGACCACTTTATCTAAACCATCCACCCATCACTTTTTACCCCCACACATAATTTTATTTCATAGCCTTCAACCAAATCTGATGTTTGCTATGTCTCTTGTTTCTTGGTTATTTGTCTCCTACTCTAGATGTACACTCCTAAAGAACAAGAACTTGTTTTGCCTATCTATATCCTTAGGATTGTGACAGGCACGAAGCGTGTTTATGTTAAACGAATGAAGACAATTACCGATCTCATTCACTTAGAATGAGAGCAATAGTCTGGGTTCTCCGCTAAGGCAATAATGTTCTGCTGCTGGAGCTGCTCCGAGATTTAGCTTCAGAGCCCTTTGTATTTTCTTATCAATTCAGTGATAAGAAGCAGGTACTTATTTGATTATAATCTTCCATTTGGTTGCTTTGGAGGATTTACATAATTTAGATATTTACCTGATTTACAGATGAAGAATATGACTAAAGATCCAAGCCAAACACAAGCCACATATGTTTGATAAAAGCTTATGGGAAAATGTTAAGATTATAAAATGCAGAGCTCAAAATAATGGAAGGGAACATTGAAGAATGAAACTCAGAGGTTGCAGTGGCAAACTCGTTTAGCTTGAGAAGGTCTCCCCTTTACTCTCACTACTGAAAAAAGGGTCTTGACCAGAGTGATACCGTTTTACCTGAATATCTTCTTTTCCCCACTTAGAATATAAGCCCTTTGAGAGTAGAAATGGCATCACTGAGTGAGTCATTTTCCCCTACAGTGCCCATTTTAAGGCATTCAATGTTGAATAAATATTGCTTGCAGAAGAGCACGCCCACAATAGCCTCCCATAAGGATTGCAGGGATATGAGGCTACAATGTTTGTCACCATGTGACCTGACCTAAAAGGTCCTTCCTAAAAATTCCATTGGTATCCTTGCCCACAGTATCAATTTCATTGAGTGGGACATTTTTTTTCATTGTGGAATATTAATAACAGAAATTAATATAATTTGTGAGCAATACATATTTTATAGATTTTTTTCCTGAATGCCAGATGTTAAGTAGGATAGCTAAAAGTAAAGAGATGTTTAAATTTTTTTCTGAAATATTCTGACCAAAACAATGGCCTCAGTTATCTTCCTCACTGTGTGTGCCAGCTTGTCTGATTTCAGACATGCAGTGACTGTTGAAAAAAAGTGTAGGATGGGCATTAGAGAAAAAACGGAAAACTCATCATCACAAAGGTTTGCTAAGGTTGATTAGAGGATTGAGGGTATTTGTAATGAGGATTGTAGTTAAGAGGAAAATTAATGTATATAAAAATAGAAATTGTCATTTCTTGACAAAGCATTTCTGCAGCAAATTGAGTGGTCTCCATTTTACTTAGAGCCTAGATTCAAGAAGGCAGGTGTTAAGGGATGGTATAACAGTAGTGAATCCAGCACCTTAGGAATTTTTGATAGAGGGAGAAAAGTACACCAAAGGAGTTTGTTACAGGTGTTTACATTAAATGGGGTAGGTTAACCTAGAAGGATGTGGGGTAGGGCTGGCGGAAGGAATATGTTTCTCTTGAAGCTACTGGGGTATTAAAATCAAGGAGGAATGGTAAACAGCACTGAGCAGAAAAACTTGGTCAAGAAGTCAGAGTTCAAACATACTGTCAAATCATGGTGCACTGAGGAAAGGAGACAAAGATTGAAAACCAGAAGGATGAGATGGGAGACACGTCTGCAAGTGACTCTGGGGAGAATGGCAGCTTTAGTCTAATTCATCGGCACTGTGTCCTCAAGAGCTGTGTCTGTCCCTGAAACGCAGCCATGCTGGTCAGTTTAAAGGACCGTGTGGGCAAAGGGTAGAAATACTCAGGCTCATTTCAAATGATGTTTGCTAATGAGTGTCATGCAACTTCACATCTGCCATATTTACCATGCAGGGTCTATTTCTGCTTTTATAACAAAACTCACATTTTCCTTGGGTAAGCCAGTTTGTCCACTATCAGGCTTTGTACTTTATTTAGTGTTGACTCCACCTGGACTGAAGAGAGTATAGATGACTCAAGCCTGAACACCAAGCTCTATGTTCTCCCATCACATAAGAACCACAGTTAACAGCATTTAAATTACTCAATGGCGGCCGTCCCTCTGGAGATTAAGCAGCATGTAGAAGACATAAAATGGTAGAAACCATTGCAGCTGCTCTTTATTAAAATTAATATTATTTTTAATTGGCAAGTCATAATTGTATACATTGTAGCGGTGCAAAGTGAAAAAAATGTTAAAACAATTTAGTTCAAACACCAACACAAAAGCTATAAATTAGGGAAAAAAACAACAACAAACAAAACTCAGGATGTTTTTGTTTTTGTTGTTTTGTTTTTAATTCTCTTTTCATTGGACTCTATGCATTAAATCCATTTTATGAGAATTACAGTTATTTTCAAAAAAGTTATAACATGATGTAAATGATGTACCAGCAGAAGTTTATTGAGCATCTACTACTACTTGGCCCTCTTCTGTGCACTTCATGCACGTTAACACAATCAATGCTCATGCTAACTTTCTGCAGCACATGCCATTATTTGTTCATTTTACAGATAAGGAAGCTAAGGCACGGAAAGTTGGAGGAAACTGCCTATGATCACAGAGATAAGAAAGGATTAGGGCCAGGCATGGTGGCTCATGCTTGTAGTCCCAGCACTTTGGGAAGATGAGGTGGATGGATCACCTGAGGTCAGGAGTTCAAGACCAGCGTGGCCAACATGGTGAAACCCTGTCGCTACTAAAAGTAAAAAACTACAAAAATTAGCCAGGCGTGGTGGCACGTGCCTGTAGTCCCAGCTGCTTGGAAGGCTGAGGCTAGAGAATTGTTTGAACCTGGGAGGCAGAGGTTGCAGTGAGCTGAGATCCTGCCATTGCACTACAGCCTGAGTGACATAGTAGTGAGACTCCAGCTCAACAACAACAACAACAAAAAATTGCGGGGGCGGGGGGCGGTGGTGGGTAAGGCCAGGATTGGAACTTGTACAATTATACTGAGAAATGTGGCCCAGAAAAACTGGGTCAGGCTCTGCAGCCTTATAACAGTGACATAAATAGCTCAAAGCCCAGTGAAATTTTCAGTAATATAAAAAATCCAAGTGGGAGTATATATTTAAATACTTTCATTTTAAATATTATTATGAGTCATGTGGCAAGGTACTGAATCATGTTCTCTGTTAAGAGAGCAGTCTGAAATTAAACTATTTGGGTTCTAATACTTACCTGCTTACTAAGTACTTGACTACAAGGAAGTCTTCTGGCCTCTAGGTGCCTCGATTTCCATATCTATAAACTGTAGGCATGATAGTATAGACTGTTTAATAGGTCTACAGATTAATTTAATGGAAGGCAATATCTAAATCCATAATTTAGAAAATTTAAATCCATATTCTATCTTTTAGTTTTATATTTTTCATATTGTTAGAGGATTGGATTACTAATAGGCTTGGTTCAGACAATCTGTAAGAAAGCATCGAGTACCATCAGGCATAGATGATTTACATGAACCCAATGACCTTTCATATATAGGACTCTGTAAAACTCAGTAAAATGAACACATTTCAACTGAAATTTGCTGTCATTTTAAGTAAGCCTCTATCAGTAGTCCTTAAAACGAGATATATATGACATATTAGCAACAGGCAATGAAAAGGGCACGCCAATTGAAAACTACTCATGAATTGATCAGGATGAGAAGAGGGAAATAAAGAGATGTCTCAAAGGAACCATCCCAACTGTAACTTAATCCTGAAGTCGAGTAGTAGAAGGAGAAAAGAAAACATCATTCAAGTGCTCAGCATTGAATTAGAAGAGCAGGAAATAGCAGTTGCAGAGTACAGAAAGGCAAATGCATGGAGAAAAGCCAAGTATTTAACATTTCAGTATAGTGAAGATTACTGTGGCTGCAAATTACCTGAATTTCCCTATAGGGAATCATGTTCTTTTTTTTTTAAAGAAAGAGGCATAATATAACCAAACTCATTTCAATTACACTTCCAAGTAATGTTACTTTTCAAGAGTAAATGTGTGCTAAAAGGGGCTGCAAAAAGTCTGCCCACAGTTCATAAAAATATGATTTGGAAAACAAAACCCATGTCTATGAAAGTTACATCCGATGTACTCTATAAAGAACAGCTTGATTCCAATTTTTAATCTCCTGATAGTCAGAAAAAGGCACTTTAGCCATTATGATTTCACATAGCAAGTGCTACTTCAAAACATTCAGCCAATTATTCTTTAGTGTCATCTGTTGTGTTCTAAAGAATTACCAAATAGTCCTAAAGAATATGTAATTCTGTGAGTTCCTCCATCAGCATGTCTTGTGATTAGCTCAAGCACTGACAGGCCTGAGTTACGTTAAAAAGTTTTTGTTATGTGGTTATAAAGTATTGTAAATAACCATCCTGTGTGTAAGTCATCTGTCTGGGCATCAGTTCACCCAAACTGGATGTGTGATCTGGCCCCTCTGACTCTCACAGTTAGTTTCTTTGGCTAATGATACAGGAGTTAGGAAGAAATCACTTAGGCAGATAGTTAAAGCTATGGGAGCCTTTTTTTTTTTTTTTTGTAGTGAAAAGCAGCCCCAAATCATTTTCTAACAAAGGGCAGCATGTAAAGTCAAGCTGCAGACATAGGCAAGCAAGCTGGGCGCTTGCACGGGTGAATGCCAGAAGGAACTAAGGACTAGATATGTTCAAGATGGCAGCTCCATCCTCCCTTCTCCTTGTCAACCACCTGTACTGTAAGGAGTAGACAAGAGGAGCCAATCGACTGAAGGTCCATTTGCATAATAATATTAGGGTGGAGGGACCAGCCTTCCACTCATGCTATGTAAACATCATACCTGATCAAACCAATCTTGTGAGCACCATGTAAATCAGGCACTGCCTTCTCCAGCCTGCCTATAACATCTGCGGTCCACTGCCTCCTCACTTTTTGGATGTCTTTCTCTCTCATGCACAAGGAGCTGCTCTCCTCTCTCCTTTCTACTGTTAAACTTTCCACTCCTTAACCCACCCGTGTGTCTGTGTCCTGAATTCTTTCTTGGTACAACAACGAACCCGAGTATATATCCCAGACAACATAGCTATTTCACTATAATGAAGGTGCTTCCTTTTGCCATCACTTGCCCGGGCTATCACTAAGTGATCCCCTTCAGATCAATCTGATAATTTGTGGAAATGTACATACATGTTCAAAACTAATACACAAAGGCATCATAGAATTACTTTACAGACATTTAAGATACCTTTAAATAAGAATTTGTTTTACAGAATTTGATTAAGGATTATTTCAGAAGCTTACACGCGAAAGCCATCTTTTCTGGATGATATCATCCTTCACGATCTCAACAGCTGCCCATTCCACTTAGCCAAGCCAATTTCTTGCCCTCCTTGAAATTTTTTCTGTATTCATGCTTTATGAATTCAGTTGCTACCTCATATGAACTGAACATTCAAACATCAAAACAAAGGGACTCTTGGATTGCACATGCCGGTAAGATCACTTGATGACTTTTAGTTCTGACTAGTTGCTATAAGCTAACTTGTGTTATGAATTCTGTATTTCATGTGAAATTTTGGGCCATTGCTTAGGCCCCTCTCTCCAATGTCTTCTGGATCCAAAGACACCCTTCCTAAACAAGTTACTACTTTGGCAGACTCTCTTTCCAGATATACATCAACATTAAGACTATCATTTAGACATTACCAAAGGAAGACCTTCTTTCAGAGTTGAAAAAAGACCCTTTTTCCTTGGTGGCATCTAAATAATAGTCCTAATGTTTATGTATATCTAGAATAAATATAACAATGAAATACAATATTAATTATATTTTTGATATATATATATATTTATTTTAGTGACAGTATTTTAATAAATATTAAATAAATATTTTAATAAACACTTTTCATCTTTTAAGTTCAGTGTTATACTAGTCTGAGGCTTCCTCTCTGCATTTTCAGGCAGAATTTTCTTCTCTAAAAACAAAATGTGGTGTCAGGTGGCAGCAAAATCTGATGTTGCTCAAACATGAGACAATGAGGACACTGCAGAGGGAAGGGGGTGGAAAGAGCTGGAGTGACAAAACAGACCTAGTGTCTGTCAATTACATCGGAATATCTGGGAATAAAGAGGAATTTAAAAAATATTGTCTAGGCAGCCATCAATTATAGCTCTTTGGCCTTAATATTTTATCAATAGGCAGGTTTTAAAAGGAGAAAAAGTGGTTGATGCTACACTTTTTTTGTTTTGTTTTTAGTCAGGCCTAAATTTAGTTATTCTCAGAGTTCAAAAAATGAAAAGAAAATGAATTGTTGTATCTCTTTTCATAGGTCCAATGCCTGGTGGTCAGCAGTTACATAGTAACTGGGGGAAATGCAGCCTGGCGCATTGCATACAACCATAGAAGAAACTCCCAAAGCTGTTTTGAGGCCGCAATTACCATCCTAGTTTTCTTACTATCTGTTTTAATTAAAGAAATACACTGCAGTCAAGTCCAGGCTGCTGGAGATCAGGGTTGGCTTTGTGGGCTTTTGACATGTGCAATCAAACAAGGTACCATGCTTAGAAGCACATGAGCTTACTTCTAAGCTCTGTTTCACTGTCTTGAAATTTTAATCATTTCCGAACAAGTGGCCTGAATTTTCATTTTGTGGGGTTCAGATGACTGAACCCCACAATTACATTGCCAGTTTTGAGATTTAGATATGTTCGAGAGTGGCATTTTTAACTCCATTCAAAACAGAATATAGTCAGTCAAATACTAGTTTACTATTCAGTATTTACTCATTCAACAAACATTTTCTGAATAGTTAAGTACTCTGATAGGTACCAGGAATGCAATGGCAAAGAGGAGGCTACTGTCTCTGACCTTAAAAAGCATTACCTATTACTAATTGTGGAACAGAGACAAGAGGAAAGGATTTAGAATAAAATGTAAGAATTACTATGAGAGCAAAGAGCAGAGTTTCTAAGAACAGAATTCCTTATAAAGAATTTCTACATTTTGTTGTATTGGCGGTTGAAGCACGTTTTCTCTCTTTCAAAAGTGATGTGTAAGGTATCTGTTTCAGTATAACATTAGTATTACACTTTCTGCTACCACCAGCATTGTTAGGGTTTATGCTATGTAGCACACAAGGTTTTCATTAACTTCTAGGAAGATGAGAAAGGAAGGCAAATTGTTCTTTCCTTGCTAATGTAATGCTGGTAGGTTTTTCCTTTTAAATGAAATGCAATGATGAGTAACTTCTAATTAATTATTTTGAAAATAGTTTTCCCAGAGTTAAGAGACACATAGGCCCTTATACTTGATGCTAAGCAGGATACGACTAATTCATTTTATTTCTCAGTGGCCTTGATTATTTAGTTAATCCTTTACCCTTTCCTCTACTCCTAAACTCACATTAGGAGTCCCATGTATACTGCAGAGGTAGCCCAAAGTGAAACAATGCCATAACTGGTGTCCAAATTGTTCTGTACAGGATGGTGGAGGTGTTTAGTAATAGATGATACGAAAAGGTCTTTTATTGACAAGCTGCCACGCGCTGTTTGCATTAGCGAATATGAGAAGATGATGGCTGCTACTCCTTCGTCCCCATGGTATTCAGCTCAGTGAGATAGAAGAAAACGCTTCAGTTTACTTAAAGCATTGATAACACCTCTAAATAATTAACCGAGGACTTCCTGTCTTCAATTACTTAATGCTTTTTTTAACATCTTGAGAGGATTATAAGCAATTTATGGATTTCACATGATGAGTGCATTTGCCACTATTCCCACAAAGCATTTACGGGATCATGTTTCTAAAGCTTTGAGGTAATTAAAAAAATAAGCATGGAGACAATGGGGCTGAGGCAAGGTGTTCCCTTTCCCTCCTGTCATTCCTAAGGACGTAGATTTTCAGGCTCCAGGACGACTAGTGCTACAGCTTCATTAGTGCTCTGTTGCTTAGGGAATGCCAAGCCTTTGGAAATGATGAGAAAATCAAAACATTTATCCTAGGGGGTTCAGGCAGCATTTCCATCAAACATTTAAGATGGAAAATAACTTTGATTATTTTAGTTCATTCCATGAACTCAATAAAACAGTCATTCACAACATAAAATACTTCAGTACTACATTTGGTCAGTTAGCTAACCGTGGAACTGAATTTTCCTGGGCAGGTGAGTAACATTATACAGATCTCAGGTTTCAGATTATCTAGTGCCTAGCACCATTCCTGTCCCATAAGAACTACTTATAGGAGGTTCTGTATTTGGTAAGGTTTTGCTGAATGAGGACTTATTTCTTTATTCTACAAAAAAATTCCCTTCTTAGGGCTGTATTGGGCAAGTGAAATATTCTCTAAATCTATTTAAAACAATATCTATAGAAATTAAAAAACAAAACAAAAATAGAACAGAAAGATTGGTCAAATGACTCCTAAGACTTTGGCCAGATTATGAGTTTACTGTTAAGTAAAAATTAAAATTATATTTAAAAACATTAAAATATTTATTCTAATAAAAGGATTTCTGGCACCAAGATATGTGTACGAAATTTACTTTGACATAAAATAGCCATTAAAAAGGACAATGAAAGGAAGAACTGGTAGAGTGAAGTTATTTAAAGAAAAATCTTTGCAATTATTTTATAATTAATGAGGCTACCAATCCTGCTGGTTTGAACATTACAAATGAATTTGGTCTTTTGGTGTGTAAATGCTGATTTCCAAAAAATGCAAACCAATACAGCGGCAACAATCCAAAGCCAATGCTGGTTAGTTGATAGATATTCTAAAAATAAATTTCTTTAGCCTTATATCTTAATTACTGGGAAACCCTTGCTGGTACAGTCTTGGTTTTCAAAACCCTGTAATTAACATCCACTGCTTACTCCAAGTGATGACTTTGATTTTTGACCACGGCATCCTGCATAGAGTTCTGTTTTCAGTTATTACTTTTCTTGTCAGTCTCCCTATTTGTGGAGCATCTTAAGAGCAATAGTCTTATTTTGGACCACTTAGTGTACTGTCTGGAACACCACAAGCTGGCAACTCATTTTTGGAAGAATGAAACGATATTCTGATTTCCTTTTAGTTAGAAGCCGTGAATGCCTTGGATACCCTGAGTAGGTCAGTTTTCTTCTTCATCTTTCAAATACGATTATTAAAAACATCTCTTACAAGGATGTCATGAGAGTCAGAGAAGTCAAAATGCAAACATTTCTTTAAATGATAAAGCACTATGTAAAAGTCAGTTTTCATTATGTTAAACACCATTGTTTAGGTGTTTAGGAAAAACACCTAAATAACCTTTAGGAAAAACACCTAAATAACATTTAGAAAAAACACCTAAAAAACATTTAGGAAAAACACCTAAAAAACATTATTTAGGTGCTCAGGAAAAATCAAGCACATTTTTTTTTTGAGGCCTTTCTGCTCTTTTTGTGAGTTTCATTATCTGTGCTATCAAGACTCCTGCAAAAAGTGCAGTCCAATGGAAGGAGGTCATCCACTCCGGAAGTCTTGGAAGGAGGTGACTGACAATGGGAAAAACGGGGAAGTTTATACAATCTTGCCCATGGTCTTAGAATTTAAACTTAACGGGGTTGTTTGGGATGATTCAGTAGACTTGAATAATAAACTAAATTACTTAACTTCTCAAAGTATTCTTACCTGTAAAATGAAGGTAGTAATTTACACCTTAGGTTTGCGATGCAATTGGATAGTGCATGCAAAGTGCTTAGGACAGCATCTGGCACATATTAAATTCATTTCTTCCCCAAACATTTATTTAGCTCCTATTAATGTGTTCAGAACTCTAAGTGCTAGAGGTACAACATTGAACAAGTAGATAAGGTTCCCACTCTCTTGGAGCCTTCATTCAAGTGTGGAGAGACATAAAAAGACAAAAAACAAACACTAGAATATCAGGCAGTGAGAGGTCTACGATGAAAATAAAACAAAGTGATGTGGTGGTGTGTTACAGAAGCTATCCAACCGAGAAAGTCAGAAAATGCTTCTCCCTTCAGAAGTGGCATTTAAGCTAAAACCTGTTAATTATTATCATAATCACTACTAGCAATTATCTAACATATCATTGTACATACTAATAGTATATTATTAAAGCTAATGATAATAAACCATAACAATTTTTAAAAACACAATTACTATTAATTAACATTCCTAATGCTAACAAACAGCCACAGTAACTCTACTGTCAACTAGTCCTGTGTATTAATTATCCACTTGATAGGCAAATGTTAACCTCTGGCTGATTTTCCCCTGCCTTCCAGTGTATTCTTGGCTATCCTAGTCCCATTATCTATGAGTATATCCTTGGGGAATGAAAATGCATCTTACTGTTTGTGTGAAAAAAAAAAGTTAATACTGATGCAAAAACCCTTCACATAATGCATACCAAGGCCAAATATAAATTATTTCTGAAGTTATCTGCTGTTGTGGCGTATTGCTGCCAGTGTGGGCTCTTCTATTAGCATGGATAAGTGGGACCTGACCATATGTCAAGAGAACACGTCCTTTCGAAGTGACCTCATATATCAAACACACACCCCTGGGATACTTTGCCCCCCTAACCACAATGACAGACTCCTCCAGTAGGATTTCCCTTTTCTTTTTTTCTTCACCTGTGACCGTATGCTGCCTCCTGTCAGTGGTGTCAGTGTGGATGAGACCTTTTCCAACCTGCCTGATCTGGTACTCTTTAATGACGCCGTTTGGTTTCTCAGGGACACTCCAGCTCAGATGCAGAGCCTCTGCACTTAGGGCTGTGATTCTTGGTGGCAGGATGCTCTCCGGAACTCCTTGGGTAGTAGCTGCAACTACCTGAAGACATAGGAATTAAACAGCAATTTATTGTAGCAGTACACTAGGTATCCTGATCAATGAGGATGTCACTTTTGTTTTAAAATGTTGTTGTCTGGCCTGGCATATCATTAGCAGGGGCTTGGAGAAGCGTCCCCTTTTTTCATTTTTTTTTTCCCTCCCTTCCTATTTAAACAATGAAATCTGACCTTGAATATATTACATAAGTCTCAGACTACCATTTATCACAACAGGTTCAACAACAATTTTGACGGCAGAATGCAGCCCTCAGTGTTTAAACAAGTAAAATCTGGCTGGCAGACTGTCTTACTAGAGAACTCTTGATAACTCTCTTCCATATGGCCCATCAGTGTCTTTGCATTTTAACAGCCTGATTTTGTACATTTTAAGCACCAGTAAATATGGAGCAAAACCCATATCTGAACTTGCCTGCATATAATATGCTTTGAACAGAATAAATGGGCAGACTTTTCAGTACTCTTCCCGTGATACCTAGGATGACTTTAGAGTGTCTGTACCAACTTTCTAGAAGAGAAACAAGTGAGAAGAAATAAATAAATAAATAAATAAAGCCATTATTTAGTCAATATTGTCAAAATATAGTTTGGACAAAAATTGGCTATGTTTTTTCATAGAATTAAATCTTTTCACTTTATAAACAATTGCTTTGCATGGAGCAGGCATGAGTTGTGCCTACGAAAAATGCGTGGAATTGTTCTAGGACTAGTGACTTTTGATTGGGCCAGTCAGCTGCCATCTATCTAAATGGTGGCTCACTCAGAAAGGTTGCTAGAGGTCTGTTGAACAAAACGTTGCATTCTTGCACTGTGTCTGAGCAGTGTGACTGAATGTTTCATTTGGATGGCTCCTCGCATAATGTGCCAAAATGTTGCTCTTTTTAAAGTTTTAAGCATATGAAAAGAATCAAAGCTACTCTCTGTGAGTTTGTTTCCTCTTGGGCTTTCTCTGTCAAAGCTGGCTTCTACGAAATGCCCCTTTCTTTATTTTCCTCCTACATTGTTTGATTGTGTATTTCCAGTGTTCTTCACGGGCTTTTCTTTCTTTTTCATTTGGTAGCATTCCCCAGTGCTCATTATCGATGGTATTCTGTATTTGTCTCTCTCTATTCTCCTTCTGTGACCATATTTAAACTCATGACTTCAACGTCCCACACAGATCTTTCTAGAAACTTCAGCCACTTCTCAGTCTGGCTTCTGACCAGATATTTTCACACAGAGTGCTAAGTACTATCTGCTTCCACCACCCTGCTATCTGATTCTTCTTTTTAAATATATATTTTAAAAACTTTTACCTTTAACATTTTTCTAAAAATTTGTTTGCAGAATAGCACCATGATCCACAAATTACTCAAGCAGTTATTTGAAAATATCCATGACTCTTTCCTTTTATTTCTACAAATATAGTTGACTACCAAGTCCTGTAGATTCACCCCCCCACCGCCCACATTGGTTGTATCTTTCTGTATTTCTGGTTCTGACCTCAGCTGCCTGAGTTCAGGTCTTCATTCATTATTTCTTGACGAGTCTAGAGTAGAAGGCTTGGAACAATTTGTTTTCCATGCCAAGCTTTTTTGCCCCTTTCTTCATTTTTCAAAATGAGGCTTTTGTTGTTGTTGTTGTTGTTCTATTTAAGTTTCATTTAAATAGAAACTTTCTTCAACTGAATAATGATTTGGAAATTTTTATGGATTTATAGATTACCTCAAATTGGTTAGCGAGGAAAGGATATGGAAGAAAAGATGGTACTGTTTCAAGATTTCACTTATTTTTCTTTAGTGCAAGATTGATATTTGGATAAATCTCCCTTGCAATGATCTCTCCTTCCAGGCATGGGTATTAGGACTCAGTTAAGGTGGCACATGAACACCTAGTTAACACCACTTTGAGGGGGGACATTGTTTTCTTCATTACAAAATCACTCACAACCTGGGTGTTCAGAATCTTCACACTGAACCCTTTCCTCCCAGTCTAGGCAAATTCCTGTTACCTTGCTACTAGTGGCACAGCCAGCAACCGTGCAAGCTTTCAGCTGATATGAATATTCCTGAAATGGTTGAATTCCCTCTGTATCAAAGAAACTCAATGATGTTCCCCGAAAACGTTCAATTCCATTTCGAAGAAGAATGTAGTAAATAATAGGACCTAAAAGAAGCAGAAAAATGACCGCATTTAAATGTCACATCATTTTAACTATTTGCAAACAACTTACAGGTCTTAGTGTTTGGAAGAAATGCGATACTATAGCTTCATTTAATTTTAATTTCCTATTATATTGCTATCTCAAGCAGTTCCTAATTATACTATTATGGAGGAGATGAATTCTTGACATAGATAATCAAAGAGCCATTTATGTTTATTTCCTTTCACTACGAAACAAATTTACTTTCAGTATTAAAACTCTTTTGCCTTCCCTGAATATGCTTTGTTTATTGTAAAGCAGCTCAGATATATTCTGGGATTCAAGGATTTTTACTTCTATTTTATTTATTTAGGCTAAAAATTTGTGAGGGCTTATACTACAAAGTGAGTGATTAGTTGGCACATAATTCAAGTTCCCTTTATTGGTACATACTTTTCTAGTGGTTAGATGTATGGCAATTAAATGTAGGTTATACTCCTTTCAGTTTTCTTATGAATTTATGGAATTTGTTATTGGCATTTTAAAGGTAGCTCAATACCATTTGATTGTATAGGTTTTCTCCAGTTTAAGACAATCGCATCTTCAAGATTGTCTATTTTCGTCCACATAGGGGGACTCACTCCTTGAGGCACATCTTCTTTTGTTCTGGCCCTCACAGCTTTGCTGAGACCTCGCCCATAGCTGTTCCAGGCAGAAATCCTGTACTCATATGTCATGTAGGGCTTGAGGTTCACATCTGTAAAGAGAGAAAACAGACAAGTTTCTCTTATTTTCATTTTTTTAACCATCATATTAAAAGTGACTATCAAAAAATTCAGACATTTAAAAATAAATGTTTAAGGTTCTAAATCTTTCATGTATAAATAAAACTCTAAAATCTTTATTTTCTAAATGTAAGTAACATTTACAGTGTTCATTAGATGCAGGGCTATGGAATCACACAGAATAGAATTCACTGATTCTGAGCAAAGAAAGAGGGGTATATTAAATAAATAAAAAAATAAAAGCCCTGGAGTCATAAGATTTAATGCTTCACAAATTCACGTACTTTTAATTTTTACATGAGACAGGTTTGCCAACATTCTTTCATAGTTTAGTGTCACAAAACCTATATATTATTACTTTCTATTACTTTGTTAAGATTACTTAAAACATTTTCCAAAACAACACACAGGATTTGAAACTTAATTTATCATGGTATCATGTCAGAAAATAAAAATGAAAGCATACTCTGCCATCTAGCTTCTTCCTTCTTCCACAAAACCCAGAACTGAAAACCAAAATACAAACAAACCAACTTTATTATAACAGTAAAACCAAGCATGCTGAGCTTTCCAAACTGGCAAAAATTGTGTGAGATGAACGTCCATGTGATTCAGTGGCGTCCCCAAAGTCTTAGTTCCATTTAAGCTTTCATAACTTCAGAAATAAAAATGCCACACGTTCCCCCCAAAAAAAGTACTTCAAAATTTATTTAAATTTATTTTCCCTGTCTCCAATTTGATGCATTTTGAGTATGTGAGTATGCATTTTTGTATGGGAGCTTCTGGATGACTCTTTCTCAGACTGAGCATCAGAAAAGGAGACCTTCCTCCTGGGCCGTCTGGCCACCTGCTCATTTCCACTGGACATGGTTAATTCTCAGTCCTGATGCTTGGATTAATTGAGTCACATTCTCCTTATACAAAACTACTTAAAATAAACCCTTCCCTGCCCACTATATAGAATTGATATGAAAATAAAATGCAATAAATTATGGGGCAGAACTTCATAAAATGCCAATTTCCCTACAAATGTAAAGCATTAGCTTCCTTTTCCATTTTCTCTGCTTAGAGGGTATCTGCCACTTCTTGCTGTGATGACTACTACTGGTCCCCAGTTCTTCCTTCCATCCTGGTCTAAATGTAATTAGAAACCACACTTTCTGGTTTTCTTTGTAGCATGTAGTGGTCACACGACTCAGATCTCAATACCTAAAGGAGTATAGAAAAGATACAGACAACTTCGGCATCATTTTTAAAAGAGAAAATTGCATACCTTTGGTTGCCATTCTGGATTCTGGATCCTTGAGTGACCTTGTACAATTGAGTTGCCTAGACTATCTACCTACCCTCAGATAAAAATGTACCCTCAATATATTTTCACATCTCTGGTACAGAAAATTAAACTACTCATTGCCAATGACTGTTATTCTGTTCCCTCAAGCTCACGTCACCATTTCAAATCTCATTTGCTGCTGCTTTCTTTCTTCATATGGGCTTCAAATCCTAATGAAAGTTATTGTTTGTATTCATGACTGCTAGTCCTAATGTAGTGACTAGCTATTAGTAGGTATTTAATAAATACTTTTAGATAAATGATTTGCATAAATGAATAAATTTTAGTCAGCACTGGTATTGTCAGCTTTCAAGTTTCTAAAAAAGTCTGACTAAAAGTCAACTTTCTAAAAAAGTCTAAATTTTTCTCAATGGAATTATCAGAGCACCACTCATGTGCTGAAAATCTTTGATGAAAAAATACATTTTGTTATTTTTCATATTCAATTTATAGTATTTTCTGCAGGGAAAGCAATCTGAAATACAGATTTTAAAAGCCCTCATAACATTATTATATCAGTAGGTGGAAACATCTATTCACTTTTGGAGAGGGCTACTGCAAGCATGTATTAAAAGTCCTTCAAAATCTTGATCTTGATTACAAGGGGCAGATAAAAGTACAGGACTTGCTTAGATGAAAACTCAATAATTTTAAAATGAGGGTCCATGATTTAAATCTGTAACTGGGACTGGGAATATAATAGAAGGTTGGACAAATTGTCTTGTATCCAAGGCCTTTCCTAATTAGATTCATTCCAAGAAGTATTTATTGTTTGTGTAGTGTTCTAAATCAAAATAACAAGGTAAAGGTAAACAAAAGGGTCCTATTCATAATGGTGTTTCAATCTAATAGGAGAGCTGGAACAAGTGTCCAAATCCATATAGCACATAGGAGAACTAGTGAGCTCCGTGAACAATGTGTCACAGCAGCACAGGGACTGCACTGAGGATGTGACTCTTGACCTAGGTCTTGAGTAGGATGATAAAACAAGACATTTCAGGTGGAAGAACAGCTTGAAACACATTTGGAGCACTCTGAAAGGAGCTCCTACACCACGTGGAGTCTTCAAAATATGCCCCTTTTGAAGATGGCATTATTTGAATATCTTTCTGTCTCATGGTGAGTTACTTTTATAGCTCTGACTCTTAGTTTCCTCATCTGCTAAATGATCATATTCATGATTGTTTTGTGGGTAATTGGGATAAGGTTTTCAAGTACTTAGTATAACATTGGGACTAAATAATGTTCAATCAACCTTATTTCTGTTTCTTTCTTCCCTTCTTAATCTTCCTTCTCTTATCTCAGTATCCTACCTTACCTTCTGTATTCCTGAGGTTTGCCATTACTGTCCCTTGATTGAGTAAAGCAGAATAATTTATGATAGGATAGAGCACTATTTTGCTTGTTCATGTAACCTTAGCTTGCTCAAATTATATCAATTAAATGGATTCTATCTGAATCAAGATGATAGATGATACACACACACACACACACACACACACACTTGATTTTTCTAAAAATAAGAACATATTTTGTAAGGATTTAAGTAAATGGATGAATAATACAAATTTAATACATGGCAGAACTATTTTAGAGAGAATTCTAAACTTAACAGTGTTTCTCACACAGCTTAGCCAAAACTAAGAATCATGGGACTAATTGGGCAGGGCCAAGATGGTACTTAAAATTAATATTTACAATAACAACTGCAAGGCTTAGTGTTTTTGAGATGACTGGCCATCCTGGAGAGGGTTTACCTCCTCCTCCTCAGAATAGCACTGTTAGGATTTATTATTAATCAGACAGGTGTATCCTTCTTTCTAAGCATAGCAATATTCATTTACTGCATTCAGTGATATTTGCATTGCAGCTTTTGAAAAAGAAGATTGGGTTTATGGTAAATTAACTGCATATAGCAGTAAAGGTCACATATATCTCCACCAATTTACTTTAAATGGAATACAACCTTATTTAAAGTTAGACTTTAACGTATTTTAAACTGCTGGTTTGAATACATCCAGATTATGCCTTTAATTACCTTGTTAACGAGTTGGTCCCAAAGTATGATGGAATGTACTGACACCAATTTAAGAAGGGTTGATGTCAGAGTGAAATAAATCTGCATTTTCAGCAGCTTCTCACTAACCCCACCAAGCCATGGGCAGACAGCTTGCTTTCTGTTACCTGTATAGGAGTACGTGTTTACATTTCCTATATGAATGGTTTCTTCAGCAGATGAACACATTTCTTCAATTGATGCCTTCCCTGAGGAATTGTGAGACCCTCTTATCACAGTGCAAATGTGGCTGGTAAAGTTGAAGTCACACCTGCCGCAATATGCTGTGGCTTCCTTAGATGCGGGGCAGAGGGTCCTGCACTCTTTGGTTTCCTAAGTTAAGTGGTAGGGGTGAGAAGAGAGAGAGAGGGGTATTTAAAAATTTCATTTAGAAATACATAGGGTGGACTTTTGTGACTTTCAAATGAAATTTTCCTCCACTTACTTGATGAATGAATATCTCAAAATTTATAAAAAAGAAATGAAGGCAATTTGTGTACTAGAAAGAGCAATGGCTTTGAAATGACACAGATTGGGATTAAAATTTCAGTTTTTCAACTTCCCAGCTCTGTAACCTTGAGCTAGTCTCTTACATTTTCAAAACCTCAGCTTCTTCAGAGGGAAAAATGGAGACAAAATTTACCACTGGGGTTTGTTGTGTGACTCAAATGAGATAACACCTATATATGCCTTAAACGTAGTATACACACAACAAATATTTTATTTTTGCTATTTGATACTTTTCTGTGGAATTTTAGAGAAAATACAGAATGTGGTATTTGAGAATGTATACTTCCTGTGTTGTTGGGGAAGTTAGTCCCATTAGAAGTATTACTGATCCAAATTAAAAAAATATATAATGTTTCATGAACTGTCATTATGATAATTATTTATGCTTATAAACATTTATGCTTATAAACATTTTCTCTGACAAATCTCTGAATTTTTCATGGTTTTTGTTAAGTACCACTTTGTTTTAATCTAAGGAAATTAAATATTTAATCATCCCAAATTACAGGAGCTATAAATAAGGCAATAAATAGTTCTATAATTTGGAGATCTACTTTGCCTTTCCTTTACATAAGTAGCATAATGTATTTAGAATAGTTTTTGCTATTAAAATTGATCTCCATTCAACCTCTCTCTTACATAAAATAAGTTGAATTATTCTTACCAAGTTAGTCAAAATAATAAATTCAAAAATAAATAGTGGAGCCCAGTGTGGTGGCTCACGCCTGTAATCCCAACACTTTGGGAGGCTGAGGCGGGCGGATCACTTGAGGTCAGGAGTTCAAGACCAGCCTGGCTAACAAGCAGAAAGCCCATCTCTACCAAAAAAAAATTTGCTGGGCATAGTGGCATGTACCTGTAATGCCAGCTACTTGGGAGGTTGAGGCACGAGAATTGCTTGAACCTGGGAGGCAGAGGTTGCAGTGAGCCAAGATGGTGCTATATAAATGGAATCCCACTATATAGAGATAAATCTAACGTTCAATTTTCCTCTTTGAAAATAAAGGTAAATCCAGTGTTTAATTGTCCTCTTTTAAATGGAATCCATGGGATTCAAAATAATCCATGGGATCCCATTTAAAAGAGGACAACTGAACACTGCACTTACCTCTATTTTCTCTAAAAGCCCAACCAAATGACAATAAAATAATGGTTTACATGTTGAAAGTTTAAGGAAAAAGGATGGTAAATAATACACACAAGACAGTTCATATATTTTTCGAAGCCGGAAAGTAGATGAATGTGGCAGAGACAGTGCAATGTGCTCAGTGATGTCCATGTTTCCCTTTTCTCTCTGGGAACGTGGGATGTTAAAGCCTGGCTGCAGTAGAAGAAGCCATCTGACTAGATATGTCTGTGTGACTAGTGCACAGTAAGGATGTACTCTATATCCACGTATGACCAGTCCATGTGCAACTGTCCCCTCTTGGCGCCCTTTCCATTCTGATCCAAGGTCTGTGTGTGAAGCATCACAAGATGGAACGGGCTAGGGATCTAGAGATGTTACTTGGAAGACAACTGCCTAACTCACAATGAATTGTAATGTAAAATACTAAAAAAAAACCCCCAAATTTGCAAAGAAGGTAGATCCTATATGTTCTCATCACAAAAAATGAGAACAAAATGCAAAAAGAAACCATTCCGACTTCCACATAGAGGTTCATTGTCATGAAATTTTCGAGGAGCAGGATAAAGAGAACATCTTCAAGAGCTTTCATAGGAAAAGGAACATGTTTACCAACAAAGAAATAGGAATCAAAATATCAATGGAGACTTAAAACATGTAGAAATGCCTCAAAATCTGAGTAGACATAATTTTTAACCTGGAAATGTATACCCAACCAAGCTATCAATCCTCTTGGAGGGTAAAATAATAATATTTTTATGCATTAAGCTCTCAAAAAATTTTACCTCCATACATCTATATCCAAGAATACAATTCTCCAGGTGGAAAGAAACTTGGAATCCAAAAAACAGGGGGATCAAAACAGGAAAGAGTTGAAAGGAATTCCTGAGTTGATAGCTTAGGGAAGACCTAATGGGCCAGTTATATAGAAATCCGAAGGTGATCCATTCCAGATTGGAACAGGATATAAAAATCTCCAGGAGAGAGGTCTTCAGAAAACAAAATGAAACCTATAGACTGAAGATTATTATGTAGAAGACACTACTTGATTCAGCATGGAGAAATATTATCCTCATTATAATAATTTAATCAACCTTATGTATTATCTTAATCTGATACAAAGTGCTTGCAGGGCTTCTAACAATCTCATGAGTTATTTTACATCCCAAAGTGTAAAAAGTGTGTGTGGTCCACATGAGGACTGTGTAGGTGCCTCACTGAACAAGTGCCCTTCCATTGTCTGTGACCAAGACACCCATTTTTAGTGGTCTTATAATGACAATTTACTACAGAACACGGTAGTGTGCTTGTTTTTTAAAGTGTTCATGGTCCTTTCCTTAAATTTGGGTTTCTGGTATCCTGAGTCAAGTTTAACACCCACATACATGACATGGCAGCGTATGAACCATCACCACATAAAAACATAAGTGATTACACCCAGAAGCCTATTCATTCACTTTTGTGATTGACACAGGCATTTGTTCATCTTGCATTGTCTAAGGGAATACGATATAAACGCAACTAAATGAATTTGCCCGATCTAAGATCTCTATCAAAGGAGGTGGATGATGGTTGGCAGGCTAGGGAGAAGAAGTGGGAATTTCCTCCTGTCTCCATCCACAGTGCTCCTAGGCATGAAACGGCACCACGCAGAGGCCCCAGGCGACCTGTGCTGGCTCTTTCAGCGGCACACAGACGTTCAGTCCTGCACTAATCTGAAGTGCTGGGTAAAGCTTCCTGAGAACAGCTAATCATTATTAATTCTTTTAGAATTCATTGCAATAACATCAATCATAGCAAACTCATTCTGTATTAATATGGATGTAATGTGAAAATGAATAATGCACACAGGAGTTTTTATATTCCTATTTTAGAAAAATAGTTATGAACAATGTATTTCTCTTTCCATTGTCAAATCAGCGCCTCTGAGAGCTTTTCTATCAATTACCTTCATCATCATTCCAGTTGAAATCTTGTCAGAGCAAACATATTTCAAAGGATTATATCCAACTCCATTACAGCATTTCTGGCTCTTTGGAATAAGTTCAGTCTCACAGCATTTTACTGGCACTGGGTCATTCTTTTTAACATGTGCTTTAGACTCTCCACTGGAAGCTGAGCAGCATATGGTATCTGACATATTCACATAATCCTGCCCACAACAGAACATCCCTGCAACAATAAAATGTTATATATGAATATGAAATAGAAAAAGGGAAGAAAACTGAGGCTGCTATAAAGTTTGGTATAAAAATGTCAGACTCAGGCAGTTGCTGAAATGGTGCAATACCTAAGGTAGCATTTCCCTACCAAGGTGATTTAAATGTGCAGTGAGGGTCCTTCTTACCAAGAGCACTAGACGCTAATTAGGAAAAGAACACACAAGAGTAAGTGTTCGAAAATCATTCAGCTGGGCCAAACTTCTCTCATGCTCCATAAAAAGAGTTCAGATTTCTGTCATGAAAACTGCTTGTGCATTTTGTGATGATAACGTCTTGTTGCAGAAGAGGGTTAAACTATAGGGGCTCCGAGAAAGCTCTAGAAATTCCTAAGGGAGAAAAGGCCACCCAAGTACTCTGGGATAAGAGCGCAGGCAGAGTGGAAAGGTAGCACCATCCTAGAACTGGAAACCCTGCAGGAGGAGCAATGTAAGTTTTGGCTTAGCTTCATCTAGGGTACAAATATTTGCTTCTTGGGAATTCAGTTGCAATGGTAACCATTCTTTCCTCATGAGGATTTAGTATTTATTCAAAATCATCTGAACATGTTCACTGATCAGGTGCACTCATCAGTCATTATTTTTTAAGCCACACTCAGTTCTAGACACAACACAGACATGGGTGACAGGCTGGGGGCAGCGGCAGAAAGAACTTGTAGAGAGGATCACTGATCCCCACATCGAGATGAAAGACTCGTGTACCTGAGATACCAATTAGACTTTTTCGCCCACTAAATTCAGTTTAATTACCTGTGTTTACATCATTTAGACATTGTCATCAAAGAGAAATAGCAGAAATTTTAACATTAAAGCAGGAATAAGTAAACACTAGAGTCAGATCAAGCTAGAAATTAAGGTGCCTATACTGCATGTCACAGTGTTTTCATATTAGAATTTATATCCAGTTATATAGCAGGGTGATGAATGATCTATTTTAATTGGAATTTTGTTTATTATTAGTTCCGATTGATAACATAAAGAACCTCAAATTCAAAGTGCCCTGGGGTTCTGAATTGTTTAATCTGGTCCTGTGTAAATATCTACATTATGAAAGACACTCAAATAATAGATCAAAAGTGCTTTTTTAAAAGAATCATTGAATGTAAACAATGGTTTGGCACATGCCTTAAGAAAGATGTTTATCCACACATGACTCCAAAGAACCCTCTCATTCATCTTTCCACTTATAAAAATCTCCTAATATTAAAAAGTCTTATTTATGATTAATGATATACACTGATCCTAACAGAGTTTTGGCACACTATGTGTATTTAATGTGACAACTCTTCAAAGTAATTGGTTTAAAAATTAACTGCTATATTAATAATTTTAGTTGTTTTAACATTTCCAGGAAAAGTTATCTCAAATAAATACACAGAGCAAGGCTCATTTCAGTCTCAGTCTTGATTATAGTGGGTATATATGTATATGTGTGTGTATGTATAAGCACACACACACATTTATGTGTGTGTAGATATAGACATGCATACATGCATGTGTGTACATATATACATATACATGTATATGTGTATATATACACACAAATACATATAAATACATACATATATGTGTACACACACATACACACACACACACACATAAACTAAAAAGAAAAATCCATAGCTTCAAGTCTTATGTTTGGGCATTTTTCTGCCCCTTCTAATTAGACATTTAAATACAACCTTGGATTTTTTACTGTTATATTTTTCTCTAGCAGTTTTCTTAAGACAATTCATGCTTTTCTTTTAAAGAGCAATCAAAATTTGAACACTGGCTCTTGAGGGAGCAGAACATATTCTTCCCCTCCCCCTCCCAAATTACTTCATGGTTTCACTAGGCTTTAAGTATAAAATAAATATGCAGACATTAACCTAATTTGAAACTCCTAATCAGTCATCTGATCACTCTGATGGACTTCTGACAGGTCAGCTAAAATTTTGATACTGAACTGTTTTTACACTAGAAAAGAAAAGATGCTTTCTTTTACAAAGAGCTCCATCTTTGTATTACTGAATTAAAATTTTCAGCCAAGATTTCACTCACATAACAAGAAGTGACTCCCTTTCTAGTTTCTTTGGTAAACCATTACTTCTTTAATTATTATCAACCTTGTTCCAGTGTGATAAATTGCTAATTACTTAATACCCTAATCAGCGTTCATTCTTTGCACAGATAAACTGTGACAGTGCCATTAATTTAAATAGTAATTTCACTTAATGGCCAGAACGGCACACCAGATTTTTATGCAGCATTTTCTGAAGACTGCATCCATCACTGCAATATTCTGACATAAAGATGTCTGACGTGCACTAACTCACTTAGGGAGAGCAGATGTTGCGGAGCAGAGTTTGGTAGTAATTCCCATAGTGCATCACTTCAGCATGAATGAGCTGCAAATTCAGAGAGAGACAATCTTCTGAAACTGCATTGCAATAACTTTTGACCCCTACCTAATTTATCACATGTAGCACTTGACTTTTGAACTTTGACACACAGAATGCACAATTTTAAATACGCCCAAAGAAAAACAAAATAGGTCATGCATTATTGATGGATGGGTCCATTCTTCCAGAGCCTCTTCATTAAATTTGTACAAAGGTGGAGAGTGTCTTTGAACAAGATGTAGATATTATTGAAGTCGTACAGTACACATTAAACTAGTAGATGTTTATTTTTCAGATCAAAAAGCATATATTGTGTTTCTAAACTGTGTATATATTCAGTGGTTTCCATTGATTGGACACACTGAGAAAATAGTGGAGGAAAAAAATTTTACTCACAATATTATTAATATTTCAAATATGTTACTAATACTTATTTCATATCTTTATCTAAAAAGAAAAGCATTTATATACGTATCTGCTGGGTGAATTTCTAAATAGTTAAGACTGCAAAACTGGCATTCCATTTTTTTTTTTTAAACAAGACCAAGAATGATATATCATGCCTTTGAGATAAAAATAGTATAGTAGTAAAATCCAGTCTGGAATATGACAAATCATTGTGAAACTCTGAGATTGTTCATGGGGACCAAATTTTAAGCCAAAGGATATTTTAGGTCTAGAAGGAAAAAAAAGTTTTGCGATTAGTCATCCTTAGGACAAATGTATAACATTTGTGGCAGAGCATGAAAGAAAAGAAATTCACAGTTAGTCTTCACCAGTAGATGGCTCTATGAATACCACCACAAAACTGAGAAAGGGTAGAGTAAAAATGCTCCCCAAATCATTGCGATATATTTTATAGCATTTATATATTCCACTTTTCAAAAAAAATCATTATGTTATATGGAAATCTTTCAGGGAAATGTTCTTTCAATACCAGCCTTACACTATGGACTTCTGTGGTTATATTTCCCTCTGCAAAATTCCCAGATTCCCATCTTATGAAACAGTGATAGTCATTTGTTCTGCTGAAGTCAGAGTCCAGGACATGGAAACTCAGGGTATTCTGAAACAATTTTAAGTCTGAGTTTCACATCAAAGGCCGCATGAACAAAATTTATAATAGAAATAAGTCAATATATTCCAAAGTCATCTCATGATCAGTTTCCCATGGCTAACAGAAAAATCTGTCCTCTTTGAATGATAAAGAGGCTTTAATTTTCATTTTTCCATACTAAGGGATATAATCAAGTCCAACTCAAGATTAATGGCACAAATGATAAAGCCATATAAGCAAACACTAAGAAAAAAATGAGTAATAAATATGTTTAAAATCTATTCAAAGAAAATGGCTAAGAATACATATCCACCGAAATGACGCACATGACTTTCATCCCGAGATACCTGTATAACACTTCTACACGACTCATCTGCCCAGAGAGAGCACTAAAAACATAAACGCCACCCCAGCACTTCTGTTCCAACAGCATCTGTTAATTCACTCCATTTATAAAATACATATTGACAAAGACAACTGAACTGGGACCAGGGAGATTTGATTTGGTGTGAGAAAGTCAATTCAATGTGATTTTGTTAAAGGGCTCCTGCAGGCAAATAAAAGAGTTTAAGTAATAAAGTACATAAAGAGATGTTTTACGAGCCAGCCCGGTCTCGTGGCAGGCACACAATGCCAAGCAGTGAGAGAGGCCAGGCTTAGGAATGATATTATGAGATCCAAACCCTCATGTAGCAGGTAGGCTGTTCGTTGCTAGGTTGAGGAGAAAAAGGGCCATATGGACATTCTGGAAGGTCATTAAGGTCACAGTCATTAGGGGTGACAGGAGCGAACGGCAGCAGAGAGAGGAAAAATATATGTGGAACCTGCCTATTTTCACTGCAACCTGCAGGAAGGAAGGTCAAGAGAATGAAAAGAGATTTTTTTTTTTCCTTTGTAAAACCATCATTCCTTCAGTCCATTGTGACGATCAGAATTGGCAGAGCTGTAGAATGCCATGAGAAACTCTAGAGCTTATCTTGATTCGCGGGAGTTGAGGGTTGTCACCATTTGTGTAAGGGACGTTTGACTGGCATACGACATCATCTTGAAGTCAATAAAGAAGTGATTCTGAAATTTGAGTTCATGGATGGAGTTCAAGGGTGGATAAAATTACAGGCAAATTTTTTTGTATGTATTCTATGCACTATTATTCAGAGTGAGGGTTTGTGACTTTTGAAAGATTCTAAAGGAAAACAAGTTAAGAACGATCGTCCTAGTGGACAGTAACCTCCATTCCACTTCTTAGAACAGATGCATTTTACTTTACGGCAATGGTGTTCTGACTTCTCTTTCCTTCTCTTTCACATTTGTTCTGCCACCTAAATTTAATCTTAAACTACAGTTCTTATCATCATATTGACTCTTCACTGTGTGCTAAATAATATTCAAATCCTTTTGCCTACTCAGATTTATCTCCTTTCTTCCTTACACAGGGTGTATACCTCCTGTAAACCAAAGTGCTCACTACTTTTCTTGCAGACTGCTAATTTCACAGTTTAGCTCAAGCCACACCTGCCAAAATCATACTCAGTTTGAGATTCCAATCCAATGCAACAACCCCCTTCATTACCTTGACTGGAGTGATCTCAGTCTTAAAAATATGCATGCATTCATCCCTCTTCATGGCCTGTGTCTAACCTTATAGGTACTTTTCTCCTTCATTAGATTATAAGTTCTTGAGAATAAAAGGGGAATCTTAGCCACTTTTAAACTCACAAAGCACCAGGAGTGAATCTTGAATCTGGCCACTACATAATACATATTTAACAAAGGAGAGAGTATGGCAATTGACTAATTCTTTCAAAAAGCTACAGATGAACAAACACACTAAAATAAAATATTTTTTTCTGTCATTTTAAAACTCTAATATATTAGGATATACAGGGAGTAACACTTTTGTATCCTCCCTGCCTCCTTGGTTCTATCTTTTTTTTTTTTGAGACGGAGTTTCGCTCTTGTTACCCAGGCTGGAGTGCAATGGCGCGATCTCGGCTCACCGCAACCTCCGCCTCCTGGGTTCAGGCAATTCTCCTGCCTCAGCCTCCTCAGTAGCTGGGATTACAGGCACGTGCCACCATGCCCAGCTAATTTTTTGTATTTTTCGTAGAGACGGGGTTTCACCATGTTGACCAGGGTGGTCTCGATCTCTTGACCTTGTGATCCACCCGCCTCGGCCTCCCAAAGTGCTGGGATTACAGGCTTGAGCCACCGCGCCCGGCCTGGTTCTATCTTTAATAGATCTGTTATTAGCTACTTCATCTAAAAGAGAAGGTATTGAACTGGTTAGTCATAGTACAGGGTAACTAACGGCCATTATCTTCTAGTAGACATTACTATGCTTTTAAGCAGTGGTTCTCAAATTGTGGTCTCAGGATCCTTTTATACTCTTACAAATTATTGAGGAGCCCAAATATCTTTTGTTTATATGGGTTTTATCTGTTGATATATACTGTGTTAAAACTTTTGGCAGAAATTTTTGAAATATTTATTTATGCATTTAAATATAAAAATAAAAAATCCATAACATATTTATGAAAAATATATTTTTCAAATTAAAAATAGTAAGAAGAATGACACTGTGTTACATTCTTGCAAGCCTTTTAATTGTTCGGTGTAAGAGAAGGCAATTTAATTTTCTTTTTGATTCTGCATTTGATCTGTTGCAAATCACATCATGTATCCTCTGAAAAACTCTACTGTGCACATATGAGAGAATGAGAATTTATAGGGCATATAGTAGTTTAGCATCACAGGCATACCTCATGTTATTGTACTTTGATTTACTGTACTTTGCAGATACTGCATTTTTAACAAATTGAAGGTTTGTGGCCACACTGCATCAAGCAAGTCTATTGGTACCAATTTTCCAATAGCATGTGCTCACTTTGTGTCCCTGTGTCACATTTTGATTCCTACAGTATTTAAACTTTTTTATTATTATTATATTTGTTATGGTGATCTGTGCTCAATGACCTTACAATTTGTTTTAGCAAATCATGAACCTTGCCCATGTAAGATGGAAAGCTTAGTTGATGAGTGTCCTGTTTGTTCAGCTGTTTCCTTATCTTTCTCTCTCTCTTCAGGCCCTCATATTCTCTGAGACATAGCAATATTGAAATGGGGCCAATTAATAGCCTTACAATGGCCTCTAAGTGTTCACACAAAGGGAAGAGTCTCACAACTCTCACTTTAGATCAAAAGCTAGGAATAAAATTAGGCTTTCTTGAGAAAGCCATGTTGAAAGCTGAGATAAGCCAAAATCTAGACCTCTTAAGCCCAACAGTTAGTGAAGTTATAAATGCAAAGGCACAGTTCTTGAAGAAAATGAGAAGTGCTACTCCAGTCAACACATGAATGTTAAGTGAAACAGCCTTATTGCTGATATGAAGAAACTTTGAGTGGTCCGGATAGAAGATCAAACCAGCCATGGCATTCCCTTATGCTAAAGCCTAGTCCAGGAAAGGCTCTTACTCTCTTCAATTCTATGAAGGCTGAGGGAGGTGAGGAAACCTCAGAAGAAAAGTTGGAAGCTAGCAGAAGTTGGTTCATGAGGTTTAAGGAAAAAAAAGCCATCTCTGTAACATAAAAGTGCAAGGTGAAGCAGCAGGTGCTGATGTCGAAACTGCTGCATCAAGTTACCCAGAAGACCTAGGTAAGATCACTGATGAAGGTGGCTACACTAAACAACAGATCTTCAATGTGGATGAAATAGCCTAATACTAGAAGAAGATGCCAATTAGAACATTCATAGGTAGAGAGGAAAAGTCAATGCATGGTTTCAAAGTTTCAAAGGACAGGCTGACTCTCTTGTTGGAGGACTAAAGCAGCTGGTGACTTTAAGTGGAAGCCTATGCTCATTGACCACTTCACAAATTCTAGGGCTCTTAAAATAATTATGCTAACTCTATTCTGCCTGTGCTTGTAAATAGAACAAAAAAGGCTCTGTATGATCCCATACCTGTTTACAATATGGTTTGCTATGTATTTTAAGTTCATTATTGAAACCTACTGCTCAGAAGAACAATGATTTAAAAAAATATTAATACTGACAATGTAACTGGTCACTGAAGAGCTCTGATGGAAACAGACAAGAAGAGTCATGTTTACATGCCCATTAACACAACATCTATTCGGCAGCGTATGGGTCAAGCAGTCATTTTGACTTTCCAGTTTTATTATTTAAAAAGTACATTTTATAAGGCTATAGCTGCCATAGAAAGTAATTCCTCTGATGGATAAAGGCAAAGTAAATGGAAAACCTGGAAAGGATTCACCATTCTAGACGCAGTTAAGAATATTCACCATTCATGGGAGGAAGTCAACATATCAACATTAATAGTAGTTTAGAAGACGTTGATTTCAACCCTCATGGATGACTGAGGGTTTCAAGACTCAAAATGGAAAAAATAACTGTAGATGTGGTGCAAATGCTAAGAGAACTTGAACTGGAAGAGGAGCCTGAAGAGGTAATTGAACTGCTGCAATATCATCATAAAACTAACAGGTGAGTTGCTTCTCAGGGAGGAGCAAAGAAAGTGGCTTCTTGAGATGGAATCTATGCCTGGTAAAGATGCTGTGAATATTGTCTCCATATTTTAATTTTCTTGTCTTTAAAAACCCCACCTCCAATTACATAAGTGTGAGGACTCCCAAAATCTGGATCTGACTGTGTGATATTTAGCAAGAGGAGACTAATGTCTACTATCTAATGACTGAACTTCAGTTTGTTTATTTTAAAAATGTAGACAATTAATAGTACCTATCACGTAAGATTATTGTGAAGATTATTTGAGGTAACAATGTATAAAATACTGGTACACTGTCTGTTAGTATTCATTCAATGATACTCATTGTTATTAATATTAGTGGTAGCTTATTTAAGACAGTAGAATAGGGGAGTGAAAGAATTATAACACAATATCTTTGTAGTAATTTTGTATACTATTTACTAGAAAATATTCTTTTCATTCAGAACCAATGTATTCACGTGTGTGCTTTCTTTTCGTGGACATGACCTTTTCGAGGGAGAAAAAAATTGATGTGTTTTCTGAAATACATGAGATACACATAAAAACTGGGAGATTACATTTTTTTGTATTAAACAATATGTTCCTAATTGTTGTATTAGATATAACCAATGTGAGCTTTAATTACTTATCTGTTTTATTTCTAGGGCAAATTTCTCACTCTCCCTGCTTCTCACATCCTCTATCTACTGAAAGTAGACTTAAGCCCCTTACCTGGAAGGCGATTGTACACCACTCCTTCTTCTCCACCACAACACTCTAAATCTTTGCTCACAATCTGTCCGCCACAGCACTGCTGGCCATGGCCATCATGAAGCCTCCCAGCACAGCAAATCTGCTTTCCTGAGGTGGAATACGGCATTCTGCCACAGCAGGAGTCACCAATGCCAACGGAAACCCGATTGTGCTGTTCATCTGGACAGCATACTTCACCTGTCAATTTAGGACAATAATAATCATTACATCAGTTAAAAAATATGCTATGACTCACAATCAACTTTTATCACAATCATTTTGCAGATCCTAACTGATTGACAGAATTACTAGAGACAGTAATATCATATTGGAGTTGCAAAATTTCCAAATGACTCCAAAATTTTTGTGTATAAACATGAGTATCAGCTCAGATACACACACAGTAACTTACAGGTAAGTCTATGTTGCCTATTTCCTCATTATCAGGTCTGGTGACATGGATTATGTGGCATTATAGAAAAACATCTAAGAATACTTTTTTGTTTTGTGTAATTTTCTTTTGGAAAGTAGAGTGGATTCCAAAACCAACTATTGATAAATTGTTATTGCTTATCATTATAATTTCCTTAACCAAACTATATTTGTGTAACCAAATAAAATACTTCCATTGGGAAGGTGAATTACATGAGAGGAGGTAAAAATACTGTATTTAAATCAGTGTACTAGTACTTTTCTGGGCTATGCCAGACACTGAATTTTACTACATTTCTCTTCACATGATAGTCTTGGAAACCTGGGGTAAGAATAAGATAATCGACTGGATATGGTGGTTTATGCCTGTAATCCAGCACTTTGGGAGGCTGAGGTGGGTGGATAACTTGAGATCAGGAGTTCGAGACCAACCTGGCAAACATGGTGAAACCCTGTCTCTACTAAAAATAAAAAAATTAGCCAGGCTTGGTGATTCATGCCTGTGGTCCTAGCTACTTGGGAAGATGAGGCATGAGAGTTGCTTGAACCTGGGAGGCAGGAGGCAGAGGTTGTAGTGAACTGAGATTGCTTCACTGACCTCCAGCCTGAGCATATCTAAACAACAAAAACAAGCAAACGAACAAAAAACAGAATTAGATAATCTTTTGCCTCATACCTTAAGGTTAAAGGACTCAAATATTCTAAATACCAATAGTTAGCTTGTTTGTTTGTTTGGTAGGAAGACAACTCTAAAAGAGAGAATGTCTTGTAAATGGCTTCATACCTTCAAAGAACTAAAAGAACTTAGTGGATCTGAAATCCAAGCTTCATTTGTTGTCTCTGTCTTATGATCCAACTGTGCTTCCCTCACGGCCCTCCAAACCCTGACTTCCTTCTCTCTCTTGCCCTGCTCCTCCTCTTCTTTCCGCACTTTCCACAGACCATCTTCCCTTTTCTCTACCACTCCTTCTTGAACATATCATTTCCCCCAGACAGTATCTCTTCATTATATCTTACAAGGTTTGTAAGTATGATGACCAATCTCGTGGGTCTTATGGCCTTCAACCATGGTCCAGGTAAAATTTCTATAATCCAATTAATGACTTGTCAAACTTTCTTAAGAAATGGCACAAATCCACGGAAGAATTTAGGACTGAGTTAGGGATTTGTAGTCCTGGACTTCTTGTTCTCAATTAGTTCACCTTTTTCTGAGCCCCAAATATCCTAAAATTTGTTTAGCAAAAGCAAGATGAATTGTTTACCAAAATGATATCAAAATACGGGACAATATTTAATTATATGTAGATATAAGGAGTATAAAAAATAGAACAATAACTCTTAGCAGCTATCCTTGAGATCTTTTCTGTCCAAATTTATTGGTCAAAAATCCATCTCACTAGATAAAATGAACAAATTACTAGAAACATACAACTTACCAGACAGAGAATACAAGAAAAAAGTTAAAATCAATAGCTCTTATTGGACTGGTGCAAAAATCTTCAACAAAAAAGTAACAAATTGAATTCAAAAGCACATTCAAATGATTGTGCAACATCCCAAATGGGTTTATTCCTCAAATACCAGGATGGGTCAATATATGAAAATTAATCAATGTAACACATTACATCAATAGAATAAAGAAAAAAAAAAACCACGTGATTATTTCAGTTGATGTAGAAAAAATATTTGACAAAATTCAATCTCTTTCATTCATTATAAATTCATTCAATAAAATAGGAATAGATGAAAACTACCTCAACATAATCAAGGGTATATGAGAAAAAACTACACCTAATGTCATACTCAACAGTGAAAAACTAAAAACTTTTCCTCTAAAATCTGGAATAAGACAAGGATGCTACCCTTCACCACTAGTATTCAACATAATATTGGATATTATAGCTAGATCAATTAGGCAAGAGAGAGAAATAAAAGGGATCTAAATTAAAAGGGAAGAAGTAAAACTACCTCTGTTCTCTGACAGCACGTTGTCATATGGAGAAAACTCTAAAGATTCTTAAAAAAAAAAAAAAAACCTGTTACAACTAATAAACAAATTCAGCACAATAGCAGGATACAAAATCAGCACAGAAAAATCATGTATATTTCTATACACTAAGAATGAAAATCTGAAAGTAAAATTAATAAGATAATTTCATTTACAACATCAACAAAATAAAATATTTAAGAATGAGTTTACCAAGAAATTGAAAGACTGAAAAACTACAAAATGTTGTTGAAAGAAATTAAAGATGACAACCAAATGAGAGAACATCCCAAGTTTATGTATCAAAGCCTTAATATTGTTAAGGTGCCAATACTACTCAAGTGATCCACAGATTCAATGCAATCCCTATTAAAACGCCAATGCTTTTTGCAGAAATAGAAGAAGCCATTATAAAATTCATATGGAATCTCAAGTAACTCCAAGTAGTCGAAACAACATTGAAAAAGAACAAAATTGGAGATCTCACACTTCCTGATTTCAAAATTTACTAGAGAGTTGCAGTAATCAAAAGTGTATTACTGGTACAAAGACAGACATATAGACCAATGGGATAGAACAGAGATCCTAAAGATGAACCCTTGCATATATGGGCAAATGATTTTCAACAAGGGTACAAAGACCTTTCCACGGGGAAAGGACCTTTTTTTTTTTTTTTTAAAGAAAAAAACTAACGTTCGCAAAGTTTAATATCCACATGCCAAAGAATGATATTGAATCTTTGTTTAATATCATGTACCAAAACTAACTCAAAATGGATCAAAGATCTAGACATAAAAGCTAAGACTTAAAATTGTTAGAAAAAAGCAAAGGGGAAATTGTATGACATTGGCTCACTGAAAGCACAAGCAATAAAGGAAAAAGATGAGTTGGATTAATCATAATTAATATTAATAACTTTTTAACATCAAATAATATTATCAAAAAAGTGAAAAGGCAACTCATGAGGAAATACATTAAAATTATGTATCTGATATGGAAGTAGCATCCAAAATGTATAAAGAACTTCTATAACTCAACAACATAAAACAATGACCTTATTTTAAAAATGAGCAAATAACTTTAATAGGCATTTTTAAAAGAAGATATACAAATAGCCAATAAACACATGAAAATATGCTCAATATTAGTAATAACTAGGGAAATGCAAATCGAAACCACAATGAGATACCACTTTATACTCATTAGATTATAAAAAAACATAAAATAACAAATATCAGCCAGAATACGGAGAAATCGGCACACTTGTGCACTGTTGTTGGGAACATAAAATGTTAAAATGTTTCACAAAACAGTATGGCAGTTCTTAAAAAGAAAATTAAACATAGAATTAACATATGATCCAGGAATTCTACTTCTGGGTATAAGCCCAAAATAATAGAAAACAGGAGATTGAACAGAAATTTGTACATTTGTATGCCGATGTTTATAGCAGCTTTAACCATAATAGTCTCTAGACAGAAATAACTCAAATGTCTACTGATGAATAAATGAATACAAAAGTGTTATATACATACAATGAGACATTATTCAGCCTTATAAAGGAATAAAATCCTGACACACACTACATGATCCTTGAAAATGTGCTAAGTGAAATAAGCCAGACACAAAAAGACAAATACGGTATGATTCCACTTATAATAGGTACTCATGCACTCAAATTCATAGAGACCAAAACAGAATGGTAGTTTCCAGGGGTTGAAGATAAGGGGGGAGTGAAAAGTTAGTGCTCAATGGAAACAGTTTCAGCTTGAGAAGATGAGTTCTGGAAATGGATGGTGGTAATGATTTTACAACAATGTGAATGTACTTAATGCCACCGAATTATGTGCTTAGGAAATGGTTAAAATGATAAATTTTATGTTATGTATATTTTACCATAATAAAGTACTATGAACAAGGAAAAAATAAATCCATGCTTGGTTTCACAGACCACTTAACTACTACATTCCAGAATTCTCTAGTCTCAAGAAGGGTGAAGAAGATATTATTAAAAAAATCAGATCACATTAATAGCTTTTGAGATTAAGCAATTAGACAAAGCCAAGAATGAAGACACTCCTGTGTCTAGTCTACACAAAAACAGCCACCAATATTTTAAGGAACACTGGGAGAACACCTACTCTGCTCTTATTAGTGTATCTTAGAAAGATGCAGTCAAAAAAGGAAAAGGACAAACTTTGACCAAACAGCACCTCTCTGTGAAAGTAGCTGCTCTCATCTATCCATAACTGCCCTTGACATAGAAAGAGTTCTATGCAATTGTAAAAAATAGAAGGTTGATACTGAGGGGTATATTATCTATCAAAACCCTTTGTAAATTTCCATCATCCCTTCCTAGTAATAATCAAATGTCTCAGTGGTAGAAATTAAAAATTATTTTCAGATTCTGCCTTTATTTTTCTTTTCTTTCAATTGAATCAACACATTTTTTTTTTTTTTGGTTAGTAATTCCACTTCAGTGCATCTGTTGAGAAGAGATCCACTTTGTAAATGAAACACCAGCATAAACGTGGGCCTGAAAGCCTCTCTCTGTAATTCCCAGGAGAAGAATGCCTGATCTATAATTTGGTGATGGCACCAGCTAATTACCTGATGCCTTTGTGATCAATATCTCTGACTTTGAATGTCTCTCCAAGATCCTTTGGGGCAAAAACTGCACAGATGTGGTATTCATAAAGGATACTAATCCCTTAAAGATATCAATCAATCTGGCTATGCATTTCTTGAAACTAGCCCAAAGTCTACTAAAAAAGAATAATGTTTAATAACTTGGTCCATTGTATCTACATACCTCCAAAAAGTTACCTTACTTGGCATAATATCTCATTATCCCCTGTACCAGTCCTTGTAGTTCACTGTTCACTCTATTAAAATGATAAAAGATTTGTGTGCCACTTTGTATAGGATTTAAGGGTCAGTCTGGAGAGCCACCAAGAAGGCTGAATAGGAACAGATCGAGAGCTCATTTCCCAGTGAGAACGACACAGAAGGCAAGTAATCTCCACATTTTCAACCGAGATACCAGGTTCATCTCAGTGGAACTGATTGGTCAGTAGGTGTAGCTCAAGGAGGGCAAATCAAGGCAGGGTGGGGCACTGCCCTACCCAGGAAGTTCAAAGGGCTGGAGGACTTCCTCTCCTACCCAAGGGAGGCCATCAGGGACTTTTCCAGAAACTCCGGCACTCTGGCTCAGATACTGCACTTTTCCCACAGTCTTTATAGCCTACAGAAAAGGAGATTCCCATCAGTGCCAAAAACACCAGCCCATGGTTTCCAGCACAAAACAGGGTGGCCAATTTAGCTGGAGCCGTGAGTTTTCAGCAAAAAAACTGGGTGACTGTTCTAGCTGGTGCCTGGAATGCCTGTGAGATAGAACCACCCAGTCCCCTAAAAAAAAAGGGGGCTGAAGGCCAGGGGACAAGTGATCCGGCTCGGCAGGTCCCACCAACACAAAGACCAGCAAACTGAAACCCACTGGCTTGAGATTTTTGCAGCCAGCACAGCAGTTTGAACTTAACCTGGGACAGTTGAGCTGGCTGTGGGGGAGCGGCTTCCGCCATTACTGAGGTAGTTCTAACCTTGACTATGTAAACAAAATCGCAAGGAAATTTACACAGCAGTTGGGTGGAGCCAACAGCAGCTCAGCAAGGCCTCTGCAGGGAGACTGTGACTAGACTCCCTCCTTGCTGGGCAGGACATCTCTGAAAAAAGGCAGCAGCCCCTCAGGGACTTATAAATAAAGCCCCACCTTCCCGGGTCAGAGCACCTGGGAAAGGGATGGTTGTGAATTCCACTCCAGCAGACTTAAATGTCCCTGCCCAGTAGCTCTGAAGGGAGCAACAGAGCTCCGAGCACAGCACTTGAGCTCTGACAAGAGACAGACTGTCTCCTCAAGTGGCTCCCTGACCCCTATAAATCCAAAGAGATACCTCATACAGGAGAGCTCTGACTGACATCTGGCGGGCACCCTTCTGGGACAAAGCTGCCAGAGGAAGAAACAGGCAGCAATTCTTGCTGTGCTGTACCCTCATGGGTGATTCCCAGGCAAGCAGGGTCCAGAGTGGACCTCCAGCAGTCTTGAAGCAGAGGGACCTATTTATTAGAAGGAAAACTAAAAAACAGAAAGAAATAGCTTCAATATCAACAGAAATGACATCCACTCAGAGACCCTATTCGAAAGTCCCAACTTCAAAAATCCACAAAGATGGGAAGAAACCAGTGCAAAAAGGCTGAAATCACCAAAAAAACCAGAATGCCTCTTCTCCTCCAAGGGATCACAACTTCTCACCAGCAAGGGAACAAAACTGGATGGAGAATAAGTTTGACAAATTGACAGAAGCAGGCTTCAGAAGGTGAGTAATAACAAGCTCCTCTAAGCTAAACAAGCATGTTCTAACCCAATACAAAGAAACTAAAAACCTTGAAAAATGGTTAGACAAAATGCTAACTAGAATAACCAGCTTAGAGAAGAACATAAATTACTTGATGGAGCTGAAAAACACAGCACGAGAACTGTGTGAACCACAAGTTCCAATAGCTGAATCAATCAAGCTGAAGAAAGAATATCAGATATTGAAGACCAACTCAGTGAAATAAAATGAGAAGGCAAGGTTAGAGAAAAAAAAGAGTAAAAAGAAATGCTAAAGCCTCCAAGAAATATGAGATTATGTGAAAAGACTGAATCTACATTTGGTCAGTGTACCTGAAAGTGACTGGGAGAATAAAACCAAGCTGGAAAACACTCTTCAGGATATTATCCAGGGGAACTTTTCCAACCCAACGAAGAAGGCCAACATTCAAATCCAGGAAATACAGGGAACACCACAAAGAGATTCCTCAAGAAAAGCAACGCAAGGCACATAATCATCAGCTTCACCAGGGTTGAAATGAAGGAAAAAATGCTAAGGATAGCCAGAGAGAAAGGTCAGGTTACCAACAAAGGAAAGCCCATCACACTCTGAGCAGATCTCTTGGCAGAAACCCTACAAGCCAGAAGACAGTGGGGGCCAATATTCCACATCCTTAAAGAAGAGAACTTTCATCCCAGAATTTCACAACCAGCCAGACTAAGTTTCATAAGTGAAGGAGAAACAAAATCCTTTATGGACAAGCAATTGCTGAGATATATTGTCACCACCAGGCCTGCCTTGCAAGAGCTCCTGAAAGAACCACTAAACATGGAAAGGAAAACCAGTACCAGCCACTGCAAAATTGTATCAAACAGTAAAGACTATCGACACAATGAAGAAACTGCACCAATTAGCAGGCAAAACAACCAGCTAGTATCAAAATGGCAGGATAAAATTCACGCATAACAATATTAACTTTAAATGTAAATGAGCTAAATGCCCCAATCAAAAGAGACACACTGGCAAATTGCATAAAGAGTCAAGACCCATCAGTGTGCTGTATTCAGGAGACCCATCTCATATGCAAAGAAACACTTAGACTCAGAATAAGGGATGGAGGAAGATTTACCAAGCAAAGGGACAGCAAAAAAAAAAAAAAAAAAAAAAAAAAAAAAAAAAAAAAAGCAGGGGTTGCAGTTCTGGTCTCTGATAAAACAGACTTTGAACCAACAAAGATCAAAAGAGACAAAGAAAAGCATTATGTAATCAATACAACAAGAGGAGCTAACTATCTTAAATATATATGCACCCAATAGAGGAGCACCCAGATACATAAAGCAAGTTCTTAACAGCCTACAAAGAGACTGACTTCCACACAATAATAGTGGGTGACTTTAACGCTCCACTGTCAATATTAGACAGATCAATGAGACAGAAAATTAACAAGGATATCCAAGACTTGAACTCAGATCTCGAGCAAGTGGACCTAATAGGCATCTACGGAATTCTCCATTCCAAATCCACCGAATATACATTCTTCTCAGCACCACATTGCACTTACTCTAAAATCGACCATGTAATTGGAAGTCAATCACTCCTCAGCAAATGCAGAAGAACAGAAATCATAACAATCCATCTCTCAGACCACAGTGCAATCAAATTAGAACTCAGGATTAAGAAACTCACTCAAAACTGCACAATTACATAGAAACTGAACACCTTGCTCCTGAATGACTACTGGAAGTAATGAAATGAAGGCAGAAATAAAGATGGTCTTCAAAACCAATGAGAACAAAGATACAACATATCAGAATCTTTGGGACACATTTAAAGCAGTGTCTAGAGGGAACTTTATAGCACTAACTACCCACATGAGAAGTGAGGAAAGATCTAAAATTGGTACCCTATCATCACAATTAGAAGATCTAGAGGAAAAGATCAAACAAATTCAAAAGCTAGCAGAAGACAAGAAATAACTAAGATCAGAGCAGATCTGAGGGAGACAGAGACACAAAAAACCCTTCAAAAAATCAGTGAATCCAGGAGCTGGTTTTTTTTGAAAAGATCAACAAAATAGAGAGACTGCCAGCCAGACTAGTAAGAAAAGACAGAAGAATCTAATAGACACAATAAAAAACAATAAAGGGGATACCACCATCGATTCCATAGAAATACAATCCGCCATCAGAGATTACTACAAGCACCTCTATGCACATAAACCAGTAAATCTAGAAGAAATGGATATATTTCTGAACACTTACACCCTTCCAAGACTAATCCAGGAAGAAGTTGAATCCCTGAATAGACCAATAACAAGGTCTGAAGTTGAGGTAGCAACTAATAGCCTATGAACTAAAAATAGTCCAGGTCCAGATCGGTTCACAGCTGAATTCACCAGATGTACAAAGAGGAGCTGGTACAAATCTGCCTGAAATTATTCCAAACAATACAAAAAGAGGGAATTCTCCCTAACTCATTTTATGAGACCAACAACATCCTGATACCAAAACCTGGCAGAGACATAACTAAAAAAGAAAATTTCAGGCCAATATCCATGATGAACATAGATGCAAAAATCTTCAATAAAATACTGGCAAACTGAATGCAACAGCACATCAAAAAGCTTATCCATCATGATCAAGTTGGCTTCATCCCGGGGATGCCAGTTTGGTTCAACATACACAAATCTATAAATATAATCCATCACATAAACAGAATCAAAGACAAAAACCATACTATTATCTCAATAGATGCAGAGAAGGCCTTCAACAAAATTCAGCAGCCATTTATGCTAAAAACTCTCAATAAACTAGGTATTGATAGAACATATCTCAAAATAATAAAAGCTATTTAGGACCAACCCACAGCCAATATCATACTGAATGGGCAAAAATTGGAAGCATTTCCTTGGAAAACTGGCACTAGACAAGGATGCCCTTTCTCACCACTCCTATTCAGCATAGTATTGGAAGTTCTAGCCAGAGCAATCAGGCAAGAAAAAGAAAGGGTATCCAACTAGGAAAAAAGGAAGTCAAATTGTCTCTATTTGCAGACAACATAATTGCATATTTAGAAGACCCCATCGTCTCAGTCCCAAATCTCCTTAAGATGACAAGCAGCTTCAGGAAAGTCTCAGGATACAAAATCAATATGCAAAAATCACAAGCATTCCTATACACCAATAACAAACAAACAGAGAGCCAAATCATGAGTGAATGCCCATTCACAATTGATACAAAGACAATAAAATACTTAGAATACAACTAACAAGGGAGGTGAAGGACCTCTTCAAGGAGAACTACAAACCACTGCTCAAGGAAATGAGAGAGGACACAAACAGAAGGAAAAGCATTCCATGCTCATGGTTAGGAAGAATGAATATCATGAAAATGGCCATATTGCCCAAAGTAATTTATACATTGAATGCTATCCCCATCAAGCTACCACTGACCTTCTTCACAGAACTGGAAAAAAATCACTTTAAACTTCATATGGAACCAAAGAAGAGTCTGCATACCCAAGAAAATCCTAAGCAGAGAGAACAATGCTGGAGGCATCACATTACCTGACTTCAAACTATACTACAAGGCTACAGTAATTAATTATAACAGCATGGTACTGGTACTAAAACAGAGATACAGATGAATGGAACAGAACAGAGGTCTTGGAAGTAACACCACACATCTACAGCCATCTGATTTTTGACATACCTGAGAAAAACAAACAATGATGAAAGGATTCTCTGTTTCATAAATGGTGTTGGGAAAACTGGCTAGCCATGTGCAGAAAGCTGAAACTGGACCCCTTCCTGACAGCTTACACTAAAATTAACTCCAGATGGATTAAAGAGTTAAACATAAGGCTTAACACCATAAAAACCCTAGAAGAAAACCTAGGCAAAACCATTCAGGACATACTCATAGGCAAGAATGTCATGACTAAAACACCAAAAGCAATGGCAACAAAAGCCAAAAGAGACAAATGGGATCTAATTAAACTTAAGAGCTTCTGCACAGCAAAAGAAACAATCATTAGAGTGAACCAGCAACCAACAGAATGGGGAAAAAAGTTTTGCAAGCTACCCATCTGACAAAGGGCTGATATCCAGAATCTACAAAGAACTAAAATTTACAAGAAAAAACCAAACAACTTCATCGAAAAGTGGGCAAAAGAAATGAACAGACACTTTTCAAAAGAAGACATTTATGTGGCCAAGAAACATATGAAAAAATGCTCATCATCACTGGTCATTAGAGAAATGCAAATCAAAATCACATTGAGATACCATCTCATGCCAGCTAGAATGGCAATCATTAAAAAAATCTGGAGACAACAGATGTTGGAGAGGATGTGGAGAAACAGGAATGCTTTTACACATTTGGTGAGAGTGTAAAGTAGTTCAACCATTGTGGAAGACAGTGTGGCAATTCCTCAAGAATCTAGAAATAGAAATATTATTTCACCCAGCAATCCCATTACTGGGCATATACCCAAAGGATTATTGTTTCATTATAAAGACACATGCACATGTATGTTAATTGCAGCACTGTTTACAATAGCAAAGACTTGGAACCAACCCAAATGCCCATCAATGATAGACTTGATAAAGAAAATGTGGCATATATACACCATGGAATAGTATGCAGCCATAAAAAAGGATGAGTTCTTGTCCTTTTCAGGGACATGGATGAAGCTAGAAACCATCATTCTCAAAACACTGACACGAGAACACAAAACCAAACACCACATGTTCTCAATCATAGTTGAGTGTTGAGCAATAAGAACACATGGACACAGGGAGGGGAACATCACACACTGGGGCCTGTTTCGGGGGCAGGGTAGGGGAGGGATAGCAGAGGGTGAGGGGATTGAGAAGGGAATAACATTAGGAAAAACATCTAATGTAGGTGATGGGGAGGTGTATGCAGCAAACCACCATGGCATGTGTATACCTATGTAACAATCCTACATGATCTGCACATGTACCCCCAAACTTAAAGTAAATACGTCTGTGTGTGTGTGTGTGTGTGTGTGTGTTTAAAGGTCATTAACAAGATTGCACTCTCCTATTTCCCTGTAGTTCCCAACGCTAATATCATCCTACTGCCTCTCCCTGAATTTGCAGCAGTAGATCTATACTTAGCATTTTTCATATATTCTTGCACTCAGGCTCACAGTGTCTTTTTTGTTTCATTTCTGACAATTATTCCCCGAGTGTTTATAGCAATGCCTTCTTAATTCTCATAATTACTTAACCATTACCTTACAATGGTAAGCACAACATGATCTCCCAAAGATATCCACATGCTAAACCATGGAACCTGTGACTCTATTATGTTACATGGGAAAGGGGAATGAAGACAGTAGGTATAATTAAGTTTAATAATACAATGTGAGAAATGCTCAATTGGTCATTGTTGGCCTGTAAAACGGAGGAGGCCCACAAGCCAAAGAATGTGAGCAGCCTCTGCAAGGTAGAAAAGGCAAGAAAATGGATTTTCTACTCCAGAAGGGAATCCAGCTGTTGTTAACTTCTTAGTTTTAGCTCAATGAGACCCATTTCAAACTTTTGACATTGTGATGTATAAGATAAGTTTGTGTCATTTTAAGCCATAAAGTTTCTGGTAATGAGTTATAGCAGCAGTAGGAAATAAACTGAGAGAGATTTAATTTTCTCTCTAAGATTCGACTGTTATACAATATGTGAATGATCATCTGTCATGCTCTCCAGACAGTCTTGAAAAATTGATTCCCTCTATTTGTCAAGAGTGGTAGCTTACAATCAGCATAAAGTCTCTAAACGTCAATTTTGTCAGAACAAAGTGCTTTTTCTAGAACCTAAATTTTAGGGTGTGACATTTTGCAAAATGGAAAGTTTTTTGTCCTCAAGGTTTGGAAGCTCTTTATGACTTACCCTGGCCATTTGCTAACAGTCAACTTACAGAATTGCTTGGCCTCACAGAATCAAAACGATCCTTATGAAACCAAGGATTGTTTCACAGAAACTTTGTTATTTAAAGGAAGCCTGTTAACCCGCTTTACTCATATGCTCCCCAATTACTAAACTTTTTTTTTTTTTCTATTTGGATATGAAAGATTGGGTAAGCTCTGGGGATTCTAACTCAGCAGCCCAGTGGACATCAGAAACATTAATTCCCCACTAATATTTCTAAAGTTACTCAATGGAGGTCAAACAACTAAGAAGTGAAAGTTTCCCAGCCAGGTAGTTTGACTCCTGAATTAATATCTTATCCACTAATTATTCAGCATCAAACAACTGAAACACTACACAAATCTTACTCTTTAATAAGAATGTGATCATGTAAAATATTACCTGAAATAGTCATCACTGACTAGGACATTTTTGCTTTCTTTTAAAAGTAAGATTTTTCATTGTAATTTTAATGGAGATATATTTGCTGTCTTTCTGTTCTACCAACTTATGAGAAAAATACATATGAAGTCACTCATACAAACTCATCACATTATTATATAACACACCATCTTGAAGGGCTCAACCTAAAATTCAATCATGAAAATTCCTATCTTGACTAGCTGAGAGTGTTGGTCATGTTTCTATTTCACATTTTCCCTATGTGTAAAATGGAAATAGAGTTCTAAGGCAAAATCTTTAAAAAACATTTTATTTAAAAAATATTATCCAGTACCATTGCTTTTTTTCTGGATGCATACTTCCATAAATTTTAACAAAGAAACACAATCAGGATACAAAAGAGTTTCATCAGCCCTCAGAAAACCCTCATGCTATTCCTGTATAGTCATACTCCCTTCGCACCCATTTGGCAATTGCCCACTTTTTTCTTCAAACCTATGGCTTGTCTTATATTGTATGTCATGTAAATTCAGTCTCACAGTTTGTAGCTTTTTGAGAGTGGCTTCTTTTACTGGGCATGATATCTTCTTGGGATTTATCAATACTTCTTTTTTATTGCTACATAGTATTCCTTTGTTCTACAGTTTCTCCATTTACTCAATTAGGGACATTTGGATTGTTTCCAAGTTTTGACAGTTATGAATACAGCTGCTGTAAACATTCATGTACAGGTTTTTGTGTAAACATAAATTTGCCTTTTTCTAGGGTAAACATCCAGGAGTGGATCAAGGCAATATGCAGTTTTTTTCCTCAAAATAAGAATTTCTAGAATTTGCCAGTTGCCTTAGTCAATTATATTTGAAAGGATCCTATAATATGGAATCTATAGTAACAGGGAACTCAGTAGAAGTTTCCATGAAGATGTTACCAGAGGCTACTGAAGGAGCAATGAGCTTATTATAAACAATAAAATTACTGTATTTGTTATGTTCCTCTGGTTAAAATAATTCTAATTGAGATGAAATGTAGTTTCTGTGTTTTTTGTCTTTGCAGTCAGAGAATATAATATCCCCTTTGGTAAACTTTAGATAATGTGTCTCATGGGACAGAGCAACATCAGTTAATTAAATGTCACTTAGGACAATGGTGGCCTTAGAGGAAGCATAGTATATACATGTACATTGGGGAAAGCCAACACTTTTTTTTAAAGCCTCTTTTGAGCATAAAAAATGCTAATTGGTTTAGATATTTTAGCAGTATTTTACTGAATCCCTCAGAATCTTATTTAGTTACTGACAGAAGACTTCAAAAAAATAAAGATGTAGATTACATCAATGAGAAATCAAACTGACTTATTTTCCTCAAAAAAGGGCTATTAGATGTAAGATACAAGGATCAGTCACCTTCTCATTAACCTCTCAAAATGAATCTATTTCAAGCCAGACTTGAAAATGTTTTCTCTCTAAAAACTACCATGTGGTCTAACAGTTAATTGTTATTCTTATCAAAGAATGACCCACATTAACATTTACTTAGGGTTATTAGCATATTTATAAAAAAGGGAGAGAAATGAGCATTCTTTTCTCTTCTGGTCTTTGTTATGGAGGAAAGTCATGAGAAAAAAATGAAGTACATATTACTAATATTTTAGACTAATCTATAAATATCAAAATTCCTATACCCACCATGGTCTTGAACTGGCAGACTAGTGATCAGATTTAAATCACATTTAGTTGCAAGAGGATTTGGGGCCACTGTGTATTTTTGTTTTTCTCAATGCAACTAGTATTAAACTAGTTAACAAAGACCTCAGGGATGAGGACAGAGGTCACGAAAATAATCTCTTCATTTAGGTACAGTGAGATTAATGACTGGAGCAAAACACTCTTTGATTATTTCATGAGATTGCTTTTTTCTTTTCCCTTGACATCGTGGTAGGCATTCTAATACTGTGAAAAATGAACTACTTAAAAAGAATCAAAATTTGGCGCATGCTAAATAGTTTGGTAGATATTGAACATGCTTTAAGTCTGAAGAAACATGTATTTATATATACAGACAATAAATATTTTAAAAACTCTTGCTCTAAAAACTAATTATTAAAAAGCTTTATAATATCAGTGAGAACTTCTGAGCTTCCAAGACTTATTTCATTTTTAAGGAAAATGTTCAATTTTATTTTGAAACCTAACAAAAATAGATTGTGCTATCAGTTCAAAATCTGACTACTTGCATTAACATTGAGAGTCACTAGCAAGTCTCTTGGGTTAGAAGCAGTGACAGATGTAACTAAATATTTTTCATTAATTTTAAGGGACAGAGGATATTTTGTAAAGTTTTAATAGTTTGTTGCAAATCATAACATCAAAAATTTTAACGTGATGTGGAATGAAAACACTATTATTTCCATGCTCAACTTGGTCTACTGGTGTGAAGAATGGTAGGAATTGAACCAAAATGTCCATCACATCACCGTAATTATAATTTTATAGCAATTATTTATAAGCAAGGGCAGATAAGAACTATATATGAAAACTCCCCAAATGTAAGTTATTTAGAGAAAGTAAAGCATTTAACAGTATTTGATCCATTGTTAACACCGTGAGTTGTAGTATAAAGAAGCTGAACAGTTTTCTACAAAATCCTTATTTCCATATATATTTTTATTTTTTCTTACTTGGAAAATTTGGTTTACTAGAACATATTTAATTTTGAAATATTTTTGATAGAGAATAAGAAATTACAGCACTGCTATAAAACATATATTTTTTTCCTATGAATTGTAAGGAAAAATAATGAGTGAAGGTTCTCTGCCTTGAGTAAATTTGAACAGTATTTAATCAGTAAACCTGAAACCACCTTTGCAAAAATTATGACAGTAAGAAAATTCTGACACTGGAAAATTATGACAGTGAAAGATATCTGACCTAATAAATTCCATCTAGTCTCCAAGCTACCATTGTCCTTTCCTGGGCATAGGCCAAGATAACTATGGGAGGTATGTAGTTTACAGTTTAACTTCAAACCAATGATGATAGCCCTTTTCTGAAACAAATTCACTCCTTGCTTGGAGAGCAGAACATCTTTATAAAACAAATTAGTCACAGAAACTATAGGTCAGGTGTTCATGCCACCAGAGGACACATGTCCTAACCTTCCCAATTGCTCCCATAGATAACATCACTATTGTAAAACCTAAGATTGGACTTCAAGGTATTTTTCAGACTCTTTATTCTGATGGACCAGCTAGCATCACCCAGACCAATAAACTGGCTCATCTGATCTTGCAGTCCCCATACAGGAACTGACTAAAGGCAAGTAGACAGTTCTGACTCCCCGTAAGTTTATCCCCAACCAATAAGCATCCCCCATTCCCTAGCCCTATGCTCACCAAATTATCCTGAAAAAAACCCCCCTAGGTTTTGAATTTTCTGGGAGGCTGTTTTGAGTAAAAACTCCTGTCCTGCTTAGTTGGCTCTGCATTTATTAATCTCTTTCTCTATTGCAATACCACTGTCTTGGTAAATTGGCAATATCTGTGCAATGGGCAAAATAAATCCATTAGGTGATTATGTTCCTTCTACATTTGCTACAGTGTTTTCCAGAAAAGACACTGGGTTAGACAATGTCTCATTTCACATGCCTTGGATGGATACAGTTATATTGAACACAAAGTACACTGAACCAGATGTTGGGCATAAATTTCACCTTAAACTAGATATCTCAAAGCACTTAGCTTTCCTATGGCCTCCAAAACTTAGTTTTCTTCTTTTTCTCCTATATCAATTTCCTGCTCTTTGAAGGAGATATCAGTATCAAACTTAAGTAGCAGAAAAAAATTTGTATTCTCAATTACCTTTGTAGGATAAATAGTAACTGACAATGGTAGTAACGAAGAGTTTAGAAGTCTGAAATAGTCCTTTTAAAAAAATTGTCAACACATGTTGATGCTTTTTGGTTAAAGAGTCAGTAAAATACTCAAAAGAGCAAAGATTTAGGAGACATACCTATATTCACATTTTAGTTCTTCCACTTCTATTCACTTTTATGAATCTGGATATGTTATTAGTCCCCTCTAAAATGGTTTCCTTACTTGTAAACTGCAGAGTAAATACCAATTTCCCAGAGTTGTGAAGATTCTATAAGTTATCGCATGTAAAACCTTTAATATGGAGCCTGTGAGAGACTTGGTACTTTAAAAATGCCACTTGTTGCTGGGCATGGTGGCTCACACCTGCAATTCCAGCACTTTGGGAGGTTGAGGCAGGTGGATCATGAGGTCAAGAGATCGAGACCATCCTGGCGAACTTGGTGAAACCTCGTCTCTACTAAAAATACAAAAATTAGCTGTTCATGGAGGTGTGTGCTGGTAGCCCCAGCTACTCAGGAGGCTGAGGCAGGAAAATCACCTGAACCCAGGAGGCAGAGATTGCGATGAGCTGAGATGCCACTGCACTCCAGCCTGGCAACAGAGTGAGACTCTGTCTCAAAAAATAAAAAAATAAAAAAGCCAGTCGTTATTATCATCATTCCCAATTATATTCACTAGGCATTGTTTTATGTAGTTGAAATTTGGATCAAAATAGCTAGCTAAGTTGGCTAATGGTAAAAAGGAGGGAAGAAAAAAAATCCAGTTTGCCACTCTTGCCTGACTTATAATGATCAGAGAATACTTCCAGTGGCCTAGAATTCTCACAAATGAAATTTGCTGTAACAGTCTCTCCAGGAAGAATGCATGTGTAGTTCATATTAGAAATGGAAGAAGTGGGAAACAGCTTCATGGAGTGGAAAAGTCAGCAATTCACAGATTTAACATTGAAAATATATAATCATGTTAATAAAAAAAAAAAAAAGCCACAAGATAAAAGTAGTTAACCAGGATCTCCAGATTTATTTCTTTATGTAGTAGATATTGTAAATTCCTGTGTTCTCTCTTTTTCTAATATTTAGCCTTGCTTATATTTTAATGAAGCAGAAGGAAGAAATAATATTTAAAGCAGGCCATTAGCTATGTGTTTGTGGTTCAATTTTTGTTGGCGTGGGGGAGATGTTTGAAATAGTTCACTGACATGAATCACCTGTTTATATTCTCAGATTCCCAAAATTTTTGAGTACACCTGGAAATAATCCTTACCTGGTAGAATTCTAGCATAATACCCAGAGCAGCACTGATGATCTGGTTGTGCCTCTTGTATTCGGCCACCACAACAAACTCCGGTAGAATTCAGAAAGAACGGGATATACTTTTCTTCGCAACAGTGGTGGCCAGGCTTGGGGTTATAGAGCACGCCGTTACAACAAATCTGAAAGTATGAAATCAGTTTTAAAAAGGTATCAGTTTAGTTAAGAATATTATGCCACTATATCTCATGGAATATAATTATTTTCTTATGAGGCATTGATCTGAGATATTATTACTCATATTTCATTGGTTTAAAAAATGTGTTTTCCAGGATCATTCAAATTTTATAAACGTTATTTCATAGAATACATGTTTTTTGAAGTCTTCAGCCATTCTTTGTGCCCTATGATGATACTCTAAATATGAATTGTCTTTTGAATGTCAGTGCTTCTGAGGTAAAAATGTTCAGAATTTTAAATGAACAATTTCCTTCATATATATATATATATGTTTCTTTAAATGATTACTTTTAAAACACCACATCTATGGATACTGTCTCTTATTGATCCTTTTTCAAAATAAATTGGATTTTTTCTTATAATTTGTATGATCACTTATTTATGAACCCAATCTTCAGACAAGGTAATCACAACAGAGTCCAATATTTGCATGTATATGTGTATATATACATATCTCATGAGTTACTACATTTAAAAAAGGAAATCTATATGGAAATTAATTTTGAAAAGCCCTTTTAACTCCATTTTCTTTAGTAACTGTGAAAAAAAATTATGTGCTTGAATAATCAAATAATTATTCGCATACTCACTTAAGGTCTGAGAGACTGACACACTGTATATACAACAAATCAAACAATGAACAGTTGCTAAAACGTAGCCTCAGAACTCTTACTTGGAATAAGTTGCACTAAATGGCTAGACATTTCCTGTGTTAGGCAAAAGCAACCACTATGAGGCATTTCTCTTTTTTTTTTTTCATTGCTACCTCCAAAGTGCACTAACATTTGAACCAATTCAACACGGGAACGGTAGAATGTAGAAGCTCTAAGTCTTCAACAAAGCCACTAGTTTAGTACTTCACTCATTTTTCAAAACTTACCTAAAAGCAAAGAAATTAAGCTCTTAAATTGGAAGTCTACCATTGTGGTTCCTCAGGTGGCCTTGCTAAACCAACTGTGATGCATTTCTTTCATTTAGTTATTGGCAATAAGGATTCAAATTTTTTCTAATCGCAAGGATAAATTTGGTGACTGCTCCCTTGGATGTCATATTCTGGGTGAAAAGTAAATTTCAAAATCATGCTCTATTTTAAAAGTTAAGCAAGAAACATTCTCTGTGTTTTATTTGGGATTTGTGAATGCTGGTAAAGTAAAACAGCATGCATCTCCCTCTTGTTTTATTATAGTGACCTAAAATCTTGTCATTTGTTTTTGATCTTGAAGCATTTATTAAAGTCCCAGTCACATAGAGTTTGTTTCTGGACACAAGCACGTCCAACACTTATCAATTGGATAAATATTGATAAGTGCTGGATAAAAAGCAAGTTTATCCAGTACTTTTCACCTTCTTTTGAAATTATTCCTCAAAGTGATGGGCCATTAGGACTGGTTCACTTCTATGTTTTCATTATCAATGCTTTCTCAGGCTCCGTCAGCCAAGTAAAACACATGCCTTTCTTCTAAGCCATTCTGGTTCAGATTATCGATGAGTCCCAAAGGAGACTTTTGCAAGCAATTGTTTCTCTTGGGGGTTCTCTCCATAAACAGAATACTTCCTTACTGAACTCAGTCTTCAAGTTAGTTATCTCAGACAACATAAATGAAAATTTCAGTAACTTGAATTAATTTGTGTGTGGCTAATTTTCAAAAAAGTGGCCTGTTCCTTGCTCGATGGTTTTTAAAAGCATGTTTCTAATCCAGTGATTCTCAAAAAGTATGGTTCCTGGACCAGTTCCAGATGCATCACTTGATCATACAGTTTGGCTCTGTGTCCCCACCCAAATCTCATGCTGAATGGTAATCCCCATGTATTAGGGAGGGACCTGGTGAGAGGTGATTGGATAATGAGGGCTGTTCCCCATGCTGTTCTCTGTGTCTTTTTATTATAAAAATTAAAATGATTTTTATATATGTCTTTTTAATATAAAATTTTTATTATGTAATAAAAAAATTTATATTTTTACTTTGATGTATCTTAATTTTTTGACGCACGTAAAAATTTTATTATATAAAATTTCTTAAAATATTTGTTATATATTATTTTATAATAAAAGATGTGTCTATTTTTTTGTTATCTAAAATTTTACAATAAAAAGTAAATATAAATTTAGAATATATGTTTATATATTCTCTCCAATCTTTCATGCCAGGAAATGTATCTTAGTACCTAGCCCCAAACTGAAACTTTCAAATTTTTTCTTATAATTTAACTGACTTCCTTTATTCTCTTTTACTGCAATACCTGTGTTGCCTCTTTAATTCCAACAATAAATATAAGACTTTGTTTAAGGCATCATTAAAAAGTATGTCTCTTTTTGTTCTAATAATGTATGACATTTGCATTACAGGAACATCTAAATGTGATGTTTCTTTTCAAGACTATGAGGTGAGATTTGCACACGTGTTTTCTAAAGGCTAACTTTTGCTTCTCTATTCTTCAATTTACATTCATTTTCTATAAAAGGTGACTTGCATGATTTTTTTTTTGTAGAGTAGATTCATCTTAATCATCTTTTAAAATTAATTAAAAATTAAACTAACCAGTTCTTTGTCATTCATTGAATTTAGAAATGTTACACCAACCAGTCATTTATTTGGTACAAAACTTCATTAAATTTCTTCAAAAGTTAGAAAAAGCAGTTTCTGAAATCACAGCATAAAGAAAGATAGAAGCAATTTTATAAAAAATTTAGCCTAAACATAGGTAACTATTATGCTGTTAATACTTTATTAAATACATTTTTTTCACATCATTAATTTTTCTTCACCCTTTCATAGGTATATTTTAATTTAATATGGACATTTTAAGAGCATCTACCTTTTGATCTTTTAGAAAAAACTTAAATTGAAACATTATCTTTACTAGTTTTATTCTACTTAGCTTTGATTTTACCACTAAAGTTATGGAGTTGAAACTTATAAAATCCATATGCAAACCTAAATTACAATGACAATTTTTGGCCAGAATTAGTTTTTATTTTAATGAAACACATTGTTTTCTGCACTGGACAAACTTTAAATCATTAATTCACATGCCTATACAACTATTCTCTCTTCATCCACTTCTTACTGGGTAATGCAAATGTCAAACATATTATTTTAAAATAATGGAAACAAAAAGAATTGAGAAGTGAATTCTGTATTTTGCCAATATTTTCCCAAGATTTTTTAAAAATGAAGAATATGTTTAATGGGCAAATTTATTTTAGTATTTTTCTTCTCAAAAATCCTAAATTTAATTTTATACAAATATGTTCATAAGATGTGCATATGTGCATATTTAAATATGTGCATACCTAATGGAATAACATGATGTCAAACTTAGGCATAATGATAATTTTAGAGTGTAAGTATCAAAAAATACATAGTAACTGCTGGCTTTATGCATTTCTTAGATGATAACTATTGCTAAACTTGTGTCAGCTATAATAATTTGTAAAAATTTGATCCATATTGCTTCAGTAACTCACTTTCTTAATTACTGTGTTCTTTTGCAGTAAATCTTATAAATTTAGTAGCAGCTTTAGTCATTGAATGTGTGAGAGGCTGTTGTTGACAAACAGGAACATTAGTTCATTACATGAAATTCTACCTTTAAACTAAGGATTTTCTTTGTTGTCAATAAATGTCATTTACAAACTCCTCTGTCTGGCTGTATTATTGATCTGATTTCTAAACAGCATCTAAAACAAACATTAATCTACAAATGACTATAATTCTAAAATATTTCTGACAAATCACAAAATGTCCTGTTCATAGTTACTCATCAGCATCATGTAAACAAATACCCATTTGTAGCCGAAAAGATCTGTTGAAAAGAAAATTTCAAGCCATTTGATCAAATACAAAAGGATGTACCCTATTCTAATAAATTTATATTTCCTGTGAGGGTAATAAAAAATGGGAAGGCTAAAGTGCTCATGAGGGTGATAAGATTTTTATAAGCATCCTTTCTTCTGCATGGAGTCTTCAAAGAGTAGAGGAAGTATTGACCATGATATACCATGATGTGAGAAGCAAATAATTTTAGTTGGAGTCTTGACTGAGAAAGTTCACTGATTAGTTTGAAAATATTTACCTTAGCTTCAGGAGAATAGCAAATGTGCCCACAGATATATTCAGGTTTTTGACACCTCACTGCCTTGCAGAGCTCATCACTGTGGTCCTGCATTAATTTCTGAGTTTCAGGGCATGGATACCATGTTTTCCATAGGAGATCATATCCAAGAATGATGCCATTTGGCTTCCCTGGAGATTCCCAATCAATTTGAAGAGATCTGCAACAGAGAATAATCAATACTTCTGAAAAGACACCATTTAACGTTGCTGCTATCAGTCTTACTTTTCAATTAATTTTCCAGATTGATCCAAAGATCTCTTTCATCAATAACCTCCTAAAATGTGGCAGCAATAGATAAGAATATATATGTAATTATATATATTCATATATGAAATCATATATTTTCAAATCAATCAAAACTATGTTAGCTTTTGGAAGAATAACATGCAGCGTGAGTGCAGTGGTTTATCACTTTAAGTTTCAAAAACAAGAAGTAAATACCACTACGGCTAATTAGGAAAATCAGAGCATTTTGTTTGGTAAGCGAAGGTAAGACATACATGACTTGGTAAATGAAGTGACAATTACAATATGTGACAACTTAATGCCTACTTCTAATCACTTCTCCCTTGCCTTATCTTAGCTAGGAGTAGTGACACAAGAACACTGTGATAGATTCCTATGGAGGTTCTTAGGAAAGTTTTCTTGAAACAGCTGCTACCTCCTTTTCTCTTTCTTTCTGCTAAATAAGATGTCTACAACTTCAGCAATCATCTTTCAGTCATTTGATAACGGCCATAAGTATCAAAAGATTCCACCATTATATTTGGCATTGCTGAACCAGTTCCAACAACTATCCACAGCTGACTCTTGAACAAGATGAAATTGAACTATGAGGATCCACTTACATGTAGATTTTCTTCCATCCTGCCACCTATGAGATAGCAAGGCCAACTCTTCCCCTTTCTTCTCCTACTTAGTCTACTCAGTATAAAGATAATGAGGATGAAGACTTTTATGATGATCCACTTCTGCTTACTGAATAGTCAATATATTTTATCTTCCTTATGATTTTGTTAATGACATTTTCTTTTATCTTACTTATGGCAAAATATAGTGTAAATATACATACAAACTGTGTTTTAATCAGTGTTTTATTTTATCAGTAAGGCTTCTGGTCAACACTAGACTATTAGTAGTTAAATTTGGGTAAGTTATATGCAGATTTTCAACAGTGTGGAGATCAGCAGTCCTAACCCCTGTATTGTTCAAGAGTCAACTATATATCTAGAACTGTTTACTTAAGTTTCTTTTGTCTGGTGTTTCGGTACTTGCAGCCAAAATAAATACCCAAATTGAGAAATTTTATAGTTAATAACTTATTTAAAATATATTTTGTGGCTGGGCACATGGCTCATGCCTGTAATTCCTGCACTTTGGGAGGCCGAGGAGGGCAGATCAATAAGGTCAGACATTTGAGACCAGCCTGGCCAACATGGTGAAGCCCGGTTTCTATTAAAAACACACAAAAAGCCAGGCACGGTGGCTCAAGCCTGTAATCCCAGCACTTTGGGAGGCCGAGGCGGGTGGATCACGAGGTCAAGAGATCGAGACCATCCTGGTCAACATGGTGAAACCCCGTCTCTACTAAAAACACAAAAAATTAGCTGGGCATGGTGGCGCGTGCCTGTAATCCCAGCTACTCAGGAGGCTGAGGCAGGAGAATTGCCTGAACCCAGGAGGCAGAGGTTGCGGCGAGCCGAGATCGCGCCATTGCACTCCAGCCTGGATAACAAGAGTGAAACTCCGTCTCAAAAAAAAAAACCAAAAAAACAAAAAAGACACACACACACACACACAAATTAGCTGGGCGTGTGGCACATGCCTGAAATCCCAGGTACTCAGAAGGCTGAGGCAGGAGAATTGTTTGAAACCAGTTTGAACTGTGGAGGTTGCAGTGAGCTGTGATAGTGTCACTGCACTCCAACCTGGGCAACAGAGCAAGACTTCATCTCAAAAAAAAAAAAAAAACAAAACAAAAAGAACTTTGATTTGCTATATCTTAATTTTCTGACTCATCTAAATATATTCAGTTTTTTTTCAATAACTCTTTAAATAGCATGGTCAAACATGGGTTTTTTTGGTCAAAAATATAGTAGCCAGAGATTCCCATAAGAAATATGTTGACATTATCATGTTCTTAAAGAAAATGTTTGATTTTAAAAAATTGAGTGATAATTTCATTTTAAACCCAAGCAGAAAGTTTTTCTGAGAGGCAGGGTTTGGTATACAATGAAGCTATAACAACTCATCAAAACTTTACTGCATTTTCAAAGATCTATTAATATTTCATTTGCTGTAGCAAATGAGGTCATAACATAAAGCTGTTCACAGAGGAGACAACCCTGAATAAAATGATTTACCCTCAGGTTAATGTTATAGAACTTAAATTCTGCACTTAGGTTCACTTGCCAGAAAAATACTGCCTAGACCACACTTCTCTGCCATCTTTAGTATTTGCTTAATAATCTCTCTAAGAAGAAAGTAAAGTTTTTAATAAAGCCCCAGAGATTTGAACATGATGCATTCTTGCAATATAGCACAGCAAAGAAAACTTCTTCTTTGTGGAACACATAAATGTAAAAATCATAATAATTTTTGTTTTGTTTTTAAAAAAGTGAGTGACACTCTGACATTCAAGATTAGTCCATTTTTTTATGATTCTAATATTTCCAGCCATAATAATTAACTAATCACAGACATCTGTAGGGTGCACTTTACATATAAAGCATTAGTATTCCCATATATACTTTGGAATGAAGCAAGCACATAAGAGCCTTGTCTTTCTATTTCAAAAGTTAAACAATAAAAGTCTCACAACTTACATTGGATGCTTTTTTGCTACTGTGTAAAATAACATTTCAAATATACATTTCATTTTAAGGAAAAATATGTCTTTGTAGGCCAAATTACTGGACCCTATCAGAATTCCAAGTGATATCACATATTAGGAATTAAGCCCAAACATTTACATGAAAAAGCAGCAGTCAAGATAAACCTCAACACTTTAATAGACTGCTAAAAAAAAAAAAAGAAAATTATTATTTCAGTTTTCTGGAGATACAAACATAACACATTCAGTATTAAGACTCTGTAGACAGAAAATTAATGTCACCTATGAGAGAACAGTTTCACAGGTGACTTGTATAGTCACAGTTATTATTCTAACGTCTTTATCCAACTTTCCCAAATTAATTCCACCTACTGCAGATACCTCTTTTGTATTCACTGCATAATCAACTATAGAAAAGATTTTATTTAAGTGATATTCAAGAGTTTGACTTATCCACGAAAGCTCATGAACTAGTAAAGTCTAGGAAATACCATGCGGAGCACCATCCATGCTATTATAACTTCTCTTTCTTGTGCAACGTAACTGCTAGGGGGGACCACCTGTATTTTCAGTGAGAACATGAACAGTTTGCTTTTGAGGATTTAATCAGTAGATGAACATAAATGATTAATAAGAGTAGTGGGTTTAACATCTGTACATCTCTCATTAGAGCCAACTAGAGAGACAATGAAAACTCCTTTGGTGGCTGATCTGAAAATGAAAGGCATTTTTGAGAAATACGCATCATTATTAGTTGGATTAATAGTTTCCTTGCTTTGATGTTTAAGAGTAAATTAGAAGGAACGTTCTTCAATCCCAGGAATGGATGTTAAATACTGAAGAAAAAGAGATGAAGGCATTTTTGGGCACTCATGCATAAACATAAAGAGATTGCAAATCTTTGAAGGAATTTTTTTGGTAGACTTGTTCATGAAATGATCATTAGAGTTTTTTTTTAGATTTAAAGCACTAGGGATTGAACTTTAAGATACCTAAATACAACTTCTGATATAAGCCACTATGTTTATACACATTTTTTTTCTCTCTCAAATCTTTGGGTTACATGCTTTCATATTTTCTTGTTCCTTCCCATTCACACACACACACACACACACACACACACACACACAACACATACACACAACACTGTGGATGATATATTGCAAAGTCTGTAGGCTGAACTATGTTCCTCCGAAAGTAACAGGCTTTACTAGCAGTCAGTTAAATTACAGGTGGATTACAATCTTGGGGAAGCTTGGAGTTTAAAAAAATATTTTAAAATCAATACATAATAGATGCACATATTTTAGGCTATATATAAGAATTTAATACATTCATATAATTTGTAAAGAGCAAATCAATGTATTTGGTATATCCATCACCTTAAATATTTGTTTTTTCTTCATGCAAACAACATTTAAATTACTCCCTTCTAGCTACTGTGAAACATTTAAAAGATATTGTAAACTACAAACCACCTTACTGATCTATCAATACTACGTCTTATCTCTTCATTGAAACTGTAAATTTACATCCATTAATCAATCTATTCTTCATCCCCATCTCCCCATGACCCTTTCAGGCCTCTGGTAATCACCAATCTACTCTCTATCTTCATGAGGTTCACTTTTTAATCTCCCACATATGAAAGAGAACATGTAATGTTTGTTTTTCTATGCCTGACTTATTTCACTTAACATAATGACCTTCAGTTCCATCCATATTGCTGTAAATAACAGGAATTTAGTCTTTTTTTTTAATGGCTGAATAAGAGTCCATTGTGTATATGTACCACATTTTCTTTATCCATTCATCCACTGATGGGCACTTAATTAGGTTGATTCCATATTTTGGCTATTGTGAATAGCACTGCAATAAACATGGAAGTACCAGTGTCTTTTGAATATACTGTTTTCCTTTCTATTGGGTATACATCTACTAGTGAATTGCTACATTATACAGTAGTTTTAGTTTCATGAGGAACCTCCATACAATATTCTACAGTGGCTGTACAAATTTACATTCCCACCAACAGTGTAAATAGAGTTCCCCTTTCTCCACATCTTCACCAGCGCATTCATTATTTACTGCTTGTTTATTTTATCAAAGCTGTTTTATCTGGGTGAGATAAGGTTTCATTATGGTTTTGAATTGCTATTCTCTGATGATTAGTGATGTTAAACATTATATACCTGTTGGCCATTTGTATGTCTTCTGAATAGGCAATAGGCAATAGAAATGCCTATTTTTTGCCCATTTTTAATCAGAAGTTTTGTTTTTTTTCTATTTTTAAAGCTATTTATATATTCCAGTTACGAATTCATTGTCAGATAGATAGTTTGCAAGTATTTTCCCCCATTCTATGGTGTGTCTGTTCACTTTGTTGACTGTTTCCTTTGTTGTGCAGAAGCTTTTTAGCTTGATGTAATCCCATTTTTCTGATTTTACTTCTCTTGCCAGTGTATTTGAGATCTTACACAAATGCCTTTGTCTAGACCATGTATGGGAGCATCTGCCCAATATTTGCTTCTATTAGTTTTACAGTTTCAGGTCTTAGACTTAAGTCTTTAATTCATGTTGATTCTTGAATGTGGTGAGTGATAGGAGTCTAGTTTCATTCTTCTGAATATGAATATATAGTTTTCTCAGTACCATTTATTAAAAAGACTATCCTTTCCTTATGTTAAATTCTTGGTGCCTTTGTTGAAAATGGGTTGTCTGTAAGTACATGGAATTATATGTGGACTCTCTATTCTGTTCCATTGGTTTATGTGTCTGTTTTTATGCCAATACCATGCTGATTTGGTTTTTTTAGGTTTGTGCTGTATTTTGAAGTAAGGTAGTGTAATGCCTCCAGTTTTGTCCTTTTTACTCACATTGCTTCACCTATTCTGAGTCTTTGTGATTCCATATCAATTTTATAATTTTTTTCTATTTCTTTTAAGAATGTCATTGGTCTTTAGATAGGTATTACATTGAATCTATAAATTACTTTGGGTAAAATTCCCATTTTAACAATATTAATTCTTCCAATCCAAGAGCATAGAATATCTTTCCATTTATTTGTGTCCTATTCAATTTCTTTCATCAGTATTTTATAGTTTTACTTGTATAGATATTTTACTTCTTTAGTTAAATTGATTCCTAGGTATTTTATATTCTTTGCAGCTTTTGAAATGGGACTGTTTTCTTGATTTCTTTTCAGATTGTTTGCTGTTGGTATATATAACTGCTATTGATTTTTGTATGTTGATTTTGTATTCTGCAACTTTACTAAATTTGTTCATCAGTTCTAACAGGTTTTTTGGTGGAGTCTTTAGGCTTTCTAATTATAAGAGCATGTCATCTGTGAAAAAGGCTAATTTGACTTATCCTTTCCAATTTTTATACCCTTTATTTCTTCTCTTGACTAATCGCTCTCACCAGGCTTTCCAGTACAGTGTTGAATAAAAGTGAAAGTGGGCATCCTTGTCTTGTTCCAGTTCTTAGAGGAAAGGCTTTCAATTTTTCCCAGTTCAGTACAATATTAGCCATTTGTTTGTCATATATGGCTTTTCTTATTTTGAAAATGCTCCTTCTGTATTCAGTTTCTTGAGGGTTTTTATAATAAATTAGCCATGTTGAATTTTATCAAATGCATTTCTAGCATCTATTGAAATAATTATATGGTTTTTGCACTTGGTTCTGTTCATGTGATGTATCGTGTTTATTTGATTTGCATATTTTGAACCATCCTTACGTAACTGGAATAAATCCCACTGATCATGATAAATAATTTTTTAATGTGCTGTTGAATTCCATTTGCTAGTATCATATTGAGGATTTCTGCATCTATGCTCATCATGAAATCAGACTGTAGTTTTGTTGTTGTTGTTTTTGTTGTGGTCTCCTTTTTTGGACTTGCTATCAGGACAATACTGGCCACATAGAACACGTTTGAAAGTATTCCCTCTTCCTCATTTAAGAGTTTGAATAAAATGAATATTATTTCTTCTTTAAATATTTGGTAGAATTCAGCAGTGAAGTCATCATGTTCTGGGCTTTTCATTGATGGGAGAATTTTTATTATGGCTTTAATCTCATCACTCATTACTGGTTCATTGCGTTTCTCTTATTTCCTCATGGTTTAATCTTGGTGCATTGTATTTGTCTATAAATTAATTTATTCATATATATATTTTCTCTATTTCTTCATGGTTTAATCTTGGTGCATTGTATTTGTCTATAAATTAATTTATTCATATATATATTTTCTCTATTTCTTCATGGTTTAATCTTGGTGCATTGCATTTGTCTAGAAATTAATTAATTCATATATATGTATATTATATGTTGTGTGTATGTGTGTAGTTGTTTATAACAGTCTCTAATGATTTCTTGTATTTCTGAAATCTCAGCTGTTATATATCCTTTTCTGCTTCCAATTTTTTGGGGGGTGCTTTTTAAAAACTTATTTAATCTAGTTAAAGTTTTGTTCATTTTTTTCATCTTTTCAAAAAACCAACTTTTCATTTCATTGATTTTCTGTATTTTATTTAGTCTTAGTTTCATTTTACTCAATTTTCTTTCCTTCTACTAATTTTTGGTTTAGTTTGCTCTTGCTTTTCTAATTCCTTGAGGTTCATTAGGATGTTTATTTGAAGTCTTTCTACTTTTTTGATGTAGGTGTTTATTGATATGAATTCCCTGTTTTGTAGTGCTTTTGCTTTATTCCATAGATTTTGGTATGTTGTATTGCTATTTTCATTTGTTTTAAGAAATAATAAAGTTTTCTTTATTTCTTCATTGACTTATTGTTTATTCAGGAGTATGCTGTTTAATTTCCCTGAGTTTGTGTATTCTCCAAAGTTCCTCTCTTATTATTGATTCCTAGTTTTATTCCATTGTAGTAAAAAAGACACTTGATATACTTTCTGCTTTTCTGAACTTGTTGAGATTTGTTTTGTGGCATAAAACATGATCTATTTTGGAGAATATTCCATATGCTGATGTGAAAATGTGTATTCTGCAGCAGTTGGGTGAAATGTTCTGTAAGAGTCACATAGACCTATTTGTCCTAGTGTGTGGTTTAACTCTGATGTTTCTTTGTTGATTTTTTGTCTGGATGCATTGTACATTACTGAAAGCGAGGTGCTGAATTTCCTATTTTTGTATTGCAGTCTATCTTTCCTTTAGATAAATTAATTTTTGCATATGGAAGCTCTGATGTTGGGTGCATGGATATTTATAACTTTTATATTCTCTTGTTGAATTGATCCTTTTATCATTATACATTGACCTTCTTTGCCTCTTCTGTGACTTGTTTTATCAACTATTTAAAATTACACTTTAAGTTTTGGGGTATATGTGCAGAATGTGCAGGTTTGTTACATAGGTATACATGTGCCATGGTGGTTTGCTGCATCCATCACACCATCATCTACATTAGGTATTTCTCCTAATACTATCCCTCCCCTAGGCCCCCATCCCCTGACAGGCCCCAGTGTATGATGCTCCGCTTCCTGTGTTTATGTGTTCTCATTGTTCAACACCCACTTAGGAGTCAGAACATGCAGTGTTTGGTTTTCTGTTCTTGTGTCAGTTTGCTGAGAATGATGGTTTCCAGCTTTATCCATGTCCTTGCAAAGAACATAAACTCATCTTTGTATGGCTGCATAGTATTCCATGGTGTATATGTGCCACATTTTCTTTATACAATCTATCATTGATGGGCATTTGTGTTGATTGCAAGTCTTTGCTATTGTGAACAGTGCCAAAATAAACATACATGTGCATGTGTCTTTATAATAGAATGATTTATAATCCTTTGGGTACACACCCAATAATGGGATTGCTGGGTTAAATAGTATTTCTATTTCTAGATCATTGAGGAATTGCCACATTGTGTTCCACAAAGGTTGAATTAATTTACACTTCCACCAACAGTGTAAAAGCATTCCTATTTCTCCACATCCTCTCCAGCATCTGTCTCCTGATTTTTTAATGATCGCCATTCTAACTGGTGAGATGGTATCTCAATGTGGTTTTGATTTCCATTTCTCTAATGACCAGTGGTGATGATTTTTTCATGTTTTTTGGCTAAATATTTTCTTTTGAAAAAATGTCTGTTCATATCCTTCGCTCATTTTTCGATTTTATTGATTTTTATAAGTATAGCTACTTCTGCTCTATTTTTGTTTTTGTTTTTGTTTTGTTTCCACTTGCATGGAATATCTTTTCTCACCTCTTCACTTTGAGTCTTTGTGTTTCTTTATAGGTGAAGTGGATTTTTCAATACATAGTTTGGGTCTTATTTCTTCATTCATTCAGGTACTCTATGCCTATTAATTGGAGAATTGGGTCTATTTACATTCAGTGCTTTTAGTTTTCTACTTGTTTTGTAACTTCTCTCTTTCTTTCTTACTATCTTCCTTGTGGTTAAGTAGTTTTCTGGAAACATGTTTTAATTGGTTGCCTTTTATTTTAGTGAATCTTTTATAAGGCTTACAAAAAGCATCTCATAGATATAAAAAGTTATTTTAAAGAAATGACAACTTATCTTAGATCACAAATTATAGAATAGAAACAAAGAAAAAACAAAAAAACTATAGAATTTAACATTTTGACTTTACGCTGTATCAAATTGTATAGTTTTATATTATCTATCTCTTAACAGGTAGCTGTACCTACTATTGTTTTTGATAGATTTATCTTTTGGGCTTCATACTGAAGTGATGAGTGAATTATGTGCTGCAATTACAGTATTAGAGTATTCTGGGTTTGTCTGTTTACTTAATTTATCAGTGGGTTTACTTTTAAATGTTTTCCTTCTGTGCATTAGTTTTTTATTTCTTACAGTTTGAAAAACTCCTTTTAATATTTCTTATAAGATGGGTCTTGTAGTGATAAATTATCTTAGCTTTTACTTATCTGGGAAGGACTTCATTTCTCTTTCATATTTGAAGGATAGCTTTACTGTATATAGTATTTTTATATGGCAATTTTTTTACTACAGCATTTTGAAAATGTCATCCCACTTCCTCCTGACTTGTATGGTTTCTGTTGAGAAGTCTGTTATCAAACAAATTAGAGCTTTTAAGTGTTATTTGCTTCTTTTCTCTTGCTGCTTTTAGGATACTCTCTTTGTCACCGACCTTTGAGAATTTGATTATTATATGCCTTGGAAAAATCTTATTTCAATCAAATCTGTTTGGTCTTCTCTGACCTTTCTATACCTGAATATTTACCCATTTCTTACATTTTAGGAAATTTTCTGTTAATCTTTCCTTCAATAAACTTTCTGCCCCTTGCTGTTGCTCAACTTCCTCTTGAACACCAGTAATTACTACGTTTGGTCTTTTCAGGTAGTTTTTTATGTATCTTGTGCGTGACCTTCATTCCTTTTCATTCTTTTATCCCCTCCTCTGTGTATATTCAAATAGTCTGTCTCAAGTTTGTTGACGCGTTCCTCTCATCTACTCTGCTACTGAGAGCCTCTAATGAATTTTTCACTTCAGCAAATGTATTTCTCAGATCCAAAATTTCTTTTTAATGTTTTGAACTATTTCAATTTCTTTGCTAAATTTTTTGAGAAATGTCTGAATTTATTTTCTGTGCTACCTTGCTGATCACTGAGTTTCCTTCAAACTACTGTTTTGAATTCTTGGTCATAGAGTTCACCTATCACCATCTTGTTAGGGTCAGTAACTGTTTCCTTGCTTTGTCAGCTTGAGGAGATCCTGCCTCCCTGTTTAGAGAAGCAGGCTATATGTCTGCAAAAACACCGCCATCCTGCATATTATCAAAGATATATATCTCTGAATTATTTTTAATTTTCTGAGTTTATTAAACTTCAACTTTAGCGCATTTTCTTTTGGAGTATCCTCTCTTATATTATTCTTCTCCATTTCTTATGGATGCATATATATATATGCCTTTGCACTGAAGGATTAGTTATTTAATGCGGTCTTCTATGTCTGGCTTGCTTTGTTTTTTCTTAAATTTGTTTGCATAGAGATTCTTTGTAATTTATCTGTTCATTTTTTTTTTTTTTTTAAATTCACTTGGTCATTGCCTCCTTTTTGGCACTAGATGGTGCCTCAGGCCCAGGTTTGCCTTGGCTTTAGTAAACTATGAGAATGCCACCTTTCCCAAATAGGGGAAGTTCCAAAGAGGATATCCTAGTAGTGTGAGGAGGCTGGTTGAGGATTCATGCCCAGGAAACCTATGGAGCAAACCTACTACACTGTGTTGTCACTTAACAGCCACTCTGATTTGGCATCTCCTTTTACTGAGTTACAGAGCAGAATGTCCAGGGCTGGTGATGGTAGTCCCCATACTCCATGTTGTCTCTGTCCTCACAGAGATATATCCCTTCAGGCACTCCTGATGTTTCCTGTGGGTTGAGGCAGGTAAGGATCTCCTGTCAGATAACCCAAGATGGTTGGGAAACTGATTGTCCACTTCAATCACACTTTTTCAGTAGAGAAATCAAGGGTCAGAGAAATATTTTTCCACAATCTTGGTGCTGAATATACTTGAAGGATGGGCATTGTGGATATTGGATGTCCAATTTTCTTACAGTCTGTTTAGAAATTTTTCCCTTCTTTGCGGCTGTGTCTTATCCCTATATATAAGTTCTGGGATATTACTGTGATAATCTCAATTGTATATATTTGTTTCTAAATTCTGTGGAGAGGAGTGAAGCCATCTTTCTTTTATGTCATCATTTTGGAACTAGAAGTTCTTTACACATATTTTGCTACATGAATTTATCAAGTGTTCAGATGTTCTAGTTGGAGTTATTTCTTTTTAATTATGTCATATGGTCAGCATAATTACTTTTCTACTTCTGTTACTACTACATACTATTGTGGCCACCCCCACAGTTGTTAGTACTTTCTTCTTTATTTTTAGAGACGGGATATTGCTGTGTTGCTCAGGCTGGACTCAAACTCCTGGGATCAACAGTTCTCCTGACTCAGCCTCCTAAGTAGTTAGGATTACAGGTACATTCCACCCTGCCTAGATCTTATCACTTCAATTTTCCCTTTTAGAATCACAAAATACCACTGAAGCTACAAAAAAGTGTAGGGAAAATAATTTACTACCTCCTACCTTTATACAGGTGAATATCAAAATGATACAAGTCAGATCAACGTTTTACAAAGAGTCAGAGTTCATATTCCTATTCTTTAACATTTCATTTTAATATTTTATCTGCAATTATTTCAAAATATTTTTGTTTGGACAGAGAAATCTTCATACACTCTAAGATATTAACCTAAATTGTTACAGATTAAATCGCTCTAGATTCTCTGTTTACATAGAACTTTTTTTTCTATTCAATTTGGTCATTTTTGTCAATTATTTATATAACACTCAAGTTCATCAATATTATTCCAGATCATGGTTACAAAAAATGATCAGAACACTTTTAATAAAGACTAAATAAATGCAATGTGACAAAATTTAATTCTTTGCTTTCAAGTCAAATCATTGAATAATTATCCTACTGAGATGTTTATTATAAATTGTAGTAGGTAAAAGAATCAAAATGTGAAAGCAGGTTCTTATAATAAAAAGGGACACACATTTCCCACCTTTTATCCCTGGAGGAATATATGGTGAGAAGATCTTGGGATAGCTTGACATAGAACTCCTAAGTTTGATAGTCTGTATGAGCATAGAAAATAAAGCTTACTTTTCAGTTAGAGGATTCTGTTGGCCAGAGATTGGCCAGAGCAGTTCTAGAATACTACAATATTAATCTTTAGCATGGCACAGACAGATGAGTCTCTCAAGGGCCAAGTAGATGCCTTGCAAGATGGCTAGGCTTGAGCTACCTTGAAGGTACATTGCCCAGGACAGTAGCCTTCTGTCATGAGAGACTCCAGCAGGCAGATCTTTGGAATGTTCTGCTCTTTTGGCACCACAAGAGTTCAGCTGTAGAGGGTAACACTTGTATGAGAAAATTAGGCTATTTAACAATCCTCATGGAGACCTCTCAAGAAAAACATACAATTGCTCAAAAAAGCATCACTTACCAATAGAGAGCTATGATTATCAACAAGTGGTGGCAGTAGAATAATAACATTGAGAGGAGACATATTTGGATAAAATGGAAGGGAAAATAGAGTAAGGAGGAGAGAAAGAGCAAGCTGCAATTAGGCCTGAGCTTTAGAAATGATAGAAGCTTTGAACTAGATGTGAGATTAATATTTTGATGGTAAAGGAATGGATTTTTTAATGCTTGGTCATGAGTCTTAATTATCAAAGTGAGATTCATAACTAAAAATAATTGGAAAGCCATAAGATTTTTCTGAGGGATATTCGAGAATCGAGGGAAGGATAGCCAAAAGAGTGTGTTTAAGGCAGTAAGTAACAGATGAAATGTAAAGGGTACTTTTTTCTCTTTGTATCTAATTGGATTAAGACAGCCCCCTAAAATGATTATACAAACTTAAATGATGAAAACATGAACCAGGGTGGTAGTGGTGGAAATGGAGAAGAGTAACATAAATGAGAAGATGTTCCAAAAGAAAAATGTACTAAAATTGATGTTTAATAAATTCAGGGGATTAAAATATTTCCAAGATATATGTCCTTGATAACATACAGGATGGTGGTGCTTTTGCAGAAGTGAGTGTTGGAAAAGACGACGAGTTAGATAATAATTAACTTTTGAAGCTGAAGGTTATGAAAGTGATGGGTGAATATCACAACATAAAATCAATAGGCAAGTAGATCTATGGGATTAGAATTTAGGAAGAAAACAAGGCCAGAGATCTTTCAGACATCAGTATGGCCTAGAACCGCAAGAATGTTTGATCTGAACAAGATAGGGAGTCTTTTTGCTGAGGACACCCAGAATTCATAAGTGGGTTTTTAATGAAACCAATAAAAACAAAACAAAACAATGATGTTCAGAGAATGAGGGACAAAGTGGCAGTTAAGGGTTAAAGTGAATTAGGAGAAAGAACTAGATTTTTCTGAAAAGCACTCAGAGGCTACTTCAGTGGCCGAGCTGCTTCTGTGAGAGCTACAGGAGGTGAAGTTAGGAGGAGTTTTGAAAGAAGAGGGAAGTAAGGAAATGAAAAGAGTGATAGCAGAGTCTCAAGAGTAAGTCCAGTGTTCTCTTTTCTATCTATTCTATTTACATTCTATATATTCTGACTATATTCTATTAAGGTCTCCTTAAATAGAATGTGATAATCAGATCTTATGGCCATTTAATGAGTAATATTTCCTAAAAACCATGGTGATCATAAGGTTATGATCCGATTTCTCTCTTTCAGGAGTTCTACCCATATCTTTTAAAGATTTAAACAGACAATTTAGTCCATATTAAAAATAGTCTACAATTGCCCATATTGATAAGAGAGTTTGGGATATGGGTGAAAAAACAGTAATTTGACATTCTATATCCTTCAGCCTGATACTCTCCCTATTAAAGCAAACAAACAGAATTATAGTTTACTTTTTCTTTTAATGTTAAATAATTAAATTTAAAATGTTACTTTTTTTCTTTTAATTTTACAAAATTGTAAAATCATTACTTCAATTGAAGCTATCATTCACTGAGGAAAGTTAGGAAGAAAAAATCAAGGATAGAAGAGATTCCCTGATATCTAATGTCATAGCATAAAAAGTATATCATAGCAGGTCTCACAAAATTTGGTGAGGAAAAAAGGAGAATTCTTTTTCTCCATAAGCTCTGACCTCTTAAACCATACTCAACCCCATGTTAAATAATTTAAAAATATAGGGGATGCTGGGTGCTGTGTGGCTCATATCTGTAATACCAGCAATTTGGGAGGCCAAGGCAGGAGGAAGACTTGAGCCAGGAGTTCAAAAGACCAGCCTGGGCAACACAGTGTGACCCCACCTCTACAAAATAATCTTTTAAAACATATTAGCTGGGTGTTGTGGCATGTGCCTATAGTCCCAGATACTCAGGAGGCTGAGGTAGGAGGATTGCCTGAGCCTGGAAGGTCAAGGCTGTAGTGTGCTGCACTCCAGCGTGGGTGACAGAATGAGCTCTGTCTCAATAAAAAAGAATATACAGGGAGATTTATTAATGACGATAGTGGTTTATTATTCATTTAGAGACATCTAACCTATGCTGCTATCAGAAAGATTTCTGGAAAGTTGCTGTGTAAAAATATTGATCTCATTCAGTATCTAGAAGCAAATCTTAAAACAATTATTTATGAGTGATACAAAGGCCTTATACCTCACACTCCTCATCAATAACACATCCCCAAACTGATTTGGATGTGAAAAAAACTGCCATGGTTCCAATTAAAGACAATGAAAGAAATGATCTGCGTTTTCTCTCCACTTTCCCTTGAGCCTTATGCCTGGAAATCATGCATTTTGGAATATTAGCAGTAGTGTAATAAAACATCTTTCTTGTTTGTGTTATTTTCTTAGTTTATTCATCTATGGGGAATAAATAAACTTCATAGTCAGCCCAGTACCCAGTCAAGCTGTCAGCTGTAGTGTTTGTCATATTTCAGCCAAAGCCAGAGCCAGCCAGTTATCTTCATCCGGCTCAGTCTCTACATTCTCCAGGACCAGAATTAATGAATTAGCTATTGATTAAATTCCACTCTAGCAAATCCACCAAGACAAATAAATGAACTACCTAGGGCACGTGTAGGCCATGGCCAGACATGTCCGGGCTATTGATCAGTAGTTAGTATTCTTTTGGGATATAGAAGGAGCTGATGATAATATGACAAGTATGGAAAATGCAATGTGGAAACAGAGCTTGTTTTTGAAGAAGCAGCTTATAAAACCAGAAGGGTCCATTTGATCCTTCTATATTTGCATGCTATGGCATCTTTGGTTTATATATAATAGGACAAACATGCATGAGGGCTTTCACTGAAGAAGATGTAGTCAAAAATAAGGCAAAGTCAAGGCCGAGGCAAAGATGAGTTTGGTGCACTCCATGCATATAATCAAACAGGCTGGTATGTTATCTGTATGTTATTGAAATACATGCAGGTTAAATTTTACTGACTTCTGAACTTCACCAAAAATAAACAAATAATCTAAGAAATGTATGGCTTCTTAGAAACCAAATTATTTTAAATGCTACAGAAGTAGACCCCGTCTGCTGATGTTTTTCTGAAAGGATTTTACATTTCATTTTGCATGTTGCTAATATAAAAGAGATTTTTAAAAACCAAAATAGAAACATAACTAACAAGTGTACATTGCCAGAAGTCTAATGAAATCACACAAACAAGATCATGCACACAGGAGGCTAACTGCTTTGGTGTTGGTATAATTTTGATTAATGGCTTGGCAGCCTATACTTGCTCATTAGAGTCTTGCCTTTGGAAAATGTTACTCTGCTACTATGGATCATTTTAGGAAAGGAAAGATTTTACATGCCAATATTTGGTTATAAATGATTTCTATCAAGTTTTTGCTAGGCTTCTGACTTGGGGGAGAAAAGGAAAGTTGCCAAAGGCATTGGAAGAAAGAAAACTGTGTTGGAGAGGGACTTCCCATGCAGGCCTATATGGAATAAGCCCATTACAACTTATCTCTCCCACTGATTACAACTCAAAGGTCTGCACAAATTGTAAAAAGCAATTATCTGAGACTCTGAAAAGTTAACAATAGCAGGCTGATCAGGAGGGGAGCCAAAACTTTAATAACAAATGTTACACGGTGAGTTTCCCATTTTTCTCCCCCTTTTACTTCCCATGTTTATCCCGAGGGCATCACCAGTGTGAAACTGTCAACTAGGCAGCAAAATCTTAGAGAAACTCATTTTTTTCCAGCTACAGCACCTAGAACAAAACACATTGCAAGCCAGAGAGTGTAAGGACAACTCCCATTTTTGTTTTGTTTTGTTTTCTCTTCTTTCTTCTGGGCCCTGCTTTGAGGATGATTAGAGGCAAGGAGCTGCACTGGGGCAGCTGTGGCCAAATTGGAGTTTAAAGCCCCAAGAGGGGGAAAAATCTTTTTGTCCGGAAAAATCAGGAAATGGGGCCTCTGTAGTCCAAAGAATGTCGGGGAAGTCCTTGCTTTTTTTTTCTATATTTCCTCTTACCTCATTGCCTAAGAACAACTCTACTTATGCAAATTGGAAGGCAGGCTGGGAGGCAAAAATTTCAAAAGAAACCGTATCATTGTAGCCAAAAAATCCAGAAAACAAAGTCCAAAAGAGCTGGAAATAATGGGAGACATTTCAGAGAAAAGAAAGCTAGAAGTTAATTTTATGAATGAACCAATACAAATCCTGACTCAACTTTAAGCTGCATATTTATGGTTGCTTCACATACATAGGCTATGCAAGTAACATAGCAAAGGCTTTGAGATCTGAACTATTACATAATTCCACAGCCAAATCCCAAATTAGCCATGGTGCAGACACAGAGTAATAAAGCAAAGTTCATAGCTTTGCTATGCTACTTTATGAAAAAATAGGAACTGACTGTAGTCACTGGCAAAGCAAAACAGAATTTGGAATCTGAAGCTGACTAGTTGGTCACCTGCTGAAAAAAGTAAATAATAACTAACTTTCTTCAAAGGATTTTAACAGGAGTCAGATTTTTATAATCTAATATTCAAAATGTGGAGGAAACAATTCTAAAAATCACCCAGAATTACACTAAGCAATAGAAAGCTGGAGTGGCTATGTTAATATTAGACAAAATAAACTTAGGATCAAGGATATTATCAGGAAGTAAAGGGCTTATCACATAATGATTAAAAGATCAGTTTATCAAGACATAGCAATCCTAAATATGTATGCACTTAATAATAAAACATCAAAAAACATGAAGGAAAGACTGATAGATCTGCAGAAGAAATATGTAAACACACAATTATATTTGGAGACTTCAACACTATTTTCACAATAACTGATAAAACAAGCAGGCAGAAAATCAGTAAGCATGTAGATGATCTGAACATCACTATCACTCAACTTGACCTAACTGACATTTATAAAACACTGTATCTGACAATAGCAGACTGACTGTACCTTCTCCTCAAGTGCACACATTCACTAAGATAGATCATATTCTGGGCTCTGAAAAAACTGTAACTAATTTAAAAGAACTGAAATTATAAAATTATGTTCTTAGATCATAATAGAATTAAACTAGAAACCCACATACAAAAACATATCTGAAAAATCCCCAAATACTTAGAAATTAGACAATCCCCTTGTAAGTAAGCCATGGGTTAAAGAAGTCTCAAGAGAAATTAAAATGTATTTTTAACAAATGAAATGCCACGTCTCAAAATTTGTAAGCTTTACACTGAAGCAGGCATGAGAGGAAAATTCATAACATTAAATGCTTATAGTAAAAAAAGAAGAAAGGTCTCAAAATCAATAATGAAAGGTCTCATCTTTAAGAAACTAGAGAAAGAATAGCAAAGCAAGAAGGAAGAAAACAATAGATAGCAGAAATCATTGAAATGCAAAATAGAAAACTATACAGATGATATAGAAAATAAATAAAACTAAAAACAGTTCTTCAAAAAGATCTACAAAATTGATAAAACTCTAGCCTGACTAGAAAAACAGAGGGCAATGACTAACAATATCAGAAATGAAAGAGGGCAAATCAGTTCCAACAAATTGTTGTTTGTAGTACAAACATACTACAACAAACTTCCTGCCTGCTCATAAATTTGATAAATTTGATTAAATTAACTAATGTTTTGCACCCACAAGATGACAAAACTCACTGGAGAATAAATTGCCAAAATATCATACATTATCAAAGGAATCGAATTCTGAGTTAAAAAAACCTTTCATCAAAGGAAAACTCCAGGAAAAGATGGTTTCACTGGTGAATTTTATCAACATTTAAGAAATAATAACACTTTTATACAATCTCTTTCAGAAATAGAAAAGAAGGAAATGCTTCACAAGTTAGTATGAGGCCAGAAATTACCATGATACCCAAGCCCGACAAAGGTATTACAAGAAATCAAACAGTCCAATATATTTTATGAACATAGATGAACATTTCATATAAGGTAATAGTATATTGCATCCCCTAATATATAAAGAAGAAAATATATCACTATGAAGTTGTGGTTATCCAGAGAATATAGGCTAGTTCAATAATTTAAAATCAGTAAATATAATTAATCATAGTACAAATTTAAAATGTCAAAAAAGCACTTGAAAAAATTCCATTTCCATTTATAATAAAAGCTGTCAGCAAATTAAAAATAAAAAGTAAGTTTTTCAACCTGATAGAAGGCATCTCCAAAAATTTCATACATAACATCACATTTAATGGTAAAAGACTGAGAGTTTTCTTTCAGACTGGGAACAAGTCAAGGATGTGCTGTTATCACATTATGAAACTATCCAGTGCAATAAGACAGGAAAAATAAATAAAAGACATATTAACTGGAAAGGAAAAAATAAACAGTTTCTCTTTGAAGATCTCTGTAGACTAGGGAATTACAAAAAAAGTTCTTAAGACTTATAAGGAGCTTAGCAAGGTTACTGGATGCAAACTCACTATTCCAAAATTAACTGTGTTTCTACACACTAGCAACAAACAATTGGATTTAATTTTGTTTTAAGAAAATTAATAATAGCATGCCCAAAATAAATAATTAGGTATAAATTTAATAAAATATGTGCAGTATCTGCATACTGAATTATATAAACACTGATAAAAAAGGAAAGAGAATGTAAATAAATGATCAACACCGTGTTTTTGAATCAGAACATTTGACGTTGTTAAGATGTCAATTCTCTACTAATTGATCTACAAATTCAATGCAGTTCTAATCAAAATCACATGTTTTATAGATATCAATGAACTGTTTCTAAAATTGATATGAAAAGGTAAAGTAATGAGAAAAGCCAAAATGATAGTTATAAACATCAAAGTTGGAGGACTCATACAATGTGATTTGATAACTTACTGTAGAGCTATAGTAATCAAGATGGTGCAATATTGGTATAGATCCACATACTGATAAACTGAACATAAAAGAGAGTCCAAAAATGACCTACAAATATGTTTAAATTGATTTTTGACAAATATCTAAAAATATTCAATAAAGAAAAGATAATCTTTCCAAAAATTTTGTTGAAACTATTAAATACTTATATGCCAAAATTAACCTTGACCCATGGCTCAGTGTATACAAAAATTAACACAAAACCAGTCACAGACATAAATTCAACTACACATATAAATGTTCTAGAAAATAGACAAGAGAAAGTCTCTGTGACGTTGACTCAGGCAAAGAGTTCTTGGACAAAATATCAGATGCCCAAACCATAAAAGAAAAAGTAACGAATCTAACTCTCTTGAAATTTAACTCTCTTAACAACACACAAGTAAGCCAATTGAAGACAAATCATAGGGTAGAGAAAAAGCATTTGTAAATCACGTATCTGACAAAAATTCAAACGTAAAATATAAAATTCTCAAAACTCAAAAAATAAGAAAACAAAGAATCCAGTTAACAAATTAGCAAAAGATTTGGAGGTAGAATTTCCCAGAGTAAACAAATGCCAAAGTGCATACAAAAAGCAAATGAAAAACTAATCAGTGTCATTAGTCATTAGTGAAATATAATTTAAGACCATAATAACACACCACTAAACATCTATTAAAGTGGCTATTTTACAAGCAAGAAAAAACAACTCATATTTATCTCAAGTTCTAGCAAAAAGGTAGAGCAACTTGAACTCTCATACAATGCTGGTAGGAATGAAAGATGTTATAGTCACTTTGTAAATCAGTCTGGCCGTTTCTTTATGACTCAGCAATCCAACTCCTGGGTATTTATCCCAAAGAAATGAAAATATATATTCACACAAAAGCCTATATATAGATGTTTTATAGCAACTTTATCATGGTCATGGAGAACTGAAAACTGTCCAAACTGTGCACAAACTGTAGGACTTTCATATAATGGAATCTTACTCAGAAGCAAAAACTGACAACGACTAGAATATATACAATAAGATGGACAAATTTTAAATGCATTATGCTAAGTAAAAGAAGCATTGAATGGCTACATGTTATATAATCCACTTACATGACAATATGGAAAAGACAGAATTACACAGACCAAAACATGGCAGTGTTTGCTCCGTTCTAGGAAAGGTCTAAGGGGGGTTAGCAATAAAGGAGCCTGATGTCATGATATCATGATGTGGTTTTGTATTTTTTTTTTTTTTTTTTTTTTTTTTTTTTTTTTTTTTTTAGACGAAGTCTCTCTCTGTTACCCAGGCTGGAGTGCAATGGCGTGATCTCGGCTCACTGCAGCCTCCGCCTTCCAGTTTTAAGCGATTCTCCCGCCTCAGCCTCCTGAGTAGCTGGGACTACAGGCATGTGTCATCATGCCCAGCTAATTTTTGTATTTTTGATAGAGATGGGGTTTCACCATGTTGGCCAGGCTGATCTCGAACTCCTTACCTCATAATCTGCTTGCCTCAGCCTCCCAAAGTGCTAGGATTATAGGTGTGGGCCACTGTGCCCGGCCCTGTTTTGTGTCTTGATTGTGGTAGTGTGTTTTCTTTCTGACAGCTTTTTGGATGTGCTTTTTAAGCATGGTACTCTGCAACTTCCTGATAATATCCCTTTATATGTAATCACTTTTTAGTCACATTGTTAGTATCCAGGGATCTGCACAGTAGTATATTGGTTCCGGGATATTTTCTTGTCTTTTTAAAATGTTCTCCCTCTTCCTTTGGTTCTCTTTTTTGAAGCTCTTATTATTCAAGTATTAGACCTCCTGGATGCTTTCTACTATTTTTTCTTCTCTCTCCCTCTCTCTTTTAATCTTTGTGTTTCATTGCATTTTCAGAGACATTCCCCTCATCTTTCTTCCAAAGTTTCAACTCAGCTTGTCACCCTTTTAATTCCATGAGGTTTTCTCCTCTTTGGTTATTTTTCAAAAATTATGCTGGTTTTGTTTTATGGGTAGAGAATCTTATTTTATCTGTCTGAGGTTACAATTTCTTTTTCCTCACCTGCATTGTTTCTAAATCTATCAAATCATTTCTTTTACTTTGGTCCCCTTTTTATCTTAAGAGTGATGCAGTAACAATAACAACAACAACAACAACAATAACAAAATGTTGACTCAAAGCTTTATAGGTAGGTGAACTTTGTTGATTGGCATACTCCCCTACTGGGTGACCAGGTGACAAGCTGTTTCTGCTGTTAGGGATCCCTATATACTATTATCTGGAGGTATTTTATTTGAGGTTATTCATTTTTTTCTAGAAAAGAATGTTCAGTTTCCTATCTGGAGGTGTTTATAACTTGTCTACTTACTTTTGAGGGCAGAGCTGGGAACATTAGCTAAGAAGTCCACCGTTCGGGTTGTAGTCTCACTTAATCACTGTTCTTACGTCTGTGTTTCATCTCAGCTTCCCCGTGCCTAGTAGCCCTCAGTTTCTCTAGAGAATAAATGTCTAATCTTCTGGTTGGTGGACTTTGCCATGTGGAAGAAGAGAAATAGACCCCCGGATGCACAGTAAAGAGACAAGAGACCCGGGATTCCAAACACTTCTTTTTTAACACCTGCGGTTCACCCCATGATTTCCGCTTTACCTTATCCTCCCTTCTCTGTTTACATCCTTAAAGCTTCTATAAGTGCTCGGCCTCTCCAGTTCTCTGCAGTGGGGGAAAAAAACAGCTTGTTTCCTGCCATTATTCTCTTTTGTCAACGAATATTTTGTTCGTAAATTTCTCCACTATTAAATCATTTGCCTCTTTCTGACAAATATCGCTTACAAAAACATGTTGCAATCCCTTTTCTGTTGTTGTCTCCTCTCACTTTCCTCGTTCTTGTGTTTTACTCTTTTTAATGTTTCTACCATCGATTTAATATATTTGGGTACAAGCAGTTTTTAACAGCAAATAAAAATATCTGTCCTCTGTTGTTATGTGCAACAATCTTCTTAAAGGAAAAAACACCCTAGCAATGCAGTCACATTTGTTCCATTTTTTTTTACAAAGCTTAGATATTATTTTTTTAGTTATAAATAAATATGTAATACGAGGCATATTCTGTTATGTTATTCACGTGGGCTTGAGTCATGGGGATACCAGTGGACAAGAATTTGACAACATCCACCTACCTAATTATAATTCTTCCTTGAGTTTTTTAAGACTGAACTCAAATGTCACATCTTCCATGATGCCTTCACTGACAATTCTGGGTAGAGTTTGCTACTTCTCTTTACATTCTTCTTGCATATCATAAACCTCTATTATAGTGTTTTTCACATAGTTCTATAAACATTTATTTCGGGGAATATCTTCCACAGTGGATTGAAACTTTGCAAATTTAGAATCATGTCTTATGCCCTTTTGTATTACTTTTACCTTCTATATTATTTTAGCCACAGATGTGTTTGCTAAAAGAATAAAGGTCTCTAATGTCCATTTAATATGACTATTTCCCTCCTGCATAGTGGACAGTCCTGTAAATAGGTTGGGGGATGTCTGTTGGAGGGATTATAAACTAATTAGCACATCAAAAATTAGATCAGTATCTATCATGTATTTGATAGAAGATACACTCAAGGAGAAAAGATATGATTATTGCCATGAATAGCTAACAATTCAGTTGGTTGGGTTTTCTAATTATTTCAACTATTGGTTGCGAAACCAGTACTAATTTTTTTTTGAACTGATTTAAGATCTATATGTCATAGAGGAATCTTTCAGAATTGAAACATTTATAATAGACTGATTATTTCTCTCTCTCTCTGTGTGTGTGTGTGTGTGTGTGCGCGCGCGCGTGTGTGTGTGTGTGTGTGTATGTGGTTTGTATGTGTAGGTGGAGGATGATTCATTTAGCTTAAGCAAAAAGTATAGTGGAAGCACTAAGATTTCTTTTCCCAGTCTCAACTTGATACAAATGGATGAATAATTTCCCATCTTATTTTCAGCTTTGGAAACAACACCAAATATTATTATTATTATTGTTACTTATTATGAATTGTAAAGAGACTCACTTTCAAATTATGATCATTTCTCAGCTACAAAAGAATACAGAAAAATAAAGTGATTCTACCAAGAAGCTGACAAAATTGGAAATGGATATCTAAACATTATCTGCCCTATTAATTTTACAGATTTCTTGCTTTAGGGCACTCTAACATATATAAATCATTTTTTTTTCCCAAAAAGATTAAGTTAGAAGGTAGTCATTACAATTAAGCTTTTATTTTGCTTCGCAAAATGATTCACTAAAGGACACATTTAAATAAGGAGACATGCATTTCAATTATTTGTTTACAGATTACTAAACAAGAAAACTGAGGCTCGGCAATCAGGGAAATTAAAGACTACATGTATTGGATGTCCAATGAAGATTAACATCTGTGAAATAATATCAAAAATTTGATTTACATGCATACTTATAGAAACCCATTAAATGTGATTGTCATGGCTGACAGGAGACCTATAATTTTAATTTTTATTTCTTATGATCAGAGTTTCTTAGATAAACTGACACAAAATTTTGTACCTTGAAGTGATGCCACGAATTGTAGGTGTTGGTATATCACTTGGAGTATCTTCCACAGTGGTGATTTGGGTTCCATTGCTTTTCATGCAGGCATATATTGTGCAGACTTCAACCTGCAAACATTTGTTTAGAAAAGAATAAATACAACAATTTTTGAAATACGTACCAACAATAGTCTGAATCCCACCTACTCTCATTTCACATGAATCTCTTATAGTTCTCTATAGCCTCTTGAGGTTTAATCAATATTCATTTTTGATGTTAATTGACTCCAAAGGAATGAGCTCAGAGGAGGGTATAGAATTGGGATCAGGACAATTGATTTAGTTATGAGAATGGTGATGTTTAGTCTCTGGTTGCAACAATTCAGAAAGAGAAAGATACATTAATCTGCTCAAAGCATAGTCAAGGAATGGAAGATGCCCAAGTGATAGTTTGCAAGCATAATAGGTTATCACTGCTTATTGTTCTCTAAATCTATAACTAAGTCATGTAATGATGATATCTTCTGGAAGTCTTGACACTGTAACAAATAGCCTAAATGCTAATGTCTAATGGAAGAAAAATGAGGCCTAGAGAAGCCTTCCAATATGGCTGAGCTATTTTATATCCATTTGTTCCAGATGCAATTGTATTTTTACCTTAATCACAGCAGAAAATCATCATTCATCCCTTTAATTCTGCCACCTAATCTGAACAAAAACCGAGGAGGGTGGAATAACTGAAGATTAGAAATGGGGTTCATCAAGCATTAGTAACACAAAAGGAATGCATTAACCAAGAGGGAGGACAGAGAAATGAATATACAAAAGACTGGGGACATCTATGAAGCAACATCATTCTGCTCTCAATTAAAGGATAAACCAAAGAGGAACTGTACTTTTTACAGTGTAATTTACTTTCAGCATCTAATACATAAATGGAGAAGGCAAGCTAGGTACTGATGAATCTTAAACACTAATTCTGAGCTTTCATGTGAAACAGTTCTCTGATTGTTCCTTTGGTGTTTGAGGAAAGGCAAATGGGATTCCTGTATTTAGTAGATATGCTATTTTATTCACAGGACACATAAACAGTAGTTAAGCCATATATTCATAATGCTGTATGAGTTGTATTACTTATTGATGCCATACAGTCTTTTGGGGGTATTAGTGGATATTTAAACACTGTCAAGGGCCTACATTCCAAGCATGTCTGATTAAACCTGAAATAAAGGCAGATAAACTTAAAATATAATGCTGTAATACAATTAATGAAAATGAACTTTACACATATTGAAAAAATTTGATTATATGATTATATGATACATAATGAGGTAACTCAGAATCAATTCAAGTGAATTTATTATATATCTAATATGTGTCAAGTATTATAATGGATAATTGCACAAATAAGTATTGATTCCTCATAACTCCATTTAAACAAATTTGCAGAGAAACCGGGGAATATGATCAAGTTAGTAAGATTTGGGATATCTGAGTTGGTCTCCATTGTACCCTGTTGCCTTCTCATTTAAATACTACACATAATTTTGAGCTCTAAACTACTTAGGCATATTCAAATATTTTTCCAGAAAACATTCCTTTGATTCATTGGTCAAAGGAAAATGACCAATGACTACTGGTTGTAGCCAGATGATTATATATGTTTTAACCTCAAATGTTAAAGAAATGTGCCAATATTTTTGTATTACTAATGTTAATATTCCAAATCTCCATTTTGGGACCTATTTCTAGTGCTGTAATGATACTGCATAACATGTGAATGAAACACAAATATAAGGCTTACTATATTTACATTAAAAAGAGATGAAACTGAATAAAAATAAAATTATTATTTCTTTTTAAAAGGGACACGTAAAGGGATTATTCAAAATGTAGATAATTGGCCAGGTGCAGTACTGGTAATCTCAGCACTTTGGGAAGTGGAGGGTGGATCACCTGAAGTCAGGAGTTTGAGACCAGCCTAGCCAACATGGTGAAACCCTGTCTTTACTAAAAATAAAAAACAAAATTAACCAGGTGTGGTGGCAGGTGCTTGTAATCCCAGCTATTTGGGAGGCCGAGGCATGAGAATCACTTGACCCCTGGAGGTAGAGGTTGCAGTGAGTCAAGATCATGTCATTGCACTCCAACCTTGGTGACAAGAGTGAGACTCCACCTAAAAAAAAAGTAGCTACTTGGGTGTGTTATGGACTTTGAAATCAATAGCTATTTTACAGACGGGGTTATCATGGAGAACCTCAATTCTAAGGTATTAGGCATGCCAATTAAATGCTTATTTTAAATCAAACCAAATCACTTTTGACATCCTAATGAAAATCATTGAAATCTGATGTTCAAGTTTCCAGAAGTGCAACAGTTATATCAAGTACAGTATTCTTGGACTGCAAAAAGCATCACAAAAATATAATAATTGGGAATAAGAACCTCTTAGTCACTAATAACAAAATTCATTACTGGATCTTACATTGGTCTTTGTATCTTCATCTGTTTTCACTCTCTTCAGTCTACCAGATGAGGAGGCTTCATTTATACCTACTGGCTTGAGTTACTTATGCCTGACTCAAACCAGTAGTGGTGTAAATTAAGCCTTCCCCATAGAACAGGCCTGGAATACTTTTAAACCTCAACTCTTGCTCCAGAGTAAGAAAGCTGAGCTGCATATGCATGCACAGCATACAGTGCTCTCACCCCTAGGTTGTGTTTCAAGTCTTGATAAAGCAAATGAATGAGGTGCCTTTTGAAAACTCAGCTTTCTTGAATAGAGGTCAAAAGAAGACAATACAGCAAACCCTCCATCACCTTCCTATGTTAGTCTTTTTTATATAGCTATATTTGTAATGTATGAGGAGCATGATTTTTATTTTATAATTCAGCCTATGGCCTACCTATATACATGGACTCACTGTAAGAATTATGAACATAAATATCAGTCCACATATTCCATGCTAAGACAACTCAGGTAGATTATGGGAATCATGGTGTGCAATGAAAACAAACCACTGCTCAAGGAAATCAGAGATGATACAAACAAATGAAAAAACATTCTATGCTCACTGGCAGGGAGAATCAATATCATGATAATGGCCATGCTTATTTTAAATAAAACCAAATCACCTTTACAATCATAACGAAAATCACCAAAATCTCATGATAAAATTTCCAGAAATGCAACAGCTATATCAAGTACAGTATTCTTGGACTACAGAAAGCTTCACAGAAATATAGTAATCAGGAATAAGAACCTCTAATAATAAAATTCAATTATTAGATTCTACTTTGGTCTTTTGTATCTTCATCTGTTTCCACTCTCTCTTGCAAGAAAAAAAAAACTCATTAAAAAGTGGGCAAAAGACATGAACAGACACTTCTCAAAAGAAGACATTTATATGTCCAACAAACATATGAAAAAGAGCTCAACATCACTGATCATCAGCCAATTAAAACCACAATGAGATACCATTTCATGCCAGTCAGAATGGTCATTATTAAAAAGTCAAGAAACAACAGATGCTGGCAAAGCTGTGGAGAAATAGAAGCACTCAAAGTAATTAATTGCCTAAAGTAAATAGATTCAATGCTATTCCCATTAAACTACCATTGACATTCTTCATAGAATTAGAAAAAACTACTTTAAAATTCATATTTTATGAACCAGAAAAGGGCCCATATAGTCAAGACAATCCTAAGTAAAAAGAACAAAGCTGAAGACATCACACTACCTGACTTTAGACTATACTACAAGACTACAGTAACTGAAACAGGATGGTACTAGTACAAAAACAAATACATAGACCAATGGAATGAAATAAGACTCAGAAATAAGACTGCACATCCACCACCATCTGATCTTTCACAAACCTAACAAAAACACGCAATGGGGAAAAGATACCCTGTTTAAAAAATAGTACTGGAAAAACTGACTAGCCATATGCAGAAAATTGAAACTGGACCCCTTCCTTACATCTTATACAAAAATTAACGCAAGATGGATTAAATACCTAAATGTAAAACCCAAAACTATAAAAATTCTAGAAGAAAACCAAGGCAGTACCATTCAGGACATAGCCACTGGCAAATATTTTATGGCAAAATGTCAAAAACAATTGCAACAAAAGCAATAATTGATAAGTGGTATTTAATTAAACTGAAGAGCTTCTGCATAGCAAAAGAAACTATCATCAGACTGAACAGGCAACCTATTTTTGCAATTTATCTATTTGACAAAACTTTAAGAAAAAAAGCACCTCATTAAAAAGTGAGCTAAGGATATGAACAGGCAAGTAACAAAATAAGACATTTATGCAGCCAACAAATATATGAAAAAGAGCTCAACATCACTGATCATTAGAGAAATGTAAATCAAAACCACAGTGAGATATCACTTCATGCCAGTCAGAATGGTGATTATTAAAAAGTCAAGAAATGACAGATGCTGACAAAGCTGTGGAGAAATAGAAAGGCTTTTACGCTGTTGGTGGGAATGTAATTTAGTTCAACTGTTGTGAAAGACAGTATGACACTTCCTCAAAGACCTAAGACCTTTTGACCCAGACATTTCATTACTGGGTATATACCCAAAGCAATACAAATCATTCTCTTATAAAGATACATGCACATGTATGTTCACTGCAGCACTATTTACAATAGCAAAGACATGGAATCAACCCAACGTCTATCAATTACAGACTGGGTAAAGAAAATGTGGTGTATGTACACCATGGAATACTATGCAGCCATAAAAAAGAATGAGTTCATGTCCTTTGCAGGGACACGGATGAAGCTGGAAACCATCATTCTCAGCAAACTAACACAGGAACAGAAAACCAAATACCACATGTTCTCACTTACAAGTAGGAGATGTACAGTGAGAACACATGGACACAGGGAGGGGAACAACACACACTGGGGCCTGTTGGGGGGTAAGGGGGAAGGGAGAACATCAGAACAAATAGCTAATAATGCATGTGGAACTTAATACGTGGGAGACGGGTTGATAGATGCAGCAAACCACCACGGCACACGTTTACCTATGTAACAAACCTGCATGTCCTGCACATATATCCCAGAACTTAAAATGAAATAAATATAAATTTTAAAAAAGAAAGAAAAAGAATTAATGTACCATTCTTCTTTGTTCAAAGATATTTTTATTTGGTTTTCTTAGGAAGCTAGGCCTATGGGTCACAGTAGGGGAGACTAAATTATTGGTTGCAGCCAGATGATTATGTATGTCTTAACCTCAAATTCAGGAAAAGGAGATGGAAACCTCAATGAGGTCATACTACTGAATGGATAGAACTAGTGAAAAGTTTCTGTGGCCAGATAAAATTTCTGTGCTTATTATCTTATGAATATTATTTTACAAAGTGCTTATGAATTTTAGACATAGCACAGTTCATTTAAAAATCTACTAAACTGCAAGCCTTCTCTAAATGTGGGGTTTCCCAAATAGTCTGTTTCTTAAAATCACTCATTTGCACATGTAGCCCTGCTGTCTTTTGTATCTTAGTACTCCAAGAAGATTTCCAGTTCCATGAAGATAATGCCTTAGCATATAAAGGAATTATCTTCACGGAAGGAAAACAGGAAGTTTTATATGCCTTAGTATTCCCTATATTTTTTCTGCTTTTAAGGCCAATAACCCCTGAAGAAGTCTATGAGTTTGACTTCAAGTGATCAATCTACTTTCTGAAATTGCGTGTTAAATTTTGTCATAAAGGTGCATAAATATTTTTCTAAGGCAGAGTACATTGACTTCGTAAGATTCTTAAAGATGTCCAAGGACAAAAAGTTTAACTACAACTGCCCTCACATATGCGGGGATCATTGAACATTTTTTGAGTGATGAACAAATACATTTCTTTCATCTTCAGATAAAATGTTTTAATATTTTTTGTCTGCTATGTTTTTTATTTATGTTTTCCTGTTGCATTCAGAATCACAGAATGCTGGAGGTGACTAGAATGTTTTAAGTCATCTAGTCCATTGCCCCTACAAAAAAGGAAATTGACACCAAGTGAAGTTTCACAACTTCCCTGGAAATATTAAATTAGTAAATAGGAGAAATGGGAAGAAAAAGAACATCTCCACATTTATAAGCTGATTCTGATTTTGATTTCAGTAAAAGATCCAGGTAAAAGGTAAACTGCTCAGCAAGATTTATTTAGAATACATGATTAGTTTCATTTTGCCAGTGAGAATTTCATCACCATCCTCATCACCATCGTTTTTCACATTATCATTATCTTCTCTCCAGAGACTCACATGTTTGTCTACAGCACACAGATTTAATTCTGATCAATTTCCCTTCTCTCTTTTCCTTTCCCCACCAAATAAATAATCTGTAACCAAGACAGAATGTATCCACTTGAAGACATAGCCTGGCATGGTTTATTTAACATATCCGCAAGCCTAACGGTCAAAAAACAATGCTCTAACCTGAATGTCATAGATAGTGAAGGGAGACATGTCTCTCAGAATAAACGACCCAGGCACATTCATTCCAGTCTTGTAGAGCTTATTATTTACATAGATAGAATACTCAGTGACAACACCATTTGGGTTTGAAGGAGATGTCCAGATGACACGTACAGCTGTACTGTTGATGATGACAACCTCTGGAGGAAGCACGCCCTGAGGCTCTAGAATTGAAGAAACTGAATAAACTCCAGCTGTCTCTGAAAAAGCACGTTAGACTAAATGCAGATTAGTATTTAGGTTTAGCAAAGGGTTCGTTGCTTATCTGCTTTTCTCTGATGAAGTTATCACAGTCTGTAGTCCTCTGTAAATTGGCTTATTATACTCTCAGTTAGAAACCATAAGAATTGGTGGTAAAATGCTTTATACCACCAGCATAGTGCTAATCTTCAATACTATGTGACCAGTGGGATACGATGATAAATTATTCACCCATCTGCACCACTAACACATATCTGTTTTTTGTCTTTTTTTCCAGCCCTTCACTCTATACCTTCAAGGAGCAGGGGAGGGAGGGAAGGAAATGAAATTTGCTCCTTAAGCAAAAAATAAAACTCAAATACAACAAGGCTGGTGGAACGTGAAAAATCATTTGCTGTTACTAGCTTGTAACTCAAGCAATGTGAAGCAATAATGCAATATTGTCATTATGTAAATGATTTGGAATGTTGATTACCATAGGTAATGATGAAATCTAACATAAGAAAAAAATCTTGCTTAGCGTTAAATTACATAATTATTCAGGCACGTCAGAAATAACTATGCAAAGACCTATTTTTATCATAAGAACCCATCTTAACTAGTTGAAGAATTGTCCTTGTGATCTACCTATTTTATAAACAAAAGGTGCTGACCTTTGGCACCACAAAGGGAAATGGGTTCCACACTTAAAGAGCTCTGCTAATGACCTGGAACACTTGCTTGGGAGGTAATGATATTATAATGTTTATAATGAGACTTTATAAAGCCAAAAAGATTAGAAAGACCATTCCAAACACATTTCAGATTCACAAGTTGCTTCCCTTGCTTCCTCCCCCTTGCTAACTGGCTTAGAAATGAGTCATAGGCAATTTTTCTCCGTGGCTGGACTTCTACCTACCATTTCTGGTGACTCAGGGAGGGCCCTCACTGTGTTTGGCTGTCGTTTTGAAAAACATACTGCTTCTGAGGGCAAATCTTAAAAAAAAAAAAAGTTTCTAAATGTCACGGTGTATTGATGCGAACTCAGTTCTAAAATAAGTATACACTGAAAAGAACAGGAACAAACTGGGCTAATATCTCATTATTAGAGCTTGTGCTGCTGTCTCAATGGGACTGCTTATTGATCTGCTACTAACGACAGTGAGCACTTAAGCATTTTAGCCCCCACCCCCTTCCCTCCTGCACCGGAAATTTTATAATGGAGGGATGACTGATCTCAACCCTGGCAAGAATCAATCAATTTCATTAGAATCTCTGAAGCAAAACATCCCTTAAAATCTGGACTCACCGCCATCGCCAGTGGTTGCGTGAAGTCCTGCACTGTTGATGCTGTGGACTCCATTGAAGACAGAGATAAAGATCCAGTACTCTGTGTTTGGCTTTAGGTGTCCAATAACATGAGAGTTTACATTGGGCAAGATTTTTAGAGATTCATTTGAGGTAGCAGAACTCCAAAAAAGTGTATAATATTCAACTTCACCTTGCAGGTCTTGAAAAGCTGTCAACAATAAATGCAGGACATGGTGAATGTAGCTGAGGGTCTCAGGGGAAAAAAATAAATTCTATCAGAATTTTCTAGAATGAAAAAAAAAGGAAGCTTAGGGAGTCTTTGTTTTGGAAATGTTAAAAAAAGCTTATGGAATCTTCTTTTTGGTGGTGCTAGTGGTGATAGTTTTATTTTATTTATTTATTTGAGACAGAGTTGCTCTCTGTCAGCCAGGCTGGAGTGCGGTGGTGCAATGTTGTTTCACTGCAACCTTGACCTCTTGAGCTCAAGTGATCCTCCTGCTTCAGATTTCCAAGTAGCTGGGACTGCAGGCTCAGGCCACCACAACTGGCTAATTTTTATAAGTTTTTGTAGACACACGTTTCCCAGGCTGGTCTCAAACTTCTGGCCTCAAGTGATTCTCCCACTATGGCCTCCCAAGGTCCCAAGGTGCTGGGAGGTGTGAACCGCTGCACCCAGGCAGTTTTTTATTTTTTAATAATTTGCATTTTTCCAAATCCCATAATTAATTGCAGTCTTATATAGGAATATGAGTCTTACAAAAGTCTTAACTTCTTAAATTTCCTTTAAATATTTTAACTTTGCTACTTACAATTATTCAATGAATCATCAGAACTTTCATGTAACACTGATGAAAGGAAACTAAGACTGAAATTAAAGTATACCATACATGGAACAACTTCTGCTCATAAGAAACATAATCCTAGAGAGAAGACTAGGCTAATACAAAAAAGGGCATTTCCCAACACAGATCCTAGAGGCATTTTTTAACTTGCTAACAACATTTGCTAAATGATATCTAGAAGGTTGCTTAGATAGATATCCCTTTATGTACATTGCCACTGTAGCAGGGCTGCATAGCATGCTCCTCTTAAGGACTGGCTCAAGGTAATACTTAAATTTTTATCACAGCTCTCATCCTTCTCTTCTAGTTTGATGTGTTTCTATAATGTAGACAAGCTTTTTAAAGATCCCAATATTAATCACTAACTGTTCTGCAAATATAATGCATCAATTCTTCAACCCTTATCCTTTCAAGTCCAGTCTATTATTTTTTCCTCCTATTCCTCCCAATTTCTCTATTCTTTGCTCTAGGCTCTGCTTCTCATTATCTGCCCATGATGATTCTTTAACAAGAGAACATGAAAACAGCCATATTTTCTTAGGTAGGAAATAGTATACTGCTCTACTTACATCAGTATTATTTTCATAGACTTTAAACAGAAACAATTACCTTTGTTTGTTAGGATGTGGGTGGAGTGTTGGCTCACAAGCTTTCTGAAATTGCATGTCAAATTATATATCAAAAAATACTCAGGCTGGGCACCGTGGCTCACACCTGTAATCCCAGCACTTTAGGAGGCTGAGACAAGAAGATCACTTGGGCTCAGGAGTTCGAGACCAGCCTGGGAAACATGCCCAATACCCCATCTCTACATGAAATATAAAAACCAACCAGGCATGATGGCACACACCTGTAGTCCCTGTTATTCAGGAAGCTGAGGCAGCAGCATGGCTTGAGCCCAGGAGGCAGAAGTTACAGTGAGCTGAGACCATGTCACTGTACTCCAGGCTGGACAACAGAATGAGACCATGTCTCAGGAAAAAAAGTTCAACAGCACCAGTCCAAGGATTGGGAGGAAAAAGTGGCATTTCTCTTTATGGTTATTGATGTCTGATTTCATTACTATATGAGATCCCAGCATATGGCCATATAAAGTAATATAGTTTTGAGAACAGTATGATTCTTTTAAGGAGCCTTTACATTAAAGTCTTGGTGATTTTGCATAAAAAGTGAATGCTAGGTTTTTCTTTTTGTTTTTCCTAAACACACTACTGCTTTCACTTTATCTCTAGAAACAGTTAAAAAGGTATGATGTGCCAGTGTAGCTGGAAGAGTTTGTATTTGAAAACCTGTAGCAATTAATTTGGAAAACTCTGGGTTTTGCAATGTTTATTTCCTCTGATGTCACAAAAATGTAAGCACATGCAATAATGAGGTCATTATTGATCATTGGCAGGAACTGACTCTTCAAATCCCTTAAAATTTTCCTGAATGATAATATTCATCAAGTACAGGAAAGCAATGGGTGTAATGGATGCAAACACTTTTTCTGTTACTAGAATCATTTTCTACTGGCTTACAGCATTATTTATTACTTATTAATTTGTGGTTGCTATGGTATAATGCAAAGTGTACTAGATTTGTAGTTTATATTGTATTTTAGTTTATTAAGTGAGTAGCTGATTATAAAGTCAAGTCCTGAAGATATAATATTAATGAAATGCTTCAAACTTTACTTACATATATAAATTGATTTTACTTGGGTTATTAAATGTGCCTGTTATCTGCACTATCAAGTTCCAATTAATATACCTTTGTATATACATTAAATGTATTGCCACTAGCATGAGTTCAAGATGAGCAAAGATCATATGTCAATGTCTGGATGAGATCCCATTGAATGTCCTTTCTTAGCTATGCATTGTATGTTAACCCCTCTGAAACAGAACAGAACCTATTGTCCCAAAGACAACAGGAAAAGGTGGTATACCATTCCACTGTTTATGTCTTACTGCATGACATAGAGGCTCTTGAGATCAGAAACAGGCAGCATTTCTGGGTAATGAGGATGCTGTAATTCTCCCTCTTTCTACCATTTGCTTCAACATTTGTTTCTCCACTCATGTGGATGTTACACTTGGGAGTCCAAAACATAAAAAAAGTAGAAACATATACAATTTTATACATACTCCTAGTCATCACATGAGACGTTCTGTGAGCAATACATGCATAGGAGCATGCTCTTTCACTGCTCAAATAAGGTCTTTAAACTTCAGTGCATTATTAAGTCAGTGAACCATCTAAGAAACAGAAGATACATCCTCAGTTCAATAGACCAACACAAAATTAAAGGCTGATGACCTTGATTTTACCTCTGAGAGATGAAGGCTATTAACAAGGAAACAGCTGGAATAAAGAGACAAGTAAATTTCAACCTCCCTCTCTATTAAGAAAAGCTGGACATGAATGTATCTCTCCTTTTTAAACAGAAAAACATAAGTTACAAGGCTTCTTCCTACCATAAGACAAGGGAAATCTTGTCTAGAGCCTTCAAGGGCAGAATTTTTGTGTATATTTCTTCTAAAAGAATGGGGAGGAGGTTTTATAAAATATTTGCATGTATACCCAAAAATAAAAAAGGGACACGACTTTATGAAGAAGAAGCCTCTAAGAAATAGGGTGGAGGAATCATAAAAAGACAGCCACGAAGACAGAGATGTAAAGGGATCTGCCTTAAATAGGAAGGGAAAGCAAGGAAACATGTAAAGAAATGGCAGAATTAAAATGTACATTGAAAGCAGAAATGAGTAGAGTTAAAAATGTACAGTATCAAAGAATTAACAGGAAAATGACAAGGAAATCAGTGAAAGTCAAAATTATAGACATTGAGAACAGAAAAAATCTAACTACCTTAAAAAATAAATGCAATAAATAATCATGGATATGAAATGCCCCATTAAACCTTACCCAAAATGACTTATGTCTACAAACTGAATAGACTCATATAGTTTTCTACAAAATAATCACAGTATATCCAAAGATAGACATATCACAGAATATTACAACATTTTAAAGGTAAACTAAAAATTAGGAACATTTATAAAGAAAAAATCAGATAAGCTTCAAACTTCTTATGTGGAATGTCAAACACTGAAAGACAATGGAACAATTTCAACAAGTTTTGAGGGGAAACAGTTTGATCCAAGAATTTTATACATATTTAAATGAGTACTTATATGTCAAAACAACAGAAATTCTTTCTTATTTAGGCAAAAGTTAAGAGAATGTGCAATGATAATAGAAATACTTTCTTGTATCAACAAACATTTAGAGAACATACAACTAATTAATTGATTCCTTTAAAGTTTCATGATAAAACTATCTAATAATCTTCAGAAGACAGAAAGATTAACCAAGATCCAGAGCTCAAGATTGGGAAAGTTTAAGAATTGCTGATAAGTACTGAGGCTATTTAGAGAAAATAGTTGTGTAAAAATTTATATGATGATGATGATGATGATAATAATAATAATAAACCAACCACTGAAAACAGCAAATGAGAAAGGCAAGAAAAATAACAGTACATTCAGTTCTTTATTATACGTAAAATAGAATGGCATGGAAAAATAGAGAAAAACATTACTAGCCACTAATAACACTGATAATATTTAAACTTTAAAATGTATTACAGAAGATAAAAGCTGTCTTCTGTAATCTGAAGGCAAAGATTTCTGGAATTCTTCAATGCCAACATTTCTCTCTTCTTGCCAAATAATTGAAGGACATTTGCTGGACCCCACGCATCTGAACTGAGATGTCAAGGAGCAATTGGCCATCTCTGACTGTCTAACTTTCCCATCTCAGGTAGGACTCTAAGGCCCCAGGGAATGGTGGATTCACTAGATGAAAGAAGCCTGTCTTTAACTGACCTAAGAGAGTTTTAAAAGGGCAACACAATAAAAGTGGGGGACTTCAATACTCCACTGACAGTATTAGACAGGTCATCAAGACAGGAAGTCAACAAAGAAACAACGGACTTAAACTATACCCTAGAACAAATAGACTTAATAGGTATTTATAAAACATTCTACCCCCAAACCACAGAATATACATTCTATTTATCAGCACATGGAACATTTTCTAAGATAGTTCATATGATAAGCCACAAAATGAGTCTCAACAAATTTAAGAAAATTAAAATTATATCAAGTACTCTTTCAGATTACAATGGAATAAAACTGGAAATTGACTGCAATAAGAACCCTCAAAAAATTATGCAAATACATGGAAATTAAATAATCTGCTCCTGAATGATCATAGGGTCAACAATGAAATCAAGATGAAAATTAAAAATTATTTGAACTGAATGATATTAGTAACACAACCTATCAAAACTTCTTGGATACAACAAAAGCAGTGTTAGGAGGAAAGTTCATAGCCTTAAATGCCTACATCAAAAATCTGAAAGTGCATAAATAGACAATCTAAGGTCACACCTCAAGGAACTAGAGAAACAAGAACAAAACAAACCCAAACCCAGGAGACAAAAAGAAATAAACAAGATCAGAAGAGAACTAAATGCAACTGAAACAAACAACCAATTCAAAAAAGATAAATGAAATAAAGACCTGGTTCTTTGAAAACATAAATAAAATTGAAGGACCATTTGTAAGATTAACCAAAAAAAGAAGAGAGAAGTTCCAAATAAGCTCAATTAGAATTAAAACAGGAGCGATTACAACTGATACCACAGAAATCCAAAGGTCTTTCAAGGTTTCTATGGACACTTTCATACAAATAAACTAGAAAACCTAGAGGAAATGGGTAAATTCCTGGAAATATGCAACTCTCCTAGATTAAACCAGGAAGTAATAGAAACTCTGAACAGACCAGGAATAAGGTAATTAAAAAGTTAACCACAAAAAAAGTCCAGAATCAGACAGATTCACAGCTGACTTCTATCAGACATTCAAAGAAGAATTTGTGCCAATCATATTGTCCCTATTCCAAAAGATATAGAAAGAAGGAATACTCCTGACATCATTTTATAAGGCCAGTATCACCCTAATACCAAAACTGGGAAAGGAGATGACAAAGAAAGAAAACTACAGACCAATATCCCTAATGATCATAGATGCAGAAATCCTTAACAAAATACTAGCTAACCAAATCCAACAACATATCAAAAAGACAATTCACCATGATCAAGTAGGTTTCATACCAGGGATGGAGAGACAGTTTAACATATGCAAGTTGATAAATGTGATATACCACATAAACAGAATTAAAAACAAAAATCACACGATTGATGCAGAGAAAGCCTTTGACAAAATCCAGCATCCCTTTATAATTAAAACCCTCAGCAAAACTGGCATAGAAGAGGCATATTTTATGTAATAAAAGCCATCTATGACAAACCCACAGCTAACATCATACTGAATGGGGAAAAGTTGAAAGCTGTATTAGTCTGTTCTCATGCTGCTGATAAAGACATACCCAAGATTGGGCAATTTACAAAAGAAAGAGATCTAATGGACTCACAGTTCCACATGGCTGGGAAGGCCTCATAATCATAGCGAGGTAAAAGGCACATCTCATATGGTGGCAGACAAGAGAAGAGAGCTTGTACAGGGAAACCCCCCTTTATAAAACCATCAGATCTCATCAGATTTATTCACTATCATGAGAATAGCATGGGAAAGACCCAATCCTATAATTCAATTATCTCCCACTGGGTCCCTTCCATAACACATGGGAATTCTGGGAGCTACAATTCAAGATGAGATTTAGGTGGGGACATAGCCAAACCATATCATTCCACCCTGGTCCCTCCCAAATCTCATGTCTTTATATTTCAATGCCAATCATGCCTTCCAAACAGTTCCCCAAAGTCTTAATTCATTTAAGCATTAATTAAAAAGTCCACAGTCCAAAATCTCATCTGAGACAAGGCAAGTCCCTTCTGCCTATCAGCCTGTAAAATCAAAAGCAAGTTGGTAACTTCCTAGAAACAATGAAGGTACAGCATTGGGTAAAAACAGCTATTCCAAATGGGAGAAATTGGCCTAAACAAAAGGGCTACAGGCTCTATGCAAGTCCAAAATCAAGCAGGGCAGTCATTTTTTTTTTCTTGCTTTGTTGCCCCGCCTGGAGTGCAGTGGCATGATCTTGACTCACTGCACCCTCTGCCTCCTGGATTCAAGTGATTCTTCTGCCTCAGCCTTCTAAGTAGCTGGGACTACAGATGTTCATACCACCACATCTGGCTAATTGGGCAGTCAAATCTTAAAGCTCCAAAATAATCTCTTTTGACTCGTCTCACATCCTGGTCATGTTGATATAAGAGGTGGGTTCCCACGTTCTTGGGCAGCTCTGCCCCTGTGGCTTTGCAGGGTATAGCCTCCTTCCTGGCTGCCTTCACAGGCTGGCATTGAGTGTATATGCTTTTCCATGTGCACAATGCAAGCTGCTGGTGGATCTACTATTTTGAGGCTCTTCTCACAGCATCACTAGGCAGTGCCCCAGTGGGGACTCTGTGTGGGGACACCCACCCCACATTTCCCTTCCATACTGCCCTAGCAAAGGTTTTCCATGAGTGCCCACTCCTGCAACAAACTTCTGTTGGGATAGCCATGTTTTCCCCATACAACCTATGAAATCCAGGTGGAGGTTCCCAAAACTAAATTCTTGACTTCTGTGTACTGGTAGGCTTAACACCACGTGGAAGCTGCCAAGTCTTTAGGCTTGTACCCTCTGAAACCATGGTTGAAGCTTGACGTTGGCCCCTTTCAGCCATGGCTGGAGCTGCTGGCACACAGGACATCAAGTCCCTAGGCTCCATACAGCAAGGGGACCCTGGACCTGGCCCATAATACCACTTTTTCCTCCTAGGTCTGTGGACTTGTGATGGTCGCAGTTGTCATGAAGACTTCTGATATGCCCTGGAGACAGTTTCCCCATTGTCTAGGGTATTAATGTTTGGCTTCTCATTTCTTCTGTAAATTTCTGCAGGTGGCTTAAATTTCTTTTCAGAAAATGGGATTTTCTTTGCTATCACATTGTCAAGCTGTAAATTTTCCAAACTTTTATGCTCTACTTCCCTTATAAAACTGAAGGCCTTTAACAGCACACAAGTCACATCTTGAATGCTTTGCTGCTTAGAAACTTCTTTTGCCACATAGCCTAAATCATCTCTCTTAAGTTCAAAGTTCTACAAATCTCTAGGGCAGGGGCAAAATGATGCCAGTCTCTTTGTTAAAACATAGCAAGAGTTACCTTTGTTCCAGTTCCCAAGTTCCTCATCTCCATCTGAGACCACCTCAGACTGGATTTCATTGTCCACATCATATTAGCATTTTGGTCAAAGCCATTCAACAAGTATTTAGAGAGTTCCAAACTTTCCCACATTTTCCTGTCTTCTTATGAGCCCTCCAGACCATTCCAAACTCTGCCTGTTATCCAATTCCAAAGTTGCTTCCACATTTTTGGGTATCTTTTTAGTAGCACCCCACTCTACTTGTACCAATTTACTGTATTAGTCTGTTCTCACACTGCTGATAAAGACATACTGGAGGTTGGGCAATTTACAAAAGAAAGGTTTAATGGACTCTTAGTTCCACATGGCTGGGGAGGCCTCACAATCATGGAAGGTGAAAGGCACATCTCACAAGGCAGCAGACAAGAAAAGAGAGCTCGTGCAGGGAAACTCCCCTTGTTAGACTTACTCACTATCATGAGAATAGCATAGGAAAGACCTGTCCCATGACTCACTTATCTCACACCTGGTCCCTCCCACAACATATCAAAAGCATTCCCCCTGAGAACTGGAACAAGACAAGGGTGCCTACTTTCACCACTTCTCTTCAATATAGTGAAGCAGCATCATTGTCTGTGGTAAATATCCAAGATTTGTCTTCTCATGCCACGGAAATCAAGGATGCAGACAGGCACACAGTGAGTTTAAGAGTGGAGGTTTAATAGGCAAAAGAAAGAGAAAAGAGAACAGCTCTCTCTTGCAGAGAGAGAAGGCTCCCAAGTCATCTTCCAGTCCATGGCAGGGTGCACATTGCTTTATAGACTGACTTGAGGAGGCAGTACCTGATATTCATGGGTCTAAAGATTGGTTGGACCAAGTGTGCCATTTCCATAGTGTGCGAATAACCTGGCCACCACATCCTAATCTTTTGTTATGCAGATGGGTTCTCTACCTGGCCAGCACAATGTTGTCTGTTCCTGACTGTACATGTGCTTGACAAAGAAAAGGGCAGATGGAGCCACTATGTTGAACATGCCTGGCCTTCAAGTAGCTTTTTTCTATTAGTGCAGCTTCCAGCATTCACTCATGCAAGCTTCCAGCTTGCTTATCTATGTCTGCAGCTCAATTTAACAGGCTGCTCTTGGTTAGAAAAAAAAACAATTTGGGAGCTGCTTTTCATTAAAAGGAAAATCTTACTGAGGACCCTCTTACCCTCACTATTTGCCTAAATAATTTATTTTTAACTTCTATATCAATAGTACTCTAAGTCCTAGCCAAAGCAATCAGAAAAGAAAGAAAAAAAGGGCATCCAAATTGGTAAAGAGAAAGTCAAACTGTTGTTGTTTTCTGATGACATGATTGTGTACCTGAAAAGACTCATACAAAAAGCTCCTAAAAGTGTTAAATAATTTAGCAAAGATTCAGGATACAAAATTAATGTACACAAATCAGTAGCACTGCTACACACACAGAGTGATCAAGCTGAGAATCAAATCAATAACTTAATCCCTTCTACAATAGCTGCAAAAATGAAAAGTAAAATACTTAGGAATCCACCTAACCAAGGAGGTAAAAGACCTCTTCAAGGAAAACTTACAAAACACTGCTGAAAGAAACTATAGATGACACAAAAGAAACACATCCCATACACATGGGTAGGTAGAATCAATATTGTGAAAATGAACATACTGTCGAAGCAATCTGCAAATTCAATGCAATTCCCATCAAAATACTACAAACATTCTTCACAGATCTAGAAAAAAAATCCTAAAATTAATATTTAATCAAAATAGAGCCCACGTCGCCAAAGCAAGACTAAGCTAAAAGGACAAATCTGGAGGTGTCACATTACCTGACCTCAAAATATACTATAAGGCCATAGTCACAAAAACAGTAATTGTACTAGTATAAAAACAGGCATACGACTAATGAAATAGAATACAGAACCCAGAAATAAAGTCAAATATTTACAGCCAACTGATTCTTGACAAAGCAAGCAAAACCATAAAGTGGGTAAACGATATCCTATTCAACAAATGATGCTGGGATAATTTGTAAGCCACATGTAGGAGAATAAAACTCGATCTTCATCTGCCACCGTATACAAAAATCAACTCCAGCTGGATCAAAGGCTTAAATCTAAAACCTGAAACCATAAAAATTCTAAAAGATAACTTTGGAAAAAAACCTTTAGACATTGGTTTAGGCAAAGAGATCATGAAAACCCAAAAGCAAATGCAACAAAAACAAAGATAAATAGATGGAACTTAATTAAACTAAAAAGCTTCTGCAGAGCAAAAGCAGTAACCGGCAGAGTAAATAGCCTACGGAGTAGGAGGCAATCTTCACAATCTATACTACTGACAAAGGACTAATATCCAGAATCTACAAGGAACTCAAACAAATTAGCAAGAAAAAAACAATCCCATCAAAAAGTGGGCTAAAGACATGAATAGACAATTCTCAAAAGAAGATAGGCAAATGGCCAACAAACATATGAAAAAATACTCAACATCACTAATGACCAGGGAAATGCAAATCAAAACCACAATGCAATACCACCTTACTCCTGCAAGAATGGCCATAAATAAAAAAAATAAAAAAAAACAGACGTTGGCATGGATGTGATACAAAGGGAACACATTTACACTGTTGGCGGGAATGTAAAATGTAAACTAGTACAACCACTATGGAAAGTAGTGTGGAGATTCCTTAAAGAATCTTGGTATATATTCCTTAAGGATTCCTTAAAGAATCATTATATATATATATGCATACTAACTACTCAGTCATATGAAGGAACAAAAATAATGGCATTTGCAGCAATCTGGATGGAACTGGAAACCATTATTCTAACTGAAGTAACTCAGGAATGAAAAACTAAATATCATATGTTCTCACTCATAAATCAGAGCTAAGCTATGATGATGCAAAGGCATAAGAATGATACAATGGACTTTGGGCACCTAGGGGAAAGGGTGGAAGGAGGTGAGGGATAAAAGACTATCCACTGGGTACAGTGTACACTGCTTGGTCGATGGATGCAGCAAAATCTTGAAATCATCACTAAAAAACTTATTAATGTGCAAATAAATAAATAAACAAATAGAAATAAAAAGAGTTAAGGAGAGATACAGCTATAGGTTAGATTTTTGGTTTTGGTTGCTGGGTGAATCCCATTAAATAAGATAGAAAAACACGGAATTATGGGATGAGATTTTGAAACTTGTTTCATTTGAGACTTTCAGTGTTTGAAGTGTGTCAGCAGAAGAGGTTCATTAATTTGAAAAGGAGAGCTTTATTTCTCACAAAGGATTGCAGCTTGCAGGATGGCCATTCTGACAGCCTGGGAAGCATATGGTAGCCTTGAGCCAGAAGCCAGAAACAGACACTTCAAGGGAGGAGCAAAGGGAACAGGAATTTCTGCTGAGGGGGGTGACTGAACATACACATTCAATATGCTGCAGGAGGAGTCATGAGTAAATACTCATGAAATACTCATGAGTAAATACTCCTTTCTACGAAAGGAGAAACATGCACATATGCAATTGAGTTTCATGTCTTCTGGTGGGTCCTAGCTACAAAAATGGCAGCATTAGTATGATCTGAGGGTGGAGTTTTCAGCCCTCTGACATTAAGCAGTGAAGAAGAGGACATGAAAACCCTGACTGCACATTCTCCATAGACTGGCTACAACCACTCTGTGGCCAGAGATCTCTTATCAGCTAGTAGAACTGGGACAGCATTAAGTGATTGGTTGATTAAGTGAGTGGTGGAGTCTTTTGAAAGGGCTGGTTTCTGTTTAGCGCTTAGGGAAGTAGGCCAAATGGCATATAGCCAGGGAGGGGTGTCTGACTTCCCATCCCGTTGCAGTCAAGAACTCAATTTACAAGGTTGCTTTGGGGTCCCTTGGCCAAGTAGGGGTCCACTCAGATGGTTGGTGAGGCTGATTTTGTTATTTCTCAAGTGTTTCTGTGGCAACTAGGTGAACTTAAAAATTAAAATGTGAATGTTTGAGCTAGAGTTATATAATATGGAGTTAAGGCATGAGTATTCATTTGTATTTGATCCAATAGAAGGGAATGGGAACTTTCTGTGAGATTTTGTTAAATAAGTGTGTATTGGGTTATATTTTCTTAGATATTCTAATCCTCCTGTGTATAACACACATTTTGTGAACCACGTAAATTTATCGGATTAGGCATTGCCCTACCTGCAAGAATATCAGGTTAATCTCTGATATGGTTAGGCCCTGGGTTCCCACCCAAATCTTATCTTGAATTGTAGTTCTCATAATCCCCAGGTGTCAAGGGCAGGACCTGGTGGAAGGTGATTGAATCATTGAGGTGGTTTTCCCTACACTGTTCTTGTGATAGTGAGTGGTCTGGGAAATCTGATGGTTTTATAAGTATTTGACAGTTCCTCTTAAGCGTGTATTCTCTCTCTCACATACTTTGCCTGTCGCCTCTTCTATTTCTGCCATGATCGTAAGTTTCCTGAGGCCTTCCCAGCCATACAGAACTGTGAGTCCATTAAATCTTTTTCCTTTATAAATTACCCAGTCTCGCGTATTTCCTCATAGCAATGTGAGAACAGACTATTACAATCTGAGAGCTGTAAAAGTTGATACCTTTGGATATGAGCTTTGCTATTAAATGCCATTTTTAGTTGCAATCTCCAATCCTTGGTCAGACATTTGATCTTAGCTGGAGCAAATTCTCAAACATAGAACAAGCTACTCTCCTTTATAATGAATTTCCAAATAATTTTAACAGGTGTTAGATATGTGTTAGTCTGCTCAATCTGCCTTAACAAAATATTACAGTCTGGGTGGCTTGAACAACAGAAACTTATTTCTCAGAAGCTGGAGGACAGAGGTTCATGATCAAGGTGCCAGCAAATTTGGTTTTTGCTGAGGGCTCTTTTCCTTGCGTTTGGAGAGTTACTTTCTAGTTGCTGAGTTTTCTCATGGCCTTTCTCTGTGATCAGAGGGAAGGAGAAAAGAGTTTGGGGAGAGACGGTGTGGGGGAGGGAGGTGGGGCAAGGGAGGGAGGGGGTGAGAGAGAGAAAGAGAGAGAGAGAGAGAGAGAAGAGAGAGAGAGAGGAGAGAGCGCATGCAAGCGATCCTGTGTACTGACTTATGGAATCAGGGTCCTACTCTTATAATCTCATTTAACTTTAATTACAGATGACCCTTGAACAACACAACACAGGTGTGAACTGCATGAGTCCACTTACAAGAGGACTTTTTTCAACCAAACGAGAATGTAAAATATGGTATTCTCTCATGCAAAACCTGTGTAGAGGGCCAACTTTTTATATACATGGATGCTGCAGGGCTGACTGCTGGACTTGAGTATGCACAGCTTTGGTATACTCAGGGGTCAGTCCTGGAACCAGTCCCCTGCATGTGCTAAGAGATGACTCTATTTCTTTAGAGGCCTCATCTCCAAATATAGCTATGCTAAGAATTAGGGTTTTAGTCCATAACAGATGGGTTAGTTGAAAGTTATCCTGCAACAACAATCAGATTATGCTTCTTACATGGCCTTAAATTATTGCTCTGGTTCCCACCAAAAGGTGGATCAAGGGTTTATACCACCAGCAAACGTCATGTTGAAATGTAACCCCCAGTGTGCTAGTTTTGGAAGATGAGGCCTAGTTCGAGGCGTTTGGTTCACGGGGCCAGATTCTCATGAATGGCTTGGCATCTTCCTCTGGCAAGATTGGGTTAGTTTTTGAAAAAATGAATCAGTTCCCTCAAGGATGGGTTGTAATAAAGCCAGGGCACCCCTTGGATTTTGCATCTTTGTACATGTCCACTTACATTTTGACCTTCTCTGTTACGTTTTGATGCATCACAACAGCCCTTACTAGAAACCAAGTAAACACTACAGCCATGCTTCTTGTACAGTCTGCAGAATCACGATCTAATTACTTAGAAAAGAGGTTTACACCTCTTTTCCTTATAAACTTCCCAGCCTCAGATACTCTGTTACAGCAACACAAATAGACTAAGACAATCATCAATGCCAATTATGTCTTCTAGATATTTAACATCCTTATCGGGGGTCAGCAAACTATAGTCCATGAGCTAAATCTGGCCTGTTGGCCAAGTGTGGCCCACCCCCTGCAAGCTAAGAATGGTTTGTACATTTTATTTGGTTGGGCGAAAAATCAAAAGAAAAAAAAGGGTTTCATGTTATGTGAAAATTATTAGGTTGGTGCAAAGTAGTTGCAGTTTTCAGCATTACTTCAATGGCAAAAACCACAATTTCTTTTGTGCTAACCTAATGTATAAAAATCAAATCTCAATGTCCAAAATAAAGTTTTATTGGAACACAGCTATGCTTATTTAAAAGTCAGGATCACCTTATTGCTGTTTATGTGCTACAGTGACAAATTTGAGTTAAGACACAGACTGCATGGGCTGCGAAGTCTAACGCTATGTATATTTGACACTTGACAAAAAAAGTTTGTTGTACTGATTCAGATCAATTATGGTAAATCATTCCATTAATTAGATCTCTCAGTTTATTTGTCTAGGACTAAATTCTTCAGGCATCTCACATGAGCAGGCTCATTTTGGGAGGTACTTTTGCTCAAATGTAGAAACTTGGATGGACTTTATTAGGCTGATTTTATGGTAGAAGTATTGATCTTGCCCACAGATTCTCCAAATTAGAGTCCAATTTTCCAGGTTCTATGGTGCAGAGCTCTGTGTCATCAACTAAGTAGTTCTGGGAAAATGTGAGCTTATCAAAACTACTTCTTGAGAAAATTCTTTATTCTGCCTGAGGGTAGTACTGCTGACATGAAGTGGGAGGATTATCCTCTTGGGCAATAATCCTTCAAGTCAGCCTCCTTAGCTATCTGAGCACCATATCTCCTGTCTTCTATCTAGTTTATGCTTCTGTCAACAGGAAGCACCTACACTTGGGAAACTGCAGAGCTACTTTAGTCTCTCATAGTGTTCCAGCTTCTATTAGGGGCCTGCCAGAGAAAACTGTATTTAAAGGAGATAGTATAATATATATATTAATTATTCATCATTTTAATTTACTTACAAATCAGGATAGCTAATTTCTGCTTTTAAAGTAAGTTGATATGGGCAAACAGGGAATGAGTTAGTTAGCTAAGCTGGTAAAACCTAAAATCCCCAAAATACAATAGCTCAAATAATATCCATGTTAATTTGTATCTCATGTAATAGCTTCAAAGTGATCAAAACAGACTGTGCTCCATGTGGTTACTTAAGAACCCAGGTTCTTTCTCTTATGTGGATTTTGGATCTCTCTGGGTGTTGTACATGACTACATAGTTAAAACTGAGAACATGATCACGTCCACACTTCAGTCTAGGGAAAGGACTAATAGAGAAGAAGTAGGCAGACACGCAATGTTTTCCGGCTAACACCCAAAAAAATGCACATTGTCTTTTGGTTTCTATTGACACAAACACATTTTACTGGTATTTCTGGCCATAACTAATTGCAAGAGAGGTTAGTAAATGCAGTCACTAGATATGGGAGAAGGCTATCACTAAAAGAAAAAGAAGACAATGGATGCTATGCAATAGTTAGTAGTTGTCACCATTTTAACTAGATTTTAAAAATTTCTAATTTTAGCCAAGTCAGTTAATTATAAAATAATATATGTTCTTTATACATCTTCAACTCACTGTAGAAATGCTATTATCTGAATAGCCTTGCAAAATCAACTTCCAACCTTTTACTAGACATAGCTTCCCTTTTAAATATGTTTTATAAAATGTTATTGAAAGGACCATGCACATTTTAGAAATAGAATAATACTTTATACAAATATTAAATGATTACTTACTGTTAAATATATATTATTTCATTTTGTCCCTAATACATTTTAGGGCAGTTATTCTTATTATCTTCATATTTCAGATTAGAAAACTGGAACTCAGGTTATGTTTTAGGTCATAGTGCCAAAACATATTGGTACTGGGATTCAAATTTAAGTACCCCCGATCCTAAAGCCTATTTTTAAAATTATTTATTCATATGGCTGCATACACTGTTGGTCATTACCATTTTCATAATTAGAAGAATTTGAAACCTTGAGTATAGATGGAATCACCAACAGGAGAATAGGACTATGACAGGAAGACTCAGGAAAGAACTTTGAGAAACGTCTTTATTTAGGGGATGAGAAGAAGTTGGTGAGAAGAGGAGAGTAATGATTCTTGGGGTAGAATTATAGTCAGTAAGGAATCATTCACAATGCTGGATAATGGAGGAGCACAGTAGGATGGCTTTGAGAAGAGAGTTTTGAAATGGGTCATTAGGTGATAATTAATGACTTTAAGAAAACCACATAGAGTACAAGAAAAGAGGGACAGATTACAACAGGTGCACAAGGACTGAGAAGGAAGACAATGGAAAAGGCAGAGGTGGTCTCTTGTATTTGATGATTAGAGAGATGGGAAAGAGAAGAGAGGAACAAAGTGAAGCAACAATGGTAGGTGCTTTTCAGAAGATGAGATTTGGAATTATTTCCAGATATTGCCATCATAATCAGATAAAGTCAGGCAACGTCAGATATCTTCCAGCTATCAAACCTGGTAGTTTCTGATTAAGAGATCAGGATGAGATAAATGCTTTTCCTGTGGTTTTAAACTTGCTCTGTTAATGGTGATACCTTCACACTTTATGAATTTTCCAGAGAGATCACTGAGATATTATAGTGCAGGAATCAACTCATTAATCTTTTCTTCCTTACAGATATATTTACTTATTACAAGTCATTAATATTTTCTTCCTTACAGATATATTTACTTAGTACTTTCTCTGTTCTGAGCACTCCAGTGGGTGGCAGGGATAGTAAACTTCCTGGGCCATTTGGGACCTTTAGGAGTTTTTCAGGCAAGTTTTTCTCTCTTTTTAATATATAACTATAATATATATGAATATATAAATATAACTAATGTCTGGGGAAAAAAAAAGAGAGAAGTACTGAGCACTCCAGTGTTCAGAACAGAGAAAGTAATAAGTAAATATATCTGTAAGGAAGGAAGGCAAAAAGAGAGAGAGAGGAAGGTAGAGGAAGAGAAAGAGACAAATGGCCATGCATGGTCATGCATAGCTGTAATTCCAGCATTTTGGGAGGCCAAGGAGGGAGGATCACTTGAATCCATTAGTTCGAGACTAGTCTAAGCAACATAGGGAGAACCTGTCTCTACAAAAAAATAAAAATAAAAAAATAGAGAAAGAGAGAAGATGGATAAAAGAGGAGGGAGAGAGCAAGGGCAGCAGGATTATATGATACACGATATGAACATCTGAAGGCTGGGGTGAGCTCTTGATGAACAGTAAAGTGGGCAATATTTGGATGATTTTTCATTTCCTCTTTTTCAAAGCATTGCCCTTTCTCTCCCTCCAGTGTTTTACTGCTCTTTTCTGGCCACCACTGACTTATTTAGTGAGTCACCTTCAGAGGAGTCACTACCCCTCCACTGTACTCCCTTTTGTGGGCATTTGCTTATTTTGTCTTTTATATTAGACTGAGCAGTCAAAATGATAAAGATCCTATTAAATCCTTCTTGTTATAGTGCTAATGACCACTAGGGCTAAATGCACGAGAAATACAAAATTTGAGGCCAGAGTCCTAAGTTTGAGTTTGGGAGGTGGTACTTACTTTCTATAATTTTTGGTAAGATACTAAAGGTCAGTTTCTAACTCATTGTACTTTTCTGAGGATTGCATAAATAATTTAAGTGAGGTGTTTTTCTTCCTATAAAAAATGTGATTTTTCAAAATTACAATATAATTTACCATTGGTGCATTTTATTTAGGGCAATACCTTTTTTATTATCATATAAACCAGCGATAAACACCTCCTATGTCTATTGGGACCAGGAAGATGAAGACTGGGTCAGATTTTTAGGGCATGATCTGTTTAAAGGGGCAGCCAGTTCTAGCTGATAGTTTCCTTCCAGAAATGTGGGTATTGTTTGACCCCATCATTTGATTTGCCAAGTGAATCTCCAAGTCATCTTTATGTATAATTGTTAAATGTTTGCAAATGTTATTTTTTCAGATATTGGAGGCAAAGCAGCGCATGGAAGCTGGGGAAGGAAGGAAATATGGCCTCTGTGTTGTCAGTTTGCAACATCTGCCCTTCAAAAATGAACCGAAGTAACGCAGGGATGCCTTTATCTCACGTATCATGTATGTGATGCTAATGTTTAAAAGTGCCCCTTCGAAAGTTTTTAATAACGTATCGATGTCAATCAGTAATTGATAAAAATTTACTGGAAACATTTTGCTACCAAAATGGTGTGTACATGGGGAGGGTCATAATAGAGAAAAACCATGCTTTAAAAAAATTATTTTTTTGGAAGGCAATTTTTAATAAGCAAATATTTATAAATTTAAAACATGATTTTCCACTGCAAAATATTTTCAATCTATAGGTTTTCTTTTGCCTTTGAGCATATTAGACTGTATGCCATGTTTTTCCTACCCAATCAAGATAACAATTTAAATTTAAAATTGTAAAAAAAAAAAAAATAGGTGACCTTTCACAGAGGATTGACTAGTTAATTTACTTAAGGTAGCAGCTTGCACAAAAGAAGAAAATGATAATGCAACAAGCTTTTGCAAGACTGACCCTCTTCTGAGAGTTAACCTTTGTGCTCACAAACAGTTATCTGAAAAATTTCCAAGGTATGAATGGAAATAACAGCAGATTGCATTACCTACATCCCGAAGGTCAGAGGTTCAGAATACCAAGTTAATGAAACTTCAGTGAGCTGCTTCAGATCTATTAGGTTTGTCAGTTTTTATAAGCACGCTTACTTCAGGAATGCAATTATAACATAAAGGACCTATATTGGTGAAAATTCACCAGCCGGATCCTAACAGAAGTATTCAAATGTCAGATGAGCGGGGAGAGCCTACCTTTATTAGTAGGCTTTTAAGATAAATCAGTTGGTGAGGTAGAGTAGAGAGCAAGAGGGAGATGAATGGAAATATATGTAAAAACATATCCCTAGATAAAAACTTTGTATATTTCCCAGAGGTGTTTCAGAGAGTAACCATAAGCATCAATTAACTTGTATTATTCCATTAAAATGGTTTAAGAGATCCCAATACAAGTGTCACAGATCACTGGAAACCTGAAACCTTATAAAAACCCAAGAATGATGTTTTTAATTTGTAAAAATGGATTCTTTTGTGGAAACACAGATCAACATAATCTGCTGATTTAATTTATAATTGATGTACTCAGTTCTGGCTATAAGCACAATTGGTATCACTCAGGTATCCTAAATGAAACATTTCTCTTCTTAAGCTATAACCAATCTCAAGGTTGGATCAAAATCACATGGTTACATTGTCCAACCAGTAGTGGCTTTTCATCTTTTTATATCATCAATAGATGATTAATTACCCCAGTGAGCAGTACTGGGCCTTTCCTAATCAGATATTTCTCAATTTTTGGTATTATTCTAACATGTTTTGATTAAACTATTTGCCAGATCTCAAGTTATACCTATAGGAATTATCTTAATATATATTCTCATGGTAGATTCAGGGTTGTTCTTTTCTGATTGTCATAATGGATCATCACAAATTACCAGATCACAACAAATTAACATGTTAATACTATCCTACTAATCAGGTAACTGTGATTTTTCAGTTATTGTGGTTTCTAAAGTTGCAGGAACAGATTAGATCACTCTGTGAACTCTTCTGAATGCCTATTAAAAAAGTGTTCCAAGCAGGTCCAGTGTCAGACCCTGCACTGTTTTAATAACAAGCAGATCCAGTGGTGATGTCTAGGCTTCCTTTTACTGGATCAAGCTGGAACTCTGTCCATAGCCAGTCTGAAGATGATTCACTGGGAAGAATCTGTTCCATTATTGCAATCCAATTAAATGGTTATTGCTAATGAGTGATGAGTTATATGATATTCAGGCACAGCTCTCTGAAGGAAGGTGAACAATAGTACACTATATCCAATTAATACATAGACACGTCTATCACAATCAGGGTGTGACAGAAATTACATTGTTCGTGCATGGGGAATGACAGAGGGGGGAGCAGGAGGTCCAAGAAGAATGTCAAAGTAGGAGAGAGTTTGCCTCTCAAGAATGGCACAGGGACCTCAGAGTTTTAATGTGTCCATTTTTAATTTATTTGGGTGCTAATAAAAATGGCCCTTCCAACGTTTTCAGTGACTTAGCCTTGTCAATCTGTGATTGGTAAAAATTTAGCAGTAACACTTACCTACCAAAATGATGTGTACATGGGGAGGGTCATAGTAAAGAAAGAATATGCTTTTAAAGATACACAAGGTATAAACACAGGTATGAGAAGCTTACTTACTTGGTTTAGCCCACCTCACTTCGATGGCTGTGTGGTTAAGAACACTCACAGTGAGATTGGCTCCTCTCTCTGGAAGACCAGCTAACGTCGTCACAGTCACTTCTTGGCTCGGTGTAAAACCCACACTGTTGTGTACGAAGAGCATATATTCATAGGTTGTAAACCTAAAAGGTTGTTTTGTTTAAAAAAAAAGTATATGAGTTTCTACTTCACATAAAATCTAATAAATTTTTTTTTCCCACAAAACACAGGATTTCCTTCCAACCCTCCACAAAATACTGTTTTCTTTTCCTTTCTAGAAAATACATTATTTTATTTTCCCTCCTTTACACAACACATATCATTAGTTCTGTGACTTGCCCGCCTTAACCAAAGTGTCAGGGAAATATTTTGTTAGAAATGCTGAACAAATATTGCCATTGAAAACAAACGTGGTTTATCATTTTCTTATTCTTATTGTTCTCAGAAGTGGTGAGGATTACAGCTCAATTCGAGATGCAATTACAAATCAGGCAACCTGCCAGCTTTCTATCTGAATTTGATTCAGAGAGTTTTATGCACTTCTTTTCGGAAACTCATCCATTTTCAAATATCAGAATCCCTCATCACCATTTTCTTCCTATACCTATGCTTCTTTCCCATAATCTCATTGCAGACAGATAAACCCCTAAATTGAATTGTAACTGTGACCAAAGTGTACAACATTCTCCCACTGAGAGTTCTGCTACAGTGAACTGTATTTTGCCATAGTGTGAACATATTTACTTGGGTCAATATAGTGGAAACTGAATATTACTTTGCAGAAGGCAAAAACTGACAAGATGATGTGAGATGAGGAGGAATTTTCAAGTCATATATTAAATTGACAATAAAGCCACCTTTTTTTTTTTTTTTTTTACCACTTTTGGGCAGAAGACCATCAGGGGTTCCTTTGTTTGGTTCAGAAACTGCCTGTGTAAGAAAATGCTATTCACAGACACAGGCTACAACTGGACAATAGCTTAGACCGAGATACTTGCTTAAACATGTTGTGTAACAAAGGACCAACCCAGAGGCATCCAGGACACAGGGCAAACACTGGCCTCAGATCATTACCTAATTTGGATTTATTAGATGATCAAGGATACCTCACCTCCAATGCAAGGACCACAGTATTTGTTTCAATATGTCACAATCTCTGCTGTGATGATGCAAAGGTGGTAGGGCAGGGGTGGGTAGGTGCCATTTGCAGGATCATGCTAAATCATTTGACCAAAATTGTATCAGGATCCTCAGAGCATATTGCTACCACCTAGGTAGAAGAAATCTGCTTGACTCATCCTGTTTCTTACTCACAGCCCACAGGTAGGCAGGTTTCAGCATGAGCCACATTGAAGGGTGTTGCTCTATTGTACCTACAGGTAAAACTTGTGACTTTTTGAGGTTATTTATCTATTTCTTTTTAAAAAAAGTGCTCATATTAGATCTTCTACATCTCCCTGCTTTACCATTTCTTCTCAAGTATTTATTGTCTCTCTTTTTTCTGCTTTGTCTGCTGTAGTGGGTTGAATTGTGGCCTTCAAAAAGCTATTTTCACGCCCAGACCCCTGGTTCCTGTGAATGCGACCTTATTGGGAGATTGGGTCTTTGTAGATGTAATCAAGTTAAGATGAGGTCATACTGGATTAGGGAGGACCATCAGTTTGATGCTGATGTCTTTGGAAGAAAAAAGAGGGAAATTTTATAGACATATATACACACAGGGACATGATGGCCACATAAAAACAGAAACAGAAATAGGAGTTATGCTGACGCAAGCCAAGGAACGCCTAGGGCTACCAGAAGTTAGAAGAGGCAAAAAAAGGGTTCTTCTATAGAGCTTTGGGAGAGAGTCTGGCCCAGAAGACAATTTGGTTTGCAACTTCTAATATCCTGACCTGTGAGAGAATAAATTTCTGTTGGTTTAAGCCACCCAGTATGTGGTATTTTGTTATTACAGCCCTGGAAAATAAATACATATGCTTTTTAGCAAGTGCTAAATAGTCCACATGATCCAGAGAACTTAAAAATAATGATAGTTACTTAATAACTGTCAGGCATTTTCTACAGATGTTAACCTATTCATTCCTCACACAACTCTATAAGCTGCTATTATAATACCTGTTTTGAAAATGAGAAAAACAAGGCTCAAAGAGATAAATAACTTGTTCAGGTCATTGAGATAGTAAGTAGGAGGATTGGGATTCAAAATATAGGCAGTCTGATTCCAGAGCCTGCTCTTTTAACCATGATGCTATACTGCCAACATAATAATGATGATAATAATAATAGTAATAATAACAATCATAATGATAATCTGGTCTGTCCATACTTGGATGATGTCATATCACTAGGGCTTGACCTTGCATTATTTTTCTAGCAGAGGGGACAGATTTTTGCTTACACATCCAAACAGTCTGGCCAAATTTCCTTTGCAACCAATCGTATGAATATGAAGGATGGTGAGTCGGGGTTAAGAGGGTAGCAAGCCTATGACAATGGAATGAAATGAAGCTAATGGCTCACAAGGGAATTGAACCAGCGACCTTGGCTTCATTAGCTCTCTCCCTGGGTAAAATACTTATAATTATATTTTACCTCATAAAATGGCTTAAAAGAAATGTAGCTACAGTCTGGTTACCTAATCTCCCCTTCTATAATATGTAATTTTTTCTTCCACATGTCTATGCTATTACACAATTAATAATCTTTATGGATTTCAAGTGGTACCATGTTTGTGGTTCTTTTCTACATGTGAAATTAACAAGATCAGGTGGCACTAAAAGAGTTGATTACAAGTAAATACTATAGGGATTTCGTTCTTATAATACTTTAAGGGATTTCACCGTAATTTAGGTATGCTGAAATATACAATTTACATCTACAAAACTCAGGCCACATAGATACATACAACTGTGATGCCTGTTTTCAAGGTGGTTCTAACATTTTAGAGTAAGAGATGGCTTTAGAGTTTACCTGCTTCAAATAATAAAGTGTCTGCTACATCTTATAGATTAAACAAAAAAACCCTGAGACCTTGAGAAATCAAGTGGATTTGCATAAGTTAGCACAACTAGTTAATAGGGCTAGCTGGGCATCTAGTTTCTTCATTTCCAATATGACATTATTTCTACTTTTTAAAAATTTAATTGAGAAATCACTAGATATTTCATTTGATGCTGTTCATTTGTCTTTTGTACTTTCTTTCATTGTTAAGTTAAATTTTTAAGGAAACAAGATCTTGAATTCTCTTAAATACTAAAATACACTGTTTCATTTCATCTGAATTCCATTCTATGTTTAGTAAGAATACATATCTATGGCTTTTCCATGTATATATGTTGATTCCTATTTCACCACTTCATACCAAAAAAAAAAAAAAAAAAAGAATGTATTAATTGGCTTGAAGTGGTTTTCCACTCACTCTATGTATATTGTTTTTCAAATGGACTTACATGTAGGTTGTTGATATCAAATGGGACATTTCATTTAATAAATGATAAAAGAATACATTTTAAAACAAAAGTCCTAGATCAATTAACATATACTCATGACAAAACTTATACCTATCAATCAGTTTCTTCTCTAAATACAAACTGTGTTCTCTAGGTATGACTTGAAAAATGTCCATTTCAAACTCTGTAGGAAAAACTTTTGCAATATAAGTATTTCAAGTAAGCATCTATGATGTAGCCAGTAAGACCAATTGTTTGTAGACCCATTTAGGAATACTTGGGCTATTACATTAGTTTTTCTCTGAATGACTCATTTGCTTGAGACCATCCTCCAGTCTCTTCCTCTCCCACTCCTCAAACAGCAAATGGTAAACTTTGTTATGGTATAGACATGACTATGGTATTTTCGCTCATAAAAAATAATGTGTGTTAAAATCTTACTTGTGGAACAATATTCACTTCAAGGTTCAGTTGTTATTACTCCAATGAATCAGAAAACTAGATTATGTTTAAATGATGCAGTTTTAATTTGTTTATTTATAGAATAGATAATTTTATAAATGAATGAATAGGTGTTTCACAGTTATTTAAGCATTCAGTCTCAAAAATTTCAGGTCACTTATATAATTTGTTAGGTTAGTGAGAAAAAAATCTACCTGTCCAATAGAAAAAATATCTCTGCTGAAACTTAGCAAAGTGCTCCTTTTAAAAATATATTGAAAACAAATTATATCACTTTTTCATATATAATACATCACTTCATTCATTCATTTGTTCATTCATTTAATATTTATTGGCCGTTACCAATATGCCAGATGTGAAAAATAATAAAATTGTTATCTGGCCACCTGGAGCCACAGGGTATAAAAAATTTTATAGAAATATATTTTTAAATGAGAACATCTAAAATATTTATTCATTTATTCCTTTTTCTTTGAACACACATCAGATGAAGCATCTAATTTATCCATTTCCAGCTGGGAAGTCTTCACAGAGGAGGTACCATTTGGGGCAGGTTTTGAGAAGAAGTGATATTTTGTCCAATGAAGACATTTTTCCAGGGCAAAATATGTGAAGACTGGTATCTTGAAAGAGTCTGATATGTTTGGGGAACAAACCAATAAAATTCTTCAGTGCAGCTGCAGAATGCCTCCAGTTACCTTCATCAGAATTAAAAATGTGTTGATTTTATTGAAGTCCTAACAGAATTCATGTGTCCGTATCATCACGAATATAAATCATGCTTCTGAAAATGCAGGCTATTTAGTTGCTTCTTCCACTAACTCTTCCAAATCTCTGCCACAACCCAAAGTATGCTTGAGTATACTATCAAACAAGTGTGGATTTGAGAAACCACATAAAGCATACTGCTCCTTCCATCTTCAAATCTTTTGTGAGAATAGAAAACAAAGAAAAATGCAATACTGTTTCTATTGCTTAAGTCTAAGGCTATTAAAATTTTCAGTTGATGGAAGGCACTCTAAAAAAAATCTATTTGTTGATTCTAAAAATGGTATTGAAGATTTTTGCTTCAAAACTTGAAGCAAAATGTCTTCAAAAATGTCTCATTTTGTAATATGAGACATTTTAGATTGTGTCTGAAAATTGAGGATGTTGTGTTTCTGTAGCTATCTGTACTTACACTACCAGAATTGTCAGACCTAAGATCATTTTGCTATAATTTCCATCTTTGTTCTACTTTGTCATCAACATGAGAAAGAAACAGACAATGAAAGTAGTTTTTTTTTTTTTTTTCTAAGAAAACAATAGGGGTAAAAACCTCCTATAGCAAAACACATCCTTCTGGATTTAGAAGCTCATTTTTCATGAGTGATAGAGTTTTGATGTTTGTCCCCTCCAAATCTCATGTTGAAATGTGATCACCAATGTCAGATGTTGGCCCTAGTGGGAGGTATTTGGCTCATGGGGGTGAATCACTTAGGAATGTCTTGGTGTCATCCTGTGGTAATGAGTAAGTTCTCATGCTATTAGCTCGGGCAAGAGCTATTTTTTTAAGAGCATGGCACTCCTTCCATCACCCTCGTGGTCTCTCTCTTGCCATGTGACATGCCTACGCCCTCTTCACCTTCCACCATGGGTAAAAGCTCCCTGAAGCCTTCACCAGAGGAAGATGCTGGCACCAAGCTTCTTGCACAGCCTGCAGAAACGTAGGCCAAGTAAAGTTTTTTTAAATACATTATCCAGTTTCAGGTGTTCCTTTACAGCAAGCAAAATGAGCTAATACAATGAGGTAATACTTAATGTGATGACGCAGAAAAGGACAGCGTCAGGGAAATGTAAAGCATTGAAAAAAAATCCAATGGGGAGAGCACTGTGGCCAATTTAATTTGAATGTGAAATACATTTTTACTTATTTTGAATTAAGTACGTGGCTATGAGATGGCATACCAGTGTTGACAGAAGTTGGCTTTCATTCCTATTTTTATTCACATCACATATTAAGGAAGAAACGAACAGGATCTACCTCACCTAGGTAGTCATGGGAGAAGCCTTCCTATCACTTGCCTTTCTATGTACAAAGTTAACTTCTTTACTTAATAGTTACAACCTGAAATTATTTATATTATAGAAACATGTGTCATGGAACTGAGCCAGTCTTTCATATTAGCAAAGATGAAGATGTCATCGATACACATATAATCTCATTACAAAGGAGGAGGAATATGACTATAAAAAGTTATATTCTTTTGAATATTATACCCCACAGAAATGGCATCCTCTTTTAGGACTTGACACATCTTTATTTTAGTAGACTTAAAAATATCTATGAAAATATATGTCAATAAAATTTAAACTTAGAATTTATGATAATTTAGCTTAACCATTTAAATCTTAAACAAGTCTTACCCTTCTTTGAAAAATAAAACAAAAATGTGTTAATTCTGAATGTTTTAATTTAAATGTACTACAATTAGGGGATTCTCGAGGAATCACATAGAGGTCTCCATCCAAACTGTCATTGAAAAAAAAAAAAACCTCTGAGAAATTTATAAATAATTAAAAGGAAGAGCAATTAGAACATATCTTTCTTCATAAACTTAAAGCTGATTTATAAATCTCAATTATAATCTGCAAGGCAATGTTTTCCCTATAATAGTAAAATAACCCTATTCTTTCTTCTATCTTGTTCTTCCTTCTTTAAGTCCACAATGGAAAGATCATGCTGCATTGTATTCTTAGCAGTTTTATCTGATCACTCAGGAAGGAAGGCAGTGTTGTTAGGTGCTGAAAATTGTGAGGGTAGACTGATGCTTAAAATGAAGGAGGTCGTCGCCCTCTTGTTAAACCCTGCCTGACTCACATCGGCAGCTTCAGATGATAACAGCACGTTCACCAGTTTTTCCAAGTGATGAAAATGTCAGGAAACCCAAAGTTATAGTTCCCTCAACAACCATAACTTGGCCACTTTGCACAGAATTATTAAGGAAGAAAAGTTAGAAACTGACAAGTAGTATAAACCTGTAGTTATATGGAGCTCGTGTCTACACAGACAGAGCAAAATTTAGTAATGAGGCAACTAGCTGTGCAATTTAAATAAAAATTACTTCTTACAAAAGGTAATCATAAGAGCAAAAGTATTTTTTGTTAGAATTAAATTATCTGGGTAATTGGCTTGAGACTGCTTTGTACATGGAGACAAAGAAAAATTAACTACTAGAGTGATCTAAATTTCTAAATATAATGATATTTTAAATTAAATTGGTGCTTTTCTGTACATTATAAACACATACTTAGCCAAAATAGACCACTTAAACTAGGAAATTGGCTCCAACTTATATTTACTGTCACAAATACATTCACCTCTTGGTGAATCTTAATTTTACTTTTTATATCAAGAGAAGTGTCATTTAAAAGCTGATTCTAAACGTAGCTATGGTGATATTCAAGTCAAGATGGTAAGAAACACTTCAGTTCTCCCTTTATTTATGCAGATGTTACGTTAAGAAGGAAATTGGGATGGTAGAATATGGGGAGAATAGGACATTACATAATCCTCCCAAAGTTATTAGAATGCAATTAAAAACCCAAGAAAACATACCTGGCCAAACAAATAAATCAACAAAACAAATACAGGCCAAAGGAAGGGGGTATGGAGGGACCATAACACAGGTGCGCAGCAACACATGATGAATACTCAGCTTTGCCCCTCTGCAATTTGAGAGACCACTAGCTGGCCAGCAGGAACCAGGAGCCCCAGCTATTGCCAAGGTGGCCAGTGGCACCATCTGATCAAACAAGATCACTTCCTTTAAACAGAAAAACATGGCCCCCACCAGGGGACCAAATTTTGGTTTTCTCTCATATTTGGGAGACACAAGACACTCTCCCTTGGGCTAAAGGCACTCCTAGCTTTTTTGGACTTATAAAGGATAGAAAAAGAGATTGTCATAGACTCATGCCATTTATTCTGAATGCTAAGAAGAAATGCTTTTTTTTTTTTCCTACAAGCTGTATGTAAGTTGCAGCTGTTATCTGAATGAGTAAAAAAATCTTTGCAAGTCCTACCAGAAAGAAAATGGCCTTTGGCATTATGAAACTAGTCAAAATATCCCCTCAGCACAGTTTTGTTATCTGCACCCTTCCCTTCTGGGAGTAGCTGTCATGGGTGTGTTTATGTCAATTCATGTTTCAATTTAAGTTGTAGAAATTCACTTTATTTCTTTCCTAAAACCTTAGATTTGAAATTCTCATTAAGAATCTTTAGAGGAATCGATAAAAATTCAAAACTAAGCCCATGGCCTTGGTTCCAATTATTTAATGTTTTCGTTTCTTGTGTAAGGAAACAAAATTAACTTTGGGGTACTTATTCTGTGTTTTTGCTGAGTATCTCATGGCTAAAACTCAGATTCAGTAATGTTAAATAGTCAGATTCTATGTATTTTTGGAAATCATTGTATTTAAACACTTAGAGTTCCCAGATCATAGAAAGCTACTATTTGAAATGACTGCTTTAGGCAGAATTGGTGACTTTGTAGATACCTCTGATGACAGCAATTAATACATACATCACACTCTAGATGGAGGGGCAGGGGGAAGGTTTCCTCCTCTAGATTGTGAGTTCTTCGAGGGCAAGGGCTAAGATGCATTTATCTTTTGTTCCTTACCACAGTGCCTCAGCACGCAGTAAGCAAAAATAAGCTAAATAAATAAATTTCTTCTACTGAAGTGATAATCAATCATATAGGGATGCCAAATTAAGTAAGTAACGAATCAAAAGTAGTTGAGAACAGTATAATGACCATGATAATTTAGGATGAGCAACATGGATCTGCTAGTAACTGACCAATCTCCACCTATAAAAGTGGTAGTTTCATGTAGTTCATTTTGTTGTTTGATTAGATTTATGTGCTGTCTGTGTCCGAGAATCTTACAAGAACTAGGATGTTTTCCCACCACAACTTTTTAAAAGGACAAGACAATTTTCCTTAGTTTTCGTTCATTCTTTTGAGAGAAGAACACTACAGCTAATATTCCTAAGGCGCAGAGAAGTGAAGTAATTCTTGACCGAATTAACCTGTTATTCATTGGAGTATTCAGGAGCAGGGCACTATGTGCTGCTACGTGCCAGGCACGATGGTAGGAACTGAAGATAGAGTCACGAAGACACCACCCCTGACTTATGGTAGATCTGATAATATAACATGGTGTCCAGATAGGCAGGCCGGCCAGTACACTACAATGATAATAGTGATATGTTAGGGGATGTCCTATGAAAGTATTGCAGAGGAACTGAATTAGACCAGCAAGAGTGTGAGCAGGAAAGGCTTCCTAGAGGAAGAAACCTCTCGGCTAAGATGTGACAGATGATCTAGTCAGGCAACGGGAAAAGGCAACTACAAGAAAAAGCTGAATGAGGAAGTGTTGTATGTTGGAGGTACTGAATGCAGTGCAAATGTTGCTGGAATGTAGAGGTCTTGGTGAGAAAGGGGAAACAAGGCGAGAGTGGTAAACAGGGTTGAGACCACAGCTACCCAGTGGTGGGTCTAGAAGAATAATGACCTAGATAGAAAACTTACTGAAAAATAAAATAACGTTCATGTTTTTTGAAATTTAATCACATTGCCTGAACTCATGAAGATTCAGAAGTCATTTAATTCTATAAAATCATCTCATTTTATGGACAACAAAAACAAAGCCCAGAGAAGTGAAGTGATTATTAAGAAGTTAAGCTTTGTGGCCTAAAGTCACAAAGTTAGTTCTCTGGCACAGGAGAGAGCAGAGCCCAGATCTCCTAACTTTCCCATGTATCACTCTTTCCTAGCATCACCCATTAGCCCTTACTTAATGTCTTTGAACTCTAGATTGAATTCTTTCAAGCCCCAATCCAGTTTACTAAATATGTTTTTGTGGACTGAATCGATGACTTACAATCAATTATAAGTCATTATAATTCATTTATAAGTCATTTTCGAGAAATAGCAAACCTTCTACAAGTCCCCAGGAATTCCCCCCATTTTGTATGTGTTCAGTATTTCCAATTCTTCCACTAAGTTTCATGTCTAGATAGAGCTGTGACAAAGGCAATAGGTTAAGGCAAGAACATCTACAAGTTCAGCTTCAAAAGGCTTATTTTAAGCATGCAGTTAAGATGGAAAACATTAAACATGCTGACTGTTACAGTTCAATGATTAATGCCACAGATAATAAACAAACATGTTTTATTGCATAACTGATAACATGCTCACACAATGAAGACACTAAGATACTCTGAACTATTCAACATGCCCAGAACTAAATGCCAGCATTTGTTTTTATAGTTTTTGTAATCTCACCTGCTAAGACCCTTATCTTCATAAAACCACTGAGTTCCTGAATAAATATTGTGCCACCGATTTAAATCTTCTGGGGGATTTGATGCAAGTGGTTGCTGGATTTTACGTCTCAGAAGCTCATATCTAAAGCAAAAGACATGCAGGAACATCAGGATTATCTCAACTAATATTGAGATTACCAAAATTCAAACTGTTTTGTGGCATGTGCCTGTGATATATGTGTGCAAATATAAAGAATAACATCTTAAGTTTATAGTTACGAGGTTTTGTTTCAGATGAACATTTTTTTTGGATCAAATTCCATATATTTAATATTTTGAAAAATCAGCTACATTCATTTTACTATTATCTGCAAGAATAATAGCATTTTAGATTTCCTCTGTGTTAGATTTGCCAAATCTTTATTGCTAGTTTCACACAAAGTAGAAATACAAAAAGCTTATCAAGTTAATGGTTTTCTACTACTATCAGTACTTTATAAACAATGACAATATTATCAGTTTTGTATTATTGGCCAAGTAACAAGTTTGAATTGTTGCAAAACCATTTCTGAATCACAGCTCTTTCCTCTCATCTTATCTGTTTCCCTGGCCACAGTTTCCATATACTCACAAGTTTCCATATACTAATAAGGTGCCAAAGAACTGCTGTGTTAGCTTTAGAATTCTGAGGCACATTTGTGCAAATGTATCATATAGAACATACAGGTTCTATACATATAAAACATTAGGTTTGTCTAACATGTAATAAATGTATATGTTGAAAATCAAGTGATGTAGGGAATCCTTAGAAAATAGTAATTGTGGTTTCGAGAGATTTTAGTTCCTCAAATATGATGATTAATTTTCTACTTTGATGAACTTTGATGTTTCCATAATAAGTTAAAGTGTATGAAAGCTATGAGTCAGGGGATATTCAATGCCAAATGAATCTTATGTTCATATGTGAATAAAAAGCCCCCTTCCCTACTTCTTGGAGAGATAAGGATCATAGCAAAATACAAAATCATAGTCACCCTCCCTTACCTCAAATTCGGTCCATTTGGCTTGGATGGTGGTTGCCAAGAAATCACAACATATGATTCACTTACTGGAATCACCGACAATGGGCCAATATTCTGAGGTACGGTGGGGTGGGTGGTAACATAGGTAGGCAAACTCTCTGTGCACCCTCCAAGGTACCCATTACCCCCTGAGCAAGCAACAATGGTGACAGAATAATTAGTGAAAGGAATCAAATGAGTAACTTTTTGACTTAATACTGTGGAAGTCACATTGGTTATAGTGATGTGAGGGTCAGGCATGCGAATCTCATAACTAAGTATGTCTCCGTTCTGGATTAGCGGGGGTTTCCAAGTGACCTGAAATAAAAGATAAAGTTAGAATCAGTGTGATGATACAGGAATAGAGCAACTGAAGTTCACAAGGCCTAGAATTTTGCTCTTGTTTTCAGTGAAGTCATTTTCTAAATGTCTACATTCTCCTTAGTCCTTTACACTAGGCAGTACTGAAGGGTTTGAGATCAATTAGCAGTACACCAGGAGCTAAATGAAATGCTGTTTCTCGGGTTTGGCTTTCAGTCTTGCTACTTTCTGGGACTGTCAGACTAATACACACCTTAGTGATTCATCATCACTGTGGGTGTTCTGAAGGACACAGAGCAAACACATGGAGAATATTCACACATCCACATGCTTCAACAGGGTAGCATAGGATTTGATAGTTTTCTTCTTTATAACTCAATTAAATGAAACCTCAGAACTCATTTCTTTGCATTGTTACTGTGCCCGCTAAACAAGTCACTTTTTCTTGGAGGAAGGGAAAGGTAAATCATTATTCATATTTTCTGAAGATGCAAAATTGAGTTCCTGAATCTTACTTATATATAACTTACCAAGTAAAGCATTAACAATACATCCTCTTCTCAGAGATAAGAAACATGTAGAAAGTTTTAAAAAGGGAAGCCAAAAGTGTTTGTGCTTAGCTAACGTGGACTTGAGCATCAGAAGAAAGAACAACATTTTGTGATAGAATTCTAGAATGTCTGAAGTTTGTTTTCTTTTCTGGAAAAACTGTACAGGAGGATAGTGGTAACACATTCATGTTCTTAAAGGAAAAGAGATCCTAAAAAATGTGCACAGGCCGTGACAAAAGTCACTTATTTATATGTTACCCGGTTTCCTCTTTTACTGGTACCTTCTAATGCCCCTTAATATCAGGATATATATCTCATGTCCCAAATAGTCTGTAATAGCAAGGATAAATTCACTTAGTATCATGTGCACAGAGGTGGAGTTTAGTTAGTAATTGTAGTCATGGTTTGTTAGATTACATTTTATCTCTAGCATACACATACAGTTATTTTGAAACCTTGAGACAGTTTTCTACAAGGTGAGTTATTTGTATCTACATTTGTAACTCCACGCAAAACAAAGAGGAGTAATATAGAAATTAAGATGTAGAAATACTGACCATAGTTTTCTATTTTAAATCAAGGAGAAAAGGTTTCGTCCAGGAGAACTATGACCTGAGACTTTCTTTAGAGTATTCTTACTAATAGTTGGTGATAAAAAGGGCTGTCACTGTATGTTAGTTGGGCAACTGCTTGATAATTACTTTGGTAATTTATAATTAACAATGGGCCAGTATCTACCAAATTATACTACATGGGATGAAATAATCGTTAATCTTAAAAAAGCTTTTTGGAGAGTTCTAAGAAGAGAGGCTGGGATGAAGGGACGCTTTAGATGTGTTCCTTATGAACACAGAGGATTTGTCTGGATGTGGAGAATGTTTTTTAAAACACCCTAAAACAAGCAAAGGTTGTAGAACAGACACAGGGCTCTATTTGTTGTGGAGGTGCAATGCTCTCTGTGGACCTGAAAAATGAGTCAATGTCAACTCAGAGGGCTTCCGAGCATTTGTAACATAAATGAAATAAGGAAGAACTATCACAGCTAAATTCAACCTGACTAAGCTGAAGAATATGGCTTTCTTGCCTCTTAGACCAGAATGCTTTGAGAGTTCAGGTCAGAGCTTGGCAACACTTTAAAGAATTAATAACTTAGGAGATAGTCTGTGTTAGTAGTTGAGCTAACAGGGAATTGATTTGGAACTTGGTATTGAGGCTGAGAAAGAGCATTCATAAGCTAAAATTTGAATAAGATAACTACCAGCAGAGATTAAGAGATTTGGCATAGTGACTCTGCAGATAGACATTTCAGGATCTAAAAAACCCCTATTTTTCTACTATAAATGTTTCCATCTGGAAAGTTTTTTATTTTTTAAAAAGTTACAAACTTAGAAAAATGTATCTTTTTGACAGCAGTGAGTTAGAAGAAATGAGTAGTTCTACAGAAAATGTCTAGAACTACATAAAACAACCTCTTGTAACAATGTTGAGATGGATATTGTCATTACAGTCAGTAGGCCAACAGAAATGGTATGTAATTTGATCACCCTCCTGAAAATATCCTGGAGCCATTATTAAAAATGTATGTGTCTTCCAAATGTGGTCACTGATGCCTGTAATCCCAGCATTCTGGAGGGCTGAGATGGGCAGATCACTTGAGGCTAGGAGTTTGAGACCTGCCTGGCCAACAGGGCAAAACCCCGTCTCTACTAAAAATACCAAAAACTAGCTGGGTGTGGTGGCCAGCACCTGCAATCCCAGCTACCTGGGAGGCTGAGGCAGTGGAATCTCTTGAATTGGGGAAGTGGAGGCTGCAGTGAGCACAGATCGTACCATCGAACTGTAGCCTGGGTAACAAGAGTAAAATTCCATCTAAATCAATCAATCAATCAGTTAGTCCAAGTTTTTTTTTTGTTTTTTGTTTTGTTTTGTTTTTGTTTTTAGATGGAGTCTCCCTTTGTCACTCAGGCTGGAGTGCAGTCATACGATCTTGGCTTACTCCAGGCTCTGTCTCCTGGGTTCAAGCAACTCTCCCGCCTCAGCCTCCCAAGTAGCTTGGAATACAGGTGGGCACCACCACTCCTGACTAGTTTTTGTATTTTTAGTAGAGATGGGTTTTGCCCTGTTGGCCAGGCTGGTCTCAAACTCCTGACTTCAGGTGATACACCTGCCTCAACCTCCCCAAATGCTGGGATTACAGGCATAAACCATCATGCCCAGATTATGTCCAAGATTTTTAAGGAACCAGTTAACTAAATATTGTATTCTATTCTTTTCTATGCTTAAGACCACATTTATTATTGTGTGTGTGGTCAAAATACATGAGATTAAAGCTTTTAGTTCATTTAATTTCCCATGACCTTTTATATATCCATTGTACATAAGAAAGATTATGAAATATTGTTGCATCCCTAAAACTTCAGACAAAAGAGCAGGTTACTGGCCTGAATCAGCAAGAAATGTGTTCTCTAAAACAATAATATTATATTAAAACTTTTAAATAGAATTATAGTTTCTCAGTGGAAATAAAATATTTACGTCAGAGATGGCTTTCCTATCATAATGACTTCTTTTATTTGAGTGGTTCTTAATGATTTAATTTCCATTTTTCCATTTATTTATTATAGGTCTTCAGGAAATATGACAGGGAAATTGCTGGTTAAGTGTTTAAGAAACCATTGACTTTTAGCAACTCTTTTACATCCCTGAAAAGTCTCTCTTAAAACCTCATGGCACCTTTGAATTTCCCCGTTTTAAGCAGAAGCTTGGACATGCAGGTTAGTTGATTGGCTTCAGGCTTGAAAAGAGTAACACCCAAAAGCACAGTAAACGACTTTCTTACTTCTTTAACTCCATCAAACTATTTTTAAGAGCTTTGTGAATGAGAACATTTATAAATATTAATATATGGGTTAACAATGGACTAAGAGATGATAAATGTCTCAAAGCTGTACAACTTTAGGCAAAACATTTAACATCTCCAGGCCTTGGAACCCATATGTCTGATGTGAAGAGACAACTTTTGCTATCATGTGTAGACACAGGATTGCATAATTCTAAGAGTATTTTGTCAATAGAAGATACGAATGTGTCATAAAGAAATATCATGTGGAAATATTTGACTCTGTACAGTGTAGCAATTCCTCTTACGAGGGACTCCTCTGAAAAATTTATACAGAATAAAATGTGCAATAAATATTTGTTGAAATAAAAATAAAAATAAAGTTTTTCAAAATGTCTTCCTTTCTTTTCAAAAATATTAATCTTAATTTTTAATTTCAAATATTATATTTGCATTTTTCAATCAGAGAAAGAGTACAAATATATATTAAAGTAACATTAATTGTGGCCCTCACTTCTTCCCTACCCTCTCTCTGTTTTATTTTATTCAGGTGAAAAGGTAATAGTTTGAAGTTTATTCTTCCATACTTTTTGTATGCTCATACAAGCAAAGCAAATATACTCATACATATGCTAGGTCTCTCTCTCTCTCTCTTTTATTTTTAAAAAACTTTTCACATAAAAAAAGTTCTATACCCCTTATCCTGCAACTTGCTTTTCAGGGTTAATTTATTGTGGATACATCCTATTATTTTTTACTGTCGCATAATATTCCTTTCATGGTTGAAAACAAATTGATTGTTAATTCTACTGACATTATTTTACTGCTAAAAATAATATTTGAAAATATATGCAATATATTCTGTTGTCTTTATTTTATATTGGAAAGATTACCAAGGATTACCATGTCAAAAGGAAAATGCATGTTTAATTTTAATTATTACTCATGCACCAATTCCTTAAAAAATTGAGGAAATTCACTTTACCACAAACAATGAAATTATTCATGATCTGTGTCTCCATAAACTCTTGAAGTTACTTTCATTTTTTGGCCAATATTACTTATTTAATTAATTTTCATTCCCCTGACTTTATGTGAGGTATGAATGCAAAATTAACTGTGGTCTTTGTCATTATTTTTAATGGTAAAAACCGCAATTACTTTTGCACCAACCTAATACATCCTCTTACCTAAATTATTTTCTATTAAAGTATCTTTTATTATAAATTATTAGAAGGTCTATGTATATTAAGGTAAAATTGGTTTGTCTGTAATATGTGTTACACATGTACTTTCCCAATCTATCTATCTTTTGGATGTTAACTTTTTTTTTTTGGTGGGAGCTCGTTTGTGCCTTGGAAAATCTATCAGATTATTTTCTAGCTACATATAACTTTTTTAAAAAGCCACTGAGTTTTTTTCTTTAAAAAGTACTCCCCTACATTTAGATTACACAAAATTCTCCTTTCGTTTTTTTCTAAGATTTTTACTTTTTTAACATTAACATTTTTAATGTATGGGAATTTAGTTATCATATGATATGATGAAGGGATCTATGTTTTTCCTTACACATGGATAGTCAGTTGGGCTGGTATCATTTTAAAGCAAATCATTCTTTACCAATGAAATAAAATGCAAGAGAGATTACACATACTTAGGCCAATTAGAAAACAAATTCAATGTAACATATTAGTAACTACTAAAAGAGGTGATATGACTTGGCATAAATCTGAGCCTTGAGAAGGGTAAATTGGAGACCACAGTAGCATAGGTGAAATAATATGTTCAAAATTGTATGTGATTACAAAGATTTGTATCATCTGAAAAAGTGAAAGCTATGCACTTTTATTTGATATTTAATCACCTAAGAAAATTCATTTCATTTTATAAAGTTGGTAAAAATGCTCTACCAAGACCTGAAGTACAGTTCAGTGAAACTGTAGATTAATTTCATATGTGAATCCAGATTCAAAACTTTTAAATAAAAGATTACCCAATTGAATTAAGCAGTATATTAAAAGAATGCTATACCAAGAAAATTGATTTGATTTAAAAAATGTAAGGATGGTTCAACATCAAACAAATCTATCAACATGCTTTTTACATCAACCAATTAAAGTAGAAAGCCCATATGGTTGTTTTTTTTTTAATCAGTAGACGCAGAAAAAAGACATATAATTCAGAAGTAATTTCTAACAGAAAGTCAAAGTAAAATCAGATTAGGAGGAGGGTACTTAATGGGATAAAGTCAATGTATAAGCTGCACGACTGCGATGCAGCAAAAAAACAAACTTCTTTTATGATACTGTGATGAGCCTCTAAACCCTTATGCTCCTGTCCACTTTTTCACAGGTAAAGTGGAATAAAAGAGAGTAATCCTGCAGCTTTCAGCTCCTCTTATATAGTAGGGTCCTCACTCAGCTCAGACAGCTGGAGCCACCAGCCCTGGCTGGTATGCCACAAAGAGCAGTGTCGCCCAGAACACAACCATAGGTAGCTTCCCTCCCTCTGCTGTGTACACTTAGAGTCACTCATTTATGGGTTTGATAAGAATCAGAGTAAAAGGAGTTGAGTCCTAATCATCATCCTCATTGACTTTTAAAGATGGGCCAATGTTTGATGTCTACTTAAAATAAACCACAGACAAAAGTATAACTATTTTACAGAAGGAAATAAAATGATAATGAAATTCACTGAGTTAATGTTATGTTCTAGAAATTGCTTTCATTTAATTCTTACTACAACTGTGTCAGATAGATGCTCTTGTTATTTCCATTTGACAGACAGGAAAACTGAGAATGAAGGATTGAGTAACCTGCATAAGATTACGTAAGGAGTAAGAGTTGGAATTCACACCCAGGCAATAGGGTTCTAGAGCCAATGCTCTCCTCTACTTCTTTACACTGCAATAAATGGAAAACGTGTAATCTTCCTGGATAGAAGGACTTAATTCCAAAACAAGGCAATCCTTTCAAAGTCAACATACAAACTGAACATCATTCAAATCAGAATGCCAATGTTTTCTTGTTTGTTTTATTTCAAACTGGATGAAACTGATCATATAACAAAAACGGATTTTTTAAAAAATTCACTGTAAGTTCTGGGATACATGTACAGAATGCGCAGATTTGTTACATAGATATACTTGTGTCATGGTGGTTTGCTGCACCTGTCAACCCCTCATCTAGGTTTTAAGCCCTGCGTGCATTAGGTACTTGTCCTAATGCTCTCAATAATTCATTGTATAGAAAAAAAAAAAACACAGTGTACAAAACGAGTAACACTAAGGTGAAACATCAACTCTGCCCCTTTTATTTTCTCCCACCCTATTGGCTGGCATTTCATATTTCTCTAAACTCAATTTGTTCTTCTCCCCCACATCCTTATCACTTCCAGGAATATTATACAGTTATTTGTTTGCATTCTTTCTAAAATGTAATCACCATGAGGCTAGGGACTTTATTTTGATCTCTTCTGTATCCCCACTGCCTAAAAGAGGCACTATTATAAAGACACGCACTCATTTACTGACGTTCCATAAATGTCAATAGATCTGAAATTATTATTGTGATTGTTGCTAATATTATTGACAATTTCCTTCATCCATCCTAATACTTGGAACAACCCTCTATGATAAATAATTGAATTAATTTCTTAATAATACATTAATAACTATCCGTCATTCCACATAAAATATTTCCTATTTGCAATTTTGACCTTTAAATCTCATATTTTACAAAGAGAAGTCATTGGTTAGCAGTTATATAACTCTGTTTACCAACTAAGCTGTATCATGAGAACACATACTTTGGTAAAGTTTTAAGATCTTTCTGAACATGTGAGCCAATAACACTGAAGCACAGATACGTCATCTTAATAATATTTAAGTAGCATATAGCATTAAATACTAGACTCAGCTGAGTATTACTGTTGGTTCTCCTTATTGATACCTTTTTATTTCCTAGTTATGAGAATAAAAAGTATGAATTTTTAGAATATTACTAACATACAATGTTCATATATTTCAGGCACCGTCATAGAGACATTTAGATTCCTGCCTTGCAGTTACTAATGCCTTGTGGCCTCAGGTGAGTGCCTATGATATTCAGCTTTCTAGCCATGCTACTCTAAACTTCTCTACCAAGCTGAGAAGCCATCTATATTGTTTAATTCCTGGATGATACTACAAAACCACAAAAATGAAAAAAAATGTGAAGAAAAAGCCAGGCAACTTGTTCTGGGTTCTTGACACTTTTAATTATTGTTTATATATGCTGAATCAAGTAGAATTGTGCAGAGTTCTACTTCTTCTGAAAATACTTACTGTTTTTCAGATTGGCCACAATCAGCAATGCCTAGTTATGAGATTTTTATTAGAAATAATCCAGAACAATGTCCACTATGTAGTGTTGCCTTTGTAAAGAGACTGTTTGTTTTATTGCATCACAGTGAGTGATTGGTACTGCTACCAAAGTTTTACAAAATTCCCCCAAGTTAAAAAAAAAGTCACTTCTGAAATGATTATTGTTCTATGTGTGGAAGTTTTTGTTTTTATTTTGAATCAAGAGCAATTCTTTACATTGCTCAATTCCTACAACAGACATTGCATATTGTGTGCTTAAAATTAATTTCCCATTAGTGTTTAATTAATGGAATTCTATACACTTTTAATATTTTGTATCAAAAATGTGTGTTGCTTTGGCCAGTTTCATATTAAAACTGAAAAAGACTTTAAAAAATAGCTTTTAGTTTATAGGTTATATTAAATGTCTTCAACAATTTACACTGTTTAGCAACATCTAGTGTTTGCTTTAGGTGGGGGAGAGAGAACACACAGCGTAGATCCAAGTAATAATTTCAGCAGATGAACTTTGCTGTTATGTAAATGTCCTTTGTCTTGCGCTCCGGTGAGCAAGCTACTGTACCAACGTTTTTGGCAGTAGTACAAGACTGAATCCATGGAAGCATGTGTGTATTTACACAAAAGAGGCTTCTAAGCTACAAAACTCCCTCCTGTTTGGTTACACTAATTTCCCTTGAATGAAGTTTGTATGCCAGCCAAAACAATGGTAGTTATCCTGTCCTCTAGAGTTCATTCCCAATAGAATGAGGGGAATAATTGAACACTTTCTGGATGGTCCGTTAATATGCTATTTCTATTTCTTTCCCCATTACTTTGATTCTTTGATTATTAGAAAATATCAGACTATTGGTAATGGAAAATTTTGTTAATATGCTAATTCATTCCTCCGTATTTTCCCATCTCTTCTCATTTTCTGATCTATTTAAATCTGACGTGGTGGTTAAGCTAAGCATCCCATTGTGGCATTCAAAGTATTTCAGGTGTGCAAGGCAAATGGAAGCATCTCAACAATATAATTAAGGAGATACAGGGAGAAATGAAAAACTGACATCGAATTTAAGGTAGTTTGGGCCAAAGGCCAAAACCCAGTTTCTCCAGTGAATGCCTAAAACAACAAATGCATTTGTTTAGTCAGTAGATGGCTCTGTTCAACACACAGTCAATCCAGGGTACATTCCTAAGTCTGCAAAGGAGAGAAAATAGTCACTATCTTACCTGGGCTGCATCAGGTCCCAGCACCGTCACCACAGGCGGCTGCACACCAGCAGGTCGTGAGGGTCTTGTGGTAACTTCTACCCAGGCACTGCTGTTTGCACCTCCATGAAGAGTGCTCATCAGTACCCGATATTCATATTTTGTCCATGGGCTAAGAGCAGAAGTCTTATCAATAAACCTCATGGAATGACTCTTTGGAAGAGTCACCAGGGTAGTAACTTCTTCCTTTCCTTTGACTCTTCTCTCAATTGTGAAATTCTCCACCAAGCCGTTGGGGTGCGTAGGGGGTTGCCAAGATATAATTACAGACGTTGGAGTATCAGAGAACAGCTCTGGATTTGGAATCCCTTCCGGTGCCTCTGGGAGTGTCCATACGGTCCGAGACTCTGGCGAAAGGGAACATCCTTTTGAAGTGCAGGCTTCTACTTGAAACTTATAGGCAGTATATGGGCGTAAATGTGTCACTGTGCAATTAGTGACATTTCCAGGAGTTCTCAAGTATAGATGGCCATGTTGATAAATGTTATAATGGGTAATAACCCCATTGCACTTTCTAGGATGCTGCCAGGTAACCAGCATCATTCTTGACTTCACATCCAGAAGAACTGGAGGAACTACCGGTCCGGGTTCTGTAAAGTAGAATAAATCCAAAAGGTGGTACCTCTTAGAAACGTCACACATCTCCTCAAAATAAAGCTAAAACAAGTGGCAACACTGTTACCAGGGTATGAAAATGAACACTTGGTAAAGGCCAATAAGTAAATAAATAAGTGTCATAAAGCCGTGACTGTGATTACTTTGCTCATAAATGCATGTGAAATACTTGTTGAATAATAGGAAACTAAAATTGTCATTTTCCTTTCTAAGAGAGCTTTGTCAAAATCATGTCTTTTTATTCAGGCCAATGGTTAAAAATATCATGGGGATTTAAAAGAATAAATGTAATAAACATTCAAGAGGGCAGTTGTTACTAAAGTTCTAGCTTCCACTGTATTTTTTTTTTCTAGAGCCCCAGTAACTAATTATAATCAATAACACTATCATAACAAACTCACATATTTTACAGCCCAGTAAAATCCTTCGGCATCTCTCATTATATATTCTATATTATACTTGGTTCTGTTTATCATTCTAATCCATGTTTTGCAATTTATCTACTCCCTGTTAATATTATAGGTGATTTTTTACTGTGGCTGTGACAGAAGCTGCCGATTTAGCTCTTTCACCTACTGATAAATAAACAATGCACAGATCTGACCTTTAGGTTAACAGGTTTTATGCTTGCTCCACTCAGCACTCTAACTGATTCAATTATCATAAAGGTTCAGGAGGCTCCATGAATACTGAAAAAGGCCCACCATATGCCTGCATAGGTGTTGTGGAACAGCAAATATTCTGCAGCCCTCCAGAGAAATTCCTTAATTGTAAATAATTTCACCATGTGACACAATCAAGTCACCTTGAATGCAAACCCCTCAGCCTGCGGAGGCAAAGTGTTATTTAAGCTTTACTGGGCTGCGTTAAATTCTGCAATTTGAAGGGCTGTTAAGTTTTTCAATTGAAATTTCATTTAAAATGCAGGTGCTTTTTATTATATTGAGGCTTTACTGCTCTCTAGGTACAAGCAAGAACATGGTGCAATAACACAAATCTGGCTCAATCACTGATCAGTAACAGCTGTAATTCCAGAACATTTAGCATTCTTATAAACCACGGCCTGAAATCTATAAATTGCTACAACAGATCAAGAAAATACTATATCCCCCTTTTCTGCCCACAGCAATTTTGACATTTATGAGATTTTTCTGTGAACATTAGATTTTATTGAAAATCTTTAAAAAAGATATACTTGGATTTAGTAATTGTTTAAAACATCGCTGATTATGTGTGTGTGTGTATGCCATTCAGTGTTACACTGAAGGTTGAAATTTTAAACGCAACCACTGCTTTGCAGGGCCAGTGATCGCAATAATAGTTGGTTATATGGGCATACTTTCACACAACAGGATCCACATATTTGTCACCAACTGGACTGAGGGTAGAATCATAATTACTTTCGAAGCAAAAGATGTTATAGTGCACTAACCCCGAAATCAAGCTATTTCTGACAATTTGGTGATGTATCCTATTTGAAGGGACATCCCTAAACAAACAAACAAAAAACCCCGGCGATCTTGGTATGGATCACATTTTCCGTTTTAGTCTCTTGTTAGCTTTCATTTTAAAGCTTTCCTAAAACCACTATAACATTTGTTACTTTTGCTCTCTGGTATAGAGTAGCAGTAGCAATTATTATATCAAAATGGGGATACAGCTCCTTTCTTATTTATACTTGTCATCTAGATTTGGCTATTTCCCAGAGAAAAGCAAGTACAAGTCTTGTAAGAGATCAATGTTGTTTTGAAATCTAAAAAAATCCAAAATCTCCTGAGATTGGGTTTCGTAAAATCAATGGTGGAGATTCAAGTCTTTAATGTCTAACCTTATCTCACCCTCTCTGCTCCAAAGAGAGTAATATACACTTAAAAATCAGAATATTTTTTATTAGGGTTTTCATCTGGGTCTTGCATAATTATTCCTCATATGTGAACTATCAAACTGTGAGCTTCTTCAGGGAAAAGAAACAACAATGATGCAGTTTGTTCTCTGTGATGAGGGGGATAAGGCTTTTATTTCTCCTGAATATGATGATAGCATTATGGGTGAACCATCCATGATAATGAGATGAACGTGCACTTCAAACCCCCACAGAACACAGCCTTTTCTTAAAGATGATCTCTTATCTTGGGGAATAAGAGATGTTCAATTTCAATTTCATGATTTTTCCCCCTTAAAAGCCAGCATACATTTTATTAACTTCCCGCTCCGGCTGAGCAGATTCTCTGCTCTTGTTGCAGAAGGGTCCTTTAACTTGTGTGATTCTGGAGAGGAAGCTGAAAGCAGCTTAATTAGCTCCTTTGGCTAGGGAAGTGTTAAAACCTGACTCTTGGCACTCTTTCAATTTAGTGCTTTAAAATGATAAGCCGAATCATCTAATTCTATATACAAATCAACTGGCCTGCAACTGCATGGTCGAAAGGGTCACCACAATTATGTAAAACATGAGTAATAACTATAATTGGGGTAGTTTGCTAATACAATAAAAAGCTCTGAACATGAGAAAAGTTATGCTTACAGCAGTAGCTATCACTTTCTAAAGTAAGAATTCATGGATGAAATGACATGAAAAAGATGGTTATAAAATTTTAATGGAATGATAAAAGGCAAAAGTCAGCCTCTCAGCTGAATTCTTAAAATCCCTATATATCACAATCAGCTCCTTAACTGTAAAATCAATGTGGAGTATAACATGTTGTCAATGCGGCTGTCACTGGAGGGGAGACTGGGAGTATAGCAGGCACACAGCTCAGCTGGCTGGTGATGAAAATACAACCATACAGCGCTCTCCGTGGGTGTAATTGTTTAGAGAACTCCCTCCTGGAGCTGTGAACAGGAGCATCCCTTTCTGTCCAGATCACAGATTCATATTTCAAATCATTGCAGGACAACATTAATAACGGAAAGTAGTTTCATTTTGGCAAATGAAATTATCTTTTATGGGAAACTATTTTGCCCATCAGCTTCAAAAGTTCAGCCCCAGCCTAAAATAGAGTAATAAAACTGTTAACAGAGGAGTCTGCTTAGTTCTATATTCAGGTGTGTATACTGGAAGGGGTGTGTGTGTGTGTGTGTGCGTGCATGCTTGTGTGTATTTGTATGCGTGTGTTTGAATACCCAGTTTGAATGACTCACAACTTGAGTGTGTTTATAACTTTCAGTGGTTTTGGGTGTCTTCTCCACTTGTTTGCTATTAGAGTTACCTACGATTGATCAATCAGTTTTCTTGTTACATTCTCATTGCTCCCCTGAAGCAACATTTTACCATCCTAATTAAAGCCTCAGCTTAAAAACTCTTTTCGGTAATATTAACTCCATAAATGAGTATCTCCTAAATTTACCAGTGAATTAAAAATCAAGGTGGCAAATATATGGATGTATAATTATATAAAGCAATATATTGTGTGCTAATTGTTAATGTAGGCTTTTCTTATTCACTACTGAAATGTTAACGGAAGAATAGAGTAATGGATTCTATCTTGTCTTTAATCATGAATTCTTTTATCAATTTATTATTTATACCCCAACTACTTCCCAAAAGAATTTTTGACAGCTCATAATAAAAGATCCAAATGTAAGAGGAGCAATAAAATAAAGAAATATTATTAATCTTGGTGATAATAAAGAGGGTACAACAGTTATTTGGTGATAATAAAGAGGGTACAACGGTTATTTCTCAAAACAAAAATTAAGAATGGGAACTGCAGTTTCGCAGAAAAATGAACCTCTTGACGTTGATTAAAAAAAAAAAAGAAATGGGCTGTGTAACATAGGCACCATTATTTAATGAAAGGAACCTCTGAAGGCTTAAAGGCTGTTGAAATTGAGAGGACGTTATTTGACAGTTTGCAAACAGGAGAACAAATATTCAGAAACTATTTTTCTCTATTTCTACTGATATCAGGAGAGTATTGTTTAGAAAGAATGTTTCAACTTCTAGAACTGGGGCATATTGTGAGGTGAATAGCAGTGGATGCGTCTGTGATAATTTGGTGCAGAAAATAAAATGCATTGATGTGAGAATTCATGAAGTCAGAAAAATGTCCTAAAAAACCTAAAGGCCATCACATTCACTCCTTATATTCGGGCAAAACTTTATCTGACCTTTCCCAACTATAGCAAATCAACTTTGTTTACAGGGATGTTATCAAAATGAGGAAGATAACAAGCTTAAATGAATCTATGTATTCTTTTAGCGTAACAGGATATTCTTTTACAGGCAGGTGCTATATAAAACGCTATAGAAAATGATTATGGTAAACATCCATCTTTTTGTTAATAACTAGCACTTTTTAGATACTTGACTCTCTAAGAATTTAAGATTTGAGACTTAAAACTAAGCTCATGCCATTAAATATCAACCTGTGGCACTAGGTTTGAATCATCTCATACAGTCCACTGAGAGTTTTCAAATATTGACAATTTACCTTTTCCAAAGCTAAAGAACAAGAATAGTTTTCTAAAATAGTGAAAGGCCAGCAGACAGCATTTCTGGATAATGAAAGGATATACTGTTCCCGTTAAAGTGTCCTGCATATAATACAAGCTCAATAAAATTTAAGTAGCAATTATAAGGTAGATATGATAAAAATTTTTAAATCAATATCTTAAAGTAAACATAAAACACGATTTTTCATTACTTTAACCTGCATTATTCAGTTGTAAGAAACACAGTTATTACAAACACTCTCTATATTTGGAAGAGCAGCATGCTTTTGGTGCCCAGAGAAGATTCAAGAGCTCAAGCGGGAAATTGAGGCAAGGTGGATAGAATTTTTGATAAGTTCCTTTTGATCTTACACTATACAAATAAAATATAAAAATAATCACAAATATTTGCATTTGTTAACTCTGAAACATCAGGAATTTGTGGAGAAAATCGATGCAACAGACAACAAAATATGTAGTGACAAACATGCAGAACCATTTTTTTCTCAAAATCAGCAGATTAGAAAAGTTATTTTTGATCATGGGTCTTCTGTTCTATGCAAAATTGACACCTGAATTACCGTTTGAAAGGATAAGCATGTCAGCAACCAGAGGTTAATACTTAAAGCAATTGGAAAAATATCTGGAATGGAGAAAGCAAAATAATTGTGTAGCACTACTGAAACTTGTATTTCCTCTTCCTTCATTAATTAAAATGTAATCACATAAATATGTTCCACCCTCATTTAAAAATATTCCTATTTTCCTCTTGTTGCATAGAATGCTCTTAAGGATGCAAGTGAAACTTTAAATTCTAAAATGCACTAAGCCTAAGATTTTGGAATGCAATATTCATTTTAAGAGTTCAGTACTCTGAAGGGCACACATGCACTTAAATGATTCGGAGGTCTTACTCTAGAATTATCTTAATCAATTTATCAAATTTCATGCCATATGTTTCCTTCCTCTTCTGTTACACAGGCTCAGAGTATTTTACTCTTTGTACAGGTTGTGAGAAAAAAAAAAAAAACAGGAATATTTGTTTTGTTTTAGAATCTTTTTTTGAGATGGAGTTTCGAGTTACCCAGGCTGGAGTGCAATGGTGCAATCTCGGCTCACTGCAACCTCTGCCTCCTGGGTTCAAGGGATTCTCCTGCCTCAGCCTCCCGAGTAGCTGGGTTTACAGGCATGTGCCACCATGCCTGGTTATTTATTTATTTATTTATTTTGTATTTTTAGTAGAGATGAGGTTTCTCCACATTGGTCAGGCTGGTCTTGAACTCCCAAACCTCAGGTGATCCACCTGCCTCCTCAGCCTCCCAGAGTGCTGGGATTATGGGTGTGAGCCACCACGCCCGGCCCTGTTTTAAAATTCTTTCTACATATCCCTCCCATTCATTCTGAATAGCACATAGTTTGGGGCTGGCAGAAGCCTCTCTAACTAGAACATTTGTTAACCTAGCCTAGACAGCAGCCAAGGCTGAATCAGAAGGACAGCCAACAGCCTGCCTATCACCGAGGCAAAAAAAAGGAGGATCACTTTTGGAATGCCTCTCTCTTACATTCACCTCGTGTCCCCACTCTCCCTGCCTCATATTCAGAGGCTGGAACGAGTGACAGGACAACCTGAGAGTCCCTCTCCAGGTCTCACGTGTCAGTGGACACCTTGGATAGCAATTGCTTTCCAGCCTAACCCTGAACCAATGGAGATAGTGTAAACTGAACTTTGATAATAGAGTACACTCCAAATATAAATCTTTTCCAATTTCCTCTCCTAATCTTCTCCTCTGGGCAGGCTTCCCTGGCCCTCATACTGAGGGGCCATGTGCTTCCTCTGGGCTTGCTCTCATGGACAACTCAGCTCTCTCATTCTATGGTTTGACTGTGTGTGTTCCTTGTCAGACAGTGGAAATCTCAAGGGAAACACAATGTCTTATCCATCCTTGCAACTTTCACATCTCTTTCAGTTACTGGTACATAAAATATTTGCTTGAGTTTTTGCGGATTTATTTCAGTCAAATTCTGTTTTTAATCAGTACTCTGAGTAACAATTCTGGGGCACCTACCCTATATCAGACCCTCCGCCAGACACTGGTGATACAAAGACAGTTGAGACAGGTCCCTAGGTCTTGAGATGTTACATTCAGAACGACATACTGATGATGCACTAGTAGACACAAAGCAAATTTCTAAGGGAGCAACGAGAAGAGACAACTTCATAGAGGAAGTGACACTTGAGCTAGGGCTTGATGAATGAGTAGAATTATGTCAAGCAACAGAAGAGGAAGAAGCATGTTCTGTTACATCTAGATTTCAATTGACATCACATTGCCTTTCTGTCTTACTCCAGAAGAACCTCTGTTCCTTTGTAAATTATTATGAGTATCTGAAAGACGGATGAAAGCTGCAGAGGGGAAACGTAAAGCAGGACCCAGGTAGTAAGATAATTTCCTTCATTGCCCCTTCCTTTCTTTACAGTGCAATTATAAATGTGAAAAAACGAGATGTAATGCAATGAGCAAATAAAGTATGGCAATGGTACAGTCTTGTGTCACCTAATGACAGGAATATGTTCTGAGAGGTGCACTATTAGGTGATTTCATTGTTGTACAAACATCCTAGAGTGTTCGTACAAACCTAGACGGTACAGCCTGTTACACACCTCGTTTGTATGTTATAGCCTGTTGCTCCTAGGCTACAAACCTGTACTGAATACTGTAGGCAATTGTAACACAAAGATAAGTGTGTACCTAAATACAGAAAAGGTACAGTAGAAATATGATATTATAATCTTATGAGTCCACGGTCATACATGTGGTTCATCATTAACTGAAATAGTATGTAGCATATAACCACACTTAAAATATCGTGTCATCAAAATAATGAACACATGAAAAGTTGTCTAAGTAAACCTACAGAATAAACTTTGAATTCCACAGATTTTATGCAGTAATGCCTCTTAGATTAGTGGTTAAAAATATAAATGTGGAATTTTAAACTACAAATTTGGAAATGATCAGAAAATTTTAAATATGACAACTAAATAGTTTAAATCTAGAGTGAATTCAAGTTAGGGTTTTTTTTTGGAGGTAGAGAAGTGATTTTTAGAAAATAATTTCAATTTCATTAGTTGATCTGATTGCTTTTGTATACCATATATGTTTGTCATTAAAATGAATGAAATGACTAGATATTCCATATTTCAATCTTCTTTCCTGGGAAATCTTAAGAGAAACAGACTGTCTGACTTTCTTGGACCAGGGAATCCACATTTTTAAGAAAAAGTGGGTTATTTCTTAGTTTACACAGGTGGGATTTCAGTAGGCAAAAGCGTACATCCACATTTAAGCTGAGGTTTTAAGAAACTTGCCCTCCCTGCCAACTCCAATCTCTACATTTATATACTATATGGAACAACTGCACACACACAAGAGAGGAAGAACAATAATATAATTAGGTGTCACGGTTATCTCTGGTTTAAAGATACCAACATTTTCAGCTGTTAGGCAAGTGCCTTCATTTTATTAAACACATGCTCCCAAGTCTAACATAATCTTAGGACATTTTTGCAAGCTGTGGACATGCCAGGTGCTTGGACTGCCAGAAGCACATTTAAAATATAATGTGTTGTTTTGTTTGTATTTATCTGGCTGCAAACAGTTAAACACTACACTGACCAAATTGGGTGGAACAAACATCTTTTATTAACACACATTTAACAGGACTTAAAATATTCATAGGAAATGTGCATTATTATTATTTGGCATCAGCACACTAGATTTTAAAAAATGTATGGAACTGGATATTGGTGGCACACTGGTGTAAGTGACAAATTATTTGAAAAAAAAATCTATTAAAGTTCTTCCCATCCTGTTTCCCTGTCCATGATAACTTCCCTGCACCCACTCCTTTGCTTCTCTGGCTGTCGCTCACTGTCTGCCTAGGTTTCTCTTGGTGGTTTCACCACTGTCACAGGCTTGAAAATCACTGTCTTGAAAGATCACATTAAAAATATTGCCATTGGTGACCCATTTCAGCATTGGGAAGTTTTAAGCCTGTGGCTGATACAGAAAGGTGCCTGTTAATGGTATAAAATTTAAATGGTGGCATGAGGTGTCTTCTCTGTTTCATCGTATAAGACAATATGTGAATTTTCTACATTGCATATTGCACTCTGGGCTGGGTCTGACGGCCCATGCCTGTAACCCTAGCACTTTCGGAGGCAGAGGCGGGCAGATCATCTGAGGTCAGGAGCTCGAGACCAGCCTGGCCAACATGGTGAAACTCCATTGCTACTAAAAATATAAAAAATTCAGCTGGCCATGGTGGTGGGTGCCTGTAATCCCAGCTACTTGGGAGACTGAGGCAGGAGAATTGCTTAAACCCAGCAGAAGAGCATGCAGTGAGCCGACAGTGCCACTGCACTCCAGCCTGGGTGACAGAATGAGACTCTCTTTCAAAAAAAAAAAAAAAAAAAAAAAAAAGAGAGAGAGAGAGAAAAGAAAATTGCACCTTGGTGAGAGGGAGGTGATGGTCAGGATCAAATATGTAGTGTGATTCTGGCATGGAGCAGTCAGCATGGATGGTTTTATAAGCAATGCTTTGTAGCCTTGACAAAAAAACTGCTTGTGCCCAATGCCAATCACTCAGTCTTTGTCAACTTAATTGCACATCCTTTCACAGATGGCATCCATCTCTACTGACATCCAAAATATACAATACCCTGCCACCATGTCTCAAGGGTGAGTATTCACTGCTAACATAATCTGCAGGCACACATGGCCTCCTTCTAGTTCTTTGCTAAGTATGTGACTTCACAGTGTACCCACAGAGCAGAGGAAGGGTTAATTCATTTTAGGGAACGGATTTAAACAAAACTGATGGTTATGAGTTGATACCTGCTATGTATCTAAGTGTTACTAATTCTTAAGGAAAATGAAAGATTAATACCACTTACTTCAAACTTAAGCCATAAATATCACAACAATGGTAGGGTCTCTGTGTATGAAAATTCTAACCATGTATGGTCTATAAGACTTGTTTTGTAGTAAAAAGAGACCAAAGGTAAGTTTGCTCAACAAAGGATACTAGGCTAATTGGTATTTTATAATATTTTGGACTTTGCTTATTTATGTGCTACCTCACTGCCTATATATAGCAGGTCATGGCCCTCATTCAATAAGAATTGTGGGCAGATTACCACTGAGGAAATTTGAGTGTTGCCCTTTCTCTAGGCGAACAGAAAATACTGTACCAAAAAAAGAAAATGCTTTCTCCTTTCTTCCAGGCATTCTTCCTGGCATTCTATTGAGCCTGAATAATTATTTTTGGTTAATCTTTATTTAGTGCCATTAAGCATGATGCTATATATAAGGAGATTACAAATCTATCTTCAGTTGTTTTAAATGTTTCTTCAAAAATCTATTTTAAGTGTGAATTCCTCAGTCCATAAATCTGAATACAACTGGTGACCATGGCATCCAGATTCCCCAGAGTGCATGCAATGTTCCTCCTCAAAGGTGGTGCATTAATGCTTTCTGGACTTTGGGTGTCGTTTATTGGACTGTGCTGATAATTTACTAAATGATACCCCTGAGAACAAAAACGCTGAGTGTGCCCTTGCAAAGTACCTAACTTGCTCCCAGGGAGTAATTATGAATTGGAAGAAATGGATTAAGTATGAAACATTATTGCTTATAATGGTGGTTTTTTTTTTTTTGTAAAAATAAAGTCAGCTTTAAACAAGATAGATTGTACTGATTCTGTCTCATTTGATGTATTATCCTCACAAAAATAATACAATTAAAGGTATTATAGAAATAAAACTATACATTTAAATAAACTATTGCTATTGTTGCAAATACCATATCTTTGTGTTAATACCTCGGCTTTTGAAAGTCATTTATGTTCTCACTGGATATAGAGCCAGCATGGCAATGGGCCAACAGAGAACATCTCCTAAGACGCCTGTGATTAAAAGACTTGACAAGATTAACTCAAAAACCTAACTGTTCAAAGATACAATGTCCTTATTCACTCTGTGTAGCTTGATTTAATTTCTAACTTTTCTTTAAAAACCCCTATACTTTCATATATATGCCTTTATAGAGGTAATTTGCATAAAACCAAATGTTATAGTCATGTATTTATTCCCAAATACAATCTAGCAAATATATTCAAAAATAACTGTTTAGTGAACAATTAGAAAATTCTCTTTATTAGTTGAATGAGGGAATCTCAATCCACCCTTTATAGTACACCATTATCAGATTATACCTCTCTAGGCTGGGGGCTGTATTTAGGGTATGAGTAAAAGCAGGAAAATGAAACCTGTTTCCAGGAACAAGTATGTAAGCAGCCTCATGAATAAGGTCCATATTTCATTTTCTTCTGCCTGCTAGAATTCCTCCGAAAGAGAGAACATTCAGTCATAGGGCAGAAGATGACAACCTTTCTCTTTCAGGGCACTGAGATGTACCCTGAAGGATAGAATGGGGTCATATCATAATTTATAGTGAATTACTTTGTCCTGTCTGTAGACCTAACCCTCTAGCCCCCCAAGACCATATTATTTTTCTTTCTGGAGAGACTGATCACCTTTGCCCCCTCTCTTGCCCTAGAAAAGATTATTGTCACTAAACGACAAGTAAATAGGAGAGTCTCATCTCTTTGCTTTGGAAAAAATTGAAGACATTTTAAACTCCCTAATGTAGAAGACATTTGGCTGTGTATTGTTCAGACCACTTACTGTCCTCTGCGGTCATGAATGGAATCCAAGAACTATGTGCACTGCCAAATCCATTGGAGGCAACCAACCGAAACATATACTCTGTGTACGGTTGGAGATCTCTCACTTCATAGCTTAACGACGCAGAAGGATTGGAAAATAACCTATATGGGAAAGAAATGTGAATTAGAAGTTTTCGACGTTCAAAGAAATAAAAGGAAGTAAATTTCTTACTACAAAAAAAAATTTAGAGAATGTCAACATACATTTAAGTACTGTAATTTTCTGCCATCAAATGAGCTCTCTTTTAAAGTAAGTAGCCGTTTGGTTGAGAGTTTGTAATCTTGTGTTTATACGTGATGTAAATCCTAGCAGTATTGAGATTGCCATGTGGAGTTGTAGAATAGGTATTATAATTTGTTAGCAACAGTTCAGACATCATTTTGTTAGTTTCATTGCTTTATGCAATGCATGTGCTCATGAAAGGTTTCAGTGGGAAGAAATCCTACTTTAAATGCTACATAAATAATAGATATTTCTGAAAAGCAAATAATTATCCTCTAAGTTGTTTGCCTGTTTTTTGTTTTTTTGAACTTTCAAAAGGTGATGGATGCAGCAAACCACCATAGCATGTACATACCTATGTAACAAACCTGCACGTTCTTCACATGTACCCCAGAACTTAAAGTCTAATAATAAAATAAACAAATAAATAAAATAAATAAAAGGTAACTATATTTTTTGCAAATGAGAACTGACCTACTCTTCGAAAATGTTATGTCTATTTTGTATAACCCATCTGATAGATAGGATGGATGAAGTAGAATGCTCACTCTAGAAATCCGTGGGTGGAGTCACCAGACCTCATCTGGAGTTGGTATCTGGGAGAGCCAGGAGCGTTATTACGAGCTGGTGTAGACCAGACAACCTGAAGACTGGTTGGAGTGGCAGATGAAAGCCTGGGAGGCAGCACGCCATCTGGAGCTGTCGAAAAACACAGATGAATTAGAGCAGAGAAAACTGTGGAGAACATATGCTGGATGGAATCGAAATGCTCCATATACTGGAAAAACTGTTCCTCAGGATCAACAACAATGTTAAACATGGTCCATTTAATTTAACATTTTCATTCCTGAACTCCTGTACTTCCTTATTGTTCATTTCAACACAATTACATGAGTATTTCAGTCTTAAAAGCCAGCCCCCAAACAGCAAGACAAATGAATATGCAGCACATTCCCACCTGTACTTCTGTTTATCTAACTGAAAACATGGAGGGAATTTAGTGAAGCAAATAGTAAAGTACCTTGTAAATTTAACTCTTCGTTCAACAGACCAAGCCATTGAACATCAAAGCAGTCCAGATCTCATACTCTTCCCATAGATATCACCCATTGCTGCCTTAATCACACTGCTACATATGAACACAATGGCTTTTTTGTTTGTTTGTTTTTTCTTTTGGAGGTTGGGAAGTTTGCTAAAATTGAATGATAAATAAACAGGAGTGGCTGAATATAGCATATTCCAGCCTTAGTGCTCACCCATGAAAATGTAAAAAGTAAACACTTTTCCCTGTGTGTTTTATATGGTTATCCCTTCTTACAGTTATCCTTCCTCCTGCCCTTATTTAATTTTGCAAGTTGAAGTGTGCACACCACTTTTTCTAGTCTAGTTGAATCTCCAGCAGATCTGCTCTGATTTCAATATACCTGGCTTGGTACAACCTACCAGGGAAATCTACTTAAATGGTTCTAGAACGCCCAACAGGAATGTGTAAAACTAAAGCCAATTCTACTAAAAAAATTGATGACTCTGGTTATTTAATTAATTTTTCCAACAGGTATATTTCAAATGAGCCTGTCATATCAGTGTGTTCCAAATCACATCAGTTTGTTCCAAAGCTATTCAGAAACTTGAAAGTAAATTAAGCAAAACTCTGTGCCTCTAAGAAAATGGCGAAATGACTCTGAACCTATATTTTCTAATCTTTAAAGTAGGTGTTATACTTTCCTTTATAGGATTGTTGTGAAGTTCAGAGAGCATATAAATAAAGCACCTGATTTTAGGCCCTGGTAATGATTAGTTGCTAACTATTATTACTATTATTACATTGGACTGTCCTGAACTTTCTTTAGCCTAATTTCATTGCTAGTATAACATAATTTGTTGGGAACATTCTGATTATTCTAATATAGGTGCCTAATGACCACGGATTACCAGAGGCCATTGGGTGAAGGAGGAGAAGTAATCAAAATAATGAGAACAAATTAAATATCAGTGTCCATTTTCACTTTATTTTATACATAACCTTGTACAGAGTGTCAATTTTGTGTACTCTCCAATTCAGAAGAACCTGCCTGTGAACAATGAGTCTAATGAATCGCCAGTGATGAGAAGAGAATAATTAGATTACATGTTTCATCAATCTGTTGTAATGGGTATGAGCTCATTAATAATTCGTTCATTTGTTCAATAAACATTTATTGAGGCTCCACTCTGTGCTAAGCAGTACTCTTCATGTGGAAGGAGAACAGCACTGAATAAAATAGACACTACCCCTGCCCCTAGGTAGCTTACATTCAAGTGGAGGGAGCAGGTGTTAAACAAATGAATACTGTGTATACAATAATACCAGGTGGCCATAAGTGCTTTCCAGAAAAATGAAGCAGGGTAAGGAAAGAGAAGGTGAAAAGAATTGTGCAGTTTTAGATATAGGTAACACTTGAATTAGATGGGAAGATTGTAAGAAGAAAATGCAATTCAGAAATATTTGAAAAGATATGTCATTGATATGAGGGAGGTAGCCAACCAAATGTCTGGAGGAAGAGCAATCCAGCCAGAGACAGCAGTACATTTAAAGCCAGTAAGGAGGAAAACATTCTGGTTGTGTATAAGGAACAGTAGGAAGGTCAGTGTGGCTAACTCGGACTTAAGAAAAGAGGGAAATAAAAAGTCTTCAGTAACTGATATGAAATAATTCTTTCAATTAGTAAAAGTGTGGCATGGCTAGAAAGTGCAATAAGATTGCTGTCCAGGGCCAACTACCCACTTCTTAACTTCACATTTTTGGTTCAAAGGCCATTCACTGCTAAAGGCTTTATAACTGATGTTTTATCTATGAACACAAGTAGTTTTAAACAATCATGATTTCTTATTTGATATATATTCTATAATTGATTTATAATAAGTGCACACATAGGAAAAAGAGCACTGTAAAAACAGGCAAAAAGTGGAAATTGAATACAATATATAATGTATAAAACCATGTCTCTCATTTGATTATTTTTCTCTAATTTTTCTACATCAAGGAGAATAATGTAATTGAAAATCCAAATTCTGAATTTCAAGTCATTAACCCTGAAAAAATTAGTTTTTAATATGCACATTAAAAAATCTCTTATGTTTTAAAAACTAAATTACCTTTCTATTAAGAAAATAGAAAGAAATGCCCCAAAGTAGGCTTCATAATAATAATAAAGTGTCAGGAATTCTCTTCTGAGTAATAACAAAACAATATGCTCCATTAAATTGGTACATTTTGAATATATTAAATTGCAAAATATTTCCAAACAGAATGGCCACCTTAAATTATTTACATATGACAACTCATTCTGTATGCTTCCAGTAACACTGAATTCTGGAAACTTTCCTTTCCCCTCTGTTTAACCCCTTTTATCCTAGATTTAATCCTCAGAGGCTCCTTAGCATCAAAGCAATAACTGGGAGCCAGCCATAATTCCACTGCTGGTTTCTTAACAGAAGAGCACTGTATCCATCAGCTTGATATATTGTCTCCAAGATGCTATGCTGCTCAAAAAGCTTCTCTCAAGTTTAATACGACCCTCACGGGGCAAACACTCCAAGACAACCTCCTGAATCAACGCATCTTGTCCAGTAAATACTAATTCTACACAGTGAATGGATAAAACAGCTACCTCAATCTATAAATTCAAAGGAAGTAGGTTTTTAATAAAATTTCCAATTTCACATGCTTCAGAAGACAAAATTCATATAAAACATTAAGCAATAAATTAAATCGCAGTTTGGAATTATCAAGATGGTATAATCTTTTAAATGTATAATTCCATTAAACTTTAAAATGACTGGACTCTAGAAAACAAAAGAAAACCAAAAACCAAATAGATAATTATTAACACATGTCCTAAACTCCTCTAAGAAAACAAATCAAAACAAAAAACAAATAGAAACTGACTTATTTACATATGTCCTAAACCTTTGCTCCCTACAGATTTATCAAACTCTAGGGGTGAGCTCTCAAATGCAAAAACAGAGGCTTTACAAATGTGGTTGGTGACTACTAAGTCTGTGGGAACAAGAAGCAGAACGTTTTAGGGAGAACATGAAATCACTGTGCTTTCCATATGCACTGAAATGTTTCTCAGGACATCCCACCAACATATTACTTTTGTGGTGTGTTTTTTTTTTTTTGCCTGTGTGTGTACATTTCAAAATAGTGAAATAAAATGCTGTGTTAAAATACCAAATAAGCCTGTAATATTTTGCATCCAACTCAATTCTCTAATACAAGATATTGAATACCACTCTGCACAAGGTTCTTGTTAGAGGCAGGGAAAGGGCAGAATAGGTAGGAGGAGGAATAAAATAATCTACTCCATGTTTAACAGATAAGACCTGACTCAAATTACTATACCACCAGAAAAGAATGCTCAGCACAAAAGAGATATAAATGCTATGGGGGACTTGGAAGTTAGAAACCCACTTCCAGGGGTGCACCGGGCCTTGTCTTTCAGAGATTCCTGGCTTGCTGAGGCCCTGCCTTGGGGCCACTATCAGGTTGTTCATCCAGGTTAATGATGTTCTCAGCTTCATTCCAGGGCCTATGGCTCCCACCAACTCTTCCTGTGCTCATTCCATTTAGATGTGATGCTTCTTGCTGGATTTACTAGGAATCTAACAATCTGACTCTAGCCTTCCCCACATTACCCCCTCACTTCAGGGATTACATTTTTGGCATTCTCATTTAGGTTTTTCTGTTAATAGTAGAGAAATGGTGGTCTTTTACCTATATGCATCCTTGCTGCATCACAGAACAGCCTGGCATATAATCAAAATCCTTGGATTACACATTTCTTCATCATTTTCCAAAATAGGTACATATGAGCAAGGGTTTTAAATCCTAGTTTCCAGAATGGAAAATTAAAGTTCAGATGCATATATTGAGTCATTGAGTCATGAACAAATTGAAAACAGAAGGCAAGACTCGATTTCCAGTCACTAAACCATATGTCATTTAAAAAGATATTAATTATGAGGAATATGCAGATGTGCTAACAAATGGACAGTCAACCTTGAACACAAGGATGCACAAACAGAGCAGCATTAAATGGTAACAAGTAGGTTAAAATAGATTTCATATTCACTAAACAGTCTCTCATCAGAGTGAACTTTTTGAAAGCATACTATGTACAAGGTTATTTAACATAATTATTTCTAATCCTCAGAGTCACACTCCAAAATTGCAGTGTTGTCTCTTTGTAGGATAGATGAAGAAGGTGAGGCTCAGAGAGAAGTTAAATATTTTATTTCAAACCACAAAACTGATAACTGGCACACTGAGGATTCTAACAAGGGATGTTTAAGTTCAAAGGCAGTGTGTTCTTAGTTTTACACCATGAAACAGATTGCTATACTAAGTGATTTATAACATAGAATAACTATTCAATATATTAAATCAATATAAAAGCAAACTGTTTACAATGTTAAATAAGTAAGTTTCAATAAATGTTGGATGTATTTTCTGTCCAGGTCACATTCTTAAACAGTACCTCCCTGGCCCTATTTCTTTATCACAGCAGGGACTCCCATCATTCCACAAGGTACCACACATAGAACTACTAGTGTGGATTTGCTGTATCTCTGGAATTAGTCAACATCCACAGAAGTTCCATGAAATGTAAAATAGAGAGATCTTCATGTCAGTAAGAGGAAAAAGTGTATTTTTAAAACTTTGTTTTCATAGGTATGGCATGGATCTGATATTTGTCCATAGAATATTTACAAATAAAATAATAGAATCTTAAAATCAGAAGGCAGAAGGCTTAAAAGGCACAAACTTTACCCTCTCACCAAATAAGGAATTCTGGTCTAGAACATCCCAGAGAGGTGACCCGCAGGCCTCTGCTTGTTCCTAACCAGTGATAGGAAAATAGTCACTTTGCAAGCTGTCCCATCATATGATTGAATAGTCTTTATCATTGGAAAGCTCTTTCTGATGTAGGACAAAACATTGTATGAGTTCCACAAAACTTAGGGCAAATATAACCTGTGTTTACACTGAGATCTTCTGAGTGAAATGGGGCACTCTAAGTAATTGATAGGAGTAAACCGAGCTGCAGCGGGCATAAACTGAGACTATCTTTGGTAAGAGGTGCACGCGGTTGGTCATGCTAACAACACTGAACTCCTTAGGACCTTACCTCTAATCCCTGAGAACAAGCCTCTGCTACCATTCATGGGCTAGAATCTCAGGTATTTTTAAGCATTTGTCCTCCTCGCCACTAAATTTCCCCATTTCAGGTCACACATCTCTATCCTCTCCAACTAGTTTCCATAGACTATGTTTTCTCAACAGTTTTCTAGCCTTGTTAACTGATTTGGATGTGTTACAGTTTGAGAATGTCTTCTTAACACTCCTTGTGCATTCTGATCACAGCCCAACACAGGAAGACACTGACTTTCCTTTCTTCAAGGAAACAGAAACTTCCTGAGTACCTCAATTTTGGCCTGCTTAATATTGGAGTTCATCAGGTTCATTCATATTAGCTATGGGGCTGACTCAAAATCATCATATAGATAGCTAAAGAGACCAGATCAATTATTTTCTAATGTATACATAGTCTTAAGAACTATTAAAGCAGCAAAGTAATGAAAGAGATACCATAATGACCAACACAGTGCTTTCTCTATGGAAGATCCTATTAAAAACTGGATGAATGGATGGATGAATCAATGGATGGAAAGATGGATGAGTTGATGGGAGAAAGATCGGCAGGAAAATCTATTTCCCTCATGAATTGATCAATTGTTAGGATCCAGAACATATTTTCTATTTAAAAACAAATTACAAATAACTGTGAAAAATATTTTTCAACATAAACAACCTTAATTGCGTATTATCAAATTAAATCTGAAATACAACTTTAGAGCATATTCATTTTATCATTCATCTCTCTCACAGATATAAAAACAGGTTAGAAAAGCCTAAGCAACATGTCTCAGTGACTAGGAGATAGAAACCTATAGTTTCATACATGTCATTTTTGTTTTCAAGAGCATAGCTCACCACTCAAAACCCTGTTGAATTTTAAATTTAAGTCTAATTATTGCTTTGTCCCATGATAAACCAAGGTAATGATAATATAAAACCTGACAAAAACAAGCAATGGGGAAAGGACTCCCTGTTTAATAAATGGTGTTGGGAAAACTGGCTAGCCATGTGCAGAAAGCAGAAACAGGACCCCTTCCTGACACCTTACACCAAAATTAACTCCAGATGGATTAAAGACTTAAACATCAGACCTAATACCATAAAAACCTTAGAAGAAAATCTAGGCAAAACCATTCAGGACATAGGTGTAGGCAAGGACTTCATGACCAAAACGCCAAAAGCAATGGCAACAAAAGCCAAAATAGACAAATGGGACCTAATCAAACTCCACAGCTTCTGCACGGCAAAAGAAACAGTCAGTAGAGTGAATCGGCAACCAACAGAATGGGAAAAAATTTTTGCAGTCTACCCATCTGACAAGGGGCTGATATCCAGAATTTACAAAGAACTAAAGCAGATCTACAAGAAAAAAACAAACAAGACCATTCAAAAATGGGCAAAGGATATGAACAGATACTTTACAAAAGAAGACATACAGGAGGCCAACAAACATATGAAAAAATGCTCATCATCACTGGTCATCAGAGAAATGCAAATCAAAACCACATTGAGATACCATCTCACACCAGTTAGAATGGCGATCATTAAAAAATCGGGAAACAACAGATGCTGGAGAGGATGTGGAGAAATAGGAACACTTTTACACTGTTGGTGGGAATGCAAATTAATTCAACCATTGTGGAAGACAGTGTGGCGATTCCTCAAGGACCTAAAAATAGAAATCCCATTTGACCCAGCAATCCCATTACTGGGTATATATCCAAAGGATTATAAATCATTCTACTACAAGGACACGTGCACACGAATGTTCATTGCAGCACTGTTTACAATAGCAAAGACCTGGAACCAACCCAAATGCCCAAAGATGATAGACTGGATAGGGAAAATGTGGTACATATACACCATGGAATATTATGCAGCCATCAAAAACGATGAGTTCACGTCCTTTATAGGGACATGGATGAACCTGGAAACCATCATTCTCAGCAAACTGACACAAGAGCAGAAAATCAAACACCGTATATTCTCGCTCATAGGCGGGTGTTGAACAATGAGAACACATGGACACAGGGAGGGGAGCACTACACACTGGGGTCCGTTGGGGGGAAATGGGGGAGGGGCGGGGGTGGGGAGGTGGGAAGAGATAGCATGGGGAGAAATGACAGATACAGGTGAGGGGACGGAAGGCAGCAAAGCACACTGCCATGTGTGTACCTATGCAACAATCTTGCATGTTCATCACATGTACCCCAAAACCTAAAATGCAATAATAAAAAACAAAACAAAACAAAACAAAAACAAAACAAAAAAAACAAAACAAAAAAAAAAAACAAAAAAAAAAAACAAAACAAAAAAACATTTGAGGGCAGACATGCTTTTTATTTATCTTTGTAAACTTCAGAGCACTTAAATTTTGAGAGCTTAGTATTTCTCTTAAGGAGAACATGTTTAAGACACATGTTAAACAAATGCTAAAATTTAGTTCTTGGAGAACTAAACAGAACTCTTCTAAAAGTACTATCTGTATTTTCTTAACTACAAATATGTTTATGATATAAACTTTAAAGATTACAAAACAAATAAGGAAAACAATCATTCATAATTACACTAAGCAGAGATAGCCAGTTATTACAGACCAGGCGGCCCCGAACTTTTTACATAGGGGGTCAGTGCATTGTCCTTCAGACCGCTGGAGGGCCGCCATATACTGTACTCCTCTCACTGACCACCAATGAAAGAGGTGCCCCTTCCTGAAGTGCGGCGGGGGGCCGGATAAATGGCCTCAGGGGGCCGCATGCGGCCCGCAGGCCGTAGTTTGGGGATGCCTGTTATAGACAATCTTTCCCATCTTTTTTCTATACAAATGCTGCACATAATTAAGAAAAACATTAAGGTGAATACTTTCATATTATTTAATAAACTTTATTTGCTTTACACTATATGCCAGTAAGTATTTTTGTTAGCATCACTTTTCAAATAATTACATGTACTATTTTTATAGATGTGAAACATTCACTTAACAAAGCTGACATTGATGGATACAGAATGATACTGTTTGGTGAATGACATTGTTTAAGCATCTTTAGGGATAAATTTTTAGAGTCACTGGACGAACATAGATGAATGCTCTATTTCAGATATTGGTTGACTAATTGTTTTCCAGAAAGTTGAATTTATACTAGCATCACTAAGGTATGAGTGCTCCATTTCCCAGTATCCTTATCAAAATAAGTATTTTATATAATGCCTACACATATATATACACACACACACATAGTAATGCAATTGTATCATTAAATATATATCTACATGTTATATAACATGTATATAATTACATATGACTGATATAAAGGATGTGTGTGTATGTATATATACATATATATATATATTATAATTCATTCAGTCAGCAGCTATTTAAAAGTCATCTATTATACGCCTAGCACTATTCTATAACTTGAGGATATAGTAATGAACAAATTAAAATGGTTTTTATTAAGGGGGTAAGATGAAAGATAAAAAAAGTCAGAGGCAAACTATAGAGACGATAAAAAGAGATCAGTGGTTCCTAGGGGTTAGGGGAGAGATATATTAATAGATGGAACACAGAGGCTTTTCAGGGCAGTGAAACTACTTCATATGACACTATAATGGTGGGTACATGTCATTATATATTAGCCTAAAGCCGTAGGATGTATGACACCGAGATTGAACCTAATGTATACTATGGACTTTGGGTGATAAAAACATGTCAATGTAGGTCTGCTCTGTGGAAGAGGCTGATAATGGGGAAGGGTACACATGTGTAAAGGCAAGGGTATTTGGGAACTCTGCACCTTCTGCCCAATGTTGCTGTGAATCTAAAACTGCTCTTAAAAATAGGATGTGGAGAAAATAAGAACACTTTTACACTGTTGGTAGGAGTAGAAATTAGTTCAACCATTGTGGAAGACAGTATGGCGATTCCTCAAGGACCTAGAAATAGAAATTCCATTAGGTCCAGAAATCCCATTACTAGGTATATATCCAAAGGATTATAAATCATTCTATTTATAATCTATTTATAATTGTTCTATTTATAAAGATACATGCACACGTATGTTCACTGCAGCACTGTTTACAATAGCAAAGACCTGGAACCAACCCCAATGCCCACTGATGATAGACTGGACAAGGAAAATGTGGCACATATACACCACGGAATACTATGCAGCCATAAAAATGACGAGTATGTCTCTTTTGTAGGGACATGGGTGAATCTGGAAACCATCATTCTCAGCAAACTGACACAAGAACAGAAAATCAACCACCACATATTCTCACTCATAGGCAGGTGTTGAACAATAACACATGGACACAGGGAGGGAAGCATCACACACTGGGGTCTTTATGGGGGAATAGGGGAGGGACAGTGAGGGTTAGGGAAGTTGGGGAGGGATAACAAGGGGAGAAATGCCAGTTATAGGTGATGGGGGGATGGAGGCAGCAAACCACATTGCTATGTAGGTATCTATGCAACAATCCTGCGTGTTCTGCAGAAGTACCCTAGAACTTAAAGTACCATACACACACACACACACACACACACACACACACACACACACACACACACACATAAAGTATATTAACATTTGATGAGAGAAAAAAAGAGAAGCAATTCTAATATAAGGGCATTGAGAGTGATAAGGGAGGGAGTGGGGGCAAAGTTAGCATATTAGGTGCCACAGACAGAAAAGCACTCTCTGATAAGCTTTTATCTGAGTTGAGTTTTGCAAATTGCCAGGAGAAGCACAAATGAAGCAGACCCAAGGGAGAAGCCTGCTTGACATGTGCCTGGAAGGTATTGTGCATGGAGGATTTCCTGATGGAACAGATGTAGGGATGAAGAGAATAAAAGAGGAATGCTTAACTCCTAAACTTCTGGTCTGAGCAATTAACTGAAAAACGATATCATTTTCTGAGATGGGCCTACTAGGGGAGGGACACTTGGTGGAGGAAGAAAAAAAAATTGTTGGTTCTGGATTGCCTAAGATATTTTTAGAAGGCCATTGGCTACACAGGACTGGAGTTCACGTGTTTAGGCCTGGGCATATACAAAAGGAAGGTATCAGTCTATAGACAGCAATGAAAACCAAAAGACTGTGATTAAAATATTTACAACATGTTGGGCCGGGCGCGGTGGCTCAAGCCTGTAATCCCAGCACTCTGGGAGGCCGAGGCGGGTGGATCACGAGGTCAAGAGATCGAGACCATCCTGGTCAACATGGTGAAACCCCGTCTCAACTAAAAATACAAAAAATTAGCTGGGCATGGTGGCGCGTGCCTGTAATCCCAGCTACTCAGGAGGCTGAGGCAGGAGAATTGCCTGAACCCAGGAGGCGGAGGTTGCGGTGAGCCGAGATCGCGCCATTGCACTCCAGCCTGGGCAACAAGAGTGAAACACTCCGTCTCAAAAAAAAAAAAAAATATATATATATATATATATATATATATATATATATATATATATATATTTACAACATGCTTATTGGCCATCTAACATTTCTTAGTTTCTAATGCATTTTTTTCAACTAAAACTTTTTTACTTTTGATAAGCTTTTTATTACATTAGAAAATCCTGAACATTTCACACTTTTTATCACTCTCATTTACGTTCAATTAGCACTTTTTACATTTTTAACTTAATTAGCTGATTAGCAGCTAATTAATCTTTATCGTAATGTCTTTATTTAGAGTTTATTTTAATTAAATCTCGGAATAGGCAGTTCTGTATATTGGTTAAGAGCCAACTCATCTAGGTTCAAATCCTGATTGTGCTACCTACTGAACAAGTACTATAACCTCTATGTGCCTCAGTTTCTTCATCAATGAGAGAAGGATTAAGATGACACATATTTCATAGAGTTTGGTTGGGAGGGTTAAATAAGTTATTGTATCAAGTGGTTACACAATGTAATATATCCATAATAAAGTACACATCATAAGTACTATATAAGTGTTTGCTATTATTATGATCTTTAGCTTAACCCCAATGTATGTCACATGATCTTACCATATCTATTATTCACACTATAACTACAATCATGGTTTACTCATGTATTATTTGTTAGTAACACTGATCAAGTATCTTCTTAATTATCATTGATCATTTATGGAACTCCAAAAAACATGTTGATGGGTGATACTGTAATGACTAGAGGGACACAGTAGTTGTAAATTTTTATTTAATGGCAAAAAGATCATAACGTTTTGGGGTCAGCATCACAAGCATTAATATCTTGTAAACAATCTGGCTCAGTTTATAACAATTTAGCAGATCACATCATCTGAATGATCACTTATGATCATCTTCATGCCATAGTAGAGATGGTGTGCATGATAGAATCAAACGTTTTGAGAACCTTATATGTTCAAGGTTCATTTTAAGTTACTTGAAGATAAGCACTATACATTCAGATTTATTGTTTCTCGACGGGTGTGGTGGGTCACACCTGTCAGCCCCGGACTTTGGGAGGTCGAGGCAGGCAGATCACCTGAGGTCAGGAGTCCAAGACCACCCTGGCCAGCATGGTGAAACACCGTCTCTACTAAAAACATAAAAAAATTAACTGGATGTGGTGGTGGGTACCTGTAATCCCAGCTACTCTGGAGGCAGAGGCAGGAGAATCGCTTGAACATGGGAGGCGGAAGTTTCAGTGAGCTGAGATCAGGCCATTGTACTATAGCCTGGGCAACAAGAGCAAAATGCATTCTCAAAGGAAAAAAAATTTTTTCAGTAATTTTCTTCCCCATACTTCATAACTGAGATGGCTCTAGATACATTATTTGTAATGATAATATTCATGAAATAACGAAGTCTGATCCTGGAATATTTTGTAATCACTTAAAAAATTCACAAGGTTTAGAAAAAGCATATTCTGCTTATATCCAATACAGAGCTTAAATTACCCAGCCATTTTAGTTTTAATCACTTGAGAAATTTTTTTTCTTAATTTTTAAATTACTCTTTAAATTTTTGTGGTTATATAGGGAGTATATATATATATATATATATATATATATATATATATGAGGCACATGACATGTTTTGATACAGGCATGGAATGTGAAACAAGCACATCATGGAGAATGAGGTATCCATCCCCTCAACCATTTATCCTTTGAGTTACAAACAATCCAATTACATTTTTTAAGTTATTTCAAAATATACAATTAAGTTATTATTGACTATAATCACCCTATTGTGCTATCAAATAGTAGCTCTCATTCATTCTTTCTATTTTTTTTTAACCCATTAAGCATCCCCTCCTCTCATCCAACCCTCCGTTACTCTTCTGAGCCTCTGGTAACCATCCTTCTACTCTCTATATCCATGAGTTCAATTGATTTGATTTTTAGATCGCACAAATAAGTGAGAACATGCAATACTTGTCTTTCTGTGCCAGGCTTACTTCACTTAATGTAATAATCTCCAGTTACATACAAGTTATTGCAAATGACTGGATCTCATTCTTTTTTATGGCTGAATAGTACTCCATTGTGTATATGAACCACATTTTTGTTTATCCATTCATCTGCTGATGGATACTTAGGTTGCTTCCAAATCTTAGCTATTGTAAACAGTGCTGCAACAAACACAGGAATGAAGATATTTCTTCAATATACTGATTTCCTTTCTTTTGGGTATATACCCAACATTGGGATTGCTGAATCATATGGTAGCTCAATTTTTAGTTTTTTGAGGAGCCTCCAAATGGTTCTCCATAGTGGCTGTACTAATTTACATTCTTATCAGCAGGGTACAAGGGTTCCCTTTCTCCACATTCTTGCCAGCTTTTGTTATTGCCTGTTTTTGGACATAAGCCATTTTAATCGGGTGAGATGAAATCTCATTATAGTTTGGATTTGCATTTCTCTGATAATCAATGATGTTGAGCATCTTTTCATGACTGTTAGCCATTTGTATGTCTTTTGAGAAATGTCTTTTCAAATATTTTGCCCATTTTTTGATTGGATTATTAGTTTTTTCCCTATAGAGTTGTTTGAGCTCCTTATATATTCTGGTGATTAACACCTTGTCAGAGGGGTAGTTTGCAAATATTTTCTTCCATTCTGTGGGTTGTCTTTCCACTTCATTGATTGTATTCTTGGTGTATGGAAGATTTTTAACTTATGTGATCCCATTTGCCCATGTTTGCTTTGGTTGCCTGTGCTTGTGGGATATTGCTCAAGAAATCTTTCCCCAGACCAATGTCCTGTAAAATTTCCCCAATGTTTTCCTGTAGTAGCTTTATCATTTGAAGTCTTAGACTTAAGTCTTAATCCATTTTGATTTTAGTTTTGTATATGGTGAGAGATAGGGGTCTAGTTTTATTCTTTTAAAAAATAATTTCTAAGAATTTTTATGGGCACATAGTAGGTATATATATTTAGGAAGCACATTAGATGTTTTCATACAGACATGCAATGTGAAATAGTCATATCATGGAGAATGGGGTATCCATCCCCTCAATTATATATCCTTTGAGTTATAAACAATTACTTTTTAAAAACTTGATATTTTAGGTTCAGGGGTACATATGCAGGTTTGTTATATAGGTAAACTCAAGTCATGGGGGTTTGGTGTACAGGTGATTTCATTACTCAGGTAATAAACCTAGTACCCATAGTTTTTTTTTGTTTCTGCTCCTCTCCATCTTCCCACACTTCACCCTCAAGTAGGCCCCGGTGTCTGTTTTTCTCCTCTTTGTGTTCATGAGTTCCCATGTAGCTGCCACTTTTTGAATGCATCTCCATTCTTCTCATTTGGTCTTGCAGCTATACCATGAATGAGATAATGTGAGTATTGCATTCTGCCTACATTCTTTGTGACTGTGCTAAGTGCCAGGCTGGGATTCAAACATGAGAATTTTGATTCAAAACCTCATCCTCTTGCCTGTTTACTATGTAATCTCCAAGCTATAAAGATGTAAATATAGGAAGATTAAACATTTGTGATAAAACTGTGCTGTCATTTCGATATTCCCTGAAAATCTGATCTACCCATCCTCCTTGCCCCCTTGCCAGGCATTTATGCCAGGTGATGAGTGCATAATGAAGAACAAACCAGCCAGAATCACACCATTATAGGCATGAGAATATTGTCAAGAGGAGCAAGACTGGTATCCAACAAACAGAAAGCAACGTGTAGTTAAAATGTACACAAAGTGCTATGAAGGAGAACAGTGTGCTGTAAAAGGAGTCATTGAAGGGGGCTAGTTTAATTTTGGTTGAAAGGAAAAAGGCTTTCTAAAGAAATGGTATTTAAGTTTGGACCTGCAAAATGACAAAGGTTTTGCTGAACTATTACAAGCTGGAAGCTCTATGGTGATAGATACAGAACTCACTGTTTGAGAAATTTAAAGCAGTTCAGCAAGGGTGGGAGGCACTGTTCTTCTAGGTCACATAAGGAGTCTGAAATGAATACTAAGGAGATGGGAAATCACTGATTCCATCAATGTTTTCAGCAGAGAAATGACAATTGTTGTTTAGTTTGAAAATATTGAGGCATAGATGATGGTGGCTACTCTATAGTAAATGAACTGGACTGTATTGTGAAAAGGAATGAATGGATTTATCATCTTATTGATAAACTTTGATTTGAGTTTTTTTCCGCAGAAGTTGAGTGCAGAATGTGAAAAACAACCCAATTACGAAGTATTTCTGCCTACTTGATTTCATTACACTCACTTCTGGGAGCTCATTCTTATATGGATCAATAAAGAATCTGCCTTCATGTCATTAGAATACCAGAAAGAGATGGGATAAACTATAGATATTTTTATAATTTATTAACCTGCCTAATTACCAAAATATTTGTTAAAAAAAGAATTAAAATAAAACACAAGAAAACAAAGCTAAATAATGAAGGAAAAGGATCAGCTAATTGTACCATAAAACTTCTAGTAAGGTTAGCTATTAGCTATCATCAAGCAACAGACTTTTTTTTTTTTTTTTTTTTATTTTGAGATGCCGTCTCGCTCTGTCCCTCAGGCTGGAGTGCAGTGGCGCAATCTCTGCTAACTGCAACCTCCATCTCCCGGGTTCAAGTGATCCTTCTGCCTTAGCCTCCTGAGTAGTAACAGATTTTTTTCTGAGATTCACAGGAGCCAAGGCAAAACAGAAAAGAAATGATGACTTACCAATCAATACATTTTCTTTAAATATTATTATTTTTGTTTTTCCAAGAAGTTTTCATTTTATGAGAATGAATTTGGAATAAAATGGATCCTTATCTAATAAAATATTTTGCATTTTTATAAAACAAGAGAATCACAGTTAATCAGTTAACTTTTCTGATTTCTAAAAATATCTACTTATAATAATCCCACCAAATAAGGAAAATACAATTTTGTACTTAAAACTAACAGCCAACTTTAACAACATTGACATAGTTGTCTTACATCATTATTTATAAACACATTCATATCCAGTGCTCTAGTTTTTTTTTACGGGTAACCCCTTCTTCCCCCAAAAGGTGAAACCAAGTTCTAAGTACCTTGATCTATCCACCTTCTCCTTAGGGAATTCCTAAGTAGCCAGCCACAACATGCAGTAAGTGCAGTTATGAACATCACCACGGTAGTGGCCAGGGCCTTCGGTTCCAGCAGGGAATGTACTCCATCTGCTCCAAAAGCCTGTTTTGCACAGGACCTAGAGTTATGCGTGGTGACTAGAAAGAGCTTAGCAACTGCTTTTGGATGAATGAAATATGAACAAAGTTCAAAGTTTTGATAAAGAGTCTTTATGTTAAAGTTCATTAAACAACTCAACAACTTTAATGAATGATTTTGGTTAACTGCCCCTTGAACAATGCTAACTTCTTGATATTCATTTGTAAACATAAGCCCACTACAATGTCAGAGTTAATGCCGGGGAATTATTTTACACTAGGGAATGGACTAAATGCTTTCTATGTGTCATAACACTGAATCCTAGTAGTCCTAGGTATGAAGCAGGTGAGTCAAGGACTCTGAAACTTCATAAGATAAATATGACTTGCACAAGACCACACAGGTAATAAGGGATTGTGCTGCTGTTTGAATCCAGCAACTGTTTCCAAATTACAAGTTCCTGCTATTCAAACAATGCTGTTTAAAATGATCCAAACCAGACCCCTTTGCCCTTCCTCACAGACATAAAAGGTAGCTAGGCTTCTTTCCCTACCTCTTCCCTACCTACCACACAGGAACCTAAAGAACTAACTTAGAGAGTAGATACTGCTTTGAAGAGTGAAAAAATCTAACAGTTTAGAGTTTTATAAGAAAGCAAGATATTTTTGAGCTTTTAAACACATGTATCATGTAAGTAGTGAGGAAGATTTTTTAGAGTAGAGGTTTGAAGAAATTGTCTCTGTCTTTCTTAGTCTGTTTCTCTTTCCCTCTGTTTAGTAATTTTTCAAATCTTTTATTTGTCAAGGCAACTTTGGCTCTCAAAAAGCACTCTAGAGAAAAATAAAGAAACAAAATATTAAACAAGCCCAACAGGTTTTTACAGATCCAACCTAAATAAATGATATTTCTCAAGGCTGTCACTAGTGTAGTAGAAGAGTCTTAGATCAAACTCTGACTAGGAAAGAAGCATGTGCAAAAATTTAAAAAAATTGATAAAAAGTCATCAATACTTCTTATATTAGTGAAAAAATAAAATATTTTAGAGTAAACTAGCAAATAAAACCTGAAGATGGTATAACATTTGTCTTGGTCTTTCATGGACATATTTACATTTATTGTTCTAAGGGAATTGAAAACTTCAACATTTTACAGAGAAATGGCAAGAATACATCAGTCAAATCGGTGCAAATATTTGTCAAAAATTATATAAAACCCAATGGGCAGATTTCACCTAGCTCCAGTAATTATTCTTCATGAAATGAAAAATGGTTCCCGTGTTCACTAAGAATGCTTTAATTAGAATAGGAAAAAAGCAAGGATATCCCCAGTTACAGTATATAATAGGAGTAATATAGAAAGAGGGGCAGAGGTGGGTCAAGGGCACCAGAATAAAAAGACACCACTGAATACTAATTGCTATTGACCATTTTGAGAAATAAAAGATTCCACTTCCCATTAGCATCCATAGGACCAAGGTAACACACCTCTACCTCCACCTCTCTTTGTAGTTTAAGATTAAAGAGTTGCTTAAAATTGCTCTCCAAGACAATTTCAGTGAATTTGTTAACCAGGAAACATCAGACAGACTGAAGTCATCCTCCGCTAATTTTGAAATACCCCAAAGCTGTGAATGATGTAGCTCACTGTGCTCAGAGAAAAACAGCGATTTTGAATTTCATTAGATACATTATTTGTTCAACTAGAATGTGGAACTGTCACTTTGTCAGACTAATTAGAGGCCCTGAAGTTGGTGGTCATAATGCCCAGAAGAGGTTTTTTTTTTTTCCTGTTATGTCTCAAACCACCAACCAGATTTTTTCCTTTCCGTTATAGAGACTTCCTACATTTAGACACTCTAGTTAAGCCTTTGCTTTCGACATTTGAATTCCCCTTAGTATTCCTAAGAGTATTTCTTAGTATTCCTATTATTTTGAACATCATCATCTTCATCCAATTAGTTTCCAGGCTGCATAGATCAAATTATTTTTCCTTAAGTACCTGATTACTTGAGTCCTTTGTTTAAAGCATATTTTCAATTGGAAAAATAATTTAAAATATATACAACAACAATATTGTTCAATTAATTCTATTTTATTTTTGATTCTAATATCACTCATTGACTTTGTTTAAAATAATTCACTGAAGAATTTAGACTTTGTGAAATTAAAAATTGATATGCTTTGCAAGACTAACAATAAGTAAATTTAAGCTTAAGTTAAAGCCACTCTTTTCAGAAAGAGTGCATTAAATTATCCCTTGCTGAATGTACATAACAAGAAAAATAGCAAAATAAATTATTGAGGGGCTGGATGCAGTGGCTCACACCTATAATCCTAGCATTTTGGGAGGCTGAGGTGGGCAGATTGCTTTAGCCCAGGAGTTTGAGACCAGCCTGAGCAACATAGTAAAATGCCATCTCTACAAAAAGATACAAAATTAGCTGGGTGTGGTGGTGCATGCCTGTACTGCCAGCTACTCAGGATGCTGAAGTGGGAGAATTGCTTGAGCCCAGGAGATCGAGGCTGCTGTGAACCATGACTGTGCCACTACACTCTAGCCTGGGTGTCAAAGTGAGAGATTCTTTCAAAAACAAAACACAATAGAACAAAATAAAAAATGATTGAGGTACTGGAGGAAATACATCGTTATATTTTAGAGTTGGACTCTTCCTCTATGGTGCCATTGAATCCACTATTCTAAAATATAATCAAATACCAAGAAATTAAGTGATCTTTGAATAGCAGACAAAATTTTAGTCACTTAATGATTGAAGTATCAGAACAGATGGGTTATAAAAGTTATTGTAACAATGGGATTGGTTATAATATTCAAGTTGATTAATTAATTACTCAAATAATAACTAGATCTAGCATTAAAATATTTAAATTAAATGTGGGGCACCTGCTATGGTCTATGTCCCTCCTATAATTCTCATGTTGAAATTCTTACCATCTAGGGAGGTGATCAAGATATGAGATTGTAGCCTTCATGAATGGGGTTAGTGCCCTTACTATAGAGACCTAAGTAAGACTTCTCACTCCTCCTGCCATGTGAAGTTAGAGTAAAGAAAATGACTGTCTATGAGGAAGAACCTTCACTAGACATTGAATTTGCCTGCACCTTGATCTTGGACTTCTCAGCCTCCAGAACTGTGTGAAATAAATTTCTGTTGCTGGTAAGGCACCTAATCTATAGCTGGGCATGGTGGCAGGTGCCTATAGTCCCAGCTACTCAGGAGGCTGAGTCGGGAGAATTGCTTGAACCTGGGAGGCAGAGATTGCAGTGAGCTGAGATCGCACCACTGCACTCCAGCCTGGGCAACAGAGTGAGACTCTGTCTCCAGAAAAAAAAGAAAAAAGAAAGAAAAAGAAGATTATTGTATATATTGAATAGACATGTTCTCCTTAAAATTTTAATTCTGATGCTTCCTATACTCCAGGAATCAGTGGGCCACTAAACAGTGGAGTGTCAACTTGCTGCTTGTTGCCCAATCTTCTCACATAGGGAAGTGTAACAACTACTGTGTATACTGCATCATGTTGTATCTATTGCAGGCATCATCATAATTAAGCTTTAAGTGTTAATCCTATGAGATAGTGCTTATTATTTACTACCGTTTTACAGATAAACAAAGTAAAGCAGAGTCTGATTGTGTAACTTGCCAAGGTTCATAAAGCTAGTAGGAGGGGGGAAATTAAGATTTGAACCAAGTCCCACTGATCTTAGAATTCATGCTCTTTATCAGCACAGTAACATGAAGGTATAGTGTGCAGTGTGTATTTGTGTAGGTGTTACAGATAGACAGAGAAGAGATGGAATGTGGCATTTTCATATATATCATTTTTATTCTGCATAGTATTTTCCATCTCAAGCAACCTATAATTTCATATTTTCTCAGGAAGTAAAAAATTTGTAATTGTTATTTTTTTAAGAAAGTAAGCATTGACAAAAAGCTGAAAGTTCACTTCAGATTATCAAGACTATTTCACTGACCATAAAGCCTAACAACATAAGAAATTTGGGTTTACTTTTTTCTGAGAAGATATCTCAAATACATTTAAAGATTTCAGAGTAGCCCGCATCCATTCACTAGTTCTACAATAGAACTGTATCTGGCCATGTCACTGTCAGGCACAGTAACAGAAATTACTGTATTTTTTATTAAAAGCCTATTTTTGTCTCTCTCTCTAACTGAAATCCTAATTTAGTTGTTGTTCCCTTAGGTACAAAGTACACAGTTCATAATTCATTTGATAAAAGATGTCAGTTTAGATTCTTGCCCTTCTTTGATAAATGAGAAAAAAACATGTACATTTCAATTTTCTCAATGCCAGAACTACCAGTAACAACCCCCTGTTGTGTTTCTCAAAGACCTTTGTGTTAAATTAAACATCAAGATTCAGAAACTGTGGGGAAGGATATTTCTAAGACAGAGAGAACAAATACATGAGACAGAGGGAGACAGCTAATGCTTTTCCTACTAGTCAAGTGATATCTCCCAAAGAGCATCTTTGATCCTCAAATTAGTCCTCACTTATAATTTAATATACCACAACCAGTCTGCTGTTTCCTTACACTTAGTTTTAGAGACAGCTGTTGGAATCATCAAGGAAGATAATTTAAATGTTTACAGGTTAGTTCAATTTTCAACCTAATAGTGATGGCTTATGTATATTCTGTATTTCCATATCATGCTTTATGTGCTTTAAACAAAGAATTGAGCAGCTACCTAATGTGCCAGCTGATCTTCTCAGTGAACACACATTCTTTATTCCTCAGTCTAAACCAACTGAGGAAACTTCTGTAATTCTGAAACCCCTTCCCAGATAAGCAAAATGAGGCTTAAGAGAGGAGATAAGTTTGTCAAGGTCACACAATCAGGAAATGAAAATGCTGGTCATGGCAAGCGGTGGATATGTTGAATTACGATATTTTGATAGACACCGTGCTTTACAAATGCACAGTCTAAGAGACATGCGTACTTGATTTACAGAGTCAACCATGGGAATAAGATTTAAACTTTTTTCTGTGGTCATGCCCTCAACTTCAGATTTTGATGAAGAAAGTATTCCTCCTTTCTGATGGCCCAGAGGTCATACATGGTCATTTTGTGGCCATTCCAGTGAACAATTTTCCCACATACTCGCACCATTCACGTGGCTTTTTACTAGACTATTTCACTTGTGAGTAAGTGTCTTCACCTGACTATGGTGTTTTTCAACTGTTCACAGAAAATTGTTTTAGTACAGGAAGAAAAAGATTCTTTCTTTCATTAGTTTTTACAAATACAAGTTTCCTTGCTCTCTTTTAAGAAAGTTTGTTAATTTTTAAAAATTAATACTATTCAATAAATTAAACCTCTTGACAAGAGTGCAAACTATGTACAAGCAGAAGGTCACACTATTCATTTTTCTTGAGATATGAAAGTCATTATCACAAAGAATTCAACTTTAATATAAGCCCAAAAAAGGACAATGTAGTAGTGAAAAATAATGACACCACCATTACACACTAATATGTTGGGTAAATGTATTTGTACAAGTTCTAATGAAATTTTCTACGCCACACCTATAAAAAAGTTTCTACAAGAACAAATCAAATCATAAATCTAATTTTTTTATCACAAGCCAAAGAACTGTGATATAATGTACAAAGAAACGTACAGTGTAACTCACAAGACATTCAAGAGCTAGAAGTGCAGAAAAAGAAATAATATTTTCACAAAAATTATAAATATTTTGTCCTAAATAGATAAACATGAAGACTATTTTAACATTGTCTTCTTTTAATTAAAATTTATAAGAGAAGTCCGTGGGCAAATATGAAAGAAGTTGGACAAAATACTTGGTGGGCAAGTTAAGTACTTATATCCACACTGGCAAAGGATGGGCCTAACTGGTTGGTTTCCTTGCCCTCTCCACACAGGGAATATACCACATAACATTGTTTCAGCTTAATGCTTTTTTGTAAGGCTGTAAACATGTTTTACCTACTTTTTTTTCCTCTTATGACATTATAAACTTTAGAGCATGGATTATGTAGTCATCAAGGACAGTTTTCTAGGCCATCTGCAACAGGATTTAAAAACCTCATAGTTCAACCAACAATACGCTTAAAATTATATTTGACACTGCTATAGAGTCAAGTCACTTCTTCAGACCTGCATTGATTAGTGAGGCCTCAAAATCTGTGTCGCTTCTGCCAAGAGAGCATATGAACAGTCTGTAGAAGGTGCTTCAAATAAACAATTGAGTATAGTGGCTCAGAATGAGGCTTCTTTAGTCAGTCTCCAGGTTTAAATACAATCTCTGCCTTTTACTAGTAACATGACCTTAATAGTAGCAGGCCAATCTTGTTTCTTCAATGTCCTCACATATAAATAGGGATAATAATAGCACTTTCCTTACAAGGTTTGTGAGGAGAATAAAATGAGTTAATATATGCAAAATTCCACCTGCACCTAGTGTTCATAAATGCTATCCTGGCATGAATGATCACAACATCAAAAATATCTTTTTTAGCAAATAAAAGGTTACATGATCTTAATTTTTCTCTAGGCACTGGACACTATGTCAATCTGCTCTGGAGTTGTGTTTGTGAACTCCTAGAAGGAAAAATCTTAGCTATGAGGTCCAATAGACAGCAAACTCTGGAATCCCAGATGAAGATGTAACTGACATGAAGAAACATATTTCAAAACCCTACAGAGATGTAGCCACAAGATGCTCATTAAAGAAAATTCCCCAGAGGGGAAAGACTCAGGTTTTAGTTCCATGGAGTTTCTTATAACAGATGTTGTGTGAAGAAATGAAGAGCAGAGGAAATTTAGCTGACAGTGTCTTCACAGTAGGGCTGATTGGTATCCTTGGTGCATAAAACATCATGCCCCAAGTAGGACTCAACATCTGGAATTGGTTACCTTTGGTATCTGTTCCTGTCCCCTTCAGGAAGACTGTAAGCAACATGATGGCTTTCTTGCATTGGAAAGACCTCTGGCCCTAAGAATGGAGCTTATATATTCAAAGACCAGTTGAGCATGGGGGCTTATTATACCTATTTTTCCCTCATTATTTCTGTGTTTCAATTATAAATGTGGAATAGAATCATAGACAAGATCATGTCACATTTTTGCTTTGAAGGTATTTTAAAGATGGTCTAGCTCAGTGGTCTTCAAATTTGTGCATGCCTCCAGTGACCTGGGAGTTGGTAGTGGAGTCTTGTTGAAACAGAGATTGCTTGGCCCCACTCTCAGAATTTCTGGTTAAGTAGGTTGAGAGTAAGGATTTGAGAAGCTGCATTTCAAACAAATTCCCAGGAATGTTGAAGTTCCTGGTCTGGGATCACACTATGGATACTGCTGATTTAATTCACATCTGCCATTTTAGAGACAAGAGATCAATGTCAACATCACAGGTAAAGTTACTTAAGTCAGACCAAATAGCTCATTAGCACAGGCATAATTACTAGAACTTAGGGCTCTGAGACCTAAAAATAGTGGAGAACAAGCTTAGAAGAATGGTCAAATAAAGTGGCTCTGAGGAGACTCTTCACAATGGGTTAAGCCATTTCATAGTTTTAGAAAATATGATCTCATTTCACAACCAGCTTATTTCTTGAGGTTTCCTAATTTGAGAGCCTAAGCAAAAGCCAAACACAGATGTTAAGTTTCACGTTTGGCATAATTTTCAAGAAGTGATGAGGGTTCTCTAAATGTTCTCTACTGGTTTTCCTTTCACTCAAGCATTGTGGCAAATGCTTTTGCTTTCAAGTGGAAGAAAATACAACACATAGAGACTTAAACAATGAGAGGGGTTATTGAGCTCCTCTGATCAAAAAAGAAAAAAAAAATCAAGGGAAAGAGCTGGGTTGGGCAGTGCTGGATTGAAAGGATCAAATGATGTCATCATAATCTAGTCTACCTCCTCTCACATTCACTCTGCTTTCTTCCTTGCTGGCTAAATGTCTCAGACTCTTTGAGAGGCGACATTGCTAAGCAGCAGATGGAGCTGAATCCTGTTTTCAAACACAGGGCAAGACATGTGCCTCTGCTGACTACTAGTTTACTGCCATTCATTGGCTTTGATTAGAATGCCTGTCATTCCTGAAAAAAAAAAAACAAAAAAAAACCCAAAAAACAAAAACAAAACCAAACAAAACAAAACAAAACAAAAAAAACCAAACAAACAAACAAAAAAAAAAAACCATCACTGTGGTCAGGAGAATACAATGTCCTCATTGGTCAGATCTGGCAATGTAGTCAACTTCACACACAGCACATGTTTTGAGCTTGAAAGAGCCCAGGGTGCTGAGAGGGAAATTGGAGCCCTGTCATTCAAAGAAAGGCTGAAGGTATGCTGGGTGCAAAAATAACACTAGGTTACTAGCACTCCACAGGAGCATAATAGTAATCATTACTAATACTCTTCTATATGCCTGAGCCAAGGTAAATGCTGAGAGGGCTTGAGAAAGAAAGAGGGAGATAGCTGTGACTCCTCTGTCTACCTCCATTCACCCATTCATTTTTATTCCATTTTATTTCTTCTTTTATAAAATTTAAATAGAGATAGAGTCTCCCTATGTTGCCCTGACTTGTCTCAAATGCCTAAACTCAAGCAATCCTCTCACCTCGGCCTCCCAAAGTGCTGGGATTACAAGCATGAGACAACACACCCAGCCCATTCATTTTATCTTCTCCATGAATTTATACTCTAGTAGATAAGACATGATACATACATATGAAACATCTAAATAAAAATGAAAGTATACATTCAAAAATGGTCATCAAAGTGTAAGAAGGATTAATTTAATAAAGTAGGTATTAGATACCCTCATGTTTCTAGTTTCATTTGTCCCAATTAATTAGTAATCATGAAAATCATAGTGGTTGTAAGTGAATTTCCTTACTCTTGTCACAATCTATGCTTCCTTAAGGTTTTAGGTTTTTCTTTAGACTCTGGGTGGTCTATATGCCTTTATAGAGATACAGAAAGGGATTTTCTTGATGCTGCTGATGAAACAAGATTGGAAATATGGTTTCTAATTATCTAAGATATATTATGAATTTTCTCACTTTTGTGAGTATTTATATAGGTAGGTAAATGTTCATAGAATTTTATGCAAGTCAAGCATAGAGTTTATGAAAAATAAAGAACAAGAGATTATTTTAAAGAAATAAAGCAAAAATTTCTTTAGGGCATGATAAGGATTCAAATAAATCTTCAAGTTGCTTTTAGACTGCTGTGTCAGTCAGACAGACATGATTTTTTTTTAAGTTTAAAGTTATGGATAAACCTTTCTTCCATGAAAAAAAAATAAAGAAAGGGAATTGTGCTTATTCTTTTTAAAAATGTGATTTAGAAAATATCAATGGAACGCAAAGGAACAATATTTCCCATCCCTCTCCTAGTAAAAAAGAAAAAAATGTGATTTTAATTTTTTTTTTTTTTAGTCTCTCTCTCTTGCCCCAGGAAGCTTTAAAGACAGCACTTAATTGTGTGTGTGGGCATGTGTATTTCTATATAATCCACACGAGAGTATGCAAATATGGAGAGCTTGCAGCCCTTTGCTGGAGGCTTGTTGAGTCCATAGTAAGCATACTTCAAAGTTTCCTTCCATCTTCTCCATAGTTCAGAAGTTAGTCTCTTTCTAAGGTGTTTTTATAAGCAGGAGGTTCATTGTCAAGATGGCAAAAAGTAAAAAAATTATTCACAAATTATTCTCAAATGTATCCCTCTCTTTGGTCTATAATATGTAATATTACAAACATATACCTGCTCACACATGCACACACGCACACACACACACAAAGCAGGTTAAACTATTAATTCTAAAAAAGTAAAGGTAACAATTTTAGAAAAGGATTTGAGGGCATGTTTAAGACAATGATAAATCCTTTGGTTCTATTCTCATAACATACCTGGGAGAAAGCATGGGTTAAACTAAATGGCCTGCTATGTGTTTCCGAAAGCATACTATTTTATTAAGAATTTAAATACTTTTTATTTGTTGAATTCTCCTGCTTTATTATTTTCAACGGGTTGATTTTTCCAGGGAAAAAATAGCAGCACATTTGGAAGATATACACAGAAGTAAAACATTATGCACAACTATTCTAAAGATTCATATGAACTGGATGTAATATAAATTGTGTAGCTTTTAATATACTGAAGGTAAAGACAAACCATCTGTTTATGTGGTAGAATGTTGTTGTTTTAAAGAACGCTATTCCTCACCATCCTATATCTTCATTGTGGCTTTTACATTATAAAAAGCAGTTAATCTCATCTTTCCTTCTACCCTCTGAATAAGGTAGTATGCCATCTTAGCCTATTGTTTATTTCAGTTACTAACCTACAGTTTATTTTTTAAATTTCCATTCCTTTGTACTCTTTCAATTTTTAAGATATCCCATTGCCCCCTGCACATTAATGTTTCTATTTATATTTTTCAAATAAATCAAAGTGGATACAGAGCAGATGAAAAATAGAAAACACATACTGATGGGCTCTCTATCTGTCCCTGGCAAGCAAACTTTTACATTTTTGATTTTATTTTTTAAAAGTAGCATCTTGACATTGCACTAAGTTGATTTTAAAAGGCATAGAAATATTTTATAATGGTCAGTGCCGCAATGCATGAAGAAAGTACAAGATACAATAGAGTTTGCATTTGTCATTCTTATTTATTTGTTCTTTTGCTTTTTGGTCTATATTTGTCTTTTGAGTTATCTAGTTGCTCTTAATTCTCTTAGAGACCCTGCTAAAAAAGATACCATTCTCCCCATGGTTGGTTGATAGTGCTACCCACAATTCATTCCTCTTAGGTCTTAGAAAGAGATTTTGGTTGAAATTTGAAAATAGGAGAGAAAGCTCAGTTCCTTCCTTTAAAAACTGAAGGAGTAAATTATGTTCAGTGAGTAAGTCATACCAGAAATCTCAGACTTGGTCCCTGATCAGTTGAAGGGATATAATCAACGATTTCATTTTTCTTTTAAGGTGGAGCTGGTGCATTTGTTTAACTAAGAGAAGAATTTGGTAGCACCGTCCTGCCTCTTCTACTTGGGTAGGCTGCTCTGAGGGTGGATCATTTTGCTACCTTTGAAGTGTGTCTTTTTCCTAAATAGTAGACACTTGCTTTACCTACCTATTCTTAATACCAAATTTACAATCACTCTGTATTGCAGAAATGGATAGTTGACTACTCTTTAGTTCAAGGCCAACATTCTGCAATCATCAGTAGAATTATACACTCACCAAGAGTCAGTTGTATTTTTTAACATTGTGATGCCAATTGTTGTTCTCATTGTGATTATGTCATTTAATTAAATAATGATTAAATGGATGAGCACTGTTAACATAATAGAAACTTTTTTTTTCTATGAAAATTAACTGCTTGGAAAAACTTACAGCAAAGACTTAATAAAACAATACTGTGGAATTTGTGTAGGAAAAATAACTAAAAAACTTAGGAAATTATAAAAACCTGAAAAATTCTGTAATTAGATTCTTCCTTAATTATTTTTAAATTTTTGGTGTTTTAAAGGAGTTTCTGAAGTGGAAATAATCAACTATGCATTATGGGTGTAGTTTTTGTAGCAAATATGTTGAACTCATAAATACTAAATTAACACTCCAAGAAAACAACTTGGCCCTATATAATTAGATTGGTGGATAAATATGGATAAATATATAAATATATAATTATGTGTTCTAAATTAAAGTTGTGTTTAATATATATTTAGATTTTTTTAATGTTCTGTTTTAGTCATTATTTTCAGTTAACTGCTCAACTGCCAGTCACAACAGGTAAGTTAATTGAAAATGATGATTACAGTGGAAACTACTAGAAGGGGATAAGGAGGAGAGAGAAAAGAACTGAAAAACTAACTATTGGGTGCTCTGCTCACTTTCTGGGCAATAGGGTCAATCACACCTGAAACTTCAGTATCACACAATATATCCATGTAACAAGCCTGCACATATATCCCTGAACACAATATAAAAGTTGAAATTATTTAAAAATAAAAAATAAAATGGTAAGTAAAACAGAGAATTAAATATACACACACAAATGTATAAACATACCTCAAGAGGGTCCTATATTATGTATTTGTACACTGTTATGGTAATCTTAACAGGAACAAAATTGATTTTAGGATGAATTCAACCCTAAATGTTGAATTTAATCCTGGAAAATGTTTATCCAAGTAAAAGATAAAGCAATAGCAAAAGATAATTTTTAGGATTATTTTCCATGTTATCACTACCACAAAGAGTTCTGGTAATTTATTCACCAAATATTTTATGCTAGACAATGGAGCTACAAAAACTATACAAATCACACACAGTTTCCACTCTCACAGCTCAGAGTTACAAGTAAAAATCACAATACTCGAGCCCTAGATTTGAGAAATAACTAAGATAATGTTTTGAAGAAATCATCCACCTATATAAAGAGATCAGGATTTTCCCTCCAGCAGGGAGCTACAAACATTTTAAACAAGAACCTATTGAAATAAATTTCTTGGTCTTTACACTGAAATAAAATGTCAAAATTAACTGTCATGTAAGGAAAGGTTTTCTTATATCTTCTTCAAGGAAAAATTTAGTAAACTGCTTTCTTCATTTTTTTGGTGCCAGTGCATCGTTATTTCAAAAATAGGACGAGTTTAAAAGAAAAACTGTGTAACTATAATACTTGCATGTGTTTGTTTATATGTAGACATACATACAGGATCTAAAAACCAATCACTTAGACATTTACAGAAGATTGATAAATTATCAGGCTCCAGTAAATCATACATTCTAGCATACATGCTTCTTGACTTGGCCAAGAAACCTGCTTTGGACAGTTTGAGGCAAGCAAAGGTTTTCAGGATTTGCACAGTGGGGCTTGACTCTGGAAACCCTGAATTTTCCCTGGGAACTCTGAAGAAGCCCAGTCTTGCCTCCTGAAGCAAGAAAAACCATGCTGACAACTCACACAATCACGTGAGAAATAATAAAGAATGGTTGTTTTAAGTTGCCAACTTTTGGAGTGGCTTGTTACACAGTAGTACCTGAAAGAACATTCCAGTCTCCTAAATTCTAAACGCAAATGAGTTCAGTAGTTCGAGCTAAAAAAAGTCAGTCATTAATATATTATTCCTTTAGTGGCATTATTGGGCAAAATCCATATACTAACACTCTTAAAAGCAAACATTTTATTTAGCTATTCAAAAACACATTGGCTGAACAACTACTAAACTTTCCTATTTAGTGAAAAAAGAAAAAAAATATTTGTATTCCAAGTTGTAACTTTTAAATATATGTATTTGAGAATAATTAGGAAAAATTCAAAGTTTTAGAATAAAATTTCAAATTACTTGGTTTTGGCTAGCATTAACAATGTAAAAAAGGGATTTGTGAATAAAATATACAGATAATAGATATTTTTGAAAAGTCATAATAATTATATTCAATAAGTAGCTCTTTATAAACACAGAAGAAGAGTTTCATTAAGGAAAAAATGTGAAATCCCAAGATAACCAACAAAAACTTGATGTAAAAATCATTTGCAAATTATGATCTAGAGGTCATGGAGGAGGATGCTAAAGCTATTTCAAAAAGAAAATCACTTCCCATGCTTCCTGCTTACTCCATCATCTAATACTCATCACAACCACCCCTTAGCAGGGTTATGGGCCTTGGCATATGTACATCAACAAGTTAAGAGGTAACTGTAGGAAAGGATAGGAATGTAGCAAGATGAAATTATCCTGGTCTTTACAGTCAATGTGAAAGTCAGATTTTTTTTTTTACTTGCCTTTTCTATAGGGCATTTTCCAGGCCCCCAGAAAGAGTCTTAGTAGGAGTATAGAACAAAAGAGGTAGAAAGCATCAAATGTTTATCAAGATAGGCAATACACTAAACACATTACATATATTATGTTGTTAAATCCGCCAGTCAGTTACATCAGGTGGGAATTACCATCCAGTCTCTTTAATAGATGAGCAAATTTGAAAATTTGCTCATAGTCACTCAGGCATTGTGTGAAAGAGGTGGATTTAAATCCAGGTTTTTAAGGACTCCAACATTTATGGTTTTGCAATGTGCCTAAGTTTTAATTCCTAATGGTTTTCTATCTTTGTTTTTTTTTTTTTTCCATTAATATTTTAGGCAGAGAAGTGGGGAGGGGGTTCAGGGAAGGAGAGACAGTCAAAAAGACCCTGTAAAACAAACTACTCACAACTATTTTGCCTCTCTCAATTTTTGGTTTTCTAATAACACCTTTGGGAAAATAAACAGATTTCTCAAGCTTAGTATTTTATACTGTTTGTAGATTATAATAATTCTCATCAATTTAAAAGTACTAATGACAAATTATTTACTGTCAGAGGAAAACTGGATTAGGTTCACAAAGCAGGGTGGCTTCAAGTTCCTTCTACTGTTACAATAAAGCAGTTCAGAAGAAGATAAACAGAAGAGAATTATTCCTTTTTGGAATAATATAAAACTTTCATAAAAAATCTGTTTCTAGCTCATCAGTATGGAATTTGTCACTAATCATTTTAAACTATGCCCTTTTATGCTTCTTCTGTCTCTTTTAGCTTTCTGAGTACTTCTTTGATGTAACAAAGACAGTTTCAGACAAGATTTCAGTTCATCTGGAAAAAAAAGGTTTAAGTCTGGAGGCAAAATGCAGTGTATTTAAAATTTATATACTCTATAATGCCTTTGTTCTGAACTTGAAGATCCTGCAAAACTTCTAAGCTTCTTTGCCTTCCTCCTCTAAGCTCATTTGTTCTTCCTTTGCTTATTATCATGCAACTGTGACTTTAACTGGTGCTTCCATCATTTAACTACATGCAGAGTCATGGCTGACCCTTTCTGATCAATTGCCAATCCATACAGGTTTGACTGATAAAAGAGCCAATTAGATTTAAGCAAATTAAGGGACATCACCAATGTCAACCACTTATTAAACTGAATGCTGAATTCCATGCATACAAAACACTAATGCACTGAGCCCCATTAAGCGTTGAAATCCTAACCCCATTAGTAACTCCAGACCTTGAAGGGGTAAAGGCCATAGGAAAGTTTCATATTTATGGATTAACATTTGGATTCGTTTTTATTTTTTAAATTCTTTTCCTGGAACTCTTGAACCCGTACCATAATGCTATTCAAGAGCTCTGATTAAATATATTCTTTATTTCCAAGAGTACCTTAGTGCTAAATATGAGCATTATGTTATTACAAACAACCTAAAAACATAGTGATTGTAGAAATACAAAAAACTTGAATGTGCAGAAAGAGGGGAGGATCTGTTACATAATTGGAAAAAGAGACAGAAGCTCCTCCAGTTGTCCAAATAAAACACGGGTGTTAATTGGGAATTGCCACTGTTCATCTATGTGCCGAGTTATTAGTAGCATCTTCTTCTTGCTTTAATTTCTATCTTCAAATAACTTGTATTTATCATATCCTTAACTGTATATTTTTTCATCAGAAAAACAGAGGTAGGACTGGCAAATAAGATGTGTCCTAACCATCAAGTAAGAGATGATATATCGTAGTAAAATTCTTTGGAGTGTGATCATTTTGTCTCTCCCTTCCAAATTCCTATCTAAACTAAGGATTGTTTGTTCTATGCACACCTGAGAAACAATCACTATAGGGAAGAATAAAAGAGTGATGAGTTGGTGTAATATGAGAATACCTCTTACTACCAATATGCTCACCCTACTTACAGTTTGAGCTTCCAATTTTATCTACATAACCACAGCATTCCTACATTGGTGTACAGAGAAGGTCACGTTTTCACAACTGGCTAAAATACAAGGTTGCTCAGGTTGAGATGAGGCCTGATGAGCCTGAGTCATGAAAAACTTAAAATTTAAAACTAATAGTTAAGTACTCTTGACTAATTTTATTCATTCATTCATTCACCCATTATTCATTATGCACCTACCATGTGTCAGGTTTAGTCTAGGCGCTGAAGATAAAAATGTGAGTAAGAAGCAGTTCCTACTCTATAGGATCTTATAACCAGTGACTGTGACAGATTAAACAGGCAATTTCATTATAATATAATTCTTCTCCGGGATACAGAAAGGCCTTATCTCAGCCTCTGTTGGCAAAAGATGACTTTCTGATGGACCAATTTTACGTTCAAGCCTAAAAAATGAGTCGGATTTGGCCAGATTAAATGGAAAGGGGTTTTCCAGGTCATATTTGATAGCAAATATTTGATGAAGAAAAAAGAGCATTTTATTTTGCCCAACTCTTACTATTATGTTTTAAAACTATGCAAAAGAAGCAGAGCTAAGGATATTACCATTACAGATCTTGCATCATCCAGCATTGAAAGATACTGGGAATTCAACATCACCATAAAAGAGATCTAATATTGAAATCAAGGAAATGGCAATAATGATAACAATCCAAATATAATGGAAAAGTAAATAGCATATAGAACCTTCTCTGCCCATAAGTTGTTTCGCTTCTGTATATTGCTTCATTTATTATTCATTTCAGAATGAAACACAGTTCACTGGACAAAGGCATGGAAGATGTCTTTAATAACTCTCAGTACTAATTTAATTCTACTTAAACACACATATTCTAGTGAATGCCACATGCTTTTCAGCATGATTTTTATGTGTAAAGCAGGATAATATGTTTTCAGATCATTAAGTAAAAGGAAGCATGAACTAAAACCTATTTAATCAATGAGGTATCACCTTTAAACTGCCACAAGGTCATAAAAAAGATAATTTCAAAGCTATAAGTTTCCTAATTGTAATCAACAACAATCTAATGAAAAAAGAAAGTATGTCCTAACAGCCGTAATAAACTTTAGCAAACCACTGTCTGTCTTTAAAGATATTTGCTTCCTCTTTGGTGAAGGGCCGACTCCCAAATTCTAGATTTCTGAATACATAAAGTGAATGATTGCATCAGGCCCAGAGAGTGTGGGCCTGCAGTGCATTATGGTAATGACACAGATAAGCATCCACAGAGCACGGATGAAGATAAGCCTCAGTTAACAGTTTACTTAGTTTGACTACACCACTATAAAACAATACTTTAGTTTCTTCCTGTTTGCGTAATATTAACCCTTTTACTGACAGGTATATTCACACAGTGGATATTCAGTTAGCAGTAGGAGCTTGCTATTCTTAATTGAGTCATGATATATGTGTAAACAACAAATTATTAGACCATATAGTCCTAAACACATGAACAATGAATTAAATTTGCCCTATTTTATGAATATGATATAAATTACTATAAATCACAAACTATTTAAATCAGTATAAATACCATAAAATAAACATGTTTATTAAATATTGTATATATCTTATAGAAAAGGTATTACTATCAAACTTAAAATCTCCACTATGGCACTGCTTATTCTTTAATTTCTAAATTTAAATAAAGGATATTATATACTAAGGTTTAGAGTTATCACAGTTTTCTATCCTTCCTAGCACATGTGTTCAAGTGAAAAATGAAGACGTGACTAGCTAAGGTTTATTTTAGTAGGGGGAATTTGTTTTATTTTGTGTTTCGGTCTTAATTTTTAAATAAATATATCTAAATTCAATTCCCTTTTAAAATTATTGGTTCAATAAATATGATACTAACCTGAGTTGATCAGCCCAAAATGTTTCTTTTAAGTATTCTTTTTTAAGTAATGTAGCTTCTAACATTTAGAGTTTCAAGTGTTTTAGTAAAACATCAATTCATTAATTTTAACAATGGCATAAAAGGTAGATAATAGTGGTTTTATGATATAACAAGTATTGAATCTTTTTGGCAGGAGAGAGGTTCCATACAAATTGAAGATTTCCCTTTATTTTTCTGCAGTGATTAGGCATTTTCTGTTCTTATGCTGCTTATAACTGGAAGTGGGGTTAACCTACCCTTCAGATTGCTGACAAAAAATTGTGACATTCTCCCTTAGTCCAGAATACACTCAATCCTGGGATCTGGGCTACAAGGCAGACAATGATGTGCTAGGGTCCTTTGCCTTTAGTATTTTCAGAAAACACACATTCTTGAATACCCAATTGAGAATCATGCTCTTAACATTTTTAGGCACGCTTTCTGTTCAAGGCCGTCCATGTCAACCACAGAGGGAGTTTTCCTAAATGCAGTTATTTCCCACATCTAGTTAAAACATGGTGGAATTGATGGCACGTCAAAATAATGGTAATTGTGAATAGATTAGGTTGATATTTATAGAAATATTTAAAATAAAAATAGCCAGACTGTATCATATTTCACATGTGAATGTGGCCCTGCTGAACTGTAATCATCAGGATTAGGAATTTAAAGCTATTTTTTAGTAGTGCAAATGGAACTTTCCTATTCTATCATCTGCACCCTGCCCTTTTTGCCTAACAGAGTAGTTTAAATATATAATTGAACTAGTTATTTAGAATACCAGGAGTGAGGCCGGGCGCGGTGGCTCAAGCCTGTAATCCCAGCACTTTGGGAGGCCGAGGCAGGTGGATCACGAGGTCGAGAGATCGAGACCATCCTGGTCAACATGGTGAAACCCCGTCTCTACTAAAAATACAAAACATTAGCTGGGCATGGTGGTGCGTGCCTGTAATCCCAGCTACTCAGGAGGCTGAGGCAGGAGAATTGCCTGAACCCAGGAGGCGGAGGTTGCGGTGAGCCGAGATCGTGCCATTGCACTCCAGCCTGGGTAACAAGAGCGAAACTCCGTCTCAAAAAAAAAAAAAAAAAAAAAAAAAAAAAAAAAAAAAAAAAAAAAAAAAAAAAAGAATACCAGGAGTGAGAACCATTTGCAGTAGAAAATAGAAGCTCAAATTACAAATATAAATTTTGGCTCTAAGTAAAGTCTCAAACAAAAAGTGTTTCCCAATTTTCTTATGCAGAAATCCAGAGATATATGTGTGTGTGTGTGGTATATATAAACACATATATATACAGTGTGAGTTGGATGAAGGCAGTCTCAACAAAACAATAAAAGACCGTCAATTAACGAATCTCAATAAACAAAGCAAAACAACAATCAAAAGAACCAGAAATACAATTGAGCCTCTAAGTTCTAAAATAAAATACCTCTAAAAATAAACAAAGTATTCAATGGATACTTAGTTTAGGGCATTTATATAAAATTAGATAGCCAACATTTACATAGACTTACTTCCTGGAGGCATTGCGATCATTATAGGATAGGAGATCAAGCTGCCTTGGCTATTTGAAATATTGACTTCTACAGTATAGTTGGTAAAAGGTACCAGCCCATCGACGAGCACCCAAAAGTTTGTCTCTTCTCCGCTGTACATAACTTTTGTGACATTCAGAAGGGTGTAGTTATTACCTGCTGATTAAAAAAAGAAAATTATTAAAATGAATATACATCTAAGAATTATTTCCTGCTATTGTGTATTTTCTTGAGCTTCTAAATATACTGTACTAAATAGAACTGTCACTTTAACATTCTAAGAGGCATTACATGTGGTTCTATCGATGGTGCATATTTGGATTTTATTATCCTGTGAACAAAAATGTTATCTGGGTTGACCTGGCCAATTTATTCATTACAGCACTCAAAATAATTTGATGAATATTCTTAGATAACTGTAGGATACAGTCATATCACAAGTATCAAGCATATAAGTAATTCATTGCACAACTGTATAAATTGATTACTTGAGTTGTTTATACTTTTTTGAGTTTTTTTTTTTTCCAGTGAAAATCCCTGAATTTTTTTGGATGTGCAGACAGGAAGAAATAACATCGTTTTCCTCAAATAGAATGGTTCTGGATATACATACTATACTCAGGCAGAATATTTGTCTAATATTGCGTATATCACCAGCTGAGGTATTTTCTGTTCACTTTGCTTGAAATGGGGGTGTATTTCTATCTAATGCCCCTTTAAATTAGAATTAGTCAGAATATCCTGAAAAGCAACTGGGGATGGGAGTTACTATCTGTCCACTTTGATCAGAAGATCTAAGTTTTCTAGCTTTATGAGAAAATGCAGAAGCTGCCTAGCTATATAAAAGAATCACCTTCATCCATCCCTTTATTTTGAGTCTATGTGAGTCTTTGCATAGAAATTCCATTTGACCCAGCAATCCCATTACTGGGTATATATCAAAAGGATTATAAATCGTTCTATCATAAAGACACATGCACACATATGTTCACTGCAGTGCTGTTTATGATAGCAAAGACCTGGAACCAACCCAAATGCCCATCGATGACAGACTGGACAAAAAAAATGTGGCACATATACACCATGGAATACTATGCAGCCATAAAAATGATGAGGTCATGTCCTTTGTAGAGACATGGATGAACCTAGAAACCATCATTCTCTGCAAACTGACACAAGAACAGAAAACCAAACACTGAATGTTTTCACTCATAGGTGGTGATAAACAATAAGAACACTTGGGCACAGGGAAAGGAACAACACTCACAGGGCTAGGTTGAGGGTGGAGGGGAGGGGAGAGGGGAGCAGGGGGAGGGGGGATTAGAAGGAGGAGGAGGGATAACACCGGGAGAAATGCCTGATGTAGGCAACGGGGGTGGGGGTATGGAGACAGCAAACCACCATGACATGTATGTGCCTATGCAACAATCCTGCAGGATGCAGGACATACACATGTACCCCAGAGACCAAATACAATAAAAAAAAAATCACCTTCAGTATGTCCTTACCCTGGTCCCACCACCAGCATCCTTCCAAAGCTTCAGCAAACCCAATCTCAAATTTTACCAGGTCCAAAATGTAAGAAAACACTTCTGCTGATAACAGTACTCTATCTCTGTCTTTCACACCATTAGGTTAAATTTAAGGTTAAGAAGAGTCAGAAATTAGGGTTAAAATAATGAAAAGCCTACAAAGGAAAACTGTAACATTTCCACCTTCTACATTAGATGCTTTCCTGAAAAATTTATAAAACAAACTTTTTTTTTTTTTTTTTGAGACGGAGTTTCGCTCTTGTTACCCAGGCTGGAGTGCAATGGCGCGATCTCGGCTCACCGCAACCTCCGCCTCCTGGGTTCAGGCAACTCTCCTGCCTCAGCCTCCTGAGTAGCTGGGATTACAGGCATGCGCCACCATGCCCAGCTAATTTTTTGTATTTTTAGTAGAGATGGGGTTTCACCATGTTGATCGAGATGGTCTCGATCTCTTGACCTCGTGATCCACCCGCCTCAGCCTCCCAAAGTGCTGGGATTACAGGCTTGAGCCACCGCGCCCGGCTTATAAAACAAACTTTTAAATGCTGTTTAGTTTAGTCAATTTTGGAAGTGTTAGAATAACTCTTAAAAAACAGAAAAGAATGGTTAAGAGCACCAGCCAGGCTGGACATCATAGCAAAACCTCATCTCTAAAAAAAAAAAAAAAAATTAAAACTAAAAATTAACTGGGCATGGTGTTATGAGCCAGTAGTATGAGATGGAATCATCACTTAAACCCAGGAATTTGAGATTACAGTGAACTATAATTGTGTTACTGCACTCCAGCCTGGGTGACAGAGTGAGACTTTTTCCCTAAAAGAGCACCAACATTTACTTCAAATAACCTTCTTTCTATACAAAACCACTTTTTAATATATGCACATTTAATCTTTCCTACACAATTTCTCCAGATATAGAGAAATGAGTGAAAAAACACGATACTGAACTTCAAAGAAAAGAATAAGCATATTTGTAAGATATCCAGACACTGATATAATCTTTATTGAACAAATGCTTAAAAAAAATAAAAGATGGCATCATACTAAAAGTGATCTTGCATCATATAGTATACAAACTGTAATGTTTTCGATATTTACAAAAACATTTTACATCTTATTTTAACATAGTAGCAAAGTATAGTGCAAAGGAAAGAAGATAAATTTGGTTGTCAAAAAGTCCTGCATTTGAATTTGTTCTTGTATTTTATAGCAATGTTCCCTTTGCTAATACACTTAATATTTCTGAATGCCTGGTTCTTCCTCTGTGAACTGGGAATAATAACACAGTATTTACATTGCAGTGCTATTGTGAAAATTACGTGAGATTATTTCTTTATCATATATGGCACATAATAGTTGCTCAGAAACAGCGGCTAGGAATAATGTCATTCTTTTTGTTGTAATCTGTACAATTGATACATTCCAGCCATTCAGAACTTGCAAGTGATTAAGAATTTTGTACCCTGTATTTCATTTTCTCAGTAGCAATAATCTACCTTTTAAATTCTCTACCCTTTCCAACTTAACAATGTATTATTAATCAAAATTCTAAGGTTTTTCAATAAGCAAAACACTAATCTCATCCACTACCAATGTGCCATTATCCCATCAGATCATATTTCAGACTGAAATTAATGAAGATCAAGTAATGCAGAAAAGTATCTGACATCTGGTTATGATTTGACTGTTTTTATGAAATGTGGGTAAGTCCAACAAACTTTAAAAACATACAAAAAGTTATTGAAAAAGATGCTTATGATAATTTGAGGATGGAGGAAGTCACTGCAAAATCTATTGTTACAAAATATGGTTTTTTCCATGAGCTTAAGAGAGCCCTAGTGGCATAAAATAATTTATTACTACAGACTCAAAATTGGCACATCCAAAGGAGTAGTTTATTTCAAAGGGAATGAATAGTGCTTGTGGGCTAAAACATGACAATGATAATTTCTATTCACTTTCAGTAAAGCCAGATAAAGACATCTTCGTAGCTTCAAGAATGATTTCCAGCTCCTAAAATGGAAGTAGATAACGCACTCCTCTATATGTGTGATATATATTAGCAAGGTGTTATGAAACCTACAAAGCAGCTTTTGATAATTTCATTGAGCACTAAAAAGACATTACCAAATTATGCCACTTTAGCTTTCATAGGTTCTTCACAACTAGTCGGCTTGCTTCTACTGAAGATTATCGAGCTCCAACAGCATGCAAGAAAGAGACTTTGCTAGGCGCTGATGAGAACATGCCCCAAGTACATAAGACATAGTTCCTGCACTCAAGAAACCTTAAGATTAAATATGAGTCTCTTCTGACCATTGCCTAAGAAGAACTACATTGTCAGCATGGGAAGGTCTGCTCCTGTCTCAATGATACTGAGCTCCTTGGAAGTATTTCTGCTGTCATTACATGCTCAATTGTAAAACTTCAAAAAGGTCAGCTTGTCCTACAGAGACCCAAGCAGACATTCAATTGCTTCTCAGATAGCATAACTGTGCAGGTCTTAGAAAAGACTGAAATTTGCAAAGCAACAATAGAAATTCTAAAATTAAGCCATGAGAATATAATTTAACAAATTTTCAGCCAGGGACAAATACAAAATCAATGAGTAAATGTGTATGATTATAATGTTGGTGAAGGTTTTTCCACTGCATTTTGTTGTTTGTTTTGACGGAAAATTTGAGCTTAAAACAACAGTACTGCTCACCTTGAAAATGTCATGGCAGGGGGAAATATGTAAGTATCACTTTATTCTAAGCTTCCCAGATAACAACATTAATACATGGTAATTATACAATTAGTTGTAACATTAAGTTCTAGTTATAGAACAATGATTACTCAGTAATTATAAGAAGTATATAATTACTCAATAATTATGAGAAGTATGCAATTACACAACCATTTTGCTCAGCTCAAAAAAGAACTTGTACATCTCCAGGAACCATGCTGCTGAGTGAGTCTAAGTTTCTCTCACCCCTACAAACACACAGTTCAATTCACAGACCTACAGCCACTGACAGGATTTCAGCCCTCAATGAAGCTCAAAAAATTCCAGATTCAAAACCAAAGCAGGAGCCACAGATTTGAGCTCTTCTTCCATTTCATTCTCACTGTCTTTCCTTTCTTCCTTTGATCTTTAGCAATTTGGGTTCCTCTATATGGCAGGGGGAGGGGAGATTTTTTAAATGCACGTCCTCAGATTCCTCTGCTTGAGATGGTTGTGCTTTGCCACTTTTCACTGCACAACTGGGCTTTCAGTGGGCTGGAAAATGCAGCCTTCTTGGTTCAGCCTCAAAAATCAAGCTTGAAAATGTGAAAGTGATAAGCATGGCCTATTGCAGGTGGCCATTCCTGTCTGGTTGGCCGTCCAGTTTGACCCTATTTGTGAGTCTAAGTGGATGATGCAAGACTTTTTAAGCTTCCATGTTCTGGAACCACAACTTCCCACTGCCTGCCTCACTCCCACCCAAGCACTGTGATTTGAAGTTGAGTTGCCCTCTCCATCCTCTGGCTTGGTCTGAGCCATTGGACTTTAACTAGGAATCTTAACTAAGCTCTTTGCAAAACGATGTTGCCAGTAACACTGTTCCAGGTATAACCTACATCAAAATGACCTGGGGGTAACTCATAAACATTCACATATCTGAGTTCTACCCCAGGCCTGTTGGATGAGCATCACAATGTAGGGTGCTGGGAACACTAGATGATTCTTCTAGAGTCGAAACTCTAGCTTTGGACTGTAATATGTTTACTCGATTAGTGAAATAATGTATCTACAAAAAGTGGAAAGCTAAGGTTTAAAACAGATGTCTCCTTATAGACTACAAAATCTAATGTAGTTGTTCTATAAGAAAATTTAAAATATGGGTGAAACAATTTTTAAAATAGGTAATCATTATTGCACGCTTTAGAACAATAACATCAGGATTTCTGATTTAAGTATTATATACCTCCTTTATCTTTCCACTGAAGATGCAGAGAAGAAAAGATTCTTCGTGTATTGGCTAACATCACACATTATAAAGATAAAACAAGTTTTGTATAGATCATGTAAAATTTCTAAATAAACTCCTAAATACTATTTCAGTCTATCCCACTAAAGGGTCTTGAAAGAGGTTAATTCATTCAGTCCTACTCTCCTATTTTATTTAGAAGAAAAGTGTTACGTGAAGAAATAGACCAAATAAATCTCATACGAACAACAAATTTTACTTATTTAAAAACCTTTTCTTCAGCCTCAAATATAAAGACTTACTGAAATGTTAACAATAGTAATGTCCATTTTCTAAGGTGAAAGTCCTATTTTCAAAGTTCTTTTTTTGTGGAACACTAGAAAATCTATGCAATTATTTTTAAAGGAAAAAACAGCATAAATGGATATTTTCACATGTATGATTCAGGGATGCGTAAATGATTGCTGTCCTGAGTATACCGTCCTATGGGGTTCTCTAGATTGAAATAACGTAAATGGGTATCCTTTCCTATTCTTGTTATAATCATTGTCACAAGAATTTTAATGCACCATATATTCCATAATTTTTTTTTCTTCTGTGCTGTACTGCTCTGACCTTTTCAATATTCTATAATTTGACTGGCTGGCCATTTCAGTTCTCTCCGTTTTACAGCCTTATTAACTTGTGGGAAAGAGGTGAAATGAACAACCAATCAGAATACATAATATTGCAAAGGTCAGCGTAGTCCTGTACAGTATCATCACACACAGAATACTGTATGCCAGGCATTAACATCCTGATATCTTATTCATGTGACAAAGATTGTAACAAGAACAGAAAATGGCACAACATGAATCCATTCTCATGACAAAGATTATAATGAGAAATGACAGCGAACAAACCAAACTGATTCTTGTTACCTTGTGAGGATTTTATATGTCAGGCCTAGTCCTGCTTTAAGTTAGCCTTTTTCTGAATCCAATTACACTTTAAGGTAGAAAAGGTATTAAACTAATTTTTCCACTTCTTGCTGTACAAAGAAAATGCTATATTTTTCTGGTATTGAGGTCTCAATTTTAGAATTGTTCAGTTCCATCTCACTATCAAGAAATTCTGCCAATATCAAAATCAAAAGGCATCAAATTGTGATCAAGATAAACTGGAAAAATCAGCCCTTACTGTGAGCCAAGAACTTCGGGTTGCTCTAGACGGCCTGTATTAATATTTAAGTTACAGTTATTTATTCCTTTTAAAGATATTATTTTAAATTATTTTAACCAAAAAGCAGTGTGTCCTCCAAATTCCATTTTTCTGATAGATCTCATGTTGGTAGGAATCTGAAAGGTGTTGATTATTTGTTTATTTTGTAATTAATATATGGTCAAAGAAATCTATTCCTGACCTTAAGTTTTTAACAATGTATAAAATATTTATAGACATATGCCTACGAAGCTTTCTCCTCCACAGAACGTTTTAAAAGAGAAAGAAATAAGTAGCCTGTGAACCACTAAGACCTCTCGAGGACAGGGCTCAATTAATGCATCGTATTTCTTACATTACTGTAATTATTGTAATAGTGATTTTAATTAGTTGTCATCTAGTCAAAGCTGTACTTCTCTGACTCCTCTTTAAATTGGCCGTTCCTCTAGTATGACAATTGTAGTGCAGGGAATAAATACATGCACTATTTCATCAACTCACCAAAAGGTGCTTCAGACACATTTGCCCTGGTTGTGCCCAGGCAAGAGCAATGACAGCTCTACAGACACCGAGAATCTTTGTGTTGTGTTCTCTTGATCCTTTTTAATGTGTAGGCACATTACTCTTCTAAATATGGCCAATTATTTTTTAAAGTTTGTTGGAACATGTTTTATATTTTTCTCGTCAAGCTTTCTCTATGTACCATGGTCAGATTTTCCTAAATGGATCTCACTTTATGAATCTGATAATATATATTATATATGTGATCAGAAAGGAATTATAATGCATGAAGGACAGACAAAAATCTCTGTACCTTATGCTTAATATTTCTGTAATCATAAAACTGCTCTAAAATAGTCATAAAAAGGAAATATGTATGTATATATGCTAGTATGTTTTTTAAAGTTCACTATATAATATATAAAATTCAGTATAGTTCATTGTATATATGTATATAAACACACAGAGAAAGAGTAAATTCAGAGATGTGCTGTGACTATGGTAAATCATAGAAGTATGGTCTATTTTCACTAACCATGTTATGCTCTGAAATGTCAGGGTTTTTCCCATTTTGACTTGTTTTTTTTTTGCCATTTGGGCAAACTGTTACTTTTCCACCTGAACAAACTGATGCCATTATCTCAATCAGCTAAGAGTTATTTGAGCAAATATATTCCCATAGAAAGTGGTCTCCGGCTTCCATAGTAAACACTGGACATGAACACAACTATTTTATCACCAAAATATGTTTCCTTCTAAAGTTCTGGTAGAGCCTTACTAACCATGCTGAACATGCTGAACCTGTGGTACTATTACGATCAGACGAGTAATTTGAAAACCATTATTGATCCCAAAGCCTATTGTCCATTCTTTAACAATATGTTTAACATTTTCTTCTAATCACTAGAATATATATGCTTGAGTTGGTTCCTATATAAAAGATCAACCATTTAGGGGTCTGGATGAAAATATCAGGTTTTGCTGTTGAGTTCTACCTGCTTCATTTGCCAGTCACACAGTCACGTGTTCCTGTGTTATCTATTGATGTATCGTGGCACTACCACAAACTTAGCAACATACATTTATAATCTCATAGTTTCTGTGAGTCAGGAGTGTGGCATGGCTAACTGGGTCCTGCGCTCAGGGTATCAAAATGCTGCTGTCAAGGTGTTGGTCAGGACTGAAGTCCTATCTCAAGGCTCTAATGAGGAGGGATCCCTCCCAAGCTTAGGTGGTTGTTGGTAGCTTTCAGTTTCTTGCAGGTTGTTGGGAATGAAGGTCTCAGTTTCTTCTGGCTATTGGCTGCAGGCTGCCCTCAGTTACTAGTTTTCTGTTGCTTGGAGTTCACCCTCATTCCTTTCCATATGGGCCTCCCCAATGTCACCACTTGCTGTTTCAAAAAAGAGGGAGTCTCCTAGAAAGATAGGTTACAGTCTTACAGAGGTGGCAAGCTGTCACCTTTGTTATGTTCTGTTAGTGAGAAGCAAATCACAGGTTTTGAAGACACTCAAGGGAAGGAGACTAAACAAGGACATGAATATCAGGAGGCGGGGAAAGTCAGCTGCTACCTTACAGCCTCTGTGTTAGTCTCTGAACTGTAGATATGAATCACCTTGCTGGAAAGAGATTTTGGATCAATTATGAACTTTCACAGTTTCTAAATTAAGTAGCACTACAAAATTGTCCTTCTAAAATACCTGACAGAACGGAGAGCAACTATGAAAACAGTAACATTAACAATTTTAGTTGAAAATTCTCCAGGTACTAAAGGAAAACAATGACTGACATAAATTTTGAAACCTAAAAGAAGAAAGAGATGGTAAATTCCTTCTTAGTATACCGCACCTCGTTGTTCCCAGAGGAAGGAGTATAAGCCAAGAAAAAATCCTCTCCAATATGTAGATAAATGAACTGAGTGGAGTCTGCAGAGATAGGAAGAGATATCAGGGCTGGCCATCCTGCCAAACACTGTCCTGAGTTGGGAGAAGAAGCTGGTGTTCCCAGTAGTGGGAGATGCATGTGAATAAATGGAGCAAGTGCTGCCATAGAAGTTGTATCAGGATTTCAGAAGAGGCAGTAAATCTAGATTCCCCAGAATTCTGCCCTGTGCATCGTCACACTCTCTATTTCATTCCCATCCTGGTAGGCAACAGAAAAGTCAGTAAATGGCAAAACCTAGTGCTTGAAGTTTAGGTTGAAAGAAGACTGACCAGCACCAGAAACAAAAGGAGGTAGAACAAGCTCAGAATCAATGCAAAATTGGAACAGAGCTGCCCATACAAGGCATAAGCAAGATGTGGTTGAAGTAAAAAATAATTCACTGAGTATTGTGCATACAGCTAAAAGAAAGAAAGGATTCTAACATAAAAAGACAAAATAACCATGTAGTTTGGGAAAAAATTGTGTGTGTGTGTGTGTGTATATATATATATATATATATATATATATATATATATATGTGTGTGTGTGTGTATATATATATATATGTGAATATATATACATGTATATATATACACGTATATATATACACGTATATATATTCCTATAATAAAAGGATATGTATGTATATTCCTATAATAAAAGGATATTGCAGAGACAGAGAAACAAACTGGAAATTAAAAACACATTAAGTATTTAATAAACAAGTTAGAAAAAGCCAGGAACAGCAAGCGCTTTGGGTCTCCAAGGTGGGCAGATCAACTGAGGTCAGGAGTTCGAGACCAGCCTGATCAACATGGAGAAACTCCGTTTCTACCAAAAATACAAAACTAGCCAGGCATGGTAGCACGTGTCTGTAACCCCAGCTACTCGGGAGGCTGAGGCAGGAGAATCTCCTGAACCCGGGAGCTGGAGGTTGTAGTCAGCCGAGATGGCACCATTGCACTCCAACTTTCTCCAGTGAAACAACTGAAACGATGGGTCGAAGTCAGTTAGGGATTATTCAAGATGCCTCTAAAATTGTTCAGAATTCAGAAGCAGAGAGATAAGTTTCCAAGGCAGCTGAATGGTGATAGTGCCAGTGGGGGAGTCCTAATAAGGCTCAAGCTCATCTGGGCCATGCTATTTGTGCTTCTGCACAAGTCTGACTCTCTAGCTTTCCTGACAACTTTTTGAACTGTTTAATTCCTTTAATTTAATTCATCTTTGCCTCAATTAGCCGTATTTGTTTCTGTTGTTTGCTACTAAGTAATCACCCATGAACTGAGAAAGCTCTAAAATAATGTTTGCTGTTTGTTCATACTGGTTATTTATGGGTAGTGGGATTTTAGTGGATGTTGTTTTCTTGTATTACATATATTTTTAAAAAAACCTTTCATAATTTTTGCAAAATCAAATCATGAGAGGATGAAATACCCAAGGAAAGTATGTAAATTGTATTTTTATAAGCAAGTTATAATGAAACAGGGGTCCACAAACTACAATCTACAGCCAACTTTGGCAGCTGCCTATTTTTGTAAATAAAGGTTTATTAGAATAAAAGTAATTATCTTTGTAGGTGTTTTCATGGTACAACTGCAGAATTGAGTAGTTATGGCAGAGATCATATTGCCTGCAAAGACTAAAGTGTTTACCTTCTGGCCCTTTATAGAAAAGGTTTGCCAACCTCTGAATTAAAAAATTAAATAGGCCAACTTTTAAAAAATATTCTGCCTTCTTGAATAAAGGGACCAATTTCTGGTTTCTAGAATGATTATCTTGAGTAATTTTTTTTTGAAGAGTGGAACACAGCATGTGGAAAGAACATTTTGTTGATATAGCCCTGTGTTACATCACTGCACCACACCTTCATTAATGCTTTGACTATCTTTCATTATTCAGCATTAATAAATAAATTACTGAAAAGGAAAAGCAGCTGGACAAAAATATGTTATAAATAGTTGCCTAATTCCACATGCCTAGGAAGTTTGCCAATGGAAATCCAAATGCCTGTTTTATATGGCTTATATAGCTGCTGTTCTAAAGGCTTAATAAGAGTGACTAAAGAGTAATTAATGGCTCCTCGGATGAAAGAAGTATGAGTTTACTATTTTAACTGCTTGTGAAATACTTTTTAAAAACTTCAAAAGTTTTATGTCTTCCAGAAAAAAAAAAATCAGTGGTAGGTAATTTGTCCAAAACATGAAGCATCCCCTTCCTATGAATTCTAGGCTAAAATATTTGCTGAAAGTAACAAATTCAGTGTTAATATTACCTTGAAATTTATTTTAAGAATATGACTAGATAAGTGCATCACATATTGTCTTATTCTAATTATTAGAGAATGAATCACTAAATGGTTTAATTGTGCTTTTGCAAAAATTTTGCTTAAGAACCTAGAACAGGTGGCTAGAGTCAGAGGCGAGAGAACTATTATATGGTACCATGAGTCCCAAAATAAGCATTCAGTATGTAAAAGATCATAAGATATAAATGTGTTGGTAAAGCAAAGAGAGTTTGATATATACATGTTGGCCTCTTGAGAAACAACTTAATCAATTTTGCTCTCTAGTTTAAAGTTGAGTTGTTTTTCTCTTTTAAATCCCCCAGACGGTGGCTTTCCAGCCTGGATAATTACAGAAATGAAAAGAACCAGCCTGAATATCTTCAAAGGCATTTTTTTCACCTTAACTATTTTCTTATTGTTAACCTAAACCAGTTTGGTATGGTTCAGCTCTGAAACAAGCATGTGAAAATAAATAACATCTTTGTCATGAGAAATAATCACTTACCAAACAGTACCCTAAGAATGTGGTTTATAGTCACCAGTTGTATTTTTTTTTTAAAGAAAGAATAAAGTCATTTTAAAACACGACTTCATCTTAAGAAAAATATTGAGAAATTTGAAGTGTTTTTTTGATGGCATTATAGCTACATATTTTAAGTCTTTATTTTTGAATCCTGGTTCATTTGGGGGGCTTCCAATGTCAGTCTACAAATGAAGATTCTTATCTGCTTTCTAAAAATGTTCATAACTCAATAGATGCCAATAAGAATATTCAGTTCTATGGGAGAGATGATCAGAAAGAAATGGGCTAAAAAACAGGCCTGGGGATCTCCAATCCATAATCAAATATCGAGATTGATTGTGTCACTTGCACTTGTATTGATTTCAATTGGAGTAGCTCACCCACGGGAATAATAAAAATGTGGAATAAAACTGATTTATGAGAACAAAATAAATCCTTTTGTGAGTGTAATGAATGGGTACTATTTAACCCTTTCAATCACAGGGTGAAAAACTATTTATTTTTTTAAGAATGCTGAACTAGCCAAAAGAAGTCATATCAGAAATGCCAATACTGCCAAATGCCATTACACGAAGTTGTGATGCTGGGGAAGAAATGCTGCTCTGAACTTGATGGATGGCATTATTTGACATATGACCTACTTTTAGCTTTCCTGGGCCAACTTCTGTGTGTCATCACAAATGATGGACCTGTAGATCCAAAGTATTACAGAACCACTCAGTAAATGTTTATTGTTGAGAAGCTAAAACAAAACATGATGGGACATTAACTCTGCATTTTATTTTTTTCTCTTAATATAGGTGTTCTTTGTTTTAACTCAAAACTTAGCATTTAACAGTTATCTTGATGGGACATGCAATAATATTCGAGGATAACAGGGATATTCAGGAGAGACAGAGTTTGGCATAATTTGGCATAAGTATTTGTCTTAAAGAAAATTGGAGGACTAAATAAAAAAGGAGAAGATTTGTATATAAAACACAGCAACTGCTTGATTCTATCAATTGAGCCAACCAGCCAAGCAGCTGATTCAATGAGAAAAATACCAGCCACATCATTATTTCTTGACACCCAGTAGGCAAAACATTCCTAATAGTTTGTCATTAACTTTAACTTTTCCTCTGTATTAACATCTCATACATGTGTTCTAAACCTTTGCTGTCCAATACAATAGCCACTAGCCACATATGGTTATTGAGCACTTGAAATGTGGCTAGCATGGCTGAGGAACTGAATTTCTAATTTGATTTTAATGAATTTAAATTAAAAACTGATAATTGATTCCGTTTCTGGAAAACTTTTAAATACATTTGAAACAACTTGGTATGTGAATCTACTTTCTCAACTGAAAACTTTATAACATCTAAATGCAGATTAAATATAGCTGATAAAATATATCTGAATTGAAATATCCTATAAATGTAAAATACATAGATTTAGTAGAAAAAATAATGTATTATCTCATTATTAACTTTTAGATTTTAATTACTTGTTGAAACAATATTTTAGATAGATTGGATTAAATATACTACTAATTTTTTTTTTTTTTTTTTTGAGATGGAGTCACTCTGTCCCCTAGACTGGAGCGCAGTGGCACGATCTCGGCTCACTACAAACCCCACCTCTCAGGTTCAAGTGATTCTCCCACCTGAGCCACCTAAGTACAGGTGTGCACGCAGACTACAGGTGTGCATGCAGCAACACTCCTGGCTAATTTTTGTACTTTTGATAGGGATGGGGTTTCACCATGTCTCCCAGGCTGGTCTCAAACTCCTGACCTCAGGTGGTCTTCCAGCCTCAGCCTCCCAAAGTGCTGGGGTCACAGGTGTGAGCCAATGCGTCAAGCCCTACTAAATTAGTTTCAACTGCTTCATTTTACTTTTTTAAAATGCGCATTCTAGAAAATTCAAAATTACATACGTAGCTCACATTATATTTCTATTAGGCAGTGCTGTTCTGATGTGCTAAAGGAAAAATTAGAATGCACATTTAAAATGCAGCTTCCTTTTTATTTTAAATCAATGGAAGAAAACCTCATTGTTCTAAGATCTGCCTACCTATACTCACAAGAGATTGAGGTGAAACTTTTATTCACAGAATGCACAGATTCTGTTCACTACATTGAATTGAATTCATAGTCCTAAGAAAGCTGATTTCAGAACTTGGAAAGGAATGTTACAAGGAGAGCGTTGATTTGCTATCAGTTCTGTCAGTTTGGCTCGGAGTGTCATGGTGTTTAATGAAAGTACATAAAAGTAACTTTATTTATCTCCACTGGCATAAAAAGGCTTTTAAAAAAATTAATACATTTTACTATTTACAATGAAACATAATTTAATTCAGTTTGATGGTACCATAATTATTATAGCATAATAATTTTTCTAGTATGATAACTTTGGCATGTATGCTATACAGAGTAAATCATTAAATAGGAAACAGGTACAAATCAGAAAGATAATAAAAAACCCTATTATCATAAAGGCATAAATTATTAGGAAAAAGTAGAACTAAGCCACTTTTCATTAAAAAGATTCAAGCAAAAGTAAGGTGATAAGAAGTATTAATTGCAATTACTGGGCTTCTGAAAGAAACTGAGGCCCAAGGTTTTAACATCTCTTGCATAATGAATGCAAGATTTTTGTTCCCAATTTATTATTAGAGTTTGATGTTTTAAGGTCTTTTGTTTCTGAAAAGCTTCCAATAGTTTTGCTATGAGATGAAACATGATATAAACTCCTTCCTTCCCCCACGTTTTTCTCTTTTGGCTTCATAATATTCCTTCTTTGTCTAACTATAAAAAATATATTTTTTATCATAAATGTTAGAGCTGTATCAGCAATCATAAAGAGAAAAGCTGAAATTATCTAAAATCTGAAGATAATCATTATTGATTAATATGTTTGTGTTTTTTGGTGTGTGTCCTTCATATTTGTTCAGATATTTGTGTGTGTGTGTGTGTGTGTATGTATACATATATCTATATATACACATCTATATATATAATCTATTATCATTTTTAATAATTATAGAATTTTATGATGCTCATTGTTTTATAGCTGTAAGAATATTTTCTCATCAACAAATATACAGAATAATCTTTGTAATGGATTCACCACAATGTCTTCAATCCATATAGCTAAATATTTAGAAATACCCACCCTCTTGATTTTTATTATACAAATAAACTCTGTCAGGGACATAATTTTATAAGGATTTTCCTGTACACCTATCTATTTTTTTTTCTAAAAATGTCAATAAGGAAAATTTCTGGGGTTCTTAATGGATAGGAATATTTGAAACCTCCTATATTTACTTTACAAGTTTATTTTAATAATCTCACATGAATTACTGGAAGCAAATAATAAGTAAAAATAGAATGGTCATGGCTTATTTAAAACCATATTGTATGGATTGTATCAGTGATACAGAACTTTAATTATAGCTCTAAGTGTCTATCCTGTCTGTTAATGTGTTATATCCAACTAAGTTTATATAACTAAGTGAGTTGGACTCATGTCCTTTGAGTGTATAGATCTGTGTATTTTCTGTCTTCATGGAACTGGAGAAAATTGCTAAGTCAGAGATTTATAAATATTTTTAAAGTATTGAACAAAATGAAATGGTATGTTTTAAAAATACAGATGTAATACCAGAGATTCTTTTAATATTATAATAAAAATAAATGAACACAATCACAAAAGTGAAAATATGTGTAATAAACCTAACAAAAAAATGTGAGGTCTCTATAAGGAAAATAACAAAATATTACTGTGGGATATAAGCTGCTTAAGTAAATGAAACAATAACACATTTCCAGATGAGAAATATTTGAAGATGTAAGTTTCACAAGAATTAATGTATAATAAGGAGAGTCTGTTAAAAATATCCATGGCATTTTTTAACTTAATCTAATGTTCAATGGGAAGAATACACATATGAAAAGAACTAAGACCTTTTAACAAAAATGAATAATAACCTGAAGGGACAGAAGAATAACTTTATCCGTAAGATACAAAGATATTTTCTAAATAAGATGTTGAAAGCATGACAATTCAGTCAGAATGGAAACAGGTATAAAGAGAAGAAATAAATAGCTCAGAAACAGGCAGCATCATGCATACAAATTTAAGTCTGATAAATTTAGCAAAATAAAGCAGCATATGTTTCAACTTTAGATGGAGAAAATATTTTTTATAAAAACAAATAAGCAAAGATTTAATTATCAAAAATCTAAAACACTACATCATAAACCTCATAAAAAGACCCAAAAGATAAATGGGATAAAATATTTAAAGTTGTAATGACTAATAATTACTATCTTTAATATTTAAGCTGCCATAAATATCAAAACAAATTTTCAAACCTCTAAAATATTCTGGGCGGTGTGTGAGCAGACGAAAAAGAAAAACAAACTAATAGAAAAAGAACATATGGAAAATGTTTGGTCTCAATAGCAATAAAAGATGCAAATTAAAGCAACCTACCATTTTTATCCATCAAATTAATATAATTACAGACAGATGAACACACTTGTGTACTATTAGGAGCCATGTGAAATGACGTAATTTTTTTGAAAGCATTTTGCCATGCATATCAAGTATTTTCAAAAATATACTCCACCTTTAATTTAGCAATTCCTTTGTAACTATACATATGAAGGAAAAATATAGAATTATGTGTTACCAAAAAATATTCTTCCCAATAGTAAAAATAATAAACCTAAATATCCAACAATAAGGAATTGATAAATCTATATTGGCACATCTATACTAAATACCTATTGAGAATACTTGTTATGAGTGTTTTGTTGTGTAATATAAAAAATGGTCATGATAATGTTAAATGTGTAAAGTATAAGATGTGTTTGTAGTAAGATCTCAATGTTATATACGCATACACATGAATACACATATGTATACCTGCCATAGAAAATATGACTGCAAGCCAGTAACACATTTATAATTGGTACCATTTTAACAAAACTGTCTCTGAAGAAAAAAGATACTCCAATCTAAGCCTATAGCTACTAAATGTAACTAATATTCATCTGTGTAACAACTGAAAATTTGACAATTCTTTGTAATTATTGCAACCACATTTTTACTTTATGCCAAAGTCCTTAACACAGTATAAGCATGTTGCACTAAGTAGCTCCTGTCTAACTTTCTAGTCTCATCTATGATATTTTTTTCTTCATGCACTATCCCAGCCATGAGGGCCTTCTTTCGTTTCCTCAAATCCACCACAGTTTTACCTTCCTCACATCCTTTACAAATACCATTCACTCTGGAATCCTCTTTCTAGTTTCTGAGTTGTTGTCTAGTCATGTTACAGTTACCCTAAATGTCATTAGCTTTTCAAAAGAACTTTCTTGACCCTCCAGTCTATATTGTTAGTTATTATGCAAAATCTTAGTTATATATAATTTTACTTTAATCACTATTAAGGTGTGCAATTTTATATTCTTATGTGATTACTTGGATAATTTTTATCTCCCCTTGTAAATCACAAGGCCCTTCGGCACACAGACCATGCTTGCCAGATATTTAAGTACTTTCTAAATATGTTGAAAACAGTGATTAAGTTAGCATAGTGATGATTTGGAGAAATAGGTTTACACTGGGAAGGAATAAATGTCCCAGAAACAGGCACCATCATTCATCTAAATTTAAATGTCTAATAAATTTAGCAAATTAAAACAACGTATTGTTCAACTCTGGATAGAGAAAATTTCTCCACTCTACCCTAGCACCTATGATTTTGTTTCTGTCTTGTTCTATAAAACAAGCTGGATATATGCTTTTTACATGAACAAATCAATGTACAAATAAACGAACAAATTTCTTAATTTAAATCTATTATTTCCAATTTCTGCTCCTTGGGTGTAAAACTTCCTTTGATATCTCCCAAGGGCATACTGCTAGAAGAAAAAAAACATAAACTTTACTTGCAAACCTATTTATAAAGAATCCAAATTATCTAAAAAACTACATATATATTTTTCATAAATAGCCCACTAGAATCCTCAGATTCTGCAACACTAATAATTGAGTAAAGTAACACATTGGTTACTGAGAATTTTATACAAAAAGTTGGGAAACATAAGTTTGATGTGGGCCGTTCTTAGTATATAGAATTATAATTTAGCAGTCACCTATTATCACTTTCTAAGGGGTCAAACATACGATTTGTGGTCGTCATAACTCTATATAATGACGATGCCCTATAACCATCCAAGGAAGTTGATCCTAGACTCCCACAGAAGTTTATGAATCAGAGAAGGGAATTCCTTGCTGTAGGGTGTGTCTTAGAGGCTGTAGAAGGACATTGGCCCCACATGGCTAGATTTTTTTCTGTTTCTGTGTGTAACTCATTCTTCCATTTCCCTCTAACATCAATTCACAGCTGACACTTTCCAATTGAGAACCTCCTGGGTATAATGGCTATATGTTCAGTCTACCAAAATCTAAAAACTGATTCTAATATTACTATTTATTCAATAAGCACTGAACGCTTGCCACAACAAAGCATGCAACAACCAACACTAGACAGGTATATCGGTAGCATACAACTATAGGAAAACATTATATATCTGCTCCAGGGCTGACTTACTCAGTTGAACTTTATCATACATGTATTAGAAACCCCCAAATCAGTTACAGAGTGGGTTTGAAAAGGGTTTAAGTATTTTTTAATGCTTTAAAATTTCTCTAACTAGCAGAATTTTATTTTTTAAATTATGCAAATCCCTCCAAGCCAACAGTACATCATTTGGGTGATCTGCTGATTGTAACAGGCTCCTTTCTTGAGGAGTTAGAATGGAGAGATTCCTTCACAGGGATGCTCTGCAGAGTTTGGAATGTCAAGTGATGCCATGAGGACAATGAAATTTCTACCCTCCCACGCCTCTGTGGGCCGCATTTCCTGACTCAGTGTACAACCCATGGTTACAATTTTCATTTCATCATAACATCGCCGCCTCAACAGACACAACAGCATGGAGTATCCACTTGTTCATTATGTCAAGAAAATAGCCAATTAGATATCAGACACAAATTCAATAAGCTGCTGTGTGAGCCTTGAGAACAGATGAATTCTTAAACAAGTTTGATAAATTAATGCTTAACTCCATTCTTGTGGAAGAATATGTCCTAATTAAACATTTCTATAGCTTTATTGGCCATGACATGATATACAATCAGAAATGTCAATACATTCAATGTGTATACGTTCTGTAGCCCAATATTTGAAATGACATATATCTTATTATCGCCCATTTATATTTTCACTAACAATATGGTCATGATTTGTAATCCAGATAAAATGCCTTTTGATTTCCCATGTGTTTAGATTTGTTTGTATTTATACTTCCAGAAATGTGTTGGAACCTTGTGGCAAGATATTAATAACTATACTTTCTTTTTTGCATAAGAGACATTTACTTGCAAACAAATAAGAACAGAATGATTTTCTCTATTTCCCCTACATTCCCACTGTTTTTTATATTCATACTTGCTTTGAACATAAGAACATTCTCCTACCATTTTTATTCCTAATAGGTTTTATGCTAATTTAGAAACAACATCTGAAATGGTCAGGAAGAGAGGTCTGGGGCTGTTCTCTATAACTAAAAGAACTCCTCATCATGATACTCATTTAATTTCTTCTAAGTCTTAAAATAAATTGTGTGGTTAATAATAATGTAACATAATAAGATAAAGTACAATATCTTTAACATGTTGCTTGATGAATATTTGCGTATGAAATACTATCACCTGCTTGATGAGTATTTGTGTATGAAATATGAACGCCTGCTGCTTTAGACTTTAAAGTGAGTTTCCATTTTCACATATTGGGTTTTAATTTTTTTAAATGAGATAGAAGTGTATTTTCTTTGACCTTTCTTTTTAAAAATATATGCCCTGAAATCAGGATATGTAGGCCTAAAAAGAAGTAGATCAATGTCAAGCCAAATTATGCTGTTCCGCAGCTGTGTGGTGGATGTTATGTTCCCCTTTCTCCTCCGCTCTTTTCTTCCACCAGGAAATAGACATTATAAGATCTCAGGTGAACTCACTCCTGCTGCCTGACCCCCTAACTCATTATGGGAAAATGAATTCAGATTGCTGGAAAAGAAGCTGCCTCTTTTATCTTCCCACTGACTGACAAGCAACTACAAAGTTTTCCGACGGGATTCCAAGTTACAAGCTGTACTGCATCACTGGAACAATTCCCCCACTAGCGGGTTTTCCCAGAGGGCAGCATGTCAGATATACTGCATGGCTTACAAGCGCAGCTCTGAAACTGCACATTTCCCTCCACACTAAAAAACAGACATCAGGGACTATAAAACAAAGCTGTCCCTTCCCCAACAGCATTAGCCTTCCTACAGACCCTTCGGAAGTCTAAGAGGTTCTCACGTATGATTATTTTCCTTACCTTCCCAAGAAATTAAATGCTCCGTATCTTTTTTTTTCTCCCTCTTGTAATTTTTATAAAACACAGTTTATTCTGGGAGGAAGAGCATTCAGAGAACCAGGTTGTGTGCAAAGGACGCTGGATTTCTCTGGGTAACCTTGAAAAATTGACTGCACTTCTTCAGTTTTTCGAGATTTTTTAGAGATTTATAGCATTTCAATATACTGACATTCTAAAGCACTCTTCTGGCAATTTCAGGAGAAGGTAAGCCTATTCTGGGTGCTAGGATTTTTAGGAACTGTAGTTAAAAACATGCATTCATCTAGTTTAAACCAGCAATGCAATACTTTCTGCATTTGTGCGGTTTCTGTTTTCCTTTATTTACTTTAGTTTTTAGATGGAGATTTATCCCAAGGAACACTTGATTCTGATATTGGAATGAGGAATGGACTCCAATTCTAAAAGAAGAAACCGTTTAGGCTCAGAGAATGGGGGATGGGGAGCCATCACATTTATACTGTATCTTTTCTACCTAGAAATATCCTAATCGATCTTTAAAGTGCCCCACTCCTTCCAGATGTTACCACTGCAGTAAAAACTTTATGCCCCTCCTACTTCCCATAACATAACCTCGAAAAATCCAAATCTCCCATTCCTCAGTCCTCCCTTAACACTACCATTATGCCTCAGGCATGATGAGGCTCCTTTATTTCTTGGACCACTTCTATTTAGTTTGCTTTTCTGTTTTGCAATATCCTTGGAGTTTCTGCGTGAATACTCCTAGCAACGGTTGGAAAAACAAATGCAGGCAAATAGTAAGAAGAAAGTTAAATTTAACGTCTCGCAAATCACCAAAAGACTTTTCCTGAATAATGATTGAAAATATGTGAAGATGCCCTTCTTTCTGCAAGCTTCTACCTTAGGACTTCAGACTCACCACCCAGACCTCCTCTGCCAGAAGCACCGTGCTTACTCCAAATTACTCTGCTCTTGAATCATCTGCTCTTGTGAGCTATTTTTCTAATGTGTTGCAAAAATAATACGTATATATCCTAGAAAATTTTTTAATTGACTACATATAAAAGGAAACATGAGAAGATAAACCATTCATAATACAACCACTTAGAGATAATAAATAAATCTATTTTCCAAATTTTCATTAGTCTTTTTTAAAACAGTCTTAAATATTAATCGGGTTTCTTTTTTTCAGGGCCATCAGGTCTTACAAGCAGATAAAAAGCATCTGATTATGCTCATTTCATGAAGAGTTCTTTCTTTCTTCCCTTTCTTCTCCTTCCGTGTCCTTTCCGTCCACCCTTACTCTTGAAGACTAATTTTGGGTTATAAGTATTCACTCTGGAAAAAGTCACCTAAAACCTATTTGTTGCACTTCTCCACATTCAGAAAGAATTTTCTGAGATCCATGAAATAATTCAGTTTCAACATTAAAAACTGATCAATCTGTTTTTCTTTCTTTCTTTCTTTCCTTCCTTTCTCTCCTTCCTTCCTTCTTTCTTTACTTTCACTAAAATGCCATTTTCCATTGCTAATGCTTAAGGATCATTTTCATTCGCCCCCCTTTTTCCCCCCACAGTAATCCACATCTCTCTTTTTCAAATAAACATCTTTATTCTGTGGCACAGAATAAAGGGGATTAGGAGAAAGAGACATTTGAAGATGAAAAGGAAGCTGCAATCCAGTTTTTCAGAGCAGGTGAGAGTTAACAGTGCACAAAGGACTCAGCAATTAGTACACCCTGGTGCTTTGCCTTAGAAACTCTGACACAAAACAATCTGTCAGGTTATCAAGCAATGAAGATCACTTCCCAATTCAGTCAAAAGGAAGGATAATAAAGAATTAAACAATTCGCAGAGGACTCTGCAATAACCACTTAAGAAAAAAGCAGGATATGTGTACTAAGACATGGCATTGTCTACTAAGTACAGGATCAGTATGAAGAATCCAAAGGAAGCCTAGTAGTAAGGAGGCTGCCATTTGTAAAAATTATTCTCTAGAATCTCAGAATATTTTATTTATCTTCTCATAGTTTTTAAATTTTTCTTCTTAACAATTAGATTGTTTTATATTTGTAGCTAAGAATACTTTTGAAGCACTGTAAAATAACGATGTAACCCTAAATTATCATGGCACAATACTTTCATATGCCAGTTAAATAAATGGAATAGAATCTACAATTTTATAAATAGTTTTACATAAGCCAGGTTTCTATTACTATGCTGCAAGATATTTTGTTTTTTATTCCCAAACTTAACAGTTTTAAATTTTTAAAACATTATACATTTAATATATTTCATAAGGAATAATTACAAACTTGTTATCTATAACTTTAATTGTTAGTTAATTCATATATGTGAAAAAAATACTGCAGATGTAAACTGATCACTGGGAGTTGACTGTTCACCTGTGCAAGGTGAATGAGGCACACTTGAGGGTGACTGAGTGAAGCACTTATTCCAGGTCAGTAAATGGCACTTGCACACCCTAGAAAAACAAATTTGTTGATCATATGTTCCTCATAATTGAATGGATGTTTCAAGTCAGGTAGAATCCTACAGAAAAGTGCCAAGCCTTGCTTTTACGGTGGACATTGGCAAGCGGCAAAAATACATTCTAATATAACCAAGTGTAGGTTGGTTGATCTGTTAATTTTTGCCATTCGCATGTGTTTGCTGTGCTCTCTCTGTCCTTCTCTCACTAGTTTTTCACACTCAGGTTATTCTAATTCATAATAAAAGAGAAAGACCCAGTAATACTAAAATCTTTCCTTAATTATTTCTGTTCTAACTTGTCACACCATCTAGTTTCTTTCCTA